>NC_136507.1:91152544-91225044 GCF_053919585.1 Euprymna scolopes
ATGAGTGGATGCCACCACAACACTTTGGAAAATGGCGATTCCCCTTGTGATCAATGTAAAGAATAGTTTGCATTATTATAATCGATACTATTCAGTGAAAAATCGATTAGTTATCGATATTGGTTTTAAAAAAGTGCAAATAATCTGACCGGTTAGGCTACAAAGTATATCATAGATTCATCTTCAGTTAGCGAATGTCAGAGATGAGGATATAATTTCTCATAATTTCTAATAACTTAAATCGCCTAATATGTTTAGTGATACTACCACTACGTAAAAGTAATACGTGAAAAGATAGGGTAGTTGACACGATGTATATAAACATTGATATTTAGTCAACTAAATCGTTATTATTTTATAGGCGAATTGTTGGAATTGTCTACTGTCCATTAAAGCATCTCATTCTCATCTCTTTTTACGCTGTATCACTGTTGTTTAGTGTTTAGAAAAAAAGAGCGTGGTGGACTGAACGATGAAAAAGGATGAGATAGCGAAATGAGATTGATAGATAATAATGCTTGCAAGCAACCGTTTTGACAAAAGACGAGACTGGAAATGTGAGCTATGGCTTTAAACTTAGCCTAAAATGGCGGACACATCAGATGGAATTAAAAAGAAAGGAATCCAGACCTAATGTTAACAATGTTGAAGGGAATTAGTCGATTCGAAATCGGGCTGTTTATCACCACGGAATTTACCCAAGTGAAGTTAGATTCTTTTGTAACTTTGAAGTTGCGACATTTAGGAGCGACTATCTTGGCGGACACAACTGGGGCACTATCAATTTTCTCCTATACTCATGAGCAAACACGCATACGCAGACTTACACGAACTGATACCGCATACACGCACATACGGATACACACAAATACAAACATACACATCATCTCGCAAACGAAAACAGGATCACACACACCCATGCTCCCTTTCCCACGCCGTCACATACATTTGTACACATTTTATTTTTGACACACACGCGCGCACACCTACACACACTGACAAACCCATTCTCACACATACACATACTCAGACTCACGCATAAACTCATACATTTACAAACACGCATACATTCACACGCACACACTCACACGCTTACGCTCACAAACACACACATACATTCATACACATATGCATATTCACGCACACACTCACACACACATTCACACAACACTCACACAACCTCGCACAATACTCACACACACGCAAAAACACTCACTAACACACACGCACACACGCACACACAAACTAATGCTGTAGACACACAGAAACAATTTCTCTCTCTTTGTCTCATACACACATGTTCAGATACATATTCGCACACTTTCACACACACACACATAAACACAAAATTTGTCGTTCAAACACATCCAGCCACGCGCACATAATCAACTGTATACATATCTTGGACGATTTTAAAAAAAATTTGAATATCGAATGACCAGCAAGTCCTGAGAAGTGGTAACCGCGACGGATAGAAACTCTGAATCTTCTGACTGCATTCACTGCAATTACTGCCTTCCGTAGTTGTTGTCGTCTCACCACGTTTTGGCCAAGTAAGCCTCTGGCCGGCTTTGAGTAGGATTGAAACCGCTATCTTTAGACAATCATCACCTGGAACCGTAGCGATTCAACGTCTCTATCAACTGCGCCAAAGGTCCCAAAGAGGCTTACTTTGCCAAAACCTGGTGAGCCGACAGCAACTACGAAGGCCAGAGGAATTGTTGGCCGAAACGTCGTGAAACAACTAAGAAAAGGACGAGGATAATAGTCCGCAATAAATAAAATTAATAAAACAATACTCATCTCAATAATGAAGTCCAATTAAATAATAATCCTGAAAACATATACCTAAAAAAAACGTTTGATATTAATCACACACGATCCACTATGATGTGCATTCCCTGCAGCTACCAACCTAGAAAACGGAGCTATTAAACATGACATAGTGATAAAGAACCAGAAGTAGAAAGCTGTAACCTTTGTATAAATTAGTGTCAACCAATGATTATAGATCATACAAAACTGCGATGGAAGAAAAGAAATTGGAATATTCGGAAAATCTTCGTTATTTCAGTATTACAGGAGCAATCGAACTCAAAAGTAATTTCTAGAACTCCTGATAAATCAAGTGCAATAGAAATATAGACGATTAAAATTAAAGTAAAAGTTAGAATATTTAAATGGTTGAGTGTATGAGATGGCAGGTGAATGTCTGAAATCAGGTAGGATGACCCATTTCCAACTGGAACAAAATGACGAGAAAATTGAAAAAATATTTAAAACTAAAATCTCACATACATTTACGCTATTACATACATACGTTCACATATTCAGAGAGCAGAACACCTACAGATAAAACGCTAAGATGGTTATATTCATCTCAAAAATGAGTAAGTCTTCGAGAATCTGACACAATCTTGGCTGTTTTTGAGTAAATGACCTTATATTTGTCGAGCTAAAACATGGTTCTGTGGAGTATAGGAAGTCCTCTCCCCCATGCCATTGTCTCCCGTCTATTATGTGCGTAATTTTATTGTCTAATAACTGAACCGCCCCTAATGGTAAATACTGATATGACTGCCCAGGCAAATTTCAAATGACCAGATTGCTCTTACTGTATGGAATCTCGAATTTACTTTCCCTAGTTTCTGACCTTGTGTAACATCTTGTTGCGCTGGGAAAGAAGGAAATACTCCCTCATGCACAAACTGGCGCACTCAGAAACAATAACTATTTACCACACGCAGAGAAACTCTCACACATTTTATGAATTACATAGATACATAACAGAGAAACGCACCATAACAGAAAAGGAATTCTTGCTCTGATCACATTGAAGTAAACGTTTCCTGTTACTAATTGACAGAGTTTGATGTAGACTCTGGCATCAACCACAAAAAATAACACTGGATATCATTAGTGTGAGAATTTGGGTGTAGGGCAAAGTGAGTCGAATCATTAATAGTAGGCAAAAACGATAAAAGAATATTCTAACAAAAAAAAATAAATAAATAAAGACACCTACCCATGACCACTGACGCACGTGCGAGACCTCACGTACGAAGGTAAGTCGATTCGATACAATTGAGGGGACCAGACATCCGAAATCTTCTCACTTAACCCCAACGGATGACATTTTATGTCCCATTACTCTGGAAGGTGATGGAATTGCACGTTTTTAAACGACACTATTGGTTGCCAAATTCCCGTCGAGATAAGAGTCTGGCTTTAAAATCGTGATTTTTTATCAAATTACATACGATATCCGAACGGTGGTATTTGCATCATTTACTGTAGAAAGCATGTGCGAATAGTTTTATTAAGGTGTGTGTATGTGTGTATGCGTGTGTGTGTGTGTGTGTGTGCTGTATATACCCGACGTTGCCAGAACAAAACAATGTACTTTATATACAGCATCACCTGCTATGACGTAATGTATAACGTATACTGTGAACAAAACCACAAGAATACGACTTTATTATAAAATACATATATATATATGTATGTTTAAAGAAAAAATAGAAAAAACCGAATGAAATTATTAAAAAATCAACGTTTCGTCCTTGTCTCAGAGGACATCTTCAGGATAATTGAAATAAAAATGTGATAAAAGAAAAAGTCATAGATCGTGCGAAAAAAGACAGTTTTTTAAAATCCAACCCATGTCGGGAAAGGACGAATATTTTCTTTTATCACATTTTTATTTCAATTATCCTGAAGATGTCCTCTGAGACAAGGACGAAACGTTGATTTTTTAATAATTTCATTCGTTTTTTTCTATTTTTTCTTTAAACATAACGTCAACCACCGCTGGTACATTTTTTCATTCCTTATACATATATATATATATATATATATATATATATATATATATATATATATATATATATATATATATAAGCGAGATAAGTAATAACTGCATTTCATTTCCTCTGATGACATGATCTATTGTTGAAAATACATGGATTAAGGAAATTAAAATAACCCCTTATATATATTCCTTCGCCAAACAATAAATTCTTAAATCGAATATATGTTTCTATATGTTGTTTTTTCAGAATTTAAAATTGAACCACGAAACTTTGTGTGGGGGGCGTATGTATGTATGTATGTATCTATCTATGCATGTATGTGTGTGTGTGTGTGTGTGTGTGTGTGTGTGTGTGTGTGTGTGTGTGTGTGGTGATCGCATTGTTTCGTAAAGAAGCTTCAGGAAACAGAGGTTGAATAGGAAGAATATTGTCCTCTGACATGGCAATTATTAACGTTTTTAGTACTTTTACTTTAACTGCTTCGCAAGCATAAACGTCAATAATATGTAAGTGCCTATATATATATATATATATATATATATATATATATATATAGAGAGAGAGAGAGAGAGAGAGAGAGAGAATGCATTTCTCTGGCATTAAAATGTATGATGTATCAAGATAGTTGCCTGGTTTAGAACGTTGGATATAGTTTTACATCGTCAGACTGGTGGTATATTTATATAAGCCACACCGATGAACATAAAACCTGTCTGTGGATAATAAATTCTTATTCATGAAAATGTTATTTATATGAACATCATATACTAGTATCGATCTATCTAATTATATTTCATATACTAGTATCGATCTATCTAATTATATTTCATATACTAAGTATTGATCTATCTAATTATATTTCTATCTAATTATCTATCTATCTAATTATCTATCTGCTTGCGAAGCTCTTTTTAAAATGAAAAAAAAAATTGAGTACTGCAAAAGCGATGGTCGAACGTTTAAATAAATATTCATTTGATTATAGCGTTTGCAGACATCGATCTCATGGACCAGAGTGCAGACTAGGTAGTTGTAGGTTCTGCCCTCGATTCGGGATAGGTGCTAGTCTAGTAGCACTGAAATGCTGTAATAAAACAAAACAGTCTGTGTATATATATATATATATATATATATATATATATATATATATATATATATATATATATTTATATATATATATATATATATATAAAGGAGATTAGAACAATAGTCTAAAGATGTAATAGTAAAATTACTAGTTTAATTAAAATGCAGGGAAAGAAAAATGCTCGTTGTAATTTAGAAATATAATCACATTACTAAATATTATATATATATATATATATATATATATATATATATATATATATATACATATATATATATATATATTACACAATCACATTACTAAATATTATATATATATATCTGTATCTATTAATCTTTCAATGAACACACGCACACACACAAACACAAACACATACACGCATATATAAATATAATATAGAAAATATATGTATATATAAATGAATTATGAAAAAATTCAAAATGGGGTAATAGAAACATATTAAAGGGATTTACCGCTTATCTTCCAATTTTCGGATTGTAATCATGTCGAAACGCACTTTATTTCCTTTTGACGGATTGGTTGTTGCTATTTCTTCGGATGAGTTAAGGGCAAAATAAATTTGGCGATTCAGATAATAATCAAGTGATTGATTTTGCCCTACGAAACATACTTTCAAGATTTTTTTTACATTATTCTATCTTCCAGCTTATATATGTCTTTTTTCATGATACCTTTTTTAATTGGAAGGGTTTACTGTTTATAAAGGCCCACAACCATCGGTGAGACCACGTGATCAGTAATGAAGAGACATGGGTGAAAGGTCTAGAACTCAGCCGCCCTTTCGATCAGGGTCGTGAGGTCATAGAAAGCAGGTAACTCATATAATAAAAGAGCTTTCAGGGATAATTCTGTTCATGGTTTCGTATCTCGTTGTTCTGGGCAGAAGATCCCTATGGGTATAATGCTCGAGACAATCGCATAATATGAGCGCTGCTCGGAAAAAGAAAACTACAACCCACTGTGTGTATTCCTCCCACTCTTTATCTATGCCTAAACCTAAACGCAGATTCACTGAACAAAGCTTCTTTCTAAGAACTGCACGCTTGCGAAACTCTCTTCTGTTTTCCTGCTTTCCAGCTGACTACAATATGATTGTGTTCAAGTCCAACATAAACAAGTTCTTGATTAACCGACCCCCCTAAGTAATTCTATTTACAAAATGTCCTATACTTATGATTACTACGCGATAATCCCATTGACTACTGTACCCCAATAAGTCTTATCCTCGAGTGGCCTCCGGGTCTTGATAAGTGGTGACTCCTTTGTAAAAAAAATCATACAGGCATGGTCACTTATATATATATATATATATATATATATGTATATATATATAATTATAATTATAATAATATTATATATATGTGTGTGTGTATGTGTGTGTGTGCGTGTGAGCGTGTGTGCGTGTGTGTGTGATTTGTAAAGAATTCGAATACCACAATTATATTAACAACATATTCATATAATTTTATTTGATGTAAAGTACGTCTTTCACGTGTTTCGTTGAATAGTACACACAACTCATAAATACCCGCAAAAATTCATAAAAGAAACTTGTTAAATCTTTGGTCCCCGCCTCGCCAAACTTTCACGAAAAGTAATCTTCTAGCCCAAACCACTACTTTAATAATTTCACACACCCTTTATCTATGCCTAAACAGAAACGTAAATTCTATGAACAAAGCTTCTTTCTTAGAATTGTACGCATGTGGAACTTAGTTCCGTTTTCCTGTTTTACAACTAACTACAATTTGATAGTCTTCAAGTCCAATGTAAACAAGTTCTTGATTACCCCCCTAAGTAACCCAATTTACCAAATTTCCACTACTTATCTTTAGTGCACCATAATCCCATTAATTAATGTATACATATTAACCCTTATACTCGAGTAGCCTCCTGGCCTTGATAAGTGGTGACTCCTTTGTAAAGAAAAGTTCACGAATGGCCCGAGGAAAAGAGATAGATAGAGAGTAATAGGTGTCAATGACTAAAGCAGGCAGGACAGCACTTGGATGCTGTGTGAGCAGAAGTATTTTTTTTAATAAAAGATGATTCAATTTCATTTTACTAAATATGGTTGAGAATATCGCATGAAAAATATGAATTATGTTTCGATAATCTAAAAGAAAACGTTATAACTTAATCATTGGGATATGCTTAAATAATGACAACATGAGGATGCGATCGATGCCTCCGTTCAATCTCGAAAGACAAAGCATACTCCACTAGGGGCAGTTGCGCTTGCAATTGTGAGGCAAGGGTTGCGCAATCTCTAAGCACACCTCTCCTGAATCGACAATGTTTGGGTCCAGTGGCAAGGAGAAGACCAGGTCGACTGGAAGCAATGCCGAGATAAGCGGAGAGAACATACAGGATCCGGAAGTCCCAAATGGTCACCCATTTAGTACTAACCAGTCTGAACGTTGCTTAACTTCGGTGATCCAGCGGGAACCGGTGTGTCAACATGATTATGTCGTATCTGATGAGAATATGTATTAAATAAGTGACAATGTTTCAAATGACCTTTCAACAAACCAAGTAAGAACGTTTTCGACGACCTTATAAGTAGACCGTGGTCAATTAGTCACATCGAAGTAAAATAACAAAACAAAAAAAACAAAAATCCAAATTGGCTAGCCTAAAATAGAATTTCTATATTAAGCATAAGTTCTTGATAATGACCGAGAAAGAAATCGGATTTATTCCTATAAAAAGCTGCGGTCAGTAAGAAAGTATTCCGGAAAGCACTTATTGACTTGATACCAGTTTTTTTTCTCGCTATTACAACAAAATCATTATTAATGTTCGACTTTCGCTGGTGACCTCTTATATTTTGATTGTGTTTATTTTTTACCGGGCATTTTTTCTTGAAAACAATCCGGAAGTAAGCCATCTTGTTTATAATAATGTTACTCACCGCTGCTATGAAGCATTTTTTTTCTTGACGGCTCTGATAAGTCAAATTCTATTTCCTTGAACATTTTATAAACACATTGCCCTGAAAAATGCTTGCAAAAAAAAATGTCTGTCAAATTATTTTTCCGTTTTTGGCACGCACATAAACGACCGTTACTTTGTCCTTTCCGCGAAAAATCATCACTTGATATTGCGACATTTAACAGGTTCTCAGTTACGAACGAAGAACAACTATATATATATATATATATATATATATAAATTATATCCATATATATGTTATATATATGCATATATATATATATATAATATTATATACATACACACACGCGCGCGCACTCACGCACACACACACACATATATATACATATATACATATATATATATTTCTGTGAATATCTACTTTATTTCCTTATGATATATACAAATCCTTATTTAAAAAAGCTCAATGTAATTACAGAGCAATATACTGAATGAATGACAAATGTCTATATTCCAAAGTTCCTGATGTTGACCATCTTATAATTTATTCCTTTAATTACGTTTACATTTTAAAAAATTTACAGTATCTGTTTTGTAGCGCGAGATCAATCACATTATATTAATGAGATTTATTTAGTAGGATAGGTGATATAGATTGGATTTAATTTTGGGGATAATTCTATCTAATATGTTTTTACTAACTAGTCCTATATCTGATTTCGAGGGGCAATTGAGTCTAATAATATGGTTAATATAAAAGCTGTGTTTGTGGTCTTTTAAAGTAAATCCTTGGGTACGTGGTACCGTTATTTCTGTGTATTTATTTATTTTAAGTTTAGTTAAAATGTTTTTTGCATCATTGTTTATTTTATTTAGTGCTGATTTATTTGTTGTTTTATAATTTTTATTAAGTTCCTTATATATTAGATTTTTATATTGTATATAGTCCATTGTGTAGAAATTTCCAGTTTCATCTGCCGGTACTATGAGTTTATTTTGGTGGCTTTTAGAAATAGATTTTGAAAATTTATTTATTTTTTTAAGTGTTGGAGTGATATATTTTTATTTTTCTTAAATTTAATATTTTTAATCAGGTTGATTAAGTCATTTTCAAAATTTTCAGTGTCTTTGTTTCTTTTAGGGTTTTTGTATGTTTTTAGTCTGTAGTATTTCGCTGCTTTTCTTTCTTCATTGTCTTGTCTGAGGATGGTTTCTTTTATTTCTCCAGGTTGGTGGTGTATTGGTTCTGTGGCTTCATTTTGGTGATTATCAAAATGGTAGGCTTTCCATCTCAAGTTCCTTATAAATATATTTATAATTGTAATTAAGCTGGTTATAAAGGTGTCTTTAGAGGGTATGGGGATGCATTTGGTTGATAATTGCAAGTCCTTCTTATGAAGCATATCTACAATTACGTATATAAACTCGACCTGTTATAGGGAGCTAATAATTTAAAGGAGATTAGAACAACAGTCTAAAGAGCTGAGTGTATTTTAATGTAACAGTGAAATTACTAGTTTAATTAAAATACAGGAAAGAGAAAGTGCTCGTTGTAATTTAGATATATAATAAGCTCGATAGGTAAATGTCCTAGAGCTAATTCAATATTAAGTAATGTGATTGATAATTTAAAATTTTAAAATAAAATTATAATTAAATTAAAAGTCCGTTTCATAAGAAGGAACAACAACAAAATCAATTATCTGTACTTTAAAGAACTTTAAAGCCCCCCATAGATATAATAAAATTTTCAATAAGAACACAATTAAAGTATCTTACTCTACTATGCCTAACCTTCATCAAAAAATAATAAGCTCTAATAATAAGAAATTAATAAGCTACAAAATACAACTATACAAAATATATCGGACTGTAACTGTAGAAGAAAAAATAAATGTCCCCTACAAGGCTCATGTAAAATTAAAAATGTTATCTATAGCTGCACAGTATCAAAAACTCCAAATCTACATGAACCTATTAACAGCCATAACTCAACTACCAGATTAAATAATAACACCAACTTAAACCAATCTACCGATCAATTACAAATCAACCCACCATATAATAATCGAACAACAGACCTAACGGAAAATAATCACAATAAGCAAGAGGTAATATACTTTGGTTCCACATCTGGCGTAATAAAACATAGAATTTCAACGCACAAACATTATTTTAAAAAAAAACTCTCTGTCAAACCAAACTACTTTATCCAACTATATTTGGCAACTAAAAAATAGCAATATTTCTTTCAACTTAAAATGGCGAATAATTGAGACTTGCAAATCATATAAACCAGGAGATAAATTTTGTGCACTATGTACAAAAGAGACCCTAAAAATTTTAAAATATGAAGATATAAAAAATACAACCAAACTATTAAATTCAAGACAGGAGCTTATATTTACATGCAGTCATAAACGTTGGTTTAAATTTAATAAATATAAACCACCTTCAATCATTAAAAATTACTTATTAGTAAAAATAGATTACAATTTTTTTTTAATAAATTAAGTTAGACTAATTATCCCCCTTACACCATTCAAATAAATAAATTAAAGAAAACATGACAATTATCTCCCCTTACAACATATAATTGCACAAACAACATTCGAAATATAAGCCGTAGCGTCTTTAAATCAAAAATACGCTAACGGAAATAATTTATTGCACGGCCGTCCCCCCTTTTAAAATTCATCATTCAATAAGATAAAAAGCTATAGCAAACATCTAAATGAGTATTTTAACCATAGTTCCTGATTTCAAAAAGCGAAAAATTAAAAGGTAAATATCTCTATATATTTTTAAAGCAAACTTATAATGTAAATTTAAATCTATATTTTACTCTACTTATTTCTATCTCTAACCCATAGTAATTTTCTTATAAATTTTAAATCCAGACCTTTTATTCAATTTTTTCAGATTCATCTGCCTTACTTTTAATGCTAGGTTTCTTTATGGTGTCTTTTAAATTCAATAAAAACCCTTCAAAATTTGCTGACGAGGAGACCTTGCTTATTAAAAAACTATATGTAATTATTGTACGTAACTTGATGTATACCACAATAAAAAGCATTGTTTCCCGAAACGATCGTACAGATAATTGATTTTGTTGTTGTTCCTTCTAATGAAACGGATTTTTAATTTAATTATAATTTAATTTTTAAATTTGAAATTATAAATCACATTACTTAATATATATATATATATATATATATATATATATATATATATATATATATATATATATATATATTCATCTGTGAAAGGTCCCGTTAAGATTGTTGTTTCTATGATATTGTTTGTTAATTTTTTTTACGGCAAGCTATGTGCCATTGCAAAGGTTGGATTGGTTTATATTTCACAACATGATAATTAGTACACCAAATTTCAGTTGCAATACATGTGGTAGCATCCCTGGCAAATATAGCTGTTGGATAATTAACCACTTCATCTGCTTTCACAACAGTGTCGATGGATTTGTATTTGACTACCTCACTTGGAATTTTACATTGAATAATAGCGTTAAGTTCATGGGCATCTTTGTATTGACCTGCAAGAATAGCTCATTCACTCAATCAAATGGAATTCTTATAATTTGAATATCTGCAAAAACCTTTTACACTAACTATTCTTTTGATGAAATAAAATTACAGAAAAAACAGAAGTTAAAATGCGAAGAATTTTGCTCTTAACTCTGATCAGCTGGCACTTTTTCGTACCCAATTTTCCACAAGTGATGCAAAAGTTTTTTGTGCGGATCAAACAGTCTGCAACTGGATATGCATATATTGAGTTAAGTTAATGTCTTCACATGGACCAAAAAAGTAGAGTATTTGAGGCAAGCATTTATTTCATCTGCTGATGTTGATTGAAGAATAACAGGTAACATTTGTCTGAAATCTCTTGCAAGCAATATTACTGCATTCCCAAATGGTCTGACATTGCCACGCAAATCTTGCAAGGATCGACCAAGAGGCTCAAGTGATTTTTTGCGTACCATTGTGCATTCATCCTAAACAATAAGTTTGCATTTCTGCAATATTTTTCCCCTATATTGGATGTTTTGGAGATGTCGAACATGAGATTTTTGAAAAATTGAATGTTTTAAAGTAGAATAAATAATTCTTCTACTTGGCAGCAAGGTCGCATGTATTCCTCATGCAGCAAGGGCAAAGGCTGTGTCATTTTGTTACCAAATGACTGCCAAAACCAATTTAATTAGAAAGGTTTTCCAGTTACTTCTGGAGCTGTTCAATGTAGCAGTAATTTCCAAATAACTTCTATTCTCACAGTCAGTAAATTAGGTGACTAAAATAGGATTTATCCATTTTTTGACAATGCCTTATTCACTGTAATTAATTTAGGAGACTAAAATAGGATGAGGGATTAGAGATGGACAGATAGAGAGGAAGATATATAGATAGAAAAGAGAAAGTGAGAGGAAAATAGAGAAAGAGAAGGAGATAGAGAGATAAAGGGACTGATAGATAAACAGAGAGAGGGGAGAGTTAGAAACAGAGAGGGATGAGACAGAGGAAAGGAGAGAGATAGAGGGAGTTAGAGAGAGAAAGGGGCTCAAAGAGAGATGGAGAGGGTGATATAGAGAGAAAGATAGATTGAGAGAGGGAAAGGGAGAGATGGATAGAGAGAGATATTAAGAGAGGAATAGAGAGGGGGAGAGAAACAGAAGGTGAACTACACTTCACCGTTTTTTTCCTCGTTCAATAGAAAAGAAATCTTTCGAGATTGAGTCAATTTTAATGTTTTGTTATTATCCAGAGTACCCCTTTTTTTTTTGGGGGGGGGGGTAGATTTTCATCATATTAGAAACCGACCGGGTTATCTGTACTTTCACTTAACAAATTAATAAACGAAAACCATATTGTAAAATTTGAATTTAACATGAAAATACTATTTTAAAAAATAGTACGATAACATAAGTGCATAAGTGCCACTTTAGGTACTCATTGGACGTTGAGTTCCATGGCGACCAGCATAATTATTTAATGGTCGCTCCCTTAGCCCCCCCTAGTCAAGGCTAATGCATGCGCACGTAACATTTTTTTATTTACTGACGTTGGCTTAGTAACTAAACGATTTATTGATAATTTCGTAACCCTTAAACGCATGCCGGAAGATTTAAATTGGTTCATTATTGTTGTAAAGTAGATTTATTTATCAATAAAAGTTGCGGAGAAGTAAATTTATTTATCAATAAAAGTCGTCATTTAAAAAAGAAAATTGTGGAGGTGGACCTAAATGTAAATATTTACCCAAAAAATTAGCCCGAAGTTTATTACAAAAACGTTTTGTTTTCGCACTATTCAATAATTTGTTCATCCGCGCATGTAAATTAAAAAATATTTGTAAAAGTGAGAAGTTATCAGTAAATGATTTATTTTTTTTTTAAATTTATTTATTTTTTTTTTTTTTTACATTAGGTCCACCTCTACAAATGTTAAGAACGGCTTTCAGAATAAACACCCTCAACCTCTCCATGTTAACAACGGATTTCGGAATAAATACCATTGGGGGGGATATTTAAAAAAAAGTCGATAAAATTCGTCATTTAAAAAGAAATTAAAAATCAAATGTTTGTAAAAGTGAGAAATTATTAATAAATGTTTAGTAACATTTTTCGGTGCTAATGCAGAGAGTGATCCGCGCTATTTTTTAAATCGTATTTCAAGGTTTAATTAAAGTTTTATGATATGTTTTTTTTATTCAATTGCAAGGTTAAAGTACAGAATAGGTACAAAACACCCTCCCCTCACCATGTTAAGAATGGCTTTTTAAATAATAACATTATTATTTCAGCATGGATCACTCTCTGCATGAGTACCCATTTTTCTTTTAATATTCATAAAAAGTAAAACTTTTTTCAAAATAAATAAATAAATGTTTGTAAATGTGACAAATAATCGTTTAGTTACGGAAACGTCAGTAAATAAAATATGTTACGTGCGGGGTTGGGTGGGGGACTAAGGGAGCGACTATTATTTTTTACTGATGGTCGCCATGGAACTCAACGCCCAAGGAGTACAAAAATGTAATTTTTTTGGTCAAATAAATAAATTTCAAGCAAATTTTGCAATACATAATAGATATCAACTTCGTTAATTTTACGACTCGCCCAAGCATATTTTAAACACCCTAACTTCCCCATGTTAAAACGGCTTTCGGAATGAACACCCCCTAACCCCCATATTAAGAACGGCGTTCGAGGTTTATGGAGGGGCGTTTTTTTTAACATGGGGAGGTTAGGGTGTTTATAATACGTTGAGGCATGTCGTAAAAATGAAACAGTTTAGAAAAAGTTAAAACAAACTTTTTTATGTAAACAATGCCGTGAAAAGAAACTAAACAATTAAAACGTAATGTTTCATGAGTGAAAAAGCTTAACATAATTAAAGGAATTTAAAATTAAAAAAATTGATAAGTACATAAATGAATTATAATTTTTAAAATATGGGATTATTTTTGTGTGTGTGTGTGTGTGCTAATGCAGAGAGTGATCCGCCCTATTTTTTTTAATCGTATTTCCACGTTTAATTAAAGTTTTATGATATGTTTTTTTATTCAATTGTAAGCTTAAAGTACAGAATAGGTACAAAACATTCTCCCTTCCCCATGTTAAGAATGGCTTTTTAAATAATAATGTTATTATTTCAGCACGGATCACTCTCTGCATGAGTATTTTTTTTTAATTATATAGTAATTCGAGAGTAGTTAAAACGGAAGTTATCAGAAATAAAACCGGGCAATCTCGCAGAAACGACTTCGAAAAATATTTATATTTTATTTAATATTTGAATAATTCGCGAGGTAAATTTATTTTAATGAGATAAAAACATCCCTCGACTCTAAAGATGGGTTTTCTGATAATTTCAAATAAATTGGTAACGTAGAAATATGGTTTAATCAATTTTAACGAACCAAATTTACATTTATATATATATATTTATATATATATATATATATATATATATATATATATATATATATATATATATATATATATGTGAAGTAAAATTATAAAATTATATAACTTCGGAAAAACCCTTTCAACTATTTGCCAAAATTCACAGTCGCATACAGGATTCAAACTGTCTCAAAATGATTAAAGGAATAGCTGAATAAATAAATGTTTTAAAAAATTCAAAAGAAAAAAATTTAAATAGTAAAATAAATAAACTAAAATGGTTAATTTAAATGATTATGTCTGGGAGACTGGAAACATTTAAAAATTATTTGTCCTCTTCCCTGCCTCTGATATATGTGGGAGACATACAAGAGTAACATAATTACCTCCCCTTTTTCCCATATTCTGTAAATAAAACATCAAGACACAGTACAAGTAAACCAGTGCCTATAGAAGAGGTGAAAATAAAGACAAGTGAAGATAAATTTATTGAGATTGTCGGACTGAAATCCTCATCTTGGTTGTTATAGTCACAACGTTTCGGCAGTATTGCCCTCCGGCCTTTATCAGCTGTTTTGTATCGAACTCGAGAACCGGTTGTTGGGAGTCTCGAACCCAACCCTTTATTATTATTACGGGGTTACCGTGTTCGGACTCCAGCTAGGCTCTGGGACATAGTTGCTGATTCTCTGTTTTGAATGTTACTTGTCATTGCCTTTGTTTCAGGATTGAACTCAGCACCGTTTAGATAACTGTAAACCGTTATACAACGTCTAGGACCACTCGGCCATACGTCACTAAGTAAAGATAAAGTAAAATACAACAGATTGCAACTGAAATCTTTCTCTTCTATGGATCGCCCTCCAATAAGTTAATTTATTTTATATTAAAATTAAAAAATATGTCATGCATGCACACACGCGTTTATATCTATAAGATTGTTTATTTATTTATTTATTTATTATAAGCGATTCTGTGGTGCGTTTCAAAATTATTATGTATAAGCGATTTCGTACTGTTTTATTTCACTCCATGAGTGCTTTAACGGGAGAGGTTATCTGCCCTTTATTTATATTCACGTCACCCCCACATTCTTGGGACGAATTATTTGTAATTAATTTTTTATTTAAATATTTATTTAAATATTTTTAACGTGCATACAATAAAGTTATCTATGGGCATGACATGCTTCGAAGTTCCACTTTTGTCAGTACAGCTAAACTTTTGAGACGCCAATTCACCACCGACCGATACATAGCCTGATGTCTTAGCACTAGACCACGAGATCTCAACAATTCTATGCCCGCTTTTATTTATTTATTTATTTTTGTAGGCGATTCTGTGGTGGTTTATTTTATAGTAAGATTGAAAAATATATCATGAAGCAACATACACATTCAAAGTTTATATACAGATATATATATATATATATAAGTATATATATATATACATATATATATATGTATATAAACATATATATATACATATATAAAACATATATATTACATATATAAAATATATATACATATATAACTGTATATATACGTATGCACATAAATATATATACGTATGCATGTATATATATATATATATATATACATGCATACGTATATATATATATATGTAAAAAATATGTCATGCATGCACACACGCGTTTATATCTATAAGATTGTTTATTTATTTATTTATTTATTTATTATAAGCGATTCTGTGGTGCGTTTCAAAATTATTATGTATAAGCGATTTCGTACTGTTTTATTTCACTCCATGAGTGCTTTAACGGGAGAGGTTATCTGCCCTTTATCAAGCAGCCGCCAATAGCGTAATGGTTAGAAGCCTTGACTGCCGTATAAACGGTCGGGTTTCAATCCTGGCTTGAGGTAGTTGCCTGTCTAGCCGCACTGATGAGCTGTGAAACAGCGAAACAGTACCGTATGTGGATGACTATATATATATATATATATATATATATATATATATATATATATATATATATACGCATATACAAGCTACCCAAAAAGCCACTAAGTGGTTTTGAACTTAAACAGATTCTTTATTTTTTAAGATATCTTTCTGTAATTTTAACACATTGCCACAATATCATAATCACATTGTCACATGTCACAATAAGACATTGGGAAATGTTTTAACAAAATACAACATTCAAACGATCTTTATTTATAAAAAATAATATCTTTAAAATATTTGTGCTCTTTACAAAACATTATTCATGGCGGATTGCAGAATCTCTGGATTTCGATTTAAACCCCTTATTTCCTTCCGGATTTTTTCTGTCAATTCTTGCAGGGTATTTGGTTGTAAAAATAGACGCTCTCTTTGAGATATCCTCACAAGAAAAAAGTCGGTGCTTGTCAAGTCGATGAGATCTTTGACTCAAAACAATTTACCCATGATTTTGGTAAAACAATTCCACAACTTGTGTATGTTGTTTAATGCTACACTTATCCATAATTAATTCGCACAATTTTATATGTAAAATACCTTAAATAGAGAAGAAGAATCATTTATGGAAAAATGACGAAGACTTTTTAACCTACAGTCATTTTTTTACACCCTTTATATATATATATATATATATATATATATATATATATATATATATATATATATATATATATATATATTATTTTGCGATAATCATGAAAAATTGTAGTTATTAATAAATGTATGTACTCACATGTTATTAGTAACCTATTTACTCGCGTCCATATTTTAAAAACAATTGATATCTGTGCTGTTTTTTTTTAGATATCAGCCAGTTATCACCTCCTCTTATTTAGTAAAGCATGTTTGTTAAGCTCGTCAAATTTACTACTATATCTGTTGAATGCTTTTATGATAGAATGATCTAGCACCCCTCCGTACAAAATTATACAGGCTGTGTAGAAATACTCGTCCATGACTGAGAGAGTTCTAAGACACCTAGAGACACAGACTCTCGCCTTGTATCCCCTTTGTAAATAGACCTTTTTATTAAACCTAAGTGAATGTCTAAGGAATGATGTATTAAATTCAATTGTAACGGTGTCATATAAAAGCAAATAGGTAGGTTATTGATGGACTCAGTCCATGGATAAACAATGGCGAGCAGTTTTGTGTTTTTCTTTGAGAAACATTCTCAACGGTTCTATAGAATTAAGAGTTACGTTATTTAACTGCAGCTATGTGGATGTTCTAAGGATAACGGGTAGGTGCAAATGGGCGAGTAAGATGCCACTGCGCTGGAGGAGGTAATGACAACCCACCCCGTGTATTCTGCCAAGTTCAAAATCATGTGACGTATTCAGAGAAATCGCACAAACAATGAACCGAAGCTTCTGGAAAAACACTAGCATGATGTTGTCTAATGCTGAACTTATCCATAATTAATTTGCACAATTTTATCTGTAAAATATCTGACATAGAGAAAAGGCATCATAATGGTAAAATGACGGAGATTTTTTAACCTACAGTGATTTTTGGACATCCTTTATATATATATATATATATATATATATATATATATATATATATATATATATATATATATATATAAATATATATATATATATATATATATATATGTGTGTGTGTGTGTGTGTGTGTGTGTGTGTGTGAATAAAAAGGAAAAACCTAAAAGAGTAAAAACAAGATTAAATCAACGTTTCGTCCCCATTTCAAGGGACATCATCAGGATTTCTAGGCGAGGATGTACAGGAAGACGGCCATATCACATGCGAAAGAGAAGTTTAGTTCTCTTTCTGTTCTGGAGAGAAAAAATTTCATCATGAAAAGAGAATTTATATTATATATATATAAATTCTCTTTTCATGATGAAATTTTTTCTCTCCAGAACAGAAAGAGAACTAAACTTCTCTTTCGCATGTGATATGGCCGTCTTCCTGTACATCCTCGCCTAGAAATCCTGATGATGTCCCTTGAAATGGGGACGAAACGTTGATTTAATCTTGTTTTTACTCTTTTAGGTTTTTCCTTTTCATATATATATATGTATATATATATATATATGTGTGTGTGTGTGTGGTTGGTTGGTTGTTTTTGTTTTACGGCATATCAACCCTTTTCGGGTTATTTAATGCCGAATCCCAAGATTTTGAAGAAAATGTTGTTAATAGAATATATTTATTGTTTTCAAGTCGGTTTCTATTTAACCCATAGTTGGAACCCTAACAGGTACTACCACTCTGGGTCAGAGTGGACCTGGGAGCAATGGTAATAAAAGGGTGGCTCCACACTCCCCAAAGCCCACAAGCTAAGACCTCACCACTGGATATAGTTTAAGGTCATATCCAAGACCCCCATTGAGGGACTTTTACCCTCTGCAGGGGGGCAGTCGGTGTACTCTAATGCCCCACCGACAGGCCCGTGTTTGTGTGTGTGTGTTTGTGTGTGTTTGTGTGTGTGTGTGGGTTTGTGTGTGTGTGTGCATGTTAAATCTGTGGAAAGAGTTACGCAATTACAACCACACCGCTCCTGATTCGGCACTGTTTTAATTCTAGTTGCAAATATAGTTAAGTTCAGGATGATTGGAAACAAGCCGAGATAAGCATTATAATTACGTTGACACAAAGGTTCCCGTTATACCACTAAAGGTAAGCAAAGTTGAACTAGTTAAGTGAACATTTTCGGAATTCCATTTATCTAAAACATAATAAAAATAAATCAGTTCTAGAATAAGGGAGAAGCCGATTAGTTGGCCTATTTTTTCAAAATCAAAACTTGTCTTTCCCTCAAAATTCCAATATACAAATTGTGTACCTCTGCAAAAGTTTATGAAATGTATAAAGGTTCGGTACAATCTAAGTTACTAAACTTGTGGCATGAACATGCCACAATACAAGAAGAAGAAGAAGAAGAAGAAGAATAAGAAGAAGAAGAAGAAGAGAAACAATTATAGTCTAGATCTACAAAGCTTCTAGTCTACTTTCGATGTGTGAACGATGTATTAAACCTATTTATTGATGATACGGAGACCAATA
Organism: Euprymna scolopes; assembly: GCF_053919585.1. Taxonomy (NCBI): domain Eukaryota; kingdom Metazoa; phylum Mollusca; class Cephalopoda; order Sepiida; family Sepiolidae; genus Euprymna; species Euprymna scolopes. Next base: position 91,172,285 of record NC_136507.1, read on the forward strand.
GTGTTTTCTCTTAACTGAATAATATGCACGTTGCATTCAAGTATTCTTATGAAGGAGAGCGTGACTCTGCGTTATTTTTTACTACTAACAAAAACTGCATCGTTTTACCTTACATCAATATATCATAAACCCAAATTTACAGGATGGTATACAGGCTGGGATTCATTTTGTCAGAGAAAACGACAGATTAATTTAATTAGGACCTTAACATATCGTGCGCTTATGATTTGTTCAAAATCAAAATGTGACGAAGAATCGAAAACGATCACGACTACTTTATCCAATAACGATTACCTTCTTGATGTAATTACATCAGTCATTGAATGGAAAATAAATACTTTTCCCCCAAATACAAACTAATATGATGCGTAAATGTCAAATTTTTATTCAGTCCCCATGACCAGAGCTAGTAAGCATATAATTCGCCAGCAAATTAGCTTAACAGTGGAAAAATAAAATTTGCTTCCACTGTACGTATTGTGTTCACTACAAAGCCGTTAAGGTGATCCTCTCGAGAAAAAAAAGTTCTACTCCCCACCGTAACAATAATGTAATTTATCAAATCAAATCAAATGTAGTTGCAGTGCCGACTACGTGGGTCGAAAGAAGTTAAGATTGGATATTCGACTCAAACAACACGTATCTAGAAAAATCAGGAATGGCATCTATCTACCAAAGGACGTTATGAGCAACACACCCGAGTCTTCGTTAACAGATCATTTACTAAAAAAAAACTGTATTGTGCTACGAAATTCAGCATTGACTTTTTATTGTTTTGAGTTAAACTCATTCAGATTTACAGCTGAAAATCTTAGAAAACCATCCACGTTCTTTTATACATACCCTCTTTTTGTAAACAAAAGGGTTGTTTCTTAGGGTTGAACGGGCTTAGCCTCTAAGAGATTCTATCATTGTGCATTTATAATACGTAAGATTATTTTAGATATATAGCGTTTCCCTGTGTTTTTCTCCTCGTTAGCAAGCTTTATTTTACACGTATTTTAAAAGCGTATTTTTCCTCCTTTTTAAGAAAGGAAAGACCCGAAATTAATCTTAATCTTGCTAAAGGAAACATGTACAAAAGAATGGTGAAACACGTTGTTAAATAAAAATATTAATAATTAGGAAAAGAAAGATAAAATGGAAAAGAAACGAAGATGTAAATAAAAGGAAAATAAAACAAAATCCAATGGATCGAAAACAAAAACTTAACCAGTAAATTATGATGGATTTAAAAGAAATAAAGCAATAGACATTTTTACATTTTTAGTGTTTCTTTAAATCTAGAAATAAAATAATGCAATTCATTAAACAATGTGATGAAAGAGAAACGGAAGGAAGACTGGTCTAAAGTAAAGAAAATGAAAATGGAATATAATTGAAATGTTATGATGGATTCAAAGAAAAATCCAAATAAAATAGCGAATGAGTCGAAAGAAAAACAAACGACAAAATAATGATAATGCATTTAAAAAAGATAAAGAAGAAAATTAATTTAATGCTGATGAAAAAATACATTAAGAATACAATTCAAAAAACAATGTAAGGAAAGGAAAAAAAAAGATAAAAAAGAGAACAGGAAAAAATATGAAATGTAATGAAGCCAATGAAATAAACGAAAAATAACAAATGAATTATGAGGTGTCTATAAAAATTAAGAAAAATGATAAAATTAAAAAAATGATAAAAACAAAAAAATAATAAAAACAAAAAAGCATAATAAAAACAAAAAAGCATAATAAAAACAAAACAAAATAAAAAAATAATAAAATCAAAAATAATAAAATAAAAAAATAATAAAAACGAAAAAATAATAAAATAAAAAAATAATAAAATAAAATGTAATAAAATTAAAAAAATAAAAACAAAAAGTAATAAAATAAAAAATAATAAAATAAAAAATTATAAAAATAATAAAAACAAAAAATAATACAATATAAATAATAAAATAAAAATAATAAAATTAAAAAAATAATAAAAAAACAAAAAATAATAAAATAAAAATTATAAAATAAAAATAATAAAATTAAAAAAATAATAAAAACAAAAAATAATTAAATAAAAAATAATAAATTAAAAAAACTTATAAAATTAAAAAAAATAAAAATAAAAAAATAAAATAATAAAAAGAATAAATGCTGAAATACATTAATTAAAGGGATCTAAAACATAATTATTATATTAACAAGTTCTAATTAATTTATATACTTAACTAAAATTATTATTTGTAATTATTATTTATATAATTACATTCTAAACAAATAAGAGAAAAAAAAAAGATCAAAACTGATTTTTTGGATCCAAAGTGAAAAGAATAAATGAAAAAAAAAATCGATAAAATAATGTATTTAAAGGATAAAACATACGAAAAACTATGAAATAAATAAATTAAGATGGATTAAAAATATTTTAAAAATCAATTACGAGATATCTAAATAAAAAGGATAAAAAATGAAAAGAAGTTAATGACGATGTATCCGAAGAAAATTAGAAAAATGGAGGAAAAAATGGCATGAAATAAATAATCTACAAAAATGGAAGGAAAAAGATATAATAAAAAAAGAAAAGAAAGAAGTAATGATGGACCCCAAGAAAATAAAAAAAATGGAAATATTTCGCCCCCCCCCACAAAATATAAGTAAAATAAATCCAAATGGAAAAAGAAATAAAAAAAATGAACTAAATATAAATAATCACGAATATAAATAGAGAGAAAAAGAAAGTAGAAAAGAAGGAAATTAATTATAGTCGATCGAAATAAAAAAAAGAAGAGTAAGAAAATAATAATAATTTTTTTTTTTAATTTTTTTTTTTACACAGTGATCACCACTTATCAAGGCCCGGAAGCCACTCAGGGATAAGGGTTATTGCAAGTACATTACGTTAGTGTGGAGATTTGATGAAGTGTTTAATTAAGGGGGCGGTTCATTAGGAATTTGTTAATATTGGACTTGAAGACATCCAAGTTGTAGTCCGGAGGGAAGCAGGCAGACGGAACAGAGTTCCACAGGCGTGCAGTTCTAAGAAAGAAGCTTTGTTCATGGAATCTGCGTTTTGATTTAGGCACAGATATAGAGTGGGGGAAAATTTTCACAGTGGATTCAGCTAGACGGGTGTTTTTCGTGAAAGATTGGCGAGGGGGGACCAGAGATTGGAGTTCAGACGAGCACCTGCCATGGAAATAACGATAAAACAAGGATAGGCTCGCAACGTCTCTTCTGTGGGAGAGAGGTTGCAGGGAAGAGAAAAGGGCATCCCCCACTAAGTCACGAAGTCTATTTTGTACTCTGTCAAGGCAGGATAGGCTGTTTTTAGCAGCTCCTGAGAAGATAAAAGACAGAGAAATACAAAAAATGAATATAGATTTTTAAAAAAATACAAGAAATGACTTATGATGGATTCAACAACAAATGTAAAAAATACACAACGATGGATTCGAAGTAAAAAAAAAAAACGAAGAAAAAAATATTGTCAATCTATAACTCCTCCCCACTTCATTTTTTCTTAAACAAGCATTAATCTAGTTACAACCACTATCGACAATTTGTCCCACTCTCTATCTAAATTTAACTCTATTTTCCGTTACATTTACTTTAGCAATTCAAAATAAATGAATTAAACTTGAAAGAGAGAAATACAAATCCGGGTCGGCATTTTTATTTTTAACTGTTTTTATTAACTTAACTCTTCCGTCTCGCCACTACCTAAAATGTCTCCCACAACCGTCCATCTCGCCCGGTACAAACTTTTCTTCTCCGACCTCACGCCGGCCGCAGATAGCCAATTCTCGCCTACGACTTTACACATCCATTTTCTTCAACATCGACTGTGTTTTTCCCACCATGTGGTGCATTTTTTTCTTTTTTTCCTTTTTCTTCTCGCGCACGCTTTCTAATTTGCATATGCGCTTTTTTAGGCTACTGCTTCTGCTAATCTATTCGCAAGCCATCAATCCTTCGCCGCTGCTGAGATTTTCCAACCCGCTCATATACACTATCTTATAAACGCACAAACCTTCTTTCCTAGAACTGCCCGCCAGTGAAACTTTGTTATGCGCGTCGGCTTTCCAGCTAACTACAACATTGTTGTCTTCAAGTCAGTTGTAAACAAGTTTTAACCGAGACATCTACTTAAATATTTAAATGCTGTCCAATTTTTCACCACAAACTACTATAACGACGTCTGTCTCACTTTCCGCCGTACACTCATTAACCTTCATCCTCGAGTGACCTTCAGGCCTTGATAAGTAGTGACGCCCTTGTAAATAAAAACAAATGAAACAACGTCGTCAAATTAAAAAACGAAAAAAAAAAAGAAATAATTATGGTTCCAAAAAAGGAAAAATAGAATCACATAATTGAAAGAAAATAAAGGAGTTAGGCGTCTTTTCGCTCTTTCCCCCAACCCTAACTAACCGCCATTGGAATGCATGTTAAACCCATTTGCACCGTTTCTTTCTCTTCTTGTTTTTTGTCGATGTCTGTTGGAGAAGAAGTTCCTGCCTGCTACACTGTCGCTATGGGGTTACAAAATAAACGCCTCTTGAGGACCTCGACCAAAATGTCGACGGACTGTCGAGCAGATTGAATGGTTATGCGAAACCCGAGCCAGTTCGGGGGCGACTCTCACCTGCAATACATCTCAACAAAAGCTGAAAAAAAAAAGAACACGTGAAACAGTGAGAGAGTGAGAGGCGGATGATTTCTAGCTGTCATTTTCTTTCTTGGGCGAATCGTTAACCCTTTGACATTAATGGATCGCTTCCTTGGACTTCAATGCATCACACACTAACGAGATTTATGTTCTTCTTGCCAAGGAAGAAAAATAAGCCATTTATCAATTACGTTTTTCGGACAGGCCCGAAAAAAGGGTTACATTAATTTTATTCAAAATCATCGTATCCTAGACGTTGTAGCCCGTTTCAAAAAATGTTATATCCCATTGAGTTAGAATGAGTGTTTCATGCAAAATTGATTATAATAAAATTGAGTATAATAAAATTGTGCTCAATTATGCATTAAATAAAAAAACACATTATTAATCTCTAAATGTACATCAAATCGGCACAGTATTTTCTGAGACAAAATGGAGCTTAAATCCTAATCACTATTAATAACTATTAATCTCTTACTGTGCATCGAAATCTTATTAATAACTACTCATCCCTATTAGTGAATACCATAAATCTTAGTTCGCTTCACCGTATCATAATAACGGCGCATACAAAATTTCAGCCATAAAGGCGTAGTGGTTACCGAGAAAAAGTAGAGTTGAAATATTAATAGCTATTCATCCCTATTAATCACTAACTGGGCATCTAAGAGATACCATAAAACTTAGTTCGCTGCACTTGATCATGACTAAAGTCTATACAATTTTCAGTCAGATCGGTGCAATAGTTTTCGAGATAATGTGGAACAAACAGACAGACAGATAGTCAGACTAAAAGCATTTTAATATAGATTTATAAAACGGGTTCGAAAGTGGGATTCAAGAGCCATTATTCCAGAGAAATAGCATGGGTTCCTTGTAAAAGTGCCTGGGCAGCCCCATCGGCATTTATGCACTAGAGATAGACTTTATATCATTTTAACATATCTGCTAGGCTAAGTAAAAGTTTCGATAAAAAAATACACGGATAATAAATCTTACATTCAATAAACACGCCTGTAAATTATACAGATAAAGTATCAGTAAATTTTCTTGCATTTGGTAATAATTATCTGTTTTTTTTTGTTTTTTGTTTTTTAAGTTTTACTATGATTTTCTTGTCAAGTGTACCGTACAAAATCATTTTTAAACACAAACGTGTATTTTTACAATCAGAAAAATTCAAGTTATTTGGATTTTGCAGCTGAACTTCCCTAGCTCACTACGAAACTTCTCTTCCGTAACAATATATAAAAAAAGGTATTTCTATAACTACTTTGCATTCGTCTGGGACCTAACAACACTTGATAACATCTCTACAGATATCGTCGCACTAAAAATAACGATATGATTCCATTTTTGTTTGATAAAAAACGGTTTTCCTTTTTTGTAGCTGATCATCTACTAGTTGTATACAAATCCCAATAGGAACAGGTGCTTTATAAAAGTTATACAAGGTTCAACGAACTCGATCGTAAATGCGCGATTGTAAAACTCATGCTCTAACAGGACCATTGCCAGCGCCCTCAGAATGCAAATCAACACGGTTCAGCGCTTGAGGGCACAGCTCAACGCATCGGACAACCTACAGTTATGGTCTTTGGTATGGCTTCAAGTGAGGACCACATCATTCCACCTTAAATTTTCGAATATATCTTGCAGGTTAACACCAAACTCTACCTGGCTGTGCTGAAGAGTGTGGCAAGCCCTTGGTGCAAGTCTCAGCGCTGGTCCAGAAGTCTACAGAGGCTCAGCTTTGGTTTCAGGAGTGCTACGACTTTCTACCGTTCTTTCACTGCCCTTTCCAAGCCCGACCTGAACCCGCTGGACTACTTAGTTTGGCCATACGTAGGGAATATCATCAGCATGACGTCTCAAATCACCAAAGGCAACCTGATCGCTGCCATCCGATAAGTATTCGCCTAGCTTCCGCCGGCGCTTGTAGAACAGGCATGCTCCCAGTTCCAGACCCGTATCGAGGCGGTGAGTGATTCTGAAGACAGCTACATTTAGTAGATATCAGCTTTGAAGTTTCCCGAATTGATTTCTTAATAAAAGTTTGTAAATAAAGTTGTAGTGGTGCTTTTTAAGGCGACAATTTTATCGTTATACCCTGTATTCCGATTCCTGCTGCAGCTGTTCCTTTGAACCTTAAAATATAAAAATTGGTCAGTCATCTCATAAGATGTATAGCAATAACATAGCGAATTTTAAGAGTCTATGACTATTTTAAATGCATGTAAAAAAAGGTCTGGAAACTTATTGAAGGGAGCTCGTATATATGTATATGTTTACAACTTCAGCTCGTGCGAAAGACAGCCTGAATTTTACGATCCCTATTGTGACACACAAGATGAAAAACTTAACGGTGAGCTAATGATTACAAAAAAAAAACGCTACTATTATTGATAATTATTATGAACTTCTATAGGCTTCAAAACTGTCGGTGAAAATTGTACTAACGTTAACTTAAAGTGATGCCGTTATATGCGAGTGTGTAAAGAAATTAACGAAGAAATTGCAAATTGCATTAAAAGTTAAAAATTTTCATTGTACTCGCCCGAATTCGGTGTTCAATAGTTCTTAATTCCCTTCATTCTCAGAGGCTCGGTAAATAGAGCAAAAAGGTGGCTTCGTGGCTGAGTTCGAATCCCATGACCGACAGGAATTGTTACCTACACTGATGATTGCGTAAGCATAAAACACTAGCGCCTGTAGGTATAAGTAAATAATTATTATTTCATTATAATTATTTATATATATGTGCATCGAGAGAAATGTGTCTTACAGACTCTCTTCAGTCTCTGTTATGTCTGCCTCTCTAAAAATTGAACAAAGGCTGGCTAAAATGATATCAATCACTGGGCATTTATCTTCCTCGTCAGAAACATGTAAATCCTCAGTTCAGATTTTTCGGGAAGGCTGTACGTGTATGATGTACTTTACTAACAAAGAAATCACCGAACTTATCAGAAGGATAGAATAATAATAATAATAATAATAATAATAATAATAATAATAATAGAAGGATGAAATACTGTTGCCACATCTGGCCAGGACCTACTAGAAAGGATTTGTCCTGCCTTGATAGAATTCAAAATAGACTTCGTAGCCTTGTAGGAGATGCCCTTTTTTCTTCCCTGGAACCTCTATCTCACAGAAGAGATGTTGCGAGTTTGTCTCTGATGTATCGTTATATTCATGGAAAGTGTTCGACTGAGCTTCAGTCTATGGCCCCCACCTCGTAAATCTTTCACAAGAAACACTCGTCTAGCTGAAAACACTATCAATAATTCCCCCCACTCTTTATCTGTGCCTAAACCTAGACGTAGATTCCATGAACAAAGTTTCTTTCTTAGAACTGCACGCCTGTGGAATTGTCTTCCGTTTTCCTGCTTTCCGGCTGACTACAATATGGTTGCCTTCAAGTCTAACGTAAACAAGTTCTTGATGAGCCGTTCCATATAAATTAACAAATTTACCGAATTGATTACTATATTGTCCATTTTTTACTGTACACCCTTTAACCCTTATCCTCGAGTGGCATCTTGGCCTTGATTATGTGGCGATACCTGTGTAAAAAAAAAAGAACCGTGACCTTCCCAACGAATATGCACAAGAAATTATACGAATTAATCTTTTGAAGTGTTTCTCCCAAGTATAATAGTACTAAACAAAGGATTGACCCGCCATATAAATGTCTATGGGACCGTGAGTTTCACGTAACTCACACCTGTGTTAAACAAAACTCGCATATCTTGAATCGTAATCTTTTTTATGTTTTAAGTATTCAAACTCTCCTCTTAATCTCCTATGGAAGTTCGATCGACCCAATTGGAAAGAAAAACACGTTTTCCATAGACACTTAATTCACAAAGGGATAAAAAAAAGGGTTTGTAAACCTATGACAGAACTTATTTCAAACGCGTCGGTTACTTAATAGTTCAAAGCAGACTGTGGTAGACGCCCAATATCAAAAGTGATCCCCGACAGTTAACGTTTATGATATATGTACTGACATTTTGGCATAATACATTGGTCATTTATTGTTTTGTGTTTTACTAACTCTCTGACCATTGTAGATTATATTCCCGTGTGTGTGTGTGTGTGTGTGTATGTGTGTGTGTGTGTGTGTGTGTGTGTGTGTGTGTGCGCGCGCGCTTATTTATTTTTAAACCCATTCTTTTTTCCTGTTCAAATCATGTTTTTTTATACTTAGTTTTCCTTTGCGAAATGCAAGCGGGATAAGTCGGTCAGTGTAAATACTAGACTGAAAGTCAACTCTCTGTCGTCCGTCATAAATTAGGGAGAGACACCGCGGCTTGTTTTGCATGAAAACAACCAGGACAAAGCGAGACGAACATAAAACCACGAGGGCCTCCTTTATTCCAGATGTACAGCGAGCGTATGTGTAATTTTACTAGGATGTACGCCGTCCGACTGGTATAGACATTTAAAAGACAGCCTCAATTTTACGATCGCTATTGTGACACCCAAGATGGAAGACTTCACGGTGAGCTAACGATAACAAGTGTCAACGACAAAACCTTTTCAAAAACAGCAAAAAATAACCTTGGTCAGCGTCCGACGTGTAACCGCTTTAACTACTATTAATGATAATTATTATGAACATTTATAAGTTTCAAAAGTGTCGGTGAAAATAGTACTAACGTTAACTTAAAGAGATGCCGTTATATGCGAGTGTGTAAAGAAATTAACAAAGAAATTGCAAATTGCATTAAAAGTTTAAAGTTTAGTATTTGAGATTTTACGTCGTGGACAGGATGTTAGCAGTAAGACGTGGTGAAAAACTGAAAAAAAAATCAATGTTCTTCTTTTGCCAGTGAACTGAAATGATTCTGTCATTTTTTCAAACACCATCTGTGCTCTATCCAACTATTAACAGTACGTGCAAAATATGTAACTTTATTATGCTTGCAGGTATTATGTAACCCAAATAGCATGTATTCTTCTTTGACGGACCGTACTTATTTATGTAGTTGCATAATTGGTTTTGCAGCTAATGTGCTAACATCATCTATCGTTGTCGACATCATCAGCTGTGCTGTTGTTGTTTTTGTTGTTGTCATCGTTGTTGTTGTTGTTCTGCTTCTTTTTCTTTTTCTCCTTCGTATTCTGCTGCCTCTTCGTCTAAATACCAGCTCGCTTAACTGTTATGAATATAGAAACTGTAGCTTGATATTCATTGATTTGCATATCAATGAATTAGCTGAGTTAAAAAGACGTTACAAAACGACCATATGTGAAAAAGGCTCTCGGGTAGTTGGCAGCAAATAGGACAATACGAATTATTAATTCGTCGTCGTAAAATTGAGAGATAAAAATACGATTCGAGTTGGACTTTACGAAAAACGTCGTCGTGAACTGAAGCGATTAAAATACGATTCAAGTTGAATTTTATAAAAAAAAAACGTTGTCGTCGTAAAATAAAGAGATTATCGTCATAAAATGGAGAGATTGGCGTTTCTTAATGTAGTTGTTTCTATTTCAGTTAACAGATAGCGTTTCACGTGTCAAATTTAAAGGCCAAAATAACATTAATCGCCATTTTCTAGAATATCATTGAGTACGCTATCGCCTTGACTTTGAGTAAGAAAATCTAATTAAATCCATAAGTAATAAGTTTATGTCGATTAATTAAATCCGTTCTTATTTCTCACTCCATAAACACAATAAAAAAAGGATAAAGCTTCTGTCATATTTCTCCCAACCTACCAAAAACTATCATTAGTGAAAATAATATTAGTCAGCCCTTTATTCTTCCTTCATATATATATATATATATATATATATATATATATATATATATATATATATAGTAATTTATAAAATATATATGGCGATTAAGCTACACTGAATATTCCGCGTTTCATCCACTCTAGGAGTCTTCAGGCTTATGCGCGAATTTTGTGGTTGTCTGTCGTTTTTATATACGCACCTTCTATTGAGATTTTAATTAGCCAATCAGCTTTCTAGTATCCACCGCGCCCTTCCTATCAGCCAATGAAGATGCACTTATCGGACACAGGCCTATTTGACCTCTAGTTGACCTGTTCCTTTGTGTGTGCTCTATTTAGCCTGGATATATAGTTTATTGATCTGTTTTAAATCTAGGGTAGGGTTTTTATGTTAGTTTATATAGAAATATATATATGTACATGCATATATGCACACATAGATATATATATATATATATACATTCATGTTTATTTAATTTATTTATTTGTTTATTTTCTATTTTTTGTTAATTTCAAAACTATTTATAGAGTAAATTTTATCTTTTGAAAGCAGTTGTTCACTATTTCTCTTGTACAGTTTAATAGATGTTGGGGTTCTTTAAAGTACAGGATAGCAAATTTTTCATGAAGGCATAATCTATATGGGTCGTCTAGGTCTCTACACGTGGTAGCTTGTCTTATTATTTTCCATTCAACTACCGGCGAATGTCCGCTTTCCTTGAATTCCCAGTATTTATTTGCTAGCGTTGTTTTCATACGATGTTTTTTATTGTTGAATGTACTTTTGTGATCATAGTATCGAGTTTTGAAATCTAAGGATGTCATACCTACGTAATATTTCTTGTTATTTGGGTTTTTTTTCGCAAATATTGTGGCCTGGTAAACTACGCTTTTGGTTAGACATTTATTTTGAAGTGGGCAAAGTGTGCGGTGTCTACAGTTGCATTTATCTTGTTCGTTATTAGTATTTTTATTTCTAGTATGATTGTGTTTGTCCGGGGTTGGTTTATTATTATTATTATTATTATTATTATTATTATTATTATTATTATTATTATTATTATTATTTCTGCTAGTGTTAGTTTTATTTTTTTCATGGTGTCTACTTTTTTATTGTTTATTTTGTTGTTGTTTACATTGTTTTTACTTAATATTTTGTTATTATGAGCTTTAATTATCATCTCTAATTTTTGCAGCAGCTGTAGGATAACTTTAAGGTATTTTATTTAAAAATTTGTTGTAAGGGGTTGGTTGCGGGAAAGTGTTTTTCAATAAGATCTAGAAATTTCTTGCCAAGTTTTGTTTTTAACATTTGATTGTATGGGGCCGTATACAAAATTATAGGTATTTTTCTTCTATTTTTAATGTTATTATAGTTATTGATGTTTTGTTGCTTATATTTGATATCGATATTTTTGTATCCATTATTTTTTAGGGCTGTTTCATAGATATTGGTTGACCTTTTCAATTCATTTTCAACGCTCGAGTTATTACTGCGTCTACTTACGATCGAGTTAGGAATCTGTTTTATAATTGATGATGGGTGAGTGGACATAGGGTTTACGTTATCTTTTAAGTAGGGTTCATAAGGGGCGGTGGATACTAGAAAGCTGATTGGCTAATTAAAATCTCAATAGAAGGTGCGTATATATTTATATTATATATATAGTGCTTGTATATTTATTTTATTGAGCTTAATTAATTGATGCAATTAGAAAATATTAGGCATACATTAAAGGTATATATTTCTTTATAATCATACGTATATATATATATATATACATATATATTAATATGTGTGTGCGCGTGTGTGTTAGTGTGAAGTAAGCGAAATCATAAGATAATCGTTTACATACGATCCTAATTTAGATATAGACAATAATATTGTTGTTTAGGTTTTATTCTTGGAGAGCATGTAAATGAATATCTCATAATTTCGTCAACCTCCTTTATATATATATATATATATATATATATATATATATATATATATATATATATATATATATATATATATATATATATTGTAAGAAGGGGAGAGTATTTAACTGAAATCTAACATTTTTTCTGGCTATTTAGTTATGTTTATTCAGAAGCATTAAATGAGTCCGTATAAACGAAACAAAATTAAATTTCAAGAAAATGACAGTCAAGATTGATGACTTTCCGGTGGTTTTAAAATTTTATGTCCGTTTCAGATGGTCTTGTGAAAAATCGCTCGGGTCAGTGCCCGATGTAAAAACGCTCTACAAGTAAATTATTACTGAACCCTGAAATCATTTATTTATTCCATTCTTTGACGAACACGTGTTTGTTACTTGGTCTGATTAGTGGATGAATCTCAAGTTTGGTTACTTTTACGGTGTACCAGAGGGAACACAAACTCCCTCACGAATTCCCTTTCCTGTGTAATTGGATTTAAACTAGACATGGATGATTCTTTTTGAGAATGGGAGAGGCAGGTAACGTGAGGCATCCATTTTTATCCAACATCCCGTGCAAATAAAGATGCCCTATTTACTTAGCTCCCTTACGAGAGAAGAGTCAGATACCAGGTCGGTTTTTTTTCTTTAACGTGGTAAAAATCTGCTCCCCAAATAGGAGAATATTGGATTGAAATAAAAACAAAATTCGACTCAGTTTTTACCGATCTCTCCTCTGCTGACAGCGAACCAAAACAGAGGAACTATCAGAACAGAAATAAAACTTTGTTCCTAAAAAAAAAAAAAAAAAAAAAAACACAAAGGAACAAGATATTTATTTCTCTATCAGAGATAAACATGTGATACACTGCTCGGAAATCAGAATCGACACGTCAGCGCAATCGAGGTAGGAGAGTCTAAATATAAAAAAAAAAATGATGCTTGCGTAACCCCGTCGGGATTCCCGGGTAGACTCGCCTCAGACCATTAGCAATAAACTGCACCCTTCTCAAAGAAGGAAATTAAAGTCTAGTAGGGTGAACTGTCTGGAACTGCACAGAACCAACATCCGACCGCAATCAACAAGGAATTGGTCATTATAAAAATGGTCTTAGATTCTGTTGATTAGGGGGTCGAGTGAAGAAACTCAAGACCAAGAATTTTTTTTTTAAGTATACGTTTCGTTTTAGGACCTGAATCATTTTCACTATTGACAACCGTAGGAGCTCAAACATCGGTTCACAAATAGAAAAAAAAAAACGGTAAACGAGAAGAATAACCGACCCAGAATCCATCATCAACGCTGTCCAATCAGATTTAGTTTCTGGTATTATACTTTGCCCATCATATGATGTCCGATGAGAGTTTCAGTTTCATACATTTATCTATAAAATTGTTAGGTGAAAGTAGAAACTAGTTAACAAATCCTCCCTTACCATGTTAACAACCGCTTTCAAAAATATCGTTTATTTCAGCATGGTTAATCCACCGCAAAAGATTAGTTAGATTTCATTGTTTTTGTTTGACGGCATATCAACCCTTTTCAGGTTATTTAATGCCAAATCTAGTTATTTTGAAGATTTTTTTTATAGAATATATATATTTTTTTCAAGTCGGTTTCTATTTAACTCATAGATGGGGCCCTAACAGGTACTACCACTCCAAGTTAGAGTGGACCTGGGAGCAATGGCAATTAAAGGGTGGCTCCACACTCCCCATAGCCGGCAAGCTGGGATAACGTTTAGGGTCATATCCAGGACGAAAATTAGTTAGAAAGTCATTCTTAATATAGGAAATTGGAGGTGGGCCTTTTAAACATCGTATACTTCAGATAACAATTTGAAGAAATAAATTATTAAATAAAACTGGGTTCAAATTTTGACAAACCAGAACAATAAGACACCAAAATGTGTACAATTTGTTACCAGTAATAAAATCTTACCAAACACCGTTTACTACAGAGTTTGAGTAATTGTATATATGTGCAAAAGAAAAAAAAAGATCTTAATCATGCAACTAATTAAAATTTAACTAGGTCAACAAAATTTGCAAACAATCCCATCCAGTTTTGTTGCGACTCGTAACTGAAAGATAGTTGTCGGACTTAAATGTTTTACTGTTAATCAATGAACGACTGTATAGCAGGATAGGAAATAATAGACGTTTACTACACACATATATACACACGCACACACACACGCACACTTATATATATATATATATATATATATATATATATAAAATGGGTTAATAAATTCCAACGAAAGAAAGATGTATATTTAAATGTGACATAATAATAGAACGTAACACATACACATTCAAAAACCCAGCACAAACATACTAAATAAAAAAGGATCTAAATTGCACCTCCAGAAATGTAGTATATGCACTAAGATGCACAACATGCAACAAATCGCACATAGGCGCCACCAAAAATTTCAGCAATAGAGTGGCCTTACATAAGAGCAACATCAAAATTGTAGATAACAGACACCTCTATGTTTCAAAACACGTACACACATGCAGTGGAAACAGCTTCAAAATAATGCCAATCTTCCAAACAGACAATTATTTTTATTTACTTACACAGGAAAAAAACTTCATCACAAAATTCACTCCTGAACTGAACAGAACCTAATACCATCACACAAAAACATGAAATGCAAGGTACACTCGCATGCACACCCATACACATACACATACACACACCCACACATAAATCAGAACCGACACATTAAAACACACACACGTGCGCGCATACAACCACACACAGACATAACACCCCTATCTCTAATACAACACACTGAACAATACCAACCCTACTTAACCTCGAAACCAACAACACTAGGAGACACCTAGAAACATAGTATAATATCTGTTCCAACACCTCGCTCCCTCCTCAGTCAGGGGAGGAGAACCCATTCATGACTGAAACGACTATCTTCCCTTCTATCATCCCCCTTCCATACCTACACCCCCCAATGCCCCCCCTCTGGGGAACAAAATATTCCCCACACTAGGAACCGATCCTGGGTCTGGCCATACCCACAGGGGAGACAAATAAAGAGAAACATTAAAAAATCCCCTATTTTAAATACACCCCTCTTTCTAAACAGACATAATATAAGACTAAAACGAAAAATCACAATACTAAAATCCAAGAATCCAAAAAATAAATATCAAAATAGAATGCCTACCCTTACTTCAGAAGAGCCAGCCTCCCCCTCCCCACACATGCACATTAGTAACGACCTCGGACCACAGCCGCCTTCCTAAGAAAGCAAATAACCCCAAAATACTATAAAACAATATACACTTTCCCAAACCAATAAAAGCAAACACACACACGCACACACACGCGCACACACACACATAAACACACACGCACACGCACACACACGCACACACACACACTCACACACACACATACACACACCCTATCCCACCCTAAAGGAAAAGAAAAACACATTAGCAGAAAGAGATAGCGACTGACTACAGCGAGGTCAAAATCTCCCTGGACAAACCAAAAAAAAAAAAAAAGCAATAAAAATTCAGCATACCAATGTATAATAAACACTTACAAGCCTCCACCCCTTGGAAAAACTTCAAACTAGAAAATCGCCATTTTTACACATTTGAAAATAATTTCTGACGAGGACGCATCAGACCGTCTGAAACGTACGTAAACGATTTCAATGACTTAAAAACATTATTACAACGATCCAAACATAATTCTCAATGAAAAACCAAGACACGGAATAATAAAATAATGTTAAAAGATACACATTGTTGGTGACTACTCCCTTATTTAAATATATATATATATATATATATATATATATATATATATATATATATATATATATATATATAAGGGAGTTTTTGTGTTCGTCCATTTCCGAATGACTCTAAAACGGCAAGACCGATATTTTCCTAAGTTCGAACAAATGTAATATATATATATATATATATATATATATATATGTATATATATATATATATATACATATATATATGTGTGTGTATGTGTGTGTGGGAGTGTTCTTATATAGGCTTTGAATAGTAGTATCTCTGATAAATATAGAAAATTGATAATTGAAAATATTTGATTAAACAATAAACTGTCTGATTTTGATCAAGCTTAACACCTTTATACAGCCTAACATCACCAATGCATTTGTGATGTTTATCACTAGGGCTATAACAAAATAATATTATTTTCATTGTTTTGGCTCTCGAGTATACATCCGACACAGTTAAGCACAGTTAATCAACCGAGAACCACACCACTCTATATAAAAACATATAAGATATCAACGGATACACACTCGAGAGTCAAAACAATGAAAAGAATATGCTGTTGGCATAGCCATATTTATCACTGCACAAGCAGGAGGGATCGCCGTATGAAATAATCAGTAATTTTTTTGATAAGGTGGGTGAGCATTCGAAATGAATGTTTCTGTTTAAAGCACAAATGGACCATGATACTTGACTTTTTCATTTTAAACTTTGATTCAAGCCATTATTTAAAAATAGTATTTATAAAATCATTATTAAATTCTCTACAACGCAAAGTAGACTACACTGCATTGTGAATTAAGTCGCAGCATGTGAAGCTTCTTTCTGGTGTACATCGTTTGCGTCTACGACTACGGCGGCAATCAATCGATTTGTTCGCTTTCATCAATTTCAGTGAGAGTAAAAATATTGGAAATACAGAATATTCGTTGATCCTAATTCAGTTCTCAACCTATATACTCAACGAATGGTTTGATCTAGAGACTTGAAATTTGGAATATAGGGTATTCAGATATGTGGAAAATTTTTACAAGGTAAGCAAACACGAGGTCGTTTGCGAGAGTGATAATTTCTATTACAAAACCAATGTAGAATATTGAGAGGCGAAATGCACGGAAATGGCTATAAAACTTGCTAGGAAATACTATAAAAAGTAACTAAAAGTTGTGAAAACGTTCGTAATGTTAGCTTCCAAACAAATATTTAGCGATCTCTTCTGTTTTTTCGTGATCACGGAATATCTGTGTTCCGGGATGTGGCAAAAGTATTGAAAAACATGACTTACACAAGTAGCAGCTAAAGGGTCAAAATTTAAAAATTGGTACTTGGGTATCATCGGAGTTTTATCTGTTTATCATTTGTTTCACGATTGCGCATGCGCGAATCGTTTACACGACAACTTCCTTATGCTAAGAATAAATAGATTTTAAAACACTTATTAAAGATCGTGGCAAGCTGGCCTAATGATTACGTACTTCCGTCTCCGACTTTGGGGTTTTGGTTTCGATCTCAGCTTGAGTATTGTTTTTATTACACAAGAAATAAACTGTTTAGAAAAGACACATAATACTCGTATTCACATGTCTTAGTTTGTATCCGTTTTTACTTATCTTTTAAGTTATTTACCGTTACGTTTAATACCGGACAACGCCAGGTACCTCTAATAGTTTATAATAATTATTGGTTTAAAATGAAAAAGATTAAAAATGCGCTTAACTGATTGTTTTCAGTTATAACTTATTAACACGCAATTTGTAATTTTTCAATGCTTTTATCGTCAATTTCCATAGTAATTCAGTTTTGTTGACATAATTTGTACACGTAATGATAGCGTTAAGTCTACATTATTTTGTTAGTATTTCAGGAAAACAATAGCTTGTTTATGTGATGTATTCAAACGGCGAACGGATGTACGCTTTATACTTATTTGTTTACGATAAAATTAATGCACATATTCGTTTTCTTAAGTAAACAAGAAACAAAGAAAGTATTGTGACAGGTGTCCTCAATGACAGTTGTCCTCAAAGAAAATGTGGTTTGCGAGAACTGCAGAAAAACGCCGATAACAAATACGGTTCCGCTTTAGATTTTTATGATGAATTCTCTTTCGTATGAGATCTACATTTTACTACTGCATCATGCAAGAGCAAAGAAAACATTTCTCTTAATTGATTTCAAAAGAATGTATGCTTAGTGAGCCTGAAGCCACACCCCTGAACCCTAACTCTAACGTTAACTATATCTCAAATCCTAACCCCTTACCTAGTGCGTGCTTAGCGATATTGCGACCCGGTGGAATATGCCTAACAACTTTCCTACCCACGGAATACAATATAGTGTACCAACAATAAATGGTAATTTAAATAAAATAAAATACTCTCGCGAATGACGCTGAGATATATAAATAATAATTAATATTCGTCCAAATTCATTCTTGCCAACTCCCGAATTTAACTGTAATCATTACTGACCCTTCTCTTTCTCTCGGCAGCCCCCCCCCCCAAGCCTGTCCTGTACTTTCCACTTTATTCTTTTTCACAGCCATCATCGTCATCATATGCAAATTAATGTCATATGTATATTAATAAACCATCTATAGACGAAAGTTGTTTTCTTTTTTCTCTTTCATTTCTTGATTCTGTTACCCAACAGGATAGACGGAGGCGCCGATACTTGTGTAAGTCACGTTTTTCATTACTTTTGCCACGTCCCGGAACGCAGATATTTCGTGATCATGAAAAAAAACTGGAAGAAATCGCAAAATATTTGTTGTGAAGTTATACATTACGAACGGTTTCACAACTTTTAGTTACTTTTTTAGTATTTCCTAGCAACTTTTAAAGTCATTTCCGTGAATTTCGCCGCTTAATATTCCACATGGGTTTTGTAATAGAAATTATCACTTTCGCAAACGACCTCGTGTTAGCTTATCCTGTAAAACGACGACAGGAACTGTAGGAAATAACAAAATACAAGCATACTTCTGTACATCGCTCATTGGTGAACGTGTGCTATTAATTTGCATGTGTACAAAATTGGTAACTGTTAAAAGAGACGAATTCTAAAGCATGAGTGTTGAGTTTAATTTTTTTCTTTGACAGTTTAGAACGAGAACGAATAGAGGAAGATAATATCGAACACACGAGGATTTATTGCAAGTAAAGTAAAGAAGGGAAAAATAAATTTCATGCATTGTATCGACAAGAGGACGTTTTGACACAGCTATATTTTGTTCCGTTTCAATTTTTCGGAGTTTTTTTTTTAAAGAATTTTAAAAAGAATAGCCAATATTTTAAAAGTATTTAGCTCTGCAGCAAAATACTTTTGGAATATTTGTTAAAGCTTTATATGCATATATAATGTAGATGAATTAGATCGCGGATTAATGAATCTTGTAGTTTCAAGTCTTACAAAATACTTCTTGGAGGTAATGTTTTTATATAAGACTATTCCAGAAAAATAAAATTGCTCAATATACTAGATAGAGTAAATTAAATATTACAATTTTATATCTAAATCCCATAGAACAAATATAATTTTCAAAACAAAACTTTTTGTTTAGAGAAAGAATACAATATATATATATATATATATATATATATATATATATATATATATATATATATATATATACACACACACACACACATATATATATATATATATAGTAATTTATAAAATATATATGGCGATTAAGCTACACTGAATATTCCGCGTTTCATCCACTCTAGGACTCTTCAGGCTTATCCGCATAACTTACTAACTAGCTCTACCTACGTATTGAACACTTTTGAAGTAAATACTTAAAGTTTACGCATAAATTTATACTATTATTTATTAATTTTATGTGAGTAAACGAAGTAGTTATATATATATATATATATATATATATATATATATATATATATATATATATATATAATTATATATATATGGGACGTTCGAAAAAAAAAAAGAACTCCTGTTATTAATCCGTCCGGATGAATCAGAAGGGATTGCTAATTGTATTGTTATTATGACTGAATTTATGCATCCATGATCATAAAGTTCCATTCATTAGTTGCATATATTCAGAACAGGGAGGCAACATTGTGACGATAGGACAGGGGTAGGAGATTGTGGGATAGTGCGGGACATATATGATTGCAGATTATTTTCGATCCTGTTTACGTAGGAGGGACGATTGGTAGATGTACCAATATATATGTAGCAATATAGATGTACCAATATAGATGTAACAATAATAGTCAATACATAGGCGTATTCTAGTTTTGTAGAGATACAAGATACTTTCTGATTTGAGTGAATATTTAGCACGGTAGAGGAAAACCACTTTGTTTGCAGCAGCTTTAGTAATGCCCTCAATGTATTTATTCGTAACTATGTTTTCTGTAAGTGTAAAGACGAATTTCTTTAAACATTTCCCCACTCTTTATCTGTTCCTAAATCAAAACGTGGATTCCATGAACAAAGCTTGTTTCTCAGAAGTGCCCGCCTGTGGAACTCTGTTCCGTCTGCCTGATTCCCAGCTGACTACAACCTTGATGTCTTCAAGTCCAACGTTAACAAATTCCTAATGAACCGCCCCCTTAAGTAAAGACTTCATTAAATCTCCACATTAACGTACTGTACTTGCAATAACCCTTATCCCTGAGTGGCTTCCGCGCCTTGATAAGTGGTGACAACCGTGTAAAAAAAAAGTGATCTCTCGGCTAGAGTGCTATTAGTCATGACTATCGGTGGTTGTGAAAGTTTCTTGTAATTTTTAAGGCAACAAAGCTAAGTATTAGCAGCACCAAATATCACTATCCATCTACAGCCCGTTTCAATTAAAAAAAAAAAAAAATTCAATTTTCAACCCAAACAAGGCACAGTGCCACTTTGAAGTGGGGGGCTACTATCGGGACATTTCAGGTTGGCGACTCTCTTTTGCACTCTGTCCAGGAGTGAGAGACAAGGAGCAGATACACCAGTCCGAATGTGGCAGCAATAATCCATACATTGGCGAATGTTTGCTTTATAGAGGTACAGGTTGAAGCTCGTTTTTAAAGTCCCTGCCATTGCCTGTTTTAGAAAATATTTTTTTTTGTCTCAGTTTATTTACCTTTCCTGATAAGTTTCGGTCACTTATTCATATCCGACTGTACTTCCTGTCTCCTTGCTTATCGAGCGGGTCAAGTGGACTAAAAATCAATTTCTGTGTCTCCAAGTATAAACTGAACAGATCCAGCATTGTATTTATTAGATGAACGTGAAAATATGTCCAGTCAAATACAAATCGCCCTCACCGATCGTACATGCCATCGTAAACGCCACACGTGGTCAGCTGTTGAAGATCCCTTTTATAAGGCCAAAGATGTCTAGACTGACAGCCTGGAAGATGGAAGAGTTCACGGTGGGTTGATAATCACCAGTGTCAATGTCGCAATATTTGAAAAATTGTATTGGTCAGTAATCGCTTAAAAAGACTTTGCCAGAAAACTATCAGTGAACCCTGTACAAATCTGATAATTGCTTCCGTCTTAGTCTAGTTAGTTGAGATGATTTTTCTTTATTAGTTATAGAATATCTAACATAAGGGGCATAGTCACAATTTCCGGTTGCTGCTGGGTAGACGGCTACACAGAGACGAGGTAAAATCTATTTCACATTCTTACGAGAAAATCAAACATTTTTTATTAGAGTTTTCCAGAACTTTGAAATCATCAATTTTAAAAAAGTCGCTTCCCCCAAGTTAATATTTAACTTATAAACTCTAAAACTACGGGTCACATAATACTACAATTAACAGGAATTAGTGATCATGCACCAATAATGGAGGAGAAAAATCTTTGTTTGGATAGATGATGAGTGCGTGCACAAGCATACGCGCGTGCGCACACAGATATATATATATATATATATATATATATATATATATATATATGTGTGTGTGTGTGTGTGTGTATTGAAATTTTGCATTTTAACTTACCAATATATATATATATATATATATATATATATATATATATATACATATATATATATATATATGTATAGTAATTTATAAAATATATATGGCGATTAAGCTGCACTGAATATTAGGCGTTTCATCCACTCTAGGACTGCTCAGCATAAGCCTGACTTGCTCTACCTACATATTGAGCACTTTTGAAGGAAATACTTAAAGTTTACGCATAAATCTATACTTTCGTATATTAATTTTATGTGAGTAAATTAAGTAGTTATATATATGTATATATATATATATACACAAATATATATATATATATATATATATATATATATATATATATATATATATATATATTGGCAAGTTAAAATGCGAAATTTCAACTTGCCGACATATCTCTATTTTTCTGCGCATGCTCAAATTCAATTAATTTCTCCAAGTCGTTTCGTATTTTATACGTCTTTCCTATATCTCGATAGCTACACGGTATGGAACTGTGCTGGAAAGTTAAATATTTTGGTTTCGATTCTAGCTGATTACACTCAAGTCAGTTTTTTTTTTTAACTTTTAAAAGCACTGTTATCTATTAGCTCCAATATAATATTCGATAACGATTTAGCTTTCTAATAATAAATACGAAATATACATGAATTAAAATATATTTGAGCGTATTTTCCGACCCAGCAAAACCGGGCAGCCCCGCTAGTAAATAATGAAAATGTTTTCTAAAATTACATCTATAATGGACGATTTAATTTCGGCGTAACACTTGGCTTAAATGCCTCGCACATGAAAAGGCTTAATACGGAAAGTATCACTGACCCATGTAATAAGATAGACCATTTCTTCTTTCGTACGAACATTTGATGAAAAGAAGAAACAGAATAGTCCTTAATATTTCACTGCATATCACGAACAACACAAGTTTTCCGAAATGAGTAGAACCTAAGCGCATATATCAACAAAAAATCTGAGATTTGTGATTTACCACATAAAAAAGATATCAATACAGAAATACTAGACTATCTGTCTGTCAAAAAAAAAAAAACAAGAAAAAATTTGGTATAAACAAACACGACTAGTAGTATGGATAACATGGCATTAATATTTACCTCCCTTCCATCGTGAGATATATGACCAAATGTAGAGGATAATAAATCCAGGACGTAAGAGGCGGAACAAGCTCTCCTACAAAAACGGATATGCTGCTTCATCGGAATTCCCCAGTAGGAGCGCCTAAATCTATTTAAAATTAACTAATACTTCTTCAATAGGTCGCAACGTAGATTTCCCAGGACTGCATAGTGGTATACCATGTCTGACAGAAAAATACATTCAAATAAATTAGACACTGTCGGAAATATTACACACACACGCACACACACAAACACGCACGCGCGCGCACACACACACATACATACATACATACATACATACATACATACATACAAAGACTTTCATTAAAACGAGGGACCTTTTGTGCGCTAGAGTTTCTTTTTTCTACATAATCAGAACCATTTTTGCAAGAAATAAATAACGTGTCTCTTCTGACGCACATTGATTCCTGAATCTTACACCGTTAATATCTGAAATAGAGAGATGAAACTTTCATGTCATTAATACATGAGCGCAGGCATCATAAGGATGCAATTTGCAATCCCAATATGTCGATGAATTCAGCAGAATAAAGAATAGAAGGCATTACTAAAGACCGCGGAGTATATATATATATATATATATATATATATATATATATATATATATATATATATATATATATATATATATATATATATATATATAATAAGAAGTAGTACAACTAAGTTTACAAAGATAATCCAAAATAGCAAACTTTAAATATATTATAAATATTAAAGACTTAATATATACTAGCGAGGGGTACCCGGTGTTGCTCGGGTGTTCGGAGGTGTGTGTGGGGGGGGGTTAAAAAAGTAAGTATGAGGATCGAACCCGAACCGTTAAGGCAAAGTTGTAAATTAAAGTGTGAAAAAAAAGTGCGACGTTAACGATTGCCCCACCGCGAGATGCTAACGAAAACACGTTTGAATTTCTTTAGTTACTTGGATTTAGCAGGTGCCCGTTTTAATGAGTTAATGAGGTCAAATTTGACTGCGGGATAGTATTCATTTACTGCTGAACGCCCCCCCCCCGCCCAAGATGTTATAGAGAAAAGACTAACCCACATGCGGCGATTGACAAATATTGAATATTTATCTTCCCGAAATCGAGTAAATTAAATAGACAGGCGAGCTTCGTTGTTAACTGATAGATATTACGATTTATATGTGATATAAAAAGTTTTAAAAAGTTGTGAAGCGAGCGACCGCTTCTCTGAAAAAAAAGCCTCTTGTTGACATACAGAAAAAGCGAACACACATACATACATACATACATACATACATACATTTTCGCTTTTATATATATATAGAAGATTCGTATTTAGACAGTCGGCCTCGGCAGAAGCGTTTTAAAATCTCTCCATTTCTTAATTCTTTGCACGATTTATCTTTCTTTTTATAATAAAATTTTGAACTCACTCTTTCTTCCTTGTACGCATTTGTAAATAATTTCACTGAATTCTGCCTTTTCGATGACATTGAAATATCTTCCAAGTAACGTGATTCCTTTGTGTTTTTACTTCTGGATTCCGAACTTTAACCAACTTTTCTTAGATTTCCCCGTTATTGGATATTTTATTTTTCATCTGTCCAACCATTCGCGTGAAATCATTTCTCCCCCCCCCATCCCTACTGCTTCACTGTTTTTAACTTTTACCAAGTAAGCTCTGTAGCTTACTTGTAGTTTCATTAAATATTTTGCAATCAAAATCCGATTCCGCATTTTGCTTATTTCTACACCATGGTGAGAAGGAAAGTATTTCTTTCGAAACTCCGCAAAAACAGTGTAAGAATTAAAGTTAAATTCTTTTGTATTAAAATATACATAGAAATATATTCAAGTCAAGAATTTATTGTGTGAAACCAGGAATATATGGAAAATAATTATATTCATTTCCTTAATCCATAGATTTTCAATAATCGCTTTTATCATCAGAGGAAATGAAATGAAATTAGCAAAATTTTAAGTTATAAATATACATATATTTGTCTTATCAGCATACATATTGAAAAAGTTATTTAAGAATCATTTAAAAGGCATTAATAAATGATATGTAGGCAATCTAAAATTGAAATAAGTTAAATTATTTCCGGAATATTTCTACCAGGTAAGACGAATAATATACCAAGATAACAACTGGAGGTAAGAGAGTAATCCGTAACATTTGAAATTAGAGTTAACATCAGAATGTGTAAAGATCCCAAAATGTAATTCCTCGGGGTATAATAGTAAATACCTTGGCAAGGTAAGGATATATATATGATGATGATGATTGCAACGTATTGTCAGACGAGTGCCACTCCCTCAGACACTTAAAGTCTATGAGCCCAAAAATGACTTCCATCGTCACAGGACCATATTTATAGACAAATGCCTGAGGGAGTATCTATACACAGATGATGTTACAAAGTCTTCGCTTTGTACGACAGCTAAGTCTCTCTCTCCGTTCAAAATGTTGAGATCCAGCAACAAGCAAGAGCAAGATAGCCAGCAACAAGTTAAACTGCAGACCAGCTTAATGCGGGTACTGGTCTCCCGCTTTATGTCTTTTTTAAATCAGAGATTTGCTTCTCCTAGGAAGGTTGCCCTAACCACGGCTTAAGGGAGCCCTATCCACTCCAACACACACATACACACACACACGAACACACACAGTGCTAGTTGCCGTTGACTCCGAAAAAAGGTTTAGTCGCCCTTTGAAAGGTCTTGGTTTTAATCCTTAAGGGAGACTAGCCTCCCTCCTCACTAAACAAGTCTGGTGGGGGAGCCGATTTAGTGTCCGGTGACCCGACCATGGGGCAGGTAGTACTGGCTTACATGGTACCAGTAGCATATGACATGACCTGACTATATATATATATATATATATAGAGAGAGAGAGAGAGAGAGAGACAGACAGACAGACAGAGAGAGAAGGAGAAAGAGAGAGAGAATAAATGAGAAAAAGTTATATGCCAAAATTCATGATGTTGACCATCATATAATTTATTCCTTTAATTCAATTGACTTATACAATTCTTGACAGTATCTGTTTCGTAGCGCAAAATCAATCACTTAATTATTATATCAATCAGTGAATCTATTATCCCCTTAATGCATCAAAAGAAATAGCAACAATCAATCTGTCAATAGGAATTGAAGTGTGATTTGACATGATTAAAATCCGAAAATTGGAATATATATATATATATATATATATATATATATATATATATATATATATATATATATATATATATATATATCCCCTAGCTGAAGACATGCCGTTGCATGGGATTGAATAAAAATAAACAAATGTTCCACACTACTAAAAAGACAAGCCACTTTATTATCGACCAGTGGGCGAGTCTAACCCGTCCACACGGTTCTCCCCCGTCACTGATCCATCCTTAGTAAGTCAGGTAGCTTTTTAAGTCGCAAACAGACAACATACAGTGATACTTCGCAGCTTATCAACGTCAGCAAGTTTGTACAGCGTATGTCTTCGACTATGAGGCCATTGTAAAAGAATTGAAGTTTATGGCAGTGCACTAATTATGCAAAACCTCTTCATGTTCACGAATCCTTTTCTAGTACGTTATTACTGCAAAAGTTCAATTCTAATCAAGAGCGATTACTCGCATTCTATTTATTTTTTCACGTTATCCTCCCTTGGATCATTCTTTAGTCTTATTTGGACTTACTCCTATGAATATTTTTTTTGTTGTGTGTATTGATATTCATATATTAATAACCCTTTTTTCAATTTATTTAAAAATAAAATACAACTTGGTTATATATGGCTCATGGAATTGCATTAATCTGCAAAAGATTTAGCTAATTTGCATATTATTTTAAGCATTCATTTTAATTCATTACCTATTAGTTTGTTTTTCGGTTTTCTTATGGGATGACCATCTTTAACCTCAAAAGAAAAAAACAAATCATAAGCTAAACGTGTTGGTTGCGATTCTCAGTGGTGACGCACGAGCCATTTGTTCAAACTTTTTAAATCATTACTATATATTGGACCTAATATAATCTTCTATAATATAAATCTCACCTGTCTGTATAAATGTATGTATGTATGTATGCATGTAGGTCTGCCTATAATTGTGTGTGTGTGATACTAAAGACAAAGATCTGAGCGTAATTTAAAAACTAAACAAAAACTATCTGAAGCAACCGACAGCAGATAAAATTACTTATGAAGCGAATGACATTTTTTTTTTTTTAGATTTTCAACCGAAATACAATTTAATCGGGTGATGCTAATTTTTGCGTGCAGGAATATAAATTGTAATCGTTCTTCCCGAACTCCTGACGTAACACACAGCGTTCTTGGTTCGTTTTTGAAATAATCTTCTATTTGTTCAACCATTTTTTGGGGGGGGGGAAACGGAAGACGATTCAACGAATATTTTACAATAGTTGTGCTACTTCTATTACGTTTATTAGTTTTTTTTTCTGATTTTGAAACGAAAAATATTATTATAAATAAATGGATTATGTATAATTAAATAAACTATGTTTTTGCAATGTTTGCTAAATGAAAGAACGCTTTTTTTTACTTAGGCAACTCGAGGATAACGGTTAAAGAGTGTACAGTAAAAATTGGAAAATATAGTAACCGTTAATAACGGAAATTTGGTAAATTTTTTAATTAATTAATTTGGAACGACTCATCAATAACTTGTTTACATTGGACTTGAAGACAACCACATTGTAGTCAGCTGGGAAGCAGGAACACGGAAGATAATTCCACAGGTGTGCAGTTCTAAGAAAGAAGCTTTGTTCATGGAATCTATGTTTAGGTTTAGGCACAGATAAAGAGTGGGGAAATTATTGATAGTGTTTCTTGTGAAAGTTTGGCGAGGGGGGCATAGATCGGAGCTCAGCCGAGCACTTGCCATGAAAATAACGATAAAGCAGAGACAAACTTGCAATATCTCTTCTATGAGAAAAAGGCTGCAGGGAAGAGAAAAGGATATCCCCTACGAGGCTACGAAGTCTTTTTTCAACTCTATCAAGGCAGGATTAGTTCTTTCTTTGCTTTTTGAATAAAACACACTCTACGTATACTAGCAGAAAGACCCGAGATTATCCGGGATTAAATATTAAGAAAGACACTCTCATATTTTTTATTGTCGTTAGAATCGTTGAAATTACCTATTTTTCAGTCAAATCAATTGATTGCCTTCGATGATAATGGCTTGAATTAAAGTTTAAAATGCAAAAGCCAAGTACCATGATTCAGTTGCGCCTTAAACTGAAACATTATTTTCGAAGGCGCTCTGTCATATGTAAAAACTTACTTTTGACTTTATATGTCGTTTTTTTTTTTGTTTTTGACTTTTTTGACTTAAGAAACTTTTTTTTTTTGGGGGGGGGTATGAAATTTCTGAAATGTTCTTGTGATGTGAGGCTCTAGAATGGGTTTAACTATAGTCTAAATTATCCCTTCCTTCTTTAATCGGATTATTTTGATTATTGATTATCGATACTTATCGGAGACATTCCGATAAAAGAAAACTGTCTTAAAACACTACCAGGTACACGAAGTACCTCCGTGTTTAATTTCATAAAAATCAGTCTAGCAGTTTTGGAGTCCATAGGGAGCGAACTCACACACACATACACACATACAAAGTTTATTTTACACACACACACACACACACATATATATATATATATATATATATATATATATATATATATATATATATATATATATATATCGTCCGATTGTTTGAGGGGGAACTCAACGGAAACTATATGTGTTATTTTTTCATCATTGTTCAGGAAAACTGTATTACACATATAAAAATAATCTTCTGTCCACAATTCAAAAGCATATTTTTCTCCTCCATATCTGTGTCTCGCACTAAGCAGAAATTTCCACGAACATAGTTTCTTTCCATAACTTCCCATCTTGTGAACACATTATCACGGGACCCCTTCTCTGCAAACTACAACTGCGAATTCTTAAAAATAACAATTCAAAAGCAACAAATCCTTGCCATAGGCATAAACTTATAATGCGTAACATAGTGGTCAGCGAATTCCCCATTTTTAATGCTATCATAACCTTAATAATTTTAACTATAACTTCATTAAGTTTTATCCTCGAGTGTCTTTTAGTTTCGACAAATGGGGTCGCATTAGTAAGTAATAAACATCTCTGCTACTTCGCAAATAAATATCAAAAATAAAAGGCTTGTCAATAAAAAAAAAATCAGTTTCCGAATTTTGTCTCCTGGTTAGGCCAACATTCTTAAGAAAATTCTTGTCCAATAGATCTTTCCTCTTCTATTTTCTGCGTCTCCAGTTGAAGAGATTAGACGTCTGTAGAATCTATGTCAATGCCCTTAGTTTTGTATCATTGATTCGTGGAGCACCATTAATGCATGCGTATATACATGCATATATATATATATATATATATATATATATATATATATATATATATATATATATATATATATACTAGCAGTTCCGCTCGGCTTTGCTCGGACCCTATATACTGTCCATAAGGTTATGTGCATATGTATATATTAAGAAGTGTGAATATGTAAAGTAATGTATTTCTGTACAATAATCTTCCTTAACTACCATAGTGAAAAGACAGACAGACATTTTCACTTTTATAGATATATATATAAAAATTAGATAGATTGGGTGCAATATAGAGTAATGATTTAAAAATGCTAAAAAAAAAAGACTCATGCGAATTTCATTTTTTTTTTTAATTTTCACACTTTTTCACCGATTTTTCCGGGCAAATATACAGTTTTGCATGGATTCAAATACCTTATATATAAAGTTTCATGTCTGTAGACCATACACTCTAGGAGGTGTTTGGTAGGCAAAATCTGTTAAACAAAAATATATAGTATACATAAATATATATGGAAACAATTTTGTGTTTACTATAAATTTTTACGCAAATATTATGCAAGTATAAATCATGTAGAATATCTGCATGAATATAATTACACGTAATAGTGAACTGAAGATGATCATCCCAATAGAAAACCGAAAAAAACTTAATATTTAAAAGAATATGCAAATTAGCTAGATCTTTTGCTAGTGAATGCTATTCCACAACGCATATATAAGAAAATTGTATTTTCTTTTTAAATAAATAGAAAAGAGGGTTTTTAATATGAATGTCAATACACAAGAAAAATGGATTAGAAGATGCAGTTTTAAAAATGCATATAAAATCTATTTCCTAATTTTCAGATTTTTTAATCAGTTTAACAAAAATAACTAAATAAATAAAAAAATGAAATAGTACAGAATGCATTTTATACTGTTTTTTCGGATACGAGTGTTGGCTGTCAAGGAGGGTAGCTGAAACATTAGACATTTTATTATTTTTTTACCGCAAATCAAGCATACTGCCACTTGAATTCTGTCTACCAGAAGCCTTTGGGGAGTTGAGGAGCAAGATGTCTGTAAAAAATGTACAGGTATGTACAGTAAGGAAACAAGGAAAGAATCCCAAATTCTAAGCGTCTAAGATAAAACTATGAAAATAGAAGGTTTTCCGCCAACGGGGGACCTAAAAAGTAAAGGGGTGGGATTTTGCCGCATGTATGTTAATGTAAGATGGCAAAAGTGCTACCACTTCCTTCGAGCATTAAAGTACTTGTGTACCGGGTGCACGGATTCAACATTCTGGCGATGGGACAGGAGTTGGGGCCTGATTGATAGAAAGAAACCTATAAGATTTGATACTCTTTATTAACCCTTTCTAAAAGGGGAGACTAGTGCTATATGTATTATTCCAGATGTAGCAACAACACCTTGTGCATAGTTAAACGGTGCCTGGCAATCCTCGAGTGGCTGTTGGTCTTGATGGGTGGTTAAACAATAATAGAAAGTGCGCACTGATCTAATACAACACTAACGGTTGAACGTTCAAATGATTCTTATTAAACGATTCTACCATCTGCGCAATGCATCTTATTAAGACATCCAAGGAATTCGTGAACTCGCTGACGAGAGGAGATCACAAAGCGACTTCTTCCAGTTGAGCGGTTCGCCGAGGAGCTGTGCGCCACCGATAGCTGAATGAAATGTGCTATGTCAGCTTTTCGTGCTGTGTGGTGCAGGCAAGGAAAGATTCTTTTTCAAAACAAAAGTGACGAAAAAACATGCCCTAACGAGAAAACATTGTTCCTGCGATTAAATTATATGCAAAATGTTTTGTTTTGTTTTCAAAATAATATTTTCAGACTATTATATTACATGCACCCACGCACATATGCACTGTAAATTCACATGAATATATATATATATATATATATATATATGTATATGTATATATATATATATAGAGAGAGAGAGAGAGAGAGAGAAACACACACACACACACACACACACACACACACATATATATATATATATATATATATATATATATATATACATGGTGGAACAATAAAGTTGTCGCACGAAAGGAAAAAAACAAAGCTTTATTTTAAATATTTTATTGAATAAAATCAATCCAGGTAACTTGATTATGTCGTAGAGCTGACGTCTATTCAGTGTAGCCCACTTCAGGCGCAATCACGATACGTGTCCATAACTGGGAATGTTCCTTTTTCACAAGCGCCGGCGGGAGCTCGGTGAATACTCATAGGATGGCGGCGATCAGGCTTACTTTGGTGTTATGGTAGGCCATGTTGTTGATGATCCTGACGTATGACCAAACGAAATAGTCAAGCGGATTCAGAGAAGGGGACAGTGGGAGGAAGCGTACAAAGTCGTAGTGCTCATTCTGAAGTCAAGCGGGCACCTTATAACACCAGGGGATAACCCACTCTTAAACACATCCAAGTCCACTTTGGTGTTGACTTAGCATGATATGGCCCTCATTTTAAACAGCATTGGGGTTGGAAACTTTGTTTTCATTAAACTAGGTACGCACTTTTTATTCCTCGAAATTCAATGATGCATTTTGAGGGTGCTAGTAATTGTCTTGTTGTCATAACTTGGGTCGGGAGAGAGAGGATGTGTTGTACAGCGGCGCATCTACGATCTCGCTCGTTGCACATCGTTTCACTTTCAGACATGATAGAATGTTCCTACTGCTCAGGGAATGTTTGTACAACTGACAAACCAGTATATAGTCTTCAACAAATACAGAAAACCGATTTACATCAAACGGAAATGGAATCTGTTTACTGCCTTGCTTTTATTGTCTATATTTCATTATTTATTTTATCTGTATACTTTTTTTAGATTTTCGACGTTTTTTATGGCTTTTACATTTCTTATTTGTTTATATATTTTTTATATTTCTTTACATGTAATATATATATATATATATATATATATATATATATATATATATATATATATATATATATACATACTAGCAAAAGTACTCGTCGTTGACTGGGCTCAAGAAAATGAACTTTGATTTATTAAAGTATGATAGGTTATGAAAAGGAAGGGTTGTAAAGAGATAGCTTCGAATTTGGGGGTATAAAAACCAAAGCAAAATATGATGAAAGTAAAAATAAAATAGATAAACCCAATAATTTATTATACCATACCTGTTCACACTGAAACACTTATCACAATATTCTGTGGATCTATATTAAAAAAAAACTTGTTAAACTCTGTGACATATTTCCATTCTATGGAGGTCAGGTGCGAACGAACACCCCATAATTTTATTATACCATATTTCTTCAAACTGAAGCATAATTATCAAAGTATACTTACGCAGATAGGTATGAAAAGTCTTTATTAAAGTCTGTGCCTATTTCCATTCTATGGAGGCCAGCCGCGAACGCAGACCCCACAATTTTATTATACTATCCATATTTAAGTTAAAACATACTTATCAAAGTATTATTATGTATATCTATATCAAAAAGTACTTGTAAACGTTTTTTTTTTTTTCCCATACTTTGTGGACCAGGCGCGTACGCAGACCCAACAATTTTAATGAATCATCATTATGCCAGATCAAACATACCCATTCCTGTGTCTCGATACATCTTCTATCATTATATGTGATCAGTTTTCTATAATCCATATAGGAGCCTATTGGTGACCAGACACACACAGACGTTCAGCTTTATATTATAGATATGTATATAATATATTGTTTTATTCTGTTTATATTTTGTATATCCACGTATGCTTCAATCCTACGATATATTCATTCTATTTAGCTTTTGATTATTTTTTCTTGCTAATTATATACCATAATTTATAAATTCCCTTTCGTTTACTATTTAAGTGTTGTCATCAGTTTCCATTTATATACAATATGCGTAAGGTATTTGAGGACATCGTAAACACTTTTAGACAAAACGGGAAATGAATCTGTTGAATTTTACAATTTCTTGTGCCAAAATAAATAAATATAACAGTAGTCCATGTTTTATCTCTATATAAATAAAATGAACTCATTTTTCCCGCCTGATTTTGACATTAATAGGATTAAAAATCAAGATATTTCATGCAAATATAATATGCACAAACGGCAGAACAATATCTGAGGTGTGTTATAGGCTTATTATTTCTCAAATTCCTCGATAATCTTAGATTTGTATACTTTTTCTGCTGAGAAGTCACGGCCAAAATCGGTTAAGATCAATGGAAGTGGTAAAATATTGTCTCTCTAATAAATTCCTCCTCCCCCTGCCACCACTTAACACCGTTTGGGGATCGTTCACAAGGAACAGTTGAGAAGAGAACACCGGTTTGGCTTTGTAGTTCTTTCATGTGAAGTTATTTAAAATCACTAAACTAAGCTGCAGTGCTCTGTGGCGTAGTGGTTAGCGTGCTGGACAATTCACATTATATTTTCACGTTCGCGCCGACCTATCGTAGTCGTTTTTTTTTTTCCTAAACAACTGGAATGGACTTTTCTTGGTGGCCGAACTGTTAACGTTGCAGATGTTTTGTTTTTTTTTCCACACTTTATTTTCCTACTTTTACTCATGACTCCGGGTTTGATCCTTCCTACTTACCTACCATAACATTTTTTAAAACTCCCCTCCGTCCCGGAAACAAACACTCGGGCAACGCCGGGTACTTCCGCTAGTTATGTATAACTCATTTTCAGTTCTTCTCACCGACTCAATTCGGGTTTGAAAGCGACTGCAAACTTTTTTACAGGTGATCTTTATTTATGCTCATCATCGTTCGGGCTATTGTTTCTATCTGAAAGGTTTTTATGAAGACGCTTAATAACTTCCTTTTTAACAAAGCTCCACACGTAATAAGCCAAAGGATCAAAGTCTAATGAGTTAGGAGGCTGTAAGGTGAGTGCGACATTATCATGCAAATTGTCGGTAATCCAATCTTAGATTTCAGGAGCTTTATAGTAAGGGGCTGAATGTTGTTCGAACACGTAGGCCCTTCTCTTTGCTATATTGTCCATCCAATGCTTAACAATGGTTTGAAAAGTCTCAACATGGGCATTTACATTGGGTTTAAAGCCCTGTGGAAATATGAGGAAGCATGATGTGGCCTTCAATGTTAACAATACCGACATCAATCACTGTTGCTGGAAACTCTGTGTGTATAACCATTGGAAATTCAGTGGGGTCTAGACATAGTCGCCTATTTTTTCATCAATTGACTTGCTGATCCTGGTCGAAGTATTTTTCCTCAGTGTAAAATCAAAGCCAATCTTCGTCTTCTGGATGCTTCAATTTGTTTGAGTTGTTTTGCACTCTTAGGGAGAGGGTCCGGGAGATCAAAGAAACAATAAGTCAATCCCAGGAAAGGTGACCTATAATAGAGTTACGAAGCTGTATCCAGTCAAGCGAAAAAACACAATGGGAAATCCCGGGATTTAAAACGAACCAATATCCATGACGTCAATCGACCAGGAAAACTAACCGATATTTAATGGGGAAGACCAAAACCAGCAAAAAGTGAAATAAACAAAATAAGTTTAGCAGGTCAATCAATAGGATCTATGACCAAAAAAGTTCCAAACAATAAACAAGCTGGCGAGAAAAAGGTCAACAGGTCAAAGTGATATAAATAAAAAGTACAGAGAGAAAGCAGGGAAAAGAGACATAAGCGAAAATACAGGTTGACACAGAGTTCTGCGACCCACCCTGCTCCCTAACCTTCGCCGCGTTATTAAGTGGAAATTGTAAATAAACCAAATCTGTATTATAAACAATAAGTGCCTCGTATTCATTTTAAAATGAAATAACTGTCTGTTTATACAACCAAGACGATCATAAGCCATTTATATATATATAGCAGCAAGCATTTAACAGTCTTCTTGAGATTTTTTTTAATTGACTGACCTAAAAACGTACCGTTTGTTTTCCTTATTTCTTCCTTATTTTTTCTCTAATCAGTTGACGATCTTTGGCAAAATGTCGCATTGGTGTCCCAGGATTTTCCTCGATCATGTCATGCACTTTTATGGATGAGTCAGTTGGCAATATTGTTTTTTTGTTTGTTTTATTTTTGCTCGTAACCAATCCATCAGCATTGTTTGTATTTAGCTCCTTTCTTACTTTGCAAACGAAAGATCTGGCGACTTTTAGAAATCTTGCAATTACTGTATTGTCGTGTTTCGTTTTAATAAACATTATTGAAGCGTGTCTTTTCATTTCACTAATTAAAGTAATATCTATCATGGGATCTCCCGGAATCACAAACCTTCAATTAATATATATTTTAATTTAAATGAGAAAAATATAAGTGTCCTCAAATACCTTACGCACCTTGTATTATATTCAGTTCCTTGAATCTAACTGAGAGTACTCCGAGTCATAATGAGAGTTATTGGAATCGGTTAAACACATTTGCTGCATATTGAGATGATAGATTTCCGTCGCGGTAGACGGTTTCCCAGTCAATGGCTTCCATGGGATCCGCAGTTGGTCTTTTCGAAACTCTAAAACTCAGTTTAATTGTCGCAGAGGCAATTCGATGGTCAGATCCCACAGAAGAGAAAGATTAGTATGCTCGACAGTCATTGATACTCTTCTGACACTTTTTACGGACCAGTGTGAAGTGTAGTTGGGCTCTGCTGCCATTTGAATATTTAAACCCTCACGAATAACATACTAAAATGTTTTGAAGATTACTAGTATCTAGGATCACATATCAGGGACTCTGAAAAAACCTTTAACTTTAGACAGGGCATGGCATGGACTGCTTGTAATAAAATGGATAACATCTGGAAATTCAAACTTGCTCGCAAATTAAAAATCCAAGTTTTCCACGTATTATTGAGGCAATCTTACTCTATGGATCTGAAACTTGAACTCTTTCAGCAAAACAACAGCGTCGTTTGGATGGATGTTACACACATCTTTTGAGAAGACTACTTAATCGCTCATGGAGAAACCACCGAACTCTAGAAATGTTATATGGAGATTTACCGAGAGTATCAACCTGTTCAGTGTTCAGTCTGCTGGGCATTGTGCACGTGCAACAGCTGAACTTGTGGAGGCACCATCATCTCGCAATTTATCACGAAAGTTAACTTTTTCAACGAGATTAATTTGTCTCCAAGGAAGATCTTTTGGGTGCTATGACAGGTAGGAAGAATGGAAGGCTGTAGTGAGTTCAATCTCGGCTGAGGCCGCAAGGTGATTATGATGATTATATTCAGCATTATGCTATTTGTTTCCCTCTTCGTATTAAAAGAATATAGCTTCGAAATGTCATGGACTAAAGAGGGTCTTTCTCCGTTATTTTCTTTTCCTTATTGACCAGATTCTATAGAAATTATATGTAACCTTTATTTTCCATCTTCAGTTAATAGTTTGTAATTGCTCATCTTAACTATGCTGAGAGTTTCCGATCTTCATAAGTTTGCTTTGTATGATATATTCCTTTAGCTAGCTTCATATATATATATATATATATATATATATATATATATATATATATATATATATTTATATATATATATTTATTTATATATATATATATATATATATATATATATATATATATATATATATATATATATATATATATATATATATATATATGCGGGTATTGTTAATACACACAGATCTGCACCCACAGCATATATATATATATATATATATATATATATATAATATAATATAAAATAATACACACACATCCGCACCCCCCGCATATATATATATATATATATATATATATATATATATATATATATATATATATATATATATATGCGGGGGTGCGGATGTGTGTGTGTATTTTTTTTTCTAAAGAAAGAAAGAAAATATTTACTGACAGCATCAAAAAAGCGTGACGATAATGTCGAATTTTTTAGTTAATGTAAAATGGCGATAAATAACTGCGATTTTATTCAAAAGAGAGATACAGAAAGGAATAGATGAGAAAGAAAGAAAGAAAGAATGAAAGAAATATAGATAGATAAATAGATAGATAGATTCGCAGAAATATAGATAGATAAATAGAGAGAGAGAGATAGATAAATAAAGAGAGAGAGAGAGACTAGAAACAAGAGTGATAGAGTTAGTAAAATCATAGAGTCTATTGGGAGAGAGAGACTGAGAGTGTCTTAACATGTTTGTCGAAGGAACTCCCCGGAGA
Organism: Euprymna scolopes; assembly: GCF_053919585.1. Lineage (NCBI taxonomy): Eukaryota > Metazoa > Mollusca > Cephalopoda > Sepiida > Sepiolidae > Euprymna > Euprymna scolopes. The sequence continues at coordinate 91,210,054 of NC_136507.1, forward strand.
TTGTTACCATTTCCTTACCCATTGAAAAAGGACGATCGTCCCATGGAACCGAAGGTCCCCAGTCATTGAAAGTCAGGATAGTCACTAGAATTAAGGCTACGAGGTGCACAAGAGTAAAATACTTTTGCGAAAGGAAGTTGTCTTGAGCTGTTTTCTTTTCTTATATAAGACATTTATAAAGCTGTTAACAACATTGGCCACCCAAGTCGAATTTATATTCCATAAAAAAAGACCTCCAGTGCGTTAGATTGCAAAACAAAAAAAAAACTTACCATGTACTCTAAAAAAAATACGTTGTTTCATTTATGAAACCATTTGCACAATTTATGGCTTCCAAAATCTGTGAAATTATCAGAGACAACATGGCGGCTATTAACATAAGAGTATATTGACATTGTGAGTAAAAGTCTGCCTGTATGCTGCAAAAATAGACATTTTACAAACATGAATACATACAAAAGGAGCTGATAGAATACAAATTCATAATTTCTTGAATCTTTGATATCTTTCTTTAATTTTTACAGAACATCTAAAGTCATCATGACTCGTTATATCATTAAGAGTGGATATCTATCATAGTAGTACCTTCAGTCGAATTCATATTTCAAATCCATCGGCTTTTTGGGGGGACATATTGAAAACAACAAAAAATGATAATGAAAATAACAATTGAATGAATTACAATGTCCAATAATCAATACAAAATGTTTATTAATCAATACAAAAATATTAATCAATACAAAATTTCAAACAATGACTTATAATCAAAAACATCCTTGACACCTAATTATAATCGCCGGTTAAATTTTTGATAGATTAATAAATATTGTAATTTATCTAATTTTAATTTTCATTATAAATCTTTCCTTCTTTTAAATTGTTATATTGAATATATTGAGCTTTCAATTTTCTCATTAATTTCTAGCACAAAAGATATATTTTATTATTTTAATATTATATATATATATATATATATATATATATATATATATATATATATATACATACATACTAGCGTTGCCTTGGTATTTGGAGGTGTATGTTGCGACAAAAAAAGCGGTCATTTTTTAAAACTTTGACCCCTATTATGGCCCCTTATAATTAAATGTTAATATATATATATATATATATATATATATATATATATTGAAATCTTTCAATATTATCATTATTTTTAACATCTTCGTCTCGTACAGAACAGCATTCTTCTACATAACTGCATTATCGTAGCCTTAAAACACTTCTTTTCATCCGTCTCCTTCTGTCTCTCTGTCCTTCTCTGTATATATATATATATATATATATATATATATATATATATATATATATATATTATGTTGGTGGAAAATAATGTCGTTTTATGGATACTTTAACGTCAAAACGACATTATTTTTGCACCACCATTGTATATGTGCGTGTATTTTCTTAATTTAAAATTTAAACGTGGTCACTCTCTAAATTTCTAGAAAGTTAACCCTGAGAGTATCCTTTATCTCCACAAGGCACCATTCCCCAAGTATGGAGTATTGTTTTCACATTTAAGTTGGTGCACCTGTTACTCGTCTCTCACTCTTAGATAGGGTTCCAAAAGAGTCGCAAACCAAATAAATTCCGTGCTTTCTGCTTGGCTTCAAACTCTATCCTATCAACGAGATGCTACAGATTAGAGATCCTTAGATGCCAGAAAGCCATTGCCTTAAATAGTTCTCGGCTCGAACTGCTAGAATTGGAACTCTCTACGAGATTTCTGCCTCCCTGACTGTACTGACATGCAAAATTTCAAGCGTAAATTTTACATACATCATTCTGTTAAACTTTCTACATAATATTCCTTGCGAATTATATCTTCTACACCCGATAGTAGCCCTCTACATAAACAGGGACAATGTGCCTTGTTTGAAGTGAAAATGCATTTAGAAAACATGCCAGAAACATATCAGTACCGTCGATTTCAAATCAAATACAGGATAAACAGCTCATGGTCGATAAATATTGGACTCTATTCAACTTTGCTTTATATCTTCTTTCTTGAAACCGGTGGCACCAATGTTTCTCTACTCTTCTGTGAAATGCTAGAATAAATATTATGTTTTTATTAGAGCGTTTCTTTAAAAGTGAGCACTTTGATTAGCCTCTTTTCCACGAACAGCACACAGCTGTATATATACATAAAGACATGGTCAAAATTATGGAGAACCTAAAAAAAACATAGATAATATTCTAAACCTCCGTATTTAAAGGTTAATAATTGTTTAGGGAATAGTTGAATGCAAAGGTGAATTACTTAATAGTAGATTGTAGTATTTATTCGCTTTAAAGCTTTTTTTCAAGAGGTTTAGATGAGTTTCGTACTAAATTCATTTCAATATTCAAAATGATTGTCATACTATAATCTTTTTTCTTATTTTTCAGGTAATATTTGATTCCTGCCAATGATATAATTTTATATTTAATTGAAAATGCATAAAAAACACCTTCCAGAGATTAAAAGGGCACACATAGTTTCTTTATCTGGTGAAAGATATTCTCAGGTAGAAATTTTCAAGAAGATGGAATGCTTAAAAAAGGGAATTCAGACAACGATTAAAAGGTACAATGAAAGCAGTCTTTCGCAAACAGAAATGAACAAGGCCGGAAAAAAGTTTATAACCGCTAGGAAAGGCAGATCTTTGAAAAGAGCATTTTTGCAAATAAGAGGAAAAGTTGTTTGCAGCTTGCTGCTAAACGTAAGGAGGGTGCAAACAAAAACATCAGCTCAAACAGTGGAATTAAAAAGCTATTAGAAGCGAAATAAATATGATGCAAACTTGTCTTATGCCAATAAGAAAAAAAAAACGACTGGATATTGTAAAAATAAATAAATAAATAAAATAAAATAAAATTGAAAATTGGACAACTGATGATCAGGCCCAAATTGTTTGGTCTGACGAAAGTAACTCTGAGATAAGCTAACAGATGTTATTTCCTAAAATTTGAAAAGAACAATTTGAAAGGTAAATGTGAATACACATCCATAGCATACATTAAAAAATTATAGTAAATTCTAATTCTTTTTGCACCCATGGTTTATGTTTGACATAACGGATGAGAGGAATTTCATCCTGATTGTGTTGTTCCAACTGTCAAATTTGAAAAAGGAAGCGTAATGGTTTGTGGCTGCATGGCTTCTTCAACGACTAGACTGTTGTACACATATGAAGGCAGAATAAACTTCACAATTTATACTGGCATGCTGAACGGCGTTTACTAAATTTCTTTGACTAAAACATTTCATAATAACATTCCAAGTGATGTAATCTTCCAACAAGACAATGCCTCATGACATATGTCAAAAGTTAAATAAGTTCGTTTGAGAAAAAAGGGGTTACAGTGATTAAGTGACCCCCTCAATAGCTAGCCAGAAATCCTATTGAAACTCTGTGGTCCTCTCTAGGGGAAACAGTGAGAATGAACAAATTTTCATTAAAAAATGTATTAGAGGCCGACCTGCATGCAAAGTGGCAGAAAATAGATCCTACTATCTGAATCAATTTAGCCAATAATATGAAAAATCGAATATTTTTTTTTATAAAGGCAAAAGTAGGGCATGCCGAATATTGATTGTTGTTAGAATAGATGTATTAATGTTTACTCTACCATCTTTTACCTTTAAATATGTAAGTTTGAATCATAATTTCGGTTTTTCAATAGTGTTTCATAATTTTACTTAGACTATATATATATATATATATATATATATATATATATATATATATATATATATCTGGTGAAAGATATTCACAGGTAGAAATATTCAGGAAGATGGAATGCTTAAAAATGGGAATTCAAACAACGATTAAAAATTTAAAAAAAAAAAAACAAACAGTTTCACTTAGTCAAAATGATAAAACCACTGATAATTTATCTAACAAAAGGCAATTATAAATTACTAAAAAGGGTCTCAGTATTTAGTATAGCCTCCATTATTACGAATTACTTCAAAAATTCTCTTCGGCATGCTTGCGACTAAGTTTTTTCATCAGTTGAGAAGGAATTTTATCCCATGTACTGAAAACTGAATCAGAAAGTTCCTTTATCGAATCATACTGGGTTCCATCCTTGAACACTTCTTTTGCCATCCATTCCCAGATATTTTAAATTTAAAAATTTTAAATTTAAAAATTTTATATTTTTTATTTATTATTATTTTATATCATTATTCTTATTTATTTATCTATTATTGTCTGTTTGTCCTAACTTTACCTTATTTACTTAGTATACATATGGACAGGTCTTTATATGTATATATATATATATATATATATATGATTGTATGTGTGTCTACCTTTATATGTCTACGTGCTTATATTTTTATTAACACTAAAGTAAAATGAAGATAGTGAAACAAAAGAATCCCGTACATTTCAATAATATATATATATATATATATATATATACTATTTTATCAATACTGTCAGTTTCCTAAAGAACGAGAGAGAGAGGGGGAGAGAGGAGAGGGGACATATGCAAATTTTAGGAGGGAAAATTGAGCAGTGTTGAGTTAACGTAGTCTAAAATATATATTTATTAAATTCACTACAGATTATATATAGATATGTGTGCATGTGTGTGTTTATGTGTGTGTGTATGTGTGTTTGTGAATAAAACGCAGTACGAAAAATATATAAGTGTTTATATCTTTTCTGTATTTATTTCCTATGTGTTAACGTGTAGGAATACAAAATGTTTTTGAAAAAAAACATATTTTCGACTGATCTTCGGTTTTCCTCAGTGTGAATCTCTCCCCTCTCTCTCTCTCTCTCTGTATATATATATATATATATATATATATATATATATATATATATATATATATATATATATATTAGGTGTGTGCAAACATAATGTCGTTTTTTACGTATAAATATATCTGATAAAAACGACATTATTTTTGCACCAGTCAAATAATAACCATACTAATAGTTTCGTCCGAACAAAAATGCAATAACATATTTTGCATCGAAATGTCCACATCATCCTACATACAGCGCCTGGTATTCGTAAAAGTTCACCCATCTGGTACTGACTAGACTCAACAATGGATAAGTTCGGTGATCTATCGAGAACCAGTATCAACGTTATTTTATTGAAATTCATGTCTACGAGTCAGATTGTAGCACTTGATAACATGAACAATTTGACGATCGCCTGATTCGATTTCTTGTAAAGTTTTAGGCGACAGTTCTGGGGGTCACTGGCCCCTACAGAAAGCCAAACCACTTCACTCGGTCCGAATTTGTCGCGTTTAGCTTGCAAAATAGCAACGGAATTTTCTGTTTGATAAAAAAAAAATCTAATTTTCATAAAACAAAGAACAAATCTATTGTCCGAATTCTTTCCCAAAATAGAATACAATAAAGTATGGCGCCCGAATGTCTGCATAAAAGTGGTGCCTCTGAGTTTTTTGCCCATACCTCTACTGAATCATACACCATATGGATTAATAGAAGTGACGAGCTTACTGTGGATCGTCAGCCTTTAAGTAGGATATCCGTTTAAAAAAAAAATCATATCTTTCTATTTTGTCCTCGACCGTCCGGATGTTTTGTTTTTCCATTTGTATGAGACGCGTCCATGTATCTCATAAGAGGTTTTGTCATCCGCCCGTCTGTGAAGATCCATTGTTCTGTCACGTTTAACAAAATCCAAACAATATTTTCTCGCTTAACCCACAGAAAAATGGGCCTATTAAAATATATATATATATATATATATATATATATATATATATATATATATATATAGTCAGGTATAAAAATATACATGGCAATTAATTGCCATGTATATTTTTATGATTAACTACTAAGCTCTACTTATGTGTTGAGCACTCTTGAAGTAAATACTTAAAGTTTACTCATAAAATTATACTTCCGTATATTAATTTATGTGATTAAATAAAGTATATATACAGGGTATCCGTAAAGTTACTATACAGTCTTATTGCTTTATTGTTTTATATTTCTATTAATAGTTAATATTTACTTTTTTTTTTACAGGTTTATTTAATCAAGCATGCCACGTAAGACTGTATAGTAACTTTACGGAAACCATGTGTATATATATATATATATATATATATATATATATATATATATAGAGAGAGAGAGAGAGAGAGAGAAATACCACGAAAAGGTGCTATCTGTTATCAGTCAATCGGTCGCACTTAATTTTTTAATAGTTATTTTGTCAGTCTCTCACGATCATGTTTGAAAGAAAATTTTCGGTGCTTGTGTAGCATAATGTAATTTCGAGCAAGTGCATTTCAGGTAAGAAAAATGATCTAATAGAAAAATAATTACAAGTATAGATGAATTTATCGAATTATCTCGAGTTTTCTCGTATGCTTTAATGTGGAATTGTTGTGCGATCAATTCTGTATGGCAAACTGACTATTTTTTTTTTGCTTTCCTTGAGATTTGTTTTTGAAAGAATAGAAAATGTCTAAATGCAGGTTACTATGATTTTTTTAAATTAGATCGAGCATATATTCGACTAGTTCATCTTTCCTAATTTTTTAAATTAATACTAATTTCGACATTTCCCCCAATAACGTAATAATATTTTTACCTGAAATGCGTTTGTTCGAAATTTAATGCCGGACAATCTTCTACTCTAATAAACTTTCCCCTCAGACTACTAAACTTTGAAATTATTCCCTGCTTCTGTAACTGTACTAAGCTGCAGCTAAGGGTTGAACTAGAAACGAAAACATGATTCCATTTCCGTTTGATGAAAACTCTTTTTTTTTTGTTATTGCAGACCATCCACTAGTTGGCCAGTTGTATACAAATCCCATGAGCGATAGGAGCCTTCTATCATGCCTGAAAGTGACACAATGTTCAACGAGCGATATCGGAGATGCGCCGCTGTACAACTCATGTTCTCTACCGATCAAAGGTATTACAACAGGAGTATTGTAAGCACGTTCAAAATGCTGGGCTGGATTGCCACGAATAACTGGGACGTACCCAGGGTATGAAAACAAAGTTTCCGGCCACCGTTATGGTTTTGGTGTGGTTTACTATTGGGACCACCACAGACCACCTCACATCTTCGAAGCCGGCTTAAAAGTACACAGCAAAGTATATCCGTATGTGGTGAAGAGTGTAATCCCCATGGTGCCAGCCAACAAGTCCACAGAGATTCAGATTTTGCTTCAGAAGGAGTGATACCACTTTGTACTCTTCTCTCACTGCCCCTCTCCTACCACGACCTGTACCCGCTAGACTACTTCGGGTGTTTTTTTTCTTTTTGTTTTTTTTTTTTTCACTTTCTTTACTTCCTTAGGAGTACGGGTTCGAGCCTGTCTTCCGACTACCATTTTTTTTTTTTTTGCGATCGCAATTTTCCTTTTTTATTTTTTGTTCGCTCGACCAACACCCTTACACACATCTCCACTTTTTTCGACCAACACCCTTACACACATCTCCACTTTTTTCTCCGCCTTCGCGTTCCGAGTTCGAGCCTCCCTGCCTACGAGGACATTTTTTGCTCTACACACACCTACAAACACCCAGCCAACGCTAGGCCCCCAGTCTAGCAAAAATAATACAAAGAAGAAAAACAGAGTTACTAGAAATAGTAATAAGGCAAAACATAATAGTAAATAAAAAGCACAAACAAAAAAACAAAAAAAAAACATTGTTAATTAGCTAAAAACATCGTTTACCATGCGAAAATAGCTGATAAAACACGAATAATATCAAATCTAACGGTGGAAAATGCATACTCCCAGTTCCAGACCCGTATCGAGGCAGTGATTGAGGCTGAAGGCGGATACATTAAATAGATATCAGCTCTACTACATAATCAAATTAACTGAATTTATTTTTCGATAAAAGTTTTTAAATTGAGCTGTAGTGTTGTTTTCTTTTTGGGTTTTTGATCATTCCACCCTGCTGTTTCAATGTAATGTAAACATACATCTTGCTGTTCATATCCTCACAGTATTCTATTACAGGCGACTGCAAAACTAGAAATCATATGTCTTGTTTAATGTGGAAAAAAACTTATCTTTTACACTTCTATTTCATACTTGATCGTGACAGAACAGCAAAAGTTCTATTTCAAACTTAATAAGATGACAAAACGAAATGTGTTGCTTATGCAGTATATGCATATTGCGATGACAAAAAAAAATGTTCAATTGAATAAAATGGAATCTGAATTGAGAATTGAATGAACAATACAAAACGCTTCGTCATTCCCATCGTGTTTCTCTGCACGTATTACGGATCACATGAAAATCATATATTTGCACGAATGTCCAACCCTTTCTTAAAACTAGGAGTCACGCTCGCACAAAACAAAGTTATACTGATTAATTGAATATATTTTTTCGTATGATAAATTTTGAGTATAAACATATGAAAAAACAAAACATAGCTTTTTGGGGTTTTTTTTTCACTTTAAACAAGACATATCGCCAGTTAGACATGAAGGGCTACTATTTGTAGTTGTCTATAAACAGGGTACTACGGGGTGTTGAACAGCGAGTTGTCTATTCAATACTACATTTAAACTACTGCAGGTTAATACAATCATAGAAGCAGGAAAGAATTTTAAAATCGAACAGTCTAAGGCAAAAATCTGTTAGAGTAGGAAGCTGTTCGACATTTAGGGATCTCACCAGTTTAAAGGGCGGCTTTTGTTTCTTGTCGAGTAAGTCTGGAACGTGTACCTCGAAAGGAAACAAGTGCTATGCACTTATCAGAGCACATTCCATTAAAAGACTGGTAAAACAGGGACTCAACATTGCGGCGACTGGACAATTTTAGACGTTTTAAAATCAACGCCTGTCAGAAGGGTGTCAGGAACAGGGATACATCACTGAATTTCGGCATGCACAAAAATTGAACCGATCGACATTAATGGGTGCTTGGTTTAAGAAGCCGATGCGGTTGACATCAACATAGGATATGCGTTCGTCGATTTCAGAGTTGCGAAAGAGATGCAAGTGGCAAAGCGCGCTTCCGACGACCATGCACAGGCACCACTCCATCGCTGGGAAAAGTGCATTAGTAATTCTGGTGAATATGTAGATAACATTCTGGCGCATAAAATGTCACTCGTTTTAATGGTATTACTCTAGTATCCGTAGTTCTTCAACAATTTTATCTGAGTTAAGTAATAGGATGCATTACTTTTGGATTTAATTTAAAATGCAGACATAATGAGCTATATATATATATAAATATATATAAATATATATATATATATATATATATATATATATATATATATATATATATATATATATATATATATATATATAACGGGGGTGTTCCTTTCTCATAGGTTCCGAAACGACTGTGCCTATCTTTTGCAAATTTTACACAAAAGTTATTTTTCATTTCTGGCAGTGTTCTTAGATATGTTTTGTACAGAAATTCATTTGATAAGTATTGAAAATCGAAAATATCCGATCTTAAAAAAAAGTATTGTATTTCTTCTTTTATAGATAAAACAGATTTTTTTAAGGGGAATACTTTACATTACACCGGTGTAACCTTGGTCGGTGTATCGTAAAATAGTTTTCTGTAAAAAATGGTCTCCATAAGAGAAGAAATTACTTTTTACTATCGTGAAGCAAAATAACAGCTGACGTGATATTGTAAACAAACACGGACAGTATTTGATGAACAACACTATCATTATTATTTTTTATTTTTATTTTTATTTTTGCGAATTTGTCGACGGGGAAAATTATTCCTCGTAATAGAATAATAAAGAGAGGATAGTTTCTATTAGAATACATACGCCATCTGCATAAATTAAAATATCATGTGTAAGCGTATTGTATGATCGGGCAACGCCGGACGGCCTGCCAGTATATATATATATATATATATATATATATATATATATATATATATATATAACTACTTCATTTACTCACATAAAAGTAATATACGAACGTATAGATTTATGCGTAAACTTTAAAGTAAAGTGCTTAATACGTAGGTAGAGCTAGTTAGTAATTTATAAAATATATATGGCGATTAAGCTACCGAATGTTCAGTGTAGCTTAATCGCCATATATATTTTATAAATTAATATATATATATATATATATATATATATATATATATATATATATAATGTATCTTTAAATGCCTGTATAATATACGAACCGTCGAATGAGTGTATATACGGATATTCATATGTGTCTCTGTGATGTATGTATAATTTTATCTGTTTAATGTGTATATCAAATATATACTTCTAGGAAACAGGACAAATAACGTTTTAGACACAGTTCTTTTAAAACGAGTGGATAAATGTTATCGTCTGCTGGTACAAAAAAAGGGAATCGTATTTTCTCTCACCTGCTCCTTTTTTTCGGCATTTTGTACTTGACTTAAAGTTCTGGGAAAGATTATATCCTCCGAAAGAAACCCATGATAAGTGATTTTATTTTATATAACTTTATTTTCATTACTTGTGACTTCCCTCGGAGGTTTACAAAGACTCTCTAGATTACTTCATCTTTCTGTACATGCTCCAGTTTAAGCTCACAGAAAGCAAGCGAAAAATCTCCTCGAGCTAGTATCTCCAGTAGTTCGACCTTAACTCGATCTCTCTTACTAACGGACTGTCAAACTGACTCGTGTTTTACATGTATACATAAAAAGTGTTTCTATTTTACGTAAGCACTTTACGTAAAACGGTCACTCCTATTGTATACTGTTAAGTGTAAACGTTTATGCCAACTGGCTTTAAACTAAATTCTGCATTCTTTTGTTATTATAAATAATTTCAGTCATGGAAAATCTCCAATCTGTAATTGTAACATATAACTATTTTTATTGTCATATTTTTATTATCATTTGTTCGGCTACGAATTATTTTCTATTATTTAATTGTTACAACATTTATTATTCCTTTGCATCTTCGAGTTAACATAAATGGGTCATGTATGTATGGCTAATTTGAAATATAGAACCTGTTGCAATATTCCATAATGGGGTAGAGATTTATTTGTTGCCCACCTCAGCAAGATGTGGCACAAGGCCGGAAAGTGGGGATCCAGCAGGCTCCCCTAAAGAAGAGGCACTCCTGCAATTGTAAAAATTGCCTGAGTAACCCCGTCGGCATTCCCCGGTCGGGGCGCCTCAGGCAGTAAGCAATGAACTTACTCCACCGGACAGCCTAGTGGCAAGGCCTGGGAGGGTGGACCTCCTAGGTATTACCCAGGCGGTGTACCTCAGTCCGACAGGTGCTGGTCCGGTTCTCGCCCCCTCACCTGTCGGGCTGAGTGTCAAGAACGGATCCTTGACGAGTACTTCTACCCTGTCTCCCTGCAGCCTAAGCCGCTAGGAGACACATCCCATCATGAGAGTTTCATAATGGGGTATAATCCCGCACAGTCGGGAAATTCTATTTCTAAACGATGCTGCTAGGAAGTGACGAATCGGATTAATTCACGTTGTGCTACCAACCAATCAGAAACCAGAATTGCTCCCTGAATATTAAATCTTTCATTAGCAATTTCGCATATTTCGGAAATAATCTTTTGCTGTGTGGATTCCAACTCGAGAACTGTCTACTGTGAATCAGTCACCTCCCAGGACTTGTGTAGAACAACGAACCATCGGAAACTGCTTTGTCTACTGCAAACCAGTCACCTCCCAGGACTTGTGTAAAACAACGAACCACTGGAAACTGTTCTGTCTACTGCGAATCAGTCACCTCCCAGAACTTGTGTAGAACAATGAACCATCGGAAACTGTTCTGAAATTAAACATGGCTTACACCTCTAGAGAACCGACCGATGACACTATTGAACATAATGATAACTGTGATGATATCAGTAACATTCAACTTACCCCATAGGGTCATAGGTTATGCATTGTACTTTAATTGTAATACGTGGTCTGAAATGTTTAAAAAGTTGTTACAAACCTTCCTTGTGCAACTTGTACAAATCTGGATGAACAAAAAGTTAATTAAGAAAAAAAGAAACAAAAATGTCTGCCTTATCTCTTTATATGCCTGCAATGTTACTAGCTTATATGCAAATGAGATGTTTCTTGTTGTATATAAAAGGGCATGATTTTTCAGAAAGGGTATTCATTTTGGAGTTGGATTTTGAGGAAGTAAGTTCGATCAGCAGAAGTGCTTTTGAAGTTGAGAAAGTGATAGCAGAGTGTTGAGTTTTTGGACTAAGGGATTTTGGCAGCAGTGTGTCAAATTAAACATTTGAGACTTGACTAATTTAAGCACATAACCATTCTCTGTTGTAACCATTTCCTCCTTTTCCACATTTTTCTTTACGTGATATTTTATTTACATAAACCCCCGCCTTTCTTACTGTTGCTGCGGCTAATAATTCCTCTATTTCCTTGCAACAACTACTTTTCGTCTAGTTTGTATTTCTTAAAGAGCATACGTTGCTGCTAATATCCGCCTTTTTCCTTTTTATTTCTGTTATTTACTGACGTGCCCTTTTTATTTTCTTTCGCTTTCGGTATTGTTGCTACTATTTTTATTCTATTCATACCACTTCTGCAATCTTTTCCCGTTATTTTCGACCCTAAAACAATCATAGTGCAAACAAGTAAGCGATATTACCAAAGGTTTAATGTTATATAGATATGAAGTGTATGAATCTAGCATATCATAGGAGGAGTGAAAGATGGATCTTCGAAAACATGGCTGGTATATAAAAACCATAAGAAAATTTACGTTTTTTTTTTACACGATGGTCACCACTTATCAAGGCCCGGAAGCCACTCAGGGATAAGGGTTATTGTAAGTAAAGTAGTTAGTGTGGAGATTTGATGAAGTGTTTACTTAAGGGGGCGGTTCATTAGGAATTTGTTAACGTTGGACTTGAAGACATCCAAGTTGTAGTCAGGTGGGAAGCAGGCAGACGGAACAGAGTTCCACAGGCGTGCAGTTCTAAGAAAGAAGCTTTGTTCATAGAATCCACGTTTTGATTTAGGCACAGATAAAGAGTGAGGGAAATTTTTCACAGTGGATCACCTAGACGGGTGTTTTTCGTGAAAGATTGGCGAGGGGGGACCAGAGATTGGAGTTCAGACGAGCACCTGCCATGGAAATAACGATAAAACAAGGATAGGCCTGCAACGTCTCTTATGTGGGAGAGAGGTTGCAGGGTAGAGAAAAGGGCATCCCCCACTTAGCCACGAAGTTTATTTTGTACTCTGTAAAGGCAGGATAGGCTGTTTTTAGCAGCTCCTGCCCAGATATGACAGCAGTATTCCATCCTTGGATGTACTTGGCTTTTATATAGATAGAGAGTTGCATCAGTAGTGAGATATTTTCTGGAATGGTAGAAGGATCCCACCATCTTTCCAGCGACCGTGGCAACAGACTTGATGTACGTGTTCCATTTCAGATCAGGAGTAAAGGACAAAGCCAGAAGCTTGTCAAAACACGGGGCCTCACCCAGACGAAAGCCATCCATTTCAATTGATGCCAGATTTCCTGTTTCGTAGTTTCTTTTAACGTGTTAACTAGATTATTAGTGGAAATTTTATATTCTCACGTAATCTTATATCTAGTGCAAATTCCCTCTGTTCCTGCGTATTATATATACAATATTTCTACAGATGCACATTGATTTTATAATGGAATTCATTTATTTTGGCAATTTCTTCTAACTGCACTGGTATCACAGTTTAATAATGACTAGAGCTGTTACAACAACATATTCTTACCATTGCCTTGATTCTCGAGTATATATCCGACACAGTTAATCAACCGAGAACCACATCACTTTATATAAAAGCATATAAGATATCAACAGACACACACTCGAGAGTCAAAACAATGAAAAGAATATGCTGTTGTCCTAGCCTTAATAATGACAATGAGTTCTGTTCCATGTACAAAGAGACATTTGCCAAAATTATGAGATAATATTCAAATCAATGACGAAAATACTTTAACAAAAATTTCCAACTTTGACAGCAAATCAGCAAAACGATCGCTTGCCTTTCAAAACAACTTCACTCATTAAATAACACTATCATTCAAACACAGTATTGTTTGAATATTTATGGTTAAGTGGCAGTTTTACTCATGCAGAACTGCTTTAAAGCATAACCGCTCAATCATTTTGCGATCAAATTTCAAACTATTATTACAGTTTGTAGATCACCTCAGCTATATTGGAAACATTTTTGTCCATTTTCGTTCAGTAAAACAAAAGTTATGGTGAATTTACTCGTGTTTAAAATAGTAAAAATTCGTAAGGAAGAGAGCGACGTTTTCTATGCATGATCTCCATAGTAACTACGTCTCTTCAGCGACTAGTGTTGGTACTAATTAACCGCTCTTTCGAAAAGAGAAGTAACAAGTGAAACAGAGAGAATGAAAGCAGACGAGTGCCGTACATTGCTTTACATATGTGTATGTTATGTTTATGGGGGCAAAAAATAAGACTGAAATTCAACAAAGAACAAGTGAATTTACTGGAAGCCTGGAAAAATAATGAATTACAATAAAAACTTGTGAGCCTGCAAAGTAATATGCTTAAGCTTAAACATGGAAAAGTAAAGGGCAAGATATTATAGTAAAAAATATAATAAATTTATTACTTAAAATATTGCAGCATTAAGAATGTTTTTAAAATCCAATTTAACATAATATAATCAATTCTTAATGTTGCAACATTTTAAGTTACAAGTTTATTATATTTTTTACTGGAATATCTGGTCCTTTACTTTTCCATGTTTAAGCTTAACCATATTACTCTTTATGCTCGCATTTCTCTATTATAATTTATAATAGTTTAAACGGAGTAAAAATACCTGAACACAATGGTGACATTAATACGCTTCCTTGTAAGTCTTATACTCCATAATATTTCATTAGTTCTTACATTTCATTAGCGACGTATTTGACAAGGGAAGAAGAATAGCTGTTTTGTGAATCAGAATATATCAATTAAACACTTATTGTTGACAAGTGTTTAACCTTCAA
>NC_136507.1:91227544-91277544 GCF_053919585.1 Euprymna scolopes
ATATATATATATATATATATATATACACTAGCAGGGAGATCGGACGTTGATTTTATACGCCGGGCTTTCTGCTTGTGTGGTGATAAAATTTATGAAATGTATTTATAATGTAAAGCTGAATGAGGTGTTAACTTTGGTCAAAATCGTGTGTTCCTTTTTTCATTGGTGTATTTTGATTATCAATTATCGATACTTATCGGAGACATTCTCATATAAAACCTATCTAAGAACACTATCTGATACATTAAATACATTTGTGTGAAATTTCATAAAAATCGGCCTAGCGGTTTTGGATTCCATAGGAAACACACACACTCTCTCTCACACACAGAATTCCTTTTATATAATAGTGTAATATATATATATATACATATATATATATATATATATATATATATATATATATATATATATATATATATATAGGGTGTGGGTGTCCGTAAAGTTACTATACAGTCTTATTGTTTTATTGTATTATATTTGTATTAATAGTTAATATTTATTTTTTTACGGGTTCATTTAATCAAGCATGCCACGCAAGCTAACTTTGGAAGAGCGCAAATTTATTTTGAAGCGATATTGGAAAACAGAAAACGCACAGGATGTAATTCGTGATTGGATTCATTATTTTAATACAGATCATCCAACATGTTTGGCTATTTATAAACTTCGAGACAAATTTGATGATACTGGCTCAGTTACCGATGCTCCGCGTTCTGGTCGGCCAAGTGTGTGCACTGAACAAAATTTGGCTACAGTTGCTGAGGCATATGGCAGAAGCCCAAAGAAATCACTTCGCCGTGCTAGTGCAGAAATTGGTTTCAAACGAACCTCTCTACATAAAATACTCACGAAACTCCACATGAGACCATACATTCCGCGCCTAATTCACGGACTTCTTGAGGATGATCCTGATCGCAGGTCTCAGTTTTGCGAACAGATCGTCAGGATGTGTGAGGATAATCCCACTTTCTTGGGCGAGGCAGTATAGTAACTTTACGGACACCCTGTATATATATATATATATATATATATATATATATATATATATATATATATATATATATATATATAGTGAGTTTAGAGGCTAAACATTTTTTGAGATGAGGATTAAATGCAGCTTATCGTGGACAAAAACTGAAAAGGGAATTCTGTTTGAACCTTTGATTGCTATTAAGACCCCCTTTTACTTAAAAAAAAATGTATTGCCATTGTGATTAGTCACTTCATTACAAGCAAAATATAGCAAATTTAAAAGTTCAGTTGAAATAATTTTAGCATGTATTAAGATCATATGTGAGTATGAACAGTTAAATGTTTTCACCCACGAGTTGTTTAAGGTAGTGCTTATTTTAGTGTATGAAGTGTTTACTTTTGTCATATCTGTTGCAATGACCATTTATCGAGTTAAGTTTGGAGTGAAAATTTGTTTTGTTTATCCATCCATCTATATTTAACTATACTTACAGAATATGCAATAACCTATATCTATCAGGTATAACTGTACTCCATATCAAATGTTCTCTTGTATCTATACTGAGCATATCTTATCTTTCAGTCTAACTAAATATTCGGTTTGGGCACCAAATCATAATTTCTAATAGCAAGTAAATCATACTTTAACACTTTATCCTTATCCTAAACCTAGTAAACCATATCTAACCATACATTCCTAAACCTACTAAACCATATCTAACCATGCATTCCAAAATTTACAAAATTATACCTAACCATACATCACTCGTCTCTCTCAATCCAATGCTGTAGCAAATTTAGCTGCTTCCACTGCATTATTTTTTACCTATACCCTCTCCCATTAAAAATGAAACTGGAAAGCATAGTAATGCCCTTTTTTAACCACGTTTGAGGAGTGAAAATTTTTTGTAGATGTTAACCTAAATACCCGAATTTTTCAGGAGCTATTAACCTAAATAACCAATAAATATTAACTACCCATGCGGGGTCGCAGAAATACTTGGATTAGGACCCAGGCGCGGGGCGAACCCCCCTCGGAGCTGATGGACCCGTAGATCTTCCCAGGTCATCCGTCTAGGAGAAGGAAAACTCTGAAACTAAACATAGGGGAGGGAGGCCTCTTCAGTCCTGGGCGACAACCTTCCTAGAGCTGGTGACTCAAACAAATCACCGGTTGGCAAACCTAAACTGCTTAAGGAGGAGATAGGATCTGCCTATCGCCCGGCTTTCATACTCCTTCTTTGCCTTTTGGCCAGGCGTAAAGGTACTATCACAGGGACTCGTCTGAATCACCCAGTGGTTGACCTTGTTTCCTGACTAGGGCAAGGAATGCCGCTTTTCCCCGCTCCCGCCGCATCCCATCCCCCTAAACTGGACATAGTGGGGTGCTTCATTGCCATACATGTTGGTGCAGTTGGACTGGGCTGGCTTTGCCTAATAGATTGAGGGTACCGGATTGACAGTTCCTGGCTGCTGTTTCCGACTGATAGTACAGGAACCCTTACTCTTTGGTAGCGCTTAGAGCGGCTGCTCCATCAACAGTTGTAAAATATCGGGATGTTTGTAGTGCCATGTCGCGCATGGAAAGGGACCCTGCACTCATCCCCGGTGGGCTTTCCTGAGGCCACAATCCGGTGGGTGAGGACAGCTGATGGTCTACTTGTATTGCATGTCTGGTATTCTGCACAACTACTTGTCCATCACCCCTCACTCACTCACCCTAACTGAAACTTTTAAATAAAATAAAACGAAATGACAGCTCAAGCAAAAGTTACGTTTAAACCAGGACCAAACTCAAAGAAAACCAACCTGCCTCCTCCCTTGAGGCTTGCATTTACTAATATCCGCGGGCTTAGAACTAACTTAGATGATGTTGAGTCATTTCTCCTTTTAAACACTCCGGATATCTTAGCATTAAGTGAAACTAACCTTCACTCCTCCATTCCCTCTAGCCACTATAACATGCCTGGTTATCTCCCACTCTACCGTAAGGATTCGGACAGACATATGCATGGGTTTGGAGTCTATATTCGTAACACCCTCCCCCTGACTAGAGAAATGAAACTATAATCAGAGGACCAGGCCTTTATGTGTTTCAGACTAAATATGCAACACAATATTAGCTACTTGTATTTTCTCTGCCGCTCTCCCTCAAACTAAGACAGTATCCTAATAAACAAAGTCTCAGACATCATAGATATAGTACTCTCCCTCGATACTAGCGCACACATACATGTATTTGGTGACTTCAATGTCCGCCACAGTAACTGGCTAGGATTCTCTAATCACACAGACGTAGCTGGTAGCGCAACACATAGCTTCTCTATATCTCATTCCCTATCTCAGTTGGTTGCATTTCCGACACGTTTCCCAGACCAGCAAAATCAACATGCCTCACTTCTAGATCTCTTTCTGACAACGGTTCCCAATGACTGTATAACAAATGCCCACAGCCCACTCGGGAATGCTGACCACGCTGTGATAATGGTAGAAATCAGCTGAATTCTGGCCCTAAAACTGAAGACCCACTACTCAAAACAACGATGTATTACAAAAAGGCTGATTGGGAAGGCATCAGGGAACTCTTCAGAGATGCCGCATGGCAAAATATCTTTACTCTTCCAGCGGAACAGTGTGCAAATGAGACCACTGAATGGTTCAAAACTGCAATTGAAGCACATGTTCCCGCACGGAAATTCTATAGCAAGCCCCACTCTCCCCAATTGTTTACTTCTGCTTGTGCAGCTGCTATTTGTCAAACGCAGCATGCGTTCCGCAGATTCAACCGACATAAGTCCAGCTCAAATAAACAGAAGTTTATAGTAGGTAGAAATAATTGTAAGACAGTGATAGAGACAGCTAATACAGATTACTCTGAAACCACCAGAAAACGCATCGAAGCACAGAAATTAGGAACCCTGGATTTTTGGAAAATCTACAACAGCGTAGTAAATAATGGACAGTCAACTATTCTCCCACTATCAAACAATCATGAGGTTGCTTACACGGCAACTGACAAGGCTAATTTGCTTGCCAGTCAGTTTGCCTCAAACTCCACACTGAACTCGGTACACCACTCACTCCCTGATTTTCCTCTGCGAACAGACGCCACACTAGACGATTTGAAAATCACCCCTTCTCAGGTACATGCTATTATAAAAAAACCTAGACACCTCAAAAGCATGTGGACCAGATCTCATCCCAGCTGTGCTATTAAAAAAATGCTCTGCCTAGGTTGCTCCAGTTCTGTCCAAACTTTACAATAAATGCCTTAACGAATCTTGCTTTCCCGACTGCTGGAAAACCGCCTCTGTGGTACCAGTCTTCAAGAATTCTGGTGAAAGAACTGGCCCACTAAATTATCGACCCATTAGCCTCCTCCCGCTTTTAACCAAAATATTTGAGTCCTTAGTTAATCAAGCCCTAATCCAGCACCTAACAGCTGCTAAACTCCTGATTGACAAACAATATGGATTCAGGCAAGCCCGTTCAACAGCAGATATCTTAACTGTAGTTTCTGAACGTATATACCGTTCATTGGACAAAACAGGGGAGTGTAGAGCGGTGGCCTTTGATATATCTAAGGCTTTTGACAGGGTATGGCACGATGGTCTTCTAAGGAAAATTAGATCATATGGAATCACTGGAAGAATTCATAATGTAATTAAATCCTTCTTAAGTAATAGAAAAATCAAAGTTGTCCTCAACGGTCGTACATCTAAACAATATGACATAAATGCGGGAGTACCTCATTGGTCTTTCCTTGAACCTCTATTATTCCTGATATTCATAAATGACCTCCCTGATAAAATTGTTTCGGAGATGGGTATATTTGCCGATGACACCACTCTCTATAACAGATATAAGGGGAAAACAAATGAACACATATCCAAGGACATGGCAGAAACACTAGAGGATGGCCTCCAATCTATAGTGGAATGGGGACAAAAATGGTTGGTCACATTCAATGCTGCGAAGACTAAGCTTGTTTCCTTCAATAACTACAAGAAACCTTCTCTACCACCAATAATAATGGCCAAGACCACATTGCCTGAAAGTACTTCTTTTAAAATCGTCGGCCTAATGTGAACTAGAATAGATACATTGAGAGCATTGCCAAGGCTGCTGCAAGGACGGTTGGCTCCCTCTACCGTGCTAGAAAACTACTTACGCCTGACAGTACCCTATACCTCTATAAGGCCACCATTCGCCCATGTATGGAGTACTGTTTCACATCTGGGCTGGTGCATCTGCTGCTTGTCTCTCGCTCCTGAAGAGGGTTCAAAAGAGAGTCGCCAACCTGTTAGGTCCTGAACTGTCATCTAGGCTTCAACCTCTGTCCCATCGACGAGATGTTGCATCCCTCTGCCTGTTCTACAAATACTTTAATGGTAACGAACTGCAAACACTTCTACCTCCCCGACGTAACTACCCCCGACAAACCCGACTAGCTACTAAGTCTCATCCCTTTACAGTAGAGATTCCTAAGTGCAAGAAAGCCTTTTACTCCAATAGTTTCTTCCCCAGAACTGCGGATCTTTGGAACTCCCTTCCGGGATGCTGCTTTCCCAACTGCACTGATATGCAGAAGTTCAAGTGTAATGTTAACAAACATCTTTCTATTCATTTCCCTTCATAATGACTCCGCTAATTAAGTCCCTGATAGTAGCCCCCTGCTTCAAAGTGGCACTGTGCCTGTTTGGGGTGAAAATTTAATTAAAAATAAAACAAACAAACAATTTTTTTTAATCACTACAGACACTAGTGTTTGGTGTAGGGGGCTACTATTAGGAACACAGGCTACAGGGGTACAAGGTGGGGAGTTGGGCAGCAATATGTTGGTTCACGTTACACCTAAACTTCGGCATGTCAGTACAGTTGGGGAAGCAGGAACCTGACAGGGAGTTCCAAAGTTTAGCGGTTCTGGGGAAGAAACTACTGGAGTAGAAGGCTCTCTTACATCTAGGGATCTCTACTGTGAAGGGGTGGGATTGTACAGCTTATCGGGTTTGTCGAGGGTATTTACGTAGAGGAGGGTACAAGTGCTGGCAGCTCGTCGGAGCATACACCGTTAAAGTACTTGTAGAACATGCAGAGGGATGCTACATTGATGGTCAAGAAATCAGATCAGACGTAGGTAAATGAACTAATTTAAAAACGGCATTTTTACTTAAGGTTAACTAAACCAAAGGAGTTTTATATTACATTATAAGTAAAAAGATTGGAACTAAGTTTAAATGTTAGGATATGAGTCGATGGAGCCGTAGCGGTTAAGCTGATAAAATCCTTATCTTTTTTTCAGAACTGTGGAAGAGAACTCTCGTATTTGAAAGAGCTGTAAACGCCTTTTTTTCAGAATATGATAAGATGGAATCTCACGAGATATTATGTATGTATTCTCGTATGAGCCGAATAATAGAAACGACAAATCAAATTGGTAAACCGTGCAGATGTTCTATTCTGTTCATTTTATTTTATTTACCGTTTTCTCAGGATTTAAGACATAAGGGCGGATGTGGGTATAATGAAAATGTCTGTGGAATGCACTGGATTCGAACTTTGTACAGCCAGGTTTTCAGTGAGTGTACTTAAACGGTTAACAACTGTCATCCATACTTGATATTCTTGAAAAAATATGAGAACAATCGCGTAGACACTGTGACAGATAACACTTTCAGGAATATAGGAGAACTACTGCTACTTGTCATTTACACAACAGAACTTTAGACTTTTTGTGATCAGTTCCCATCCGGATCATCGATGTGGGTTAAAGAATTAGTTTAACATATTTCTACTAATAAATTATTCGAATAAACACGCCTGAAGTAAGACAAGTGCATTTAATCTGTGCGTTTATCGATGAAAATTTTATTTCAACATAAATCGTGACAGACGGACAAACGGACAAAGATTCTCATGGATAGGTGAGACCGCCTCTGAAAAAAAATACTTAAACATATACATTTACGTATATTTTTTATATCGCTTCAAACAAATTTCAAAGTTGATGAAAGACATGGTTTTGAAGTGATTCTCTATATTTGGTATTCAAAACAATGTTTTGTCTGTTGGTTAAGATGTTTAAGCCTGGCACAAAAACGGTGGCATTAAAAATTGTAAAAAGTTATATACACCCATGTATATATATATATGATAAAAAGATAAAGACACACACACACATACACACACATGCACACACACACACACACACACACACATATATATATATATATATATATATATATATATATATATAGGGAACGAGAAAAACGAAAATAAAGTTTCAATCCATGTATGGCACAAAAGTGCAGACTACGAGAGAGAGAAGAGGGTGAGTTATAGTGAGTTTAGACTTTGCGGAGCCAACCCAGACGAAAAACTCACTATTCGCGAGATACTGAGTCCGTAGATAAGAAATACGCGCTCATTATTTGGGGCTGTATTCAAAACATAACGTACAAATAAACCGTATACCAAAGTAAAAATAACTGATGACCCACTCACGTATATATATATATATATATATATATATATATATATATATATATATATATATATATATATATATATATATAAAGAGAGAGAGAGTGAGAGAGAGATAGACAGACAGACATAGATAAATAGATAGATAGATATGTGTTTAAGTGCGTGCGTGTGTGTGCATGTCTTTATTTCTCTCGCTCTCTCTCTCTCTCTTTCTATGTAAATATATTTATATATTAGTATATTTGTGCAGCATTTCTTCTCTTATGCACAAACCGACCATCAATCTGACTGAATATATAGGAAAAGGCACGCTTAAGTGCTTTTGATTATTCTAAACGATTTAAATTGAGTTTTCAATTAATTAACCAAGCGCAATCTTGAATTCATAACGCGCCCGAAGACGACTCATGGAAGTCGAAAACGTTCGCGACTGTGGCAAATTTCTTTTTACACTAGAACAGAATATCCCGCCAAAAAGAAAAAAAAATGAATTGAAAGGAAAACAAACATGCATTATCCCTTTAATACACACACACACACACACACCCACACACATTCATACACACACACACACACACACACACACACACACACATATATATATATGCATGTGTGTGTGCGTGTGTGTGTGTATTTATTTATAGTTATGCATGTGTGTGGCGACTATTTCTTTCTGGACGATAGCAATTCCTACAATATTAGCTTGTTGGTAGGTAAATAGTTCAGCAGTCCATATTATGTGTTTGATACGGGATGCAGATATGAGCAAGATTATCACTGGCATCTGTTTGTATATAGTTTTATTCTATTCTTGTGCCTGGTTTCTGCAATGGAATCCCAGGTGCTTCAACACAACACAAATCTTGGCAACAAAAACCGTACACATATTATATGAAGAGTTCGTAAAATAAAGAACCAATACATTTACATGATTCTGTATCGCAATGATGCATTATATTTTATATTCTCCTCTTTTACAGGACATCATTTCGCAAAAGTAAGAAGATACTTGTGCTTAGTGTTTATTTATTTTAGTCTTAGCGGTAGTTTAAGATCAATAAGTATTTATGAGCTATATAATTAAAATAATCAATTTTTGCATCAGAAATTAGGTTCAAATTATTCCGATGCCTAAAAGGTTCGAAAGAAATTCGCAAATCTGATAGGCCCTGAACTGGCATCTAAGTTTCAGCCTCTGTCCCATCGACGAAATGTTGCATCCCTCTGCCTGTTCTCCAAGTATTTTAATGGTGAATGCTCTGGCGAACTGCAAGCAATTGTGCCCCCACGACGTAAACACCCTCGACAAACCCGACAGGCTGCTAAATCCCACCCCTACACTGTAGAGATCCTTAGATGTAAAAGATCTTTTTACTCCATAAGTTTCTTCCCCAGAACCGCTAGACTTTAGAATTCCATTCCAGGCCCCTGCTTGCCGTCGTCTCGGTTGCATCTGTCAATAAAATGCCCCTGCATAGATAATAGGCATCTTACATACCGATACAATAGAATTACTACCCATCCACACTATAAATTTTGATTTTAGTAGATCTTTTTTATTTTTACTTTGACGAGATTTTTCTTAAATTTCAATTTAAAACAGGGTCGATAGCCATTAGTCGCGTGCTCTCATGTAAGGAATGAATGCGTGAATGTAGGATTGCCATAAAATTCTAAAAGATAAACTAAAATGACCGAAAAATGGGCTGAAATAACTTAAATATAAGAAAAGTAAATGACTTAGAATGACTTTAATGACCTTAAGAATGACTTGAATGCTTAAAAAATAACTGGAATCCTTCAAAAACAACTTGAATGATCTGGCGAATGACTTGAATGGCTTTGATACTGACTGGTTGTAAAATGGGTGATCATTTTACATTAAATTAATACAGAAAAGTAATCCCCCACTTTATATAACAAAAAATATTTTATTTAGGGAATTTGAAACGTTATATTACCTATGTGGCCAAGGAAAAGTTACAAACATAAGTACAGCATGTAGTAAGAACAGATATTACACTTTGATCTTGGCCAAAAGGCCAAGAAAAACTTAAAAAGCTAAGACCAGCATCTATTAACAACAGACCTTTGATCTTAACCAAAAGGGGCAAGCACAAAACTGTTACGGACAGACCGACCGACCGACCGACCGACCGTCGGAGTGACTTATAGAGTCGCTTGCACGGGGCTAACAATACGTGGCAATGAAAACGGGTGTAACTTAATTCTTTTAGTCGGGATTACGTCCCTTGTATTTCGCTTTTTGTACTGATGTTATGAAAAAATAATTGTGAATTATGTAAGGGTAATTGTTGAAGTGTCACCCCTACAGGCTTTGACGATGGATTACTGTTGACGCCATTTTCGGTAACGTTGAGTCTGTGTAAAGATGTAACGAGCATGTTATCCGTGCTTCAAAATGTAAGTACTGTAACAAGAAAAATTAGGTATTTCTCGAAAAAGAAGAAGTTTTGATTTTGAACTGTTTTATTTTTCTTTCACCAGTAAGATACACTCATACAGAATATATGCTCTAAGTATTTCAAATTTAAATGAAAAAACAAAAAACCAAAGCAATCGTTGGATGTTAATTCGGCGAAATTTTTAAACCCTCATCTTCCCCAAAACGGCCACCTCATAACATCGGAACTTCCACATTTACGTGACTGCCGATAACCAAAGGTGAGTAATTTATTTGCTGAGATAAACAACAGATAGACCAAAAATAAGAAAATATTGCCATCTGCAACAGAAACCCACAGGCGGTCGCCATTTCCGATATAAACAAAGACTGAAAGGATTCGATATCGATAAACTAGTTCTCTTTTATCGAATTTGAAATGAACGGTACCAATGTTTACTGACCATCTGTAACATTTAAAATACATATTATGCTTTTAAATTTTTCTTTATACTAATGCATATTACTGGGGTTCATTTCTACAAACCTCACAGACTCTCTCTCTATCTTTCTCTCTCTCTCTCCCTCTCTCTGTATATATACGTGTGTGTGTGTCTGTGTGTGTGTCTGTGTGTGTTTGTGTGTGTGCGTGTGTGTGTGTGTGTGTGTGTGATATGCAGACAGGTATGCAGGTCCACATCTGGACTGAAAAAACTAATAAATTAAACACAATAATATCTAATATTTGTTAACATCTTTCTTTCCTCTGAGGAGAACGATATCAGTCTTTGAAACCCTATGGATTAAGGATTTCTTCATTTCCTTATAAAATAATTTGAACTATTCTGCCGAACAATACATTATAAATTTCTTCGTAAATTTTATTATACAGTCTTGATTACTTTTCCTTATATATATATATATATATATATATATATATATATATATATATATATATATATATATATATATATATATATATATATATATATAAACACATTTATTTTGTCGATTTTCAAAAAAAAATCGGTTCAGGGACTGTACAACACTTGGTTCACTAAAGTCTATCATTGCGGGCAACCTTTCAGGGAATACTTATTGTTTTGTTACGGAAAGAAGGCGGTGTGTGTGTGTGTGTGTGTGTGTGTGTGTGTGTGTGTGTGTGTGTGTGTGTGTGTGTGTGTGTGTGTGTGTGTGTGTGTGCCAGACAGAATATCCATGTCTCTGTACATAAAAGTGTGCATGAGTTTATCTTAATATCTTCGATGCCATAGCTCCCTCTCCCACTCCAATCACGCCCCCACCATATGTGTAAAATATTTTCCGCTCTTGGCGACACATTGGGGAGACCCGCTTGCCACTCTGTCAAGTGGATTACACTCAGCCCGGATGTGTAATTCTGGTCTCGTCCCGGTTCGGCATTCTGAGAATAGCATGAAAGTTGAAAGGGTGCGGGACCTTATCAGCTGGTCGCAGGCACGCTACGGCCAGTGCAACATCGCGCCAGCAAAGACGTGCGCAGAGAACAACGAAAAGAGTCGTGGTTAATGCGGAGTGGAACTTAGTTGCAGCTCCACATTGGCCAATCTCTTATATTTTTAAACCTTTTTTAAGACTAGTTGAATTACACATTGAATTGAATTGAATTGAAGCCAAGGACCACACAAATATGCGGGTTAATGAGATTAAAAGGAAAAATACTGCTGCCACATCTGGGCAGGAGCTGCTAGAAACAACTTATCCTGCACTGACAGAGTACAAAATATACTTCGTGGCTTAGTGGGGGATGCCCTTTTCTCTTCCCTGCAACTTCTCTCCCACAGAAGAGACGTTGCGAGCCTGTCTTTGTTTTATCTTTATTCCCATGACCAGTGCTCGTCTGAGCTCAAATCATTGGTTCCCCTCACCAATCTTTCACGAACACCCGTCTAGCTGAAACCACTCTCAGTAATTTTCCCCGCTCTTTATCTGTGTCTAAATCAAAACGTAGATTCCATGAACAACGCTTCTTTCTTAGATTACACGTCTGTGGAACTCTCATCCGATTTGCATGTTTCCCATCTGACTACAACTTGCATGTCTTCAAGTCCAGCATAAACAAATTCCTGATAAACCGCCCACTTAAGTAATCCAATTTATCAAATCTCCATTACTGCGATAGTATCCCATTGATTAATGTAAACGCAATAATCCTTATCCTAGAGTGGGCTCTGGGTCTTAATAAGTTGTGACTCCCATGTAAAAATAGAAGGATGAACACTATTAGAGTAAAAACGTGGATCAATGGAATGTACTCAGTTTTTGGTTACTTATGAGTCGGTCTATGACTAAAATTTGTTGAGATGCCATATGATGGGTATCTTATAATCAACAAGAGTACGCACTTATCGGGAACACGTTCTCAGCAATCAGTCCGACAGTAAATATTTTGCTCTCGGGATGAGGTATGGTCCTGTTGTGTTTCAGTAGGTCTATCCTACCAAACTTTACATACCCTTTGAGAGGGGGGGTACTTTATTGCTTGTCGCATGAGACTCTCTCTAGCAGAAAATGTCTACGCAGCTGCCCAGTTACTTTTAGTAAGCGACGGCGCGCTAATATCAGTTCTCTGGCTTTTAAAACCCGTATATGACCTTGTGTTTTACCTTCTGCGGGAAAAGGAAATACAATCTTAATTATTGGAACAGCTATACGGTAATCTGTTTCATGAATTAAAACACTTTTCATAGAAGTTCTGCGCGTGGAAAGTTCGGCAGACGATAGACAGATGGAAAAAAGAAAGAAGCGTTTCGTCTGTTATAGTAGAAATATGCAATAGCTTTCTAAATTTGTATAATTATAAAACTCAAATGACCTTGTAACGATGTATGTAACCCACTTTCCGGTTTACACCATCCGGTTGCACACGCGCGCATGACCTGCGCACGGAAATATTAACGTTATTATTTCGAAATTATTATTTAACATGCGAAGGGTAGGGTTTTAAATGACTTAAATGTAATGCAGAAATGAACGATGTAAAAAAAAACAAACAAAAAAACATATATCAAAATTTGAATTTAACTACAATAAGTATTATGGTATCTGTTCAGCGCACATTTACTTATAAGTATGACCAACCACTTATAATTCAGTAACTGTAATTTTTTTCCAAAATAATCAATCATAGTAAACAGAACGACTCATAGAAATTTATCTATATTCTTTTTTTATTTTAATATACTTTCATAGAAATGTTTCTCTTATGTCAAAAAAAAACTATTTTTTTACGTCACAAGTGTCACGTTCATACAGAAATTCCATAGCTAATATAACATACTGATCCAACGGATCACGGGTAGTCTAGTACATTTTTAAAATTTAAACGAAATAAAATCCTTTAACATAATTTTTACACATTAGCATAATCTCTATAATTATATAAATGCAACTGTATTTGTGTGGTTTCGTTCATTATAGACTTCGACACGGCTGAACAGATTTTCTTTAAAATTTACGGAACTTTAGTGTATAAGTCTGGGAGTTATGTGAGTTAAGTTTTTTCTCAGAATACCCCCGATAATTCCCGATAATCGATAACTGAAACCGTTATTTTAATTCATCTATCATCGGTAAAGCCATTTTTCCATGTCGTCGCTTAGCAACAATGATAGAACAACGGGCCGTGAAAATTCAATTGTGGGTAAGTTGATAGCGTGTTTGTTTGTTCTTTTTTTTATTTTGCATGACGTGATCTATAGGTTCAAATTCCGCACGTAAATTTCTTATTTGTTTTTATTTACTGCAAAGAATTGTATAAGACTTGAAAATTCACGCGTGTTTTTTTTTCAAGACGTGGTGCGTAGGTTCAAACCCTGCACGTAAAAGTTTAATGTTTTTTTTCGTTAACTAAAAAGAGGTTTATATGAAATAATTTTATCAAAGAAACAGTAGGTTCTCCACAGTGCATTGTAAAATAGCATATATTTTGGACGAAGTTACTGCATGGAGGCATGTGAAGCATTCTCCTGGGGTATTTCACAGATTTCGATGACAATAAATATATAAGAGTGTATGATTATTCGTTAATCCTCATTCAATCCAGGGTAACGTCGGATATCCCTGCTAGTATAATATAAAGATGTAACCGTGTTATATATATCATACAATGCCTAAATAATTTTTCTATGCTATTAATACAACAACTACTACTACTACATATTATTTCTTGCTATACTACTACTTCTATTAATGAGATTTACTGCTATCGCCAGATATAACGTTTTCTTACTGCTACAACAACTACAAAAATAAAATCACTATTTTGTCTCTGATGAGTTGGTTGGTGAATTTTCACTATTCAATGAAACACAGTTAAGAAGAATTATGCTACCAATAAAATAAAATGAATGTGACGTAAATGTATCTTTGGCAGGGCATGTTTACTTACTATATATATATAATTATAAAACTCAAATGACCTTGTATCGCGTATTCTAGCCCAACAACCGGTTTAGAACTTCCGGTTGCGCATGCCTACACAAACAAATAATCAACGCGACAATAAAACGTATTGCTTTACTATGTACGTTTTCAGCGTACCAATTGTTTTTTTTTTCGCGTTTAAATTGGCCAAATAAACAATTGTTGGTACTAGTGCACTTATTGATCCGTGCTGAAATAATAACGTTATTATTTAAAAAAAAATTCCCCTCTTAACATGTGGAGGGGAAGGTGTTCTCTACCTATTCTATACTTTAACTTTACAATTGAATTTAAAAAAAAACATATCATAGGACTTTAATTACACTTGGAAATACGATTTAAAAAATAGCGTGGATCAGTAAGTGCACTAGCACCCAATTGTCAATACTTTCTGCATTTTTTTACATCGTTCATTTCCGTATTACGTTTAAGTTATTTTAACGCAATTTTCTTACAAATAAATCTACTTTAACCCGTTGAAACCATAAGAACATTTTACAACGACGATTTACCCACCGACTTCATGTATTTTTTAAAATTTATTATACATTTTTAATACACCTTACTTAAAAACCATTCATGCATGTTCTTCTACACTATAAACATAAATATATAACCCGGACAATATGTTCTTTTTAATTTTAATAATCAACGCAACAATAAAACGTATTGTTTTACTGGGCACTTTTTCAGCGTCCCAATTGTTTTTTTATCGAGTTTAAATTAAAAGATATATCAAAAATTTGAATTTAACTTTAAGTATTATGGTATATGTCTAGTGCAGATTTACCTATAAGTATGTCAAACCACTTATAATTCAATTGCTGTAAGTTTTTTTTTCCAAAGAGAAACAATTATAAACAGAACAATTCATAGAAATCTATCTATATTCTTTTTTCATTTTAATATACTTTCATAGAAATGTTTCTGTTATGTCACAAAGAAAACTATTTTCTTTACGTCACAAGAGTCAAACATTAATTCCATAGCTGATATAACATACTGACGAAATGGGTCACGTGTAGTCTAGTATATATATATATATATATATATATATATATATATATATATATATATATATATATATATATATATATATATAAAGAGGCTCCTTCAGTCATTGGCAGACTATGGATACGCACCGAAGGGGTGCCTGCGCGTGAAATTTTTGTGGCAGAGGGTGCGCAACCTCCAACCACACCTTTCCTTAGTCCAGTGGCAAGTGAACAAGTGAAGTGTATGTTCGAGACGACTGATAACAAATGCTGAGATCAGCGGAGAGCACATTAAGCGTCTAGAATTCCCAATACTAACCAGGCTCAACGGTGCTTAACTTCGGAGAGCGGACGAGAATTGGTATGGCAACGTGATTATGCCGTACATATTGTTATATCGCGATTTTTCCGTACATATACCGCTATGTATATGCCATATATGTATAAGAATCATTCTTATATCCGCAATTTTATATACATATATATGTGTATTATATATATATATATATTTAATTTTTATATGTATTCTATATATATGCATTATATATGTATTATATATATTATATATATATGTATTATATATATATTATATATGAATTATATATATATATAGATTGAGGTAGTTACCTGTCTAGTCACACTGATGAGATGTGAAACAACGAAACACTAGTGTGTGTGGATGACTATATATATATATATATATATATATATATATATATATATATATGTGTGAATAAAAAAGAAAAACCTAAAAGAGTAAAAACAAAATTAAATCAACGTTTCGTCCCCATTTCAAGGGACATCATCAGGATTTCTAGGCGAGGATGTACAGGAAGACGGTCATATCACATGCAAAAGAGGAGAAGTTTAGTTCTCTTTCTGTTCTGGAGAGTTTTTTCTCTCCAGAACAGAAAGAGAACTAAACTTCTCCTCTTTTGCATGTGATATGACCGTCTTCCTGTACATCCTCGCCTAGAAATCCTGATGATGTCCCTTGAAATGGGGACGAAACGTTGATTTAATTTTGTTTTTACTCTTTTAGGTTTTTCTTTTTTATTCACATAACGTCTAAAGCATCGTTTATATTTTGCTTTATTTTATTCATATATATATATATATATATATATATATGAATGTATATATATACATATAACATATATATATATATGTATATATATATATATATATATATATAATTTACACATTTAACAAGGATTTAACATTTTACACACTGTTTAGTACAATATATATAGTTAGCAAACATACTGCAGAGAAAGAGATTTCAGTTTTCTTGGATCGATGGCAATTATTAGCTAACACTAATTCCTTCCGTGAGTGGGGGAGTTCTGTGACAGCAAGTGGAAGACGAAAATGTAAACATTGTACGCACCAACTGGACAAGACAAAGGAAATGCGAAACTGCGTTAAATGGTTCAGCCCATTCAAACATTATATCCTTGTCGGAAAGATCCACTGTATGAATTCGAAGAAACGATTCATGATGTAAACGGACCTAGATTGTTGTGATAGTTTTACTGAGAACACTTGTTCTTGACAGTAAAACAAACTTGTATTGTTTTTTTTTTTTTTTTTTATAATTTGGTGATAAAGCAATAACGAGGATGCTTACGTACTATCTAAACTCGAGAATAAACCAACTTCAATTAATATATATATACTGTGTGTGTAAAATCAAGACTTCGACAATTTCAAGCATTATATCGTTTGAAAATTTTAAAAAGATATAATGCTTGAAATTGTCGATCTAGACATTGAAACAATTGTAACGTATAATGAAATACACTTTTTGTTGCCATCAACACCTTGTCTTGAAGTCTTGATTTTGCACACAGAGTATATATTAATGCTCAATTATGAAATGTGATAATTTTGTAGCTTAATCCTTAAGTCAACCATTTTTGGCTTAAAACCTATTGGTATATGAAAATTTACTGAATTACACAAAGTCAGTATATATATATATATATATATATATATATATATATATATATATATATATATATATATATATATATAACTACTTAATTTTCTCACATAAAATTAATATACAAAAGTATAGATTTCTGCGTAAACTTTTAAGTATTTACTTCAAAAGTGCTCAATACATAGGTAGAGCTAGTTAGCAATTTATAAAATATACATGGCGATTAAGCTACTCTGAATATTCCGCGTTTCATCCACTCTAGAACTCTTCAGGCTTATGCGTGAATTCTGTGGTTGTTTGTCGTTTTTATATGCGCATCTTCTATTGTGATTTTAGTAAGCCAATCAGCTTTCTAGTATCCACTGCGCCCTTCCTATCAGCCAATAAGCATGCATTTATCAGAAAACGTCATATTTGACCTCTGGTTGACGTGTTCCTTTGTGTGTGCTCTATTTAGCCTGGATATTTAGTTTCCTGATCTATTTTAAAACCAGGCTAGTGTTTTTTTTAAATTGTTAGTTTATATATATATATATATATATATATATATATATATGTATATATATATATATGTATATATATATGTATATATATGTATATATATATGTATATATATGTATATATATGTATATATATATGTATATATATATGTATATATATATGTTTATATATATGTATATATATATGTACATACATATACCCATATATATATACATATATATGTGCATACATATATGTGTGATCGTTTATGCTTATTCATGTTTATTTAATTTATTTATTTGTTTATTTTTTATTGTTTATTGTATATATATATATATATATATATATATATATATATATATATATATATATACTCACCATTGTTACGAATGTAACCTTAACTCTTGTTTAAATATCGTCCCTCTTTTCGTCTGATGAAGTGGTCTATTTGAATTGGGATTCCACTGAAACATGTATGCACATATGTAACCAATAATGTTTGTATACTAAACAGTCTATATACCAGTCCTTCCATACATTTGATAATAATACGGATTACGTTGGATTTATATATAGGAACCTAATCTATATATATATATATATATATATATATATATATATATATATATATATATATATATATATAGTGACACGCCTTGGTACTGGATACATGATATTTTCTGTTACATCTCTAATTTATGTTCGCCATTTTACCTGATATTTTGTAAGTAGTATCTTGTGAAGTTGTTTTAGTTGTATGTTGAAGAGAAGTTACAAACTTTTTTTAAGTTAAAATTTCTTTTTTCAAATTTCAAAATTACTATACGCAAAAATATTGGATACAGGACAATATTCAAATTTCCAATCGAAAGATAGTATTTTAAAAGACATCAACCATTAAAGTTTTCGATATTGGAATGTACTCCCTGGCGTATCAGAAAAGAACAGTGCTACAGGTCATCTTACCTCCTTATCTGCATTCTTCACTTTAATGGTTAAAAGTGTGGAAAACTGAAGAATTATCCAGAGATATGCGATTTAGAATCATTGAAACTCACAAAGAAGGAACAGGTAACCGAAACATTAGCAATGAAATGAATCTAGGATAAGTTAAAGCAGGAAATATGATCCGACAATACAATATTATAACGACGGTACAGTGAACCTTATAAAAATGGAAAGATCGGAAAAAAGTAGACTCCTTCATTGCAGATTAGCGGAAATGTTCAAAAAGAAAAACACATTCATTACTCGGTTTGAAATTAAAGCTGAAATTAATGTGTGCAAGGATCAGATTAGCATAGCACTTTATCGTACAAACTGTTATTCAAGATCACCACGAAAAGTGTCATTACTGAAAAATAAACATGTCAAACGTTATGGATTAAAAGTTATGCAGTTTTGAGAAAAGCTAATCTGATTGCGTGAAACAAATGCTGAATTATTCGAAAGTAACCCGGAAAAAAATCGCGGTGTCTTCAACAGGCACAAAACAATCTACACAGTCAGTGGAGAGATGCAACTAGATATGTCGTCGAATATCTGGGAACATGAGCCACCACTGATAACATCAAATGGAAAAGTGACAGTGTTCTACAACAAAGATATACAGGCAGGCAGATACATAAAAGACAAGGCCATCAAACCAGATATAGTAATATGGAACAATCTCGAAAGAACTGCACTCATTATCGACGTTACAGTTTCAAACGACTTTGGCCTTAATAGAGCAGAATGGGAAAAGATAACAAAATATCAGGACCTAAAAAAATCATCTAAAAACAATCTCTGAAAGAAATAACATTATAACAGTTGTGACAGGAGCAACTGGCCTAATAAAAAAGAACCTTCAAAAATACTTAGAAGCAATCCCTGGAAAATTAAGCTGTAACGAAATATAGATAGCAGCCATAAAGGGAACAGCGTCTATTCTTAAAAGAGCCGCAGATATAAATTTAAAATGTAATAATAGAATCAAGTGTTAGCTCCAGGAAGGAGCCCCTTGATCTCTTCAAACTAACAAAAGTAAAAAATTATAAACATTTAGAAAAGCTTGAATTCCTACAGAAGAGAATTTGAATTCCTACGAGACACTGTCCTAAGACTATTAATGAACAATACATAATACTAAGCTAATTATTTTATACCGGCAGGACCCATGTCCAAGCGTTGCCCGAATTGTGGGGATTTTTTTAGGTGAAGATTTTGTTTGCTTTGGTCCTTCCAGACTATATGAAACCGACTTTGCAAACTAATATTTGGCTTTAGTTTAAGGATATTTCAAATTATATAAGTTTAATTAATGGTAAAATGAAAAAAAAAGAACAGTTACATTCATAATGTACATTGCCTGGTGAAGTTTATTAAAAGTCGTCATCGTTGACTTCATTCAAACAAACAGGAGTATTTTCCGTAATGTTTTTGTATTAAGTGAATTGAGAACATCCACCCACGAATAAAATCTCTAAAAGATACCACATTTGAAATAACACATTCCTCTAAACTTATTTATCTTTAAACAAAGGAAAAAAACGAAAGTGGCTGAGAAATAACAGAACTGTTCAGTTCGTAATGTGTAGATTCTGAATTTATGAAAACTCGTCCCTAAAAAACTCGTCCTCGGAAAGCTCGTCCCCGGAAAAATCGTCCATTTCTGCTAGCTAACTGTTATGTTTGACGTTCATCTTCGTCGCCAACTGTTATGTTTGCAGGTTGAACCAAATAACGTATAAGGCAATACAAATGAAGACTCAACAAACAAAGGTAGATCAATAAAAAATGTATTAGGAAAAGTATATTTACAGTATATTTACATAATGGTTGTCAGGTAAGAGAGTCTTGGCTGG
The DNA here is from genome assembly GCF_053919585.1 of Euprymna scolopes. Classification (NCBI taxonomy): domain Eukaryota; kingdom Metazoa; phylum Mollusca; class Cephalopoda; order Sepiida; family Sepiolidae; genus Euprymna; species Euprymna scolopes. The sequence goes on from NC_136507.1 coordinate 91,248,140, forward strand.
AGAACATATCTGCTCTCGGCTCGGCCTTCGGTGGCTTCTGGTTAACACACACTCAGACTAACCGAGTCTTGTTATTTATGTTTAATATTATCCACATATGTCAATGAGTGGCCGCCACCACAGCAGTAACACAACTGGTCCATTATAGAATATCGAGTGAAAACACATTATGACCATTCTTGAAGAAGATATTGTTTCTAAGAGAATACACATCCCATAATATTTTTTTAAAATGTTTTTTACTTGTTTACTGTTGTTTCAAAAAATAAAATAAAATTGATTTTTCTAAGTGTTGGTTTTCTATATAGCTGTGTAAATATTTAGTGGTTCAACTTATTTTAAAGAGTTTATTTAGTTAAAAAATCAAGTTACGTCGAGTGTTAATTTTGAACAAATGACCGACATGAATCACGTGTTAAGAGTCTCAATAATCGCTCAACAATAGAAAATAAAAGAACAACCTAAGGTAGATGTAGTTTAAGAACGAGCCCCCTCCCAAAAAAAAGAAAATAAATCACTGTCAGAAAAGAATCAAGCTACCAGAAGTGGATACGGTTGATTATGTAACCCTTATCCCTGAGTGGCTTCCGGGCCTTGATAAGTGGTGATCACTGTGTAAAAAAAAAAAGAACCCGAACGAAAGACACGAAAAACACGAAAAACGAAACCATGTATTTATTTTAAAAATTACTTTAGTTTTTAGCACTTCTTACGCTTCTACGAAACAAAATAAAGAAACCACTTTTTGTATTACCAAATCATGAAACGCATATTTTATTTAGAAAAATTAATTTAGTAGTAACACTTTTTGTGTTCTCGAAACGGCAAAAGACACTTCTGCAGTATGCGGACGGCGGACATCTCTTTTTTTTGGTGCATTTCATTAAACTGTCGCCAGGTGGCGCTTTCTGGACAATATATATTTAAATCATTAAGTTGTGTTTGTCCCTTCAAAGTTGCTTTGATTAAAAAAAATGTCTCATTTTAATTATTTATTTGTTCGAAAAAAAATATTTATAAAAATACCATGTTGCTTTCATTATAAAATTGTCTCATTACAATTGTTTTTTCTAATACAGACTTTTAAATAAATGTTTTTACAATTAAATAATGATGCATTTTTATACAAAAAATGTTTTGGTTTTGAAATATTTTTCCGTTCAAAAAAAAAAAAATTGTTTATTTGACGCGTTAGTTGACCAAAAAAAAAATGGAGTTATCGTCCCCTAACAATAGCTGTCGTCTGCATACTGCAGAAGTGCCAACCAAATGACTTTAAGCAAAAAAATTCTTATATTATCAAATAATAAATATTTTATTCAAAATACTTCATTTAGTTTTAACACTAACATAATAATTTAATAAATTATTTTATACAATGTAATATTCGATAATACAAAAAATGTGTTTTGTTTCGTAATAGCACAAGAATTGTTTAAACTAAATAAATTCTTCTGAATAAAATATTTGCTTTCTTTGATAATTCATAAGTGTTTTCTTTCCTTTTTTGTTTCGTAATAATAACACTAAAAGTGTTAAAACTAAAGTATTTTTTAAAATAAATATATTATTTCGTTTTTCGTGATCAAGTTTTTTTTTTTTTAAACAAGAGTAAACAAGTAAGATTAATTTTTCACTTATCATGGGGGTGCGCAGTCGTTTTAAAAACAATATCTCCTTCAAGAACGGTCATAAAATGTGTTTTCAATTGATATTTATTCAATAACTAGCCTGGATGTCCGGCGTTGCCCGGGTGTTTGGAGGTGTGTGTTGAGCAAAAATAAATAATAAATACATAAAATTGTAGTAGACAGGCAGGATCGAACTCGTACCGCGAACGAGAAAAAGAACGTGAAAAAACATGACGTATTTGCTGTTACGTCTATCGCCAAACCGGAAGTGGTGAAGGTTTAAATTAAGGCTAGTCAATCGAAAAGAGCGGGTGACTATAGAAAATATCGGCTAAAAAAGCGACCCCTCCTTGTAGAAAGTTCCCAGTTGAAGATGAAGACATTAATGTCTTTAGCCAAATTTTTGATATTTGTCGTCCGAAGGGTTGAGCTTCATAACGATACTGATTCTGTTAAAATCCGTTTCCTCTGTCGAAAGTTTTGGGCAGATATATATATATATATATATATATATATATATATATATATATATATACATACATATATACATTGTAACAGACAGATAAGATTTATATCATAGATGGACAAGTTTTCCTACCTAACAAAAATGGATGAGGTTTCCGGAGACGAGTTTTTCGGGTATCGTAGATTGTTAGGTGAAGTGTTTTAATAGTCATTATCGTATTTTTTTATGTAACCAAACAGGAATTTTCCATCAAGTTTCTTTTTGCGTTTATTCTGTAATTTCTAATTTCAAAATAAGAAAATACCCCCTTAAAACTCAATAAAAAAATAGAATTTTCTCCAGCCTGGATTTTAGCTCAAACAGAAAAAAATGAAATTTGCTTATCAACAAACACAAACGCCATCACCTCAATTTTCCCGTCAAAACATCGAGAAATAATTTGTGTACAGTGTTAGGTTTAAGTTCAATCAGAATACGATCTCATACTTTAAAATCTAAAATATAAGTTTTTATTTCTTTTTGTAATTCGATTGTTTACATGGAATTTGTAAAACACTAACAACCAAAAAATAAGTCCAACAGTCATCGATATGTTTATTACGCTAGTAATATAAAGGCTTAATCATGATATATGATTATTATTATTTTTTTTTATTTTTTTAACTATTATTCTCATCCTGGTTGATTTTTTTTTTTACAACGTTTCGGCCGATGCAACCTCCGACCATCTTCCGGTGCATTCAAACTGGATGTTATAAGTGAATAATGAAAATTTTTTGGTTTATTTGCTCACCCAACGAACGCATCCGTTAGAAATTTAAAACGCGAATAATTTTCACTGTTCACGAATAACATCCAGCGTAAATGCACCTGAAAATAATCGAAGGTTTACATCGGCCCAAACGTTGTAAAAAAGCAACCAAGACGAGAATAATAGTCCAAATAATACAAAAAAAAATCATAAATCCTCATCTCAAAAAATATACATGCATTATATGATATATATGATGTTGCTGATCAAACATACTGAAACCGTCTCTTGTTCATGTTATGTATTCCGTCTGCGAAGAAGAACTCTTTCTAGACTGTGAATATTTTAATTTTGTTTCCATTAGGGAAGCGGGTGTTTCTTTATAGTAAATCTAAATCAGAAATAATAGTAAGAAAATTCATAGTATCCCCAGCACAAAATAAGAAAAAAAAGCTTTTCTCTGAATGTCCCCACTATGTGTATATAAATTATACGTGTACTGTTACCCGTTTGAAAACCAGAAATCTTTTCTTTATTAAGATTATATATATATATATATATATATATATATATATATATATATATATATATATATATATATATATATATATTACATGGAGGTCACCACTTATCAAGGCCCGGAATCCACTTGGAGGTAAGGATTATTGTGTGTACAGTAATCAATGGGATAGTATCGTAGTAGTCGTTAGTATTGGAGGTTTGATAAAGTGTTTTACTTAAGGGGGCGGTTCATCAGGAATTTGTTTATGTTGGACTTGAAGACATCCAAGTTGTAGTCAGGTGGGAAACAGGCAAACGGAACAGAGTTCCACAGGCGTGAACTTCTAAGAAAGAAGCTTTGTTAATAGAATATACGCTTTGATTTAGGCATAGACAAAGGGTGGAGAAGATTACTGACAGTGGTTTCAGCTAGACGGGTGTTTTCTGTGAAAGATTGGCGAGCGGGACCAGAGATTGGAGCTCAGGTGAGCACTTGCCATGGAGATAACGATAAAACAAAGACAGGTTCGCAACGTCTCTTCTGTGGGAGAGAGGCTGCAGAGAAGAGAAAAAGGCATCCCCATTAAGCCACGAAGTCTATTTTGCACTTTGTCAAGCCAGGACAGGTTGTTTTTAGCAGTCCAGCCCAGATGTGGTAGCAGTACTCCACTCTTAGACGTACTTGGTTTTTATACAGATAGAGAATTGCATTAGTAGTGAGATATCTTCTGGGGCGGTAGAAGGATCCCACCATTTTCCCAGCGACCTGGGAAACATACTTGATGTACATGTTCCATTTCAGATACGGAGTAAAGGTCAAAACCAGAAGCTTGTCAAAACATTGAACCTCCCCAAGACGAGAGCCGTTTATTTCAATTGATGCCAGATGGCGATCAGAGCGCTGATGATGTAAAGATAGAAGCTTGGTTTTAGATACATTAAAAGTTACCAGCCACCTCTTCCCCCACTGTACAACGCGCTCAAAGATCAGAGAAGAGACAATCAAAGAGAACTTTGCATTTACGGCCTTTGCTGTGTTGCCATAGATGGTCGTGTCATCAGCATAGATATCAACGAATGATTTGAGTATGTGTTTTAGGAGATCATTGATGTAGATCAGGAAGAGAGTTGGGGCCAGCATGAACTCCTGAGGGGCTCCAGCATTAATACTGTTGGCCTCTGATTTCTACCCATCAACCACTACTTTTATGAACCTATCAGAGAGAAATGATTTTATAATTGAGAAAATATTTCCAATGATACCGTAGCTGGAAATCTTGTGAAGTAGGCTTTTATGCCATACCTTATCGAATGCCTTTGCTATGTTAAGAGCAATTGCCCTAGAAAGGAAGCCTTTGTCGAGAGATTCACTAATCCTATGAGATATAACCATTAACGCATCTGCTGTAGATCTAGCAGAACGGAATCCATAGTGCATGTCACTAAGAAGTTTATGCTAAGATGATTGACTACTTCTCTATTTAATATAGATTCCCGCAGCTTACTCATGACACACAGGATACTTATTGGTCTGTACTATGAAGGAGATGAGTTATTACCTGAATTCTTTAATACATGCATACTTCTGATGTTTTCTAGGGTGTTGGGAAACACTTCTTCTTAAGGAAACGCTTAAACAATTTTGTAAGTATGGGGGTAAGGCCAGGTTGAAGTTTTTCAACACTATAATTTGAATGTCGTCTTGGCCAGTTGCTTTACTGGAGTCAAGATTCTTGATTAGCTTGGCGACCTCACGCACAGATATTTGTATGTTGCATAGTGTGCTGTCTGTTATAGGTGGATACATGGGGAGTTGATGGCCTTCGTTGCATAGGGTAGAATTAGCTGGCCTTGCCTGATGTTGACGAGATGACCTCAGGTCCATTGATTATATATGGGATAGAACGCACGCTTCTGTTCAGGATCCTGTTTGCAATTTACCAAAACTGGTGGGAAAAAAGCCGCTGCTCAGATAATTTGGATTTAACAGACTGAGCATATAGTTCTCTTGCATTTTTTTATTACTCTTTTACAGTGGTTGCTGGCAGTCCTGAAAGCAGCTTTAGTCTCAGTACATCTATTACGTTGGTAGCAATGGAAAAAGTGATTTCTGTGCGCGATGGCAGCAGAGTAAAAAAAACAAAAAAAAAACATGGCTGGCTGTTTAGGTTTTTGTTGGGAATTTTGGATGGTATGAATTGATCTATGCCTACAATTAACCATACGGTCAGGTCTGACACTACAGAGGGCACATCCTTTTTAAACATGGAATGCAGAGTTAGATCAGATATGAATGTACGGAAGCTATCCCAGTCAGACATATAGTATCGATATACAGTACGGTGGAGAGGTACGTCTGAAGACATTACATTTCATTTTTATTTTAACTGATACAACAGAGTGGGTGGAGGATCCCAGTGGATATAGAACGGAACATGAACACAGCTCAGGGGAAGTTGTTAGAAAAAGATCTAGAATGTTTGAATACTAACCGGTAGAATGGAACACACGGGTGGGTTCGTGAACAATCCGAGTGAGGTCATAGGCAATGGCAAAATCATTACAGAACCCCCACCTCTTATTTATTGTCTTATTTGAGTTAGTCAGCAATTCCACATTATGGACATTGAAGTCACTGCAGATGTGAATGTTAGCCGAAGGATGAACATAGAGGACGTGGTCAATTTTCTCAGATATGCTCTTAAAGATAGTAACCCCGCTGTTTTGGGGGCGATAGAGGGCAAATATAAATGCGGTGGTGTAAGCAAGTGCAACCCGGGAGCACATATAAGGTAAATTAGAGTCTTCTTTGGAGATATCCCTACCACACGGAAAGCCATCTTTAATGTAGGCACATATTCAATGCCTATGGCGATGTTGGGGGTCAGATTTAGATGTTAAGTTAGAGTATCATTTAATTATGAACTCATCTAGTGAAGTGGTCGGCCCTATGCCAGTTTCATTTAGAATATATCCGGTTTCGTCTCCTGTAATTGTGTTTCAACCTCTGGAAGGTTGGAACGTTGACCCCTGATGTTGGAGAAGGAGACCTGGTAGTAGGGGTCGACGTTGGAGGATGGGGTTCTTGGTTTATTAGTGTTCATTTATTGGAGATATTTCATGTTGAGATTTGGAGATTTCTGGAACAGGTCGACAGACTTGATTAGAGCAGGACAGAGAGGGAAAGTAAGAGAGAAAAAGACAGGATTTTTTGTAGCACATGATAAAGTATATCCGTAACAATTACCCACTAGTATGGCATCGAGAGGTCCCACCAGAAACTACTGCATAGTCCAGAATCCATTTACCAAATAGCAATATAGCAGCCCCAGCACTTTGCACCTGCTAATAGAACAGCCCTCTTAGTGGTTAATCCAAGGTTCGGGTCCCTGACTATCAGACGGATAACGTCAGCCCAGATGAAACGTTTACCTTTATCACCCTTACTAGTGACATGGCCACAAGGATAGACATAGCAACAGAAAATTTCCGACATCCTAGGGTACCGTTCACGAAGTAGCACCGACCCAAAAAGCAGCTTTTTCTTCACCCTTTGTCAGAAAAATTACTCGTTGGAAATGAGGACTTAAGGACAAAAAAGGAGAAGCGAGAGTTACTGGAGCTGCTAATAACACATCCACAGTGCATTATCTACTCTCCATTTAAAAAAAAAAGGTAAGAGAGACTTGTAAATATCTACTCAATATAAGTCCGTATTAATTCGCATAATACGAAATTCTTATAGATTTAGAAAACTTCTACATGTAATATAGTAATAAAACGAAAAGAGAACATCAGTTTCGATTCTGGGATGTAAAATATTCTTCTTTTAAATAGAAGGCGATGCACCAGCCCCGTTGAAATATTCCAATTTTTGATTCATTATAATGATTGTGTTTTTGTTTTTTCATAGGATGCAATACAATATTTCTAATGCGACGGAAAATGAATATAAATACAGCGACTGCGTTCCCACGCTTCTACAGTGTCTAATAAGAAATACCCGAATGCTGAAGCGATTGAAAACCGTACATATTTTTAGGCGACGCTCCAGCTAGACAGAATGTAGTTGTGGGTTCGATCCTTGCTACAGTCAAGTCAGGTTGATCACTGCTAGTAAGCAAACAGCGCACACACCTAAATAAATAAAGATGCATCCCTTTGTAATACAAGTTTCTTAATCTAGTGTAAGTGATATTTTACTAACGCAACGGCGTTCCCATTCTGCAAAAATTACAATAACAAAACTAACACACACACACACACACACACACACATATATATATATAAAATTGTAGTAGTTCAACAAATCCAAAATTTATGACGTGAAATGGTTAAATGTCAAATCTTTTGATTTTGAAATTTATTGTTCTATGTAAGACAAAGAATACATTTGATATAACTCCTTATCCGTTTTGAGGGAATGGGGATTTTTTGGCGAAAAGTGGCAAGTATTCTTTGTCGAACATCTTTAGGAGAGATACAAATGCTTACCCTTTGTTAGAGGGAGCTTAATCTTCTTCAGAATAAAGTTATCCAACAAATCAACTGGTATTGAAACCTGTGATTATAGGCCTTACAAAATATTATTGGCAGTAATATTCTATACAAGTATTATCCCATCTAAATAAAAATTGCTCAATATACAAGATAGAGCAAATAATTCAAATTTTAGTAATTCAATAAATCCAAAATTTATGACGTGAAATAGTTAAATTTAAAATCAAAAGATTTTTATTGTTCTATGTAAGACAAAGAATATATTTGATATATTATAACTCCTTATCCGTTTGGAAGGAATAGAGATGTTTTCGCGCAAAGTGACAATTATTCTTTTGATTTGAAATTTAACCATTTTGGATTTGTTTAATTACTAAAATTTTATTTATTTACTCTATCTTGTATATTGAGCAATGTTGTTTTATTTAGATGGGATTGTCCTTATAAAATATTACTCCCAATAATATTTATTAAGACTTATAATCACAAGTTTTCCTACCAGTTGATTTGTTCGATAACTTTATTCTGAAGTGTGTGTGTGTATATATATATATATATCTACTTTTGTACTCCTATAAATTCGTTTTTCTTTTGGGTGCATTGATATTCATATTAAAAACACCCTTTTCTATTTATTTAAAAAGAAAATACAATTTTCTCATATATGCATTCACTAGCAAAAGATCTAGCTAATTAGCATATTCTTTTAAATATTCATTTTAATAAATTCCCTATTAGTTTTTTCGATTTTCTTATGGGGTGATCATCTTCAGTTAACTATTACGTGTAATTATTTTCATGAAGGTTGTTTGTTCAGCAACCGACAAAGCTAATATGCTTGCCAGCTGGTTTGCCTCGAACTCTACACTGGACCCTTCCAACCACCCCTGCCTGACCTTCCTTTGCGGACAGACGCCACGCTAGACGATCTAAAAATCACCCCTGCTAAGGTACATGCTATCATAAAAAATCTTGACACTTCAAAAGCATGTGGACCTGATCTCATCCCAGCTGTGCTATTTAAAAAGTGCTCAACCGAAGTAGCTCCAGTTCTCTCCAAACTCTACAACAAATGCCTTAATGAATCATGCTTTCCGGGCTGTTGGAAAACTGCTTCTATGGTACCAATATTCAAGAATTCTGGCGAAAGAACTGACCCATCAAATTATCGCCCCATTAGACTCCTCCCACTTTTCGTCAAAATATTTGAGACCATAATTAACCATGTTCTAGTCCGGCACCTTACAGATGCTAAACTTCTGACTGACAAACAATATGGATTTAGACAAACCCGTTCCACAGCTGACATCCTCACTGTAATATCTGAACGCATATACCATTCACTGGACAAAGTGGGAGAGAGCGGAGCGGTAGCTCTAGATATATCTAAGGCTTTTGACAGGGTATGGCACAAGGGTCTCCTCAGGAAAATTAGATCATACGGTATCACTGGTAGAATACTAAACATAATCAAATCCTTCTGAGATAAGAGAAAAATCCAGGTTGTCCTCGACGGTCGAACATCTAAACAATATGATATAAATGCGGGAGTGCCTCAGGGGTCTATTCTTTGACCTCTATTGTTTCTGATATTTATTAATGACCTCCCCGACAAGACTGCCTCTGGGATGGGTATATATGCTGATGACACTACACTCTATAAGATGCATGACAGGAAAACAAATGAACACATATCTAAAGAAATGGCAAAGACACTAGAGGATGACCTCCAATCTGTAGTGGAATGGGGACATAAATGAATAGTTATATTCAATGCTGCAAAGACTAAACTGGTTTCCTTCAATAACTACAAGAAACCTTCTCTGCCACCAATAGCAATGGCCAGTGACTCCCTGTCTTAGAGTACATCTTTCAAACTGCTTGGCCTAACGTTCACAGGAAACATGAGCTGGAACAATTATATTGAAAACATTGCCAGGGCCGCTGCGAAAAAGGTAGGCTCTCTCTACCGTGCTAGAAAACTACTGACACCTGAAAGTATCCTGTATCTCTATGAGGCCACCATTCGCCCATGCATGGAGTATTGTTGTCACATCTGGGCTGGTGCGTCTACTACTAGTCTCTCGCTCCTAGACAAGGTTCAAAAAAGAGTCGCCAATCTGATACGCCCTGAACTGGCATCTAAGCTTCAGCCACTGTCCCATCGACGAAACGTTGCATCCGTCTGCTTGTTCTACAAGTATTTTAATGGTGAATGCACTGACGAACTCCAGACACTTGTGCCCCCACGAGGCAGACACCCTCGACAAACACGACAGGCATCTAAATCCCACCCCCACACAGTAGAGATCCCTAGATGTAAAATATCTTTCTACTCCAGTAATTTCTTCCCCAGAACCGCTAGACTCTTGAATTCCATTCCAGGATCCTTCTTCCCTAACTGTACTGACATGCAGAAGTTCAAGTGCAACGTGAACCGACATCTTGCTGCCCAAATTCCTACATAGTTCCCCAGTAACTACTGACCCTGATAGTAGCCTCCTACACCAAAGTGGCAATGTGTCTTGTTTGGGGTGAAAATGTAATAAAAAAAAAAGAAATGAAGATATTCTACATGATTTATACTTGCATAATATTTGCGTAAAATGTTTACAGGAAACACAATATTGTTTCCATATATATATTTATGTATACATATATATTTTTGTTGCACAAATTTTGCCTACCAAACTCCTCCTAGGGTTTTTGATCTACATACATGAAACTTCATATATAAGGTATTTGAATCCATGCAAAACTTTATATTTGGGTTTTAGCCCGGAAAAATCGGCGCAAAAGTGTGAAAATTAAAAAAAAATAATAAATTTCCAGGTGAAGGCCAAACGCTGCCATTACGAATGAATAACGTACTTGATATTAGTTCATATTTTAATTTTTAGCCTTTGCAGCAAACATGTTTTCATAGAGCAGTCATTTACGGCAGTGGTAAATCGTGCCTGAATGTTTTGGTTTCGATTCGCGGTGGTGGCACATGAGTCTTTTTTTAATATACTTTTTAAATCATTACTATATATTGCATCCAATCGATCTATCTATATCTATAAAATTGAAAATGTCTGTCTGTCTTTTCTCTAGGGTAGTTAAGGAAGACTATTATACAAAAATTCATTACTTTACATATTCACACTTTTTAATATATACATATGCACATAACTTTATGAACAGTACACAGGGCCCGAGCAAAGCCAGGCGGAATTATATATATATATATATATATGTATATATATATATATGTATAAAAGCTCGTCTACAAAGGCAACTACCTCAAGCCAGGATTGACACCCGACTGTCTGTACGAAAGTCAAGGCTCCTAACCACTACACTATCGGCAGTTGCTCTGCGAGAATAAGTTTAACGATGTTTTGACATCGTCCGAACTACCTCTGCTCGATTTGTTTACACAAAGAGCATCGCTTATACGCTAATGGCAATTCGTGTATCACTTCTCAATATGCTTAACACAAGATGAGTAGCATTATATATAATAAAGTTATGATGTTTTTTTAGCGATATATAAACCTTTTAAACCGTTGCTTATTTTTGCATTTAATGTTAGCTTCCTAAATGGTGGAAAGAAATGGCAGATTATCTCCCCTTTGTTTTTGTATCGCCCTCTTTTTCTGATGAAACCTACTTTATTCATCTTTTTATTTTTTTATTTATTTTATTATTATTTTTATTTAAATATTTCATTATTATCACGTGCATAGAATTTTATTTCATTAAACATTTTATCCTTTAAAATTTATTATAAAACAATTGACCGAAACAGATTAAAAAAAAACAGTTTAGGGGATGTAAACAGAAAAACTTCGAACCGCGTTTTATTCAAACCCAACACAAAAGCAGATAACACAATTCAGTCACCAACAACGGGATTATATTTTTATATTATTTTTCTTTATTAATAAAAACAACTTAAAAATAATCGCGTTTATTTAAAACCCAACACAAAAAAAGACAACACTCAGTCCTCAACAACGAGACTATAGTTTACTATTATTTTTCTTAATTTAATTTTAAAAAAATATATTTTTACTTTTTAATTAAAAAAGAAAAAAAAAAGAAAATAATCAACCAAAAAAAGTTTTGCAACCCAATGATTTTTCGTAAAAGAAGTTTTAGTAGTATATTTTCGTATGTATACTATATACTGGTTTTTCTTAAAATTAAAAACAAAATTATAAAATTAAAAAAAATAAAATGACTGGCGTAGTCAACGCCGAATTCTTTCTCCGCCTAATTGGCCATGCTGTCGAATCGACTGAGCCGAATTGACCACGCCAAAACGTCCCATCACACCCCTCCTCACAAAGAGGTAGTAACCGTTCTACTTTCTGAAATATAGTAAACTACCAGATGGCTTGACATTGTCCGGTCGTAAAATACACTTAAATATGATATTTTAATTGATGTAGATTTCGTATTTATTATTATAGAACACAGGCTATATCTGTGCCTAAATCTAAACGCAGATTCCATGAACAAAGTTTCTTTCCCATAAGTTCCCGTCTGTCGAGCATTGTTCCGCTGAGCTGCTTCCGGGTTAAATCTAACATGGTAGCCTTCAAGTCTATTGTAAACAAGGTTTTGTTGAGCCGTCCCCAAAATAATCAAATTCGACCCAAATTACAGCATTAACGATTACTACACTACCACATTATATTCATTAATCCTTATCCTCTAGTGACCTTCGGGCCTTGATAAATGGTGACTCCATATATAAAACAAGTCTACTGTATAATTTATTGTACCCAATATATATTTATGACACCCGGTGTGCACAGACCGTGAAATACATTTTAATATGATTTTTATTTTGTAGATTACTCCTCTTTGTTGTTGTACCATCCCCTTTCTATGGCGAGACGTATTTTATTCATCTTATTTATCTTATTATTATTTTTATTTATTAAATTTTTAAATGTATGTGTTTTAAATATTTATATTCATTAATATAGAGACAATTATCTATTGCTTGTTTTATTATATTTTATAGTTGTGAATAAATTGTTTAAAGAATAAATATGACTTGTGTACCTCACCTAGAATCGAACCCAAAACATTTAACTCTCAAATAATATTCGATAAAATATGGCTCAAGTTTATAACACACGAAATCTTTACAAAGTAACGCAAAATTAAAACCTAAAAATGTGTATTTGCGCATGCATACATAATACACATTACCTGGACTTACAGCAACCAAGTTCAAATATTTCAATTTTGACTCTTCATAGCTCTTTGTCGGCTAAAACAAAATCAAATTTCTTCCACGGGTCCGAATACTCGTTATATCAAGTTTCATGTTTGTTCACCAAACATTGACAAAAGAGTTTATTAGAAACTGCTGCGCACGCACAAACACTACACAAGTTCACTTATATCAGGTACACAAATACTGAAATACAAGGGGTCGCTGGAAAAGCGGGAAATTGGTCAAACAACGATTTATTTTTACAAAGAATAATTTTTACAAAGTTGTTTCAAAGACAAATGTTATATTATACTCATAGATACTCAAAAGGTCGTCCGTACACTTCACTGCGGCGTCTTAACCTCGAAATCCAAGCTCGTATGGCGTATTGAAGAGTAACTTGTGAGATATCATTCCGAGCTCGTTCCAAGCACATTAATCCATGACATTTAAGTCTGGACTTTTTAAGGGCCAATCTTTCAGGAGTAGATTGCCGAAAAAACTGAATTGAAGCATTTTTCATGATCCTAAGCTGACCTTCAGATTTCCCGCTTTTTTAGCGATCACGCTATAGTATATTGAAATGAATTAGCTAATTAAAAATAGTAATGCCATAGCTCTACCTTTAAGCAATCAAATACAAAATCTCAATTTTTAATAGAAGTATAACTTTGGTTAGACGTACAGAATAAAAAATGAATACTTTCAACAGCGAGTTGTATTTTTTCGATTTACGATAAACCTATCATTAACAATCGAACACTGGACATTGTTTTTGAAAGTGTCTACGTCTATATGTGTGCGTGTTCAATCATGTGTGTATATGTGTTTATAGGTGTGGATGTAATTCAATCGCGAACACTTAAACCAATTTGTCGCTAATTGTGATTCCTCTTGTCCCAGTGTTATTGCTTTGGCGTCTTTTTGTTTCGCTTCGATGCAAACCTGCGCGCGCCCACCCGGCCACTTTCGAATAATCTAACGCGTTTTACACGCACACGGATTGTTTTCTCTATCAACGTGCACGTGACAGACACCCCCTCTACCCACATCGATCCACTTCCTACTTAGAAACCGGAAATGACGACAGCACGATGGAACAGGTGTGTAGTCGAATAGCGACGACTAGGAAGGGGGGGGATTCTGACAACCCCAAATAAGACATCACAATTTGGAGAGGGCTGGGGATGGAGTGTTTGCTGAAGAGTTGCGAGTAAGTGATAGGTGGGCGCAGGTGGCGATTCCAGATCCAGGAATTTGAAAATGCCGAATCGCATAAACATGTCGGAATGCCCGGTCTCGGAAGTGTTTTGAATCCAGGAAGGACATCGTAAAAGCTTAGGGAGACTTTTAAGAAATTTTATTAACATAAAGTCTGTTTGTTTAAATTTGGATTTTTTTTTCTTCTTTTAAAATAAGATGTTTCTTTACTTTTCGTTTCTTTATAGCCTTCTATCGTACACTTATTTGTGCAAAACTTAATACATATTTACTGTCGGAGGACCCCGCTCATGGTCGCTCGTAAAATACGTTAAAATACATATTTAATTCATTCAGATTCGTATTTATTATTGCAAATTGATTATTTTACCTAATATACAGCATTGGTTAAAAATTAAAAAGAAATAGCTTCGATACCATTAGTTGAAATCGAAACCAAAATATTTTGCTTTCTCGCCGCATTACTTAAAGTTAGAGCTTGGGTCCTGGATATGACCTTAAACTATATCCGATGATGAGGCCCCAGCTTGCAGGCTTTGGAGAGTGTTGAGCCACCCTTAAATTGCCATTGCTTACAGGTCCACTCTCTTCCAAAGTGGTAGTACCTGTTAGGGTCCCAAGTATGGGTTAAATAGAAACCAACTTGAACAGAAAATATATTCTATTAACATGTTTTTTCTTCAAAACAACTGGATTAGCCATTAAATAACTTGAAAAGGGTTGATATGCCGTAAAACAAACAACCAATCAACAATAAAGTTAGAGTTATCGCGACACATGTGAAAGATTTTAAATTAAACAACCTTACGTAACATTTGAATTTATGGATGAGCACAAGTAATATATATATATATATATATATATATATATATATATATATATATATATATATATATATATATATATATATATATATATATATATATATATATATATATATATATATATTAAACAATGTAATCAAATTAAGTTTAGATGCTTTGTACAATCTCAAAACATTGTTAATACACAGCCCGCACAGCCTTCCGTATAGCGCAACGGTAAGAAGCTCCGAGTGTCGTTTGGGCGATCGGGTTTCGATCCTGGCTCAAGGTAGTTGCCTATCTAGCCGCGCTGATGAAGCAGTGTTCTATGTGGGTGACTGTAGAGCTATGGATCCCGGTCCCAATTCTTTGAAAATTTACGCATATTTTATTAGAGACTTGTTTTATTTTTGTAAACATAAAGAAACATTAAATATTTCATAGAATGTGTTCATTAGACATCATTCAGGTGAACCTATCACCAGAAAAAAAATGTCCAAGCATTTTAAACCCTTGATATTAAAATGTGAAGTCTCTAATAGGCACCATATTGCTGTTTATCAAATAGGCGCGAAAAACTTTTTTAAAATCTGTGATACTGGATAGGAAAATTAACTCTAGAATATTTATTTTGCTTA
Source organism: Euprymna scolopes (assembly GCF_053919585.1). NCBI lineage: Eukaryota > Metazoa > Mollusca > Cephalopoda > Sepiida > Sepiolidae > Euprymna > Euprymna scolopes. The sequence goes on from NC_136507.1 coordinate 91,263,869, forward strand.
CCGTAAAAACTAATAAAAGCAAATTTAATTAGGCTTGGAGAATCATCTGGGAATGGGGTACATTTTATTTGTGGTTTATTGTTCAAATATGCTTAGAATAACAATTGCCAAAGCCGTGAAATATTTCCAGCTATTACTTTTGTGGTTATCCTGCCCACATTTCAACTTGACACATTTCGGCCAATTTCTTTTCAATTCATTCATAAGTTGTCCATCATTTTCACGCCAGAAATCACCACAATACCACATTTACTCTATGAACTATCCTGCTTAAAATATGCAAATTGCTTTTCATTGAATTTAATTTCATGGCCACAAGAAATGAAAAAAAAACGTAATCAATATCCCACATTACCTTCTCCAGCCCAAACAAAACACATTCATCGCCATTTTCCTCGTTATTTGTAAATGAAACCTCTATAAAAGCTATTCCTTATATCAATCTAAACACCTTTCCTTTCAGAGAATTTTCAAATTTTTTATGTGAAGAAGGTTATTTTAGAGTTACTAGTTTTTTTTACAGAGAAACATAATGTACAACGCATTACTGTTAGCAAAAGCAAGATAAATTCTACCCATATAAAAAACTAAAGCAAAATCTTACACGTGACGGAAAAATATAACTTATAATGGATTACAAGAATTACGTCGAATCATTGAGTAGTTTTTATTTTTATTACAAAGAAGTCAACACTTTCTAAATAAGAAATAAACTACCTGTACAAAAAACAAACAAAATATTACCTGGGACAGAAAGAAAAAGATCGTACAACGATAATCACATTAATCAGTATATATAAATATATAGAATAAACCCCCGAGATACGGCATTAATCCGTTAAGGGGTTGGGATCGTAAGGTGTAATCGCCGTATGGCGGAGCCTAAGCAAAATTTTATACAGGACATATAAAAAATCTGTAACAAAATTAAGTATAGTATATAATACACATGTATATAATCAACTAACATTATAAATAACACCGTAAAGCGGGACAAATACTGTAACCAGGGTCCAGAAAACATCGTATATCACATCGTAACTCGAAAACCGTATACCAAAGCCACCGTAACTCAGGGTTCTTATATATATATATATATATATATATATATATATATATATATATATATATATATATATATATATATATATATATATATTTACTATAATACTTATTGAATACCTACGGGCACTAGTGTTTCATCCTTTCAGGAATCACCAGTGCAGGGTGTCAGGATTAACGCCGGTCGATAGATTCGAACCCGACAACAGAAGCAATATCTGCCTTCATTAGAAATGACCTAATCCATTCGGCCACTGTTAAAATATCGTGGAAATTGAAACATTTATTTTTAAATGTTTTCTAACATCTGTCAAAGTGATCTAATCATTATATGATGATCTGCACATAAGAGCTAAATTGACCGACTTTTTATTTCAACTAAAAGAGTTCAACGATAAGAAACGAATTTCTTAAAGGGGCTGACATAATTATTTACATTAATAATTATATATATATATACTAGCTGTACCCGGCCACGCGTTGCTGTGGCTCAGTTTGTTAAAATGGAACACATGTGAAAGTAGAGAAAAGTTTGATTCTTTTTTTCAAGAGAATGTACAAATTATTTTTTTAACAGATGTTAAGAAAATAAACAGAAAAATACTTCCATCATTAATTATGCAAAAAAAATAAATAAAATGTTGATTTAGTGTTTCAATATGCTTATAAATTACGATAAAACTTGCTGAGTATGTACAGTTTTACGGTTGTTGTAAAAATGGAACGGAAACTTAAATTTCGCTTCATTTTAATCTTTCTTAATTTTTTAATTGTGCCCCCCAAACGAATATAATCAAAACAGTAACATTCAGCAATTGTACTTTATCTATATAAAACACAAAATGGGTGTTTGTATTACTGTACACATAGATTCGAAAAAGTTGTCAAAAAACAAATATATAACAAATAAATGTTATCAAAGGCAAGATAAGTTACTTTTCTGCCAAACTGGATATATTTTTTGTGTTTTTATTCAATGTAACATATTTATTCAGCTCGCAAAACATACAGTGTTTACCGATGTATTCGAAAATTCAAGATGGCATCTCACACCCTCTTTAACACCGTAAGTATGGAAAAAGGTGTTATAAATAAAAAACTATACAAAATACTATTAAAAACCCGCCGAATACATGTCAACCTATGTCACGGTAACATATATTGAGCGAGTTTTTAACAGTATTTATTTTATCCGGTTTTTTATTTATAACATCTTTTCCCACACTTACCGTGTTAAAGAGAAAATCCGACGCCATCTTGAATGTTCCAATACATCGGTAAACACTGTATGGTTTTCGAGCTGAATAAACATGTTACATTGAATAAAAACACGAAAAATATGTCCAGTTTGGTAGAAACGTAACTTATCTTGCCTTTGATAACATTTATTTGTTATATATTTCTTTTTGGACAACTTTTTCGAATCTATGTGTACAGTAATACAAACCCCACAAAATATTTATTAAAATTTTTTTCTTTTTTAAAGTTAATAACGAAAGGGAAATAATTCCATTTTTAAACGAAAAAGTAAGTTTACCTAACTTACTGTATTAATGCTATTTTTTAAGCAAGAAAAGAAAAGGTAAATATCCAGATACGCTACTACAGAACACCGACCACTCTAATTTGTTTTTTTATAGGTAATTGAGGTCGCTGACAACGAATCTGATAGTCAAACTTGGGGCAAATTTACCGTTTGTATGGTATTTACCCCTGAACCCACGAACTTCTTTCCACCATTTTGCAGCATCCGTTTATGCTACGCGCATGCACGCTGTAGCATAAACGACGGCTTCACGAAGCAAACTATGTTGGGAGGAGGGGATTTTTTTTTTCCAGGACATAGAATTTTCTAATTTTCAAAAATACATTATAGCGCTTTTTGGGTGGAAAATTTAAAATTAGCTGAAAAAGAAATAAAATAAGAAAAGGAAAGCACACCAAGTTGGAGTAGGGGGGGGGTAATTTATCTGTTTTTTTTTTTTACCTGGAACATCGAATTTTCAAATTTTCCGTAAGTAACGCACCGACATTTACCAATTAGAACACCATTTAACATTGCGGGGGGGGGGAGCGGATGTGATGTTGGCGCGCGTGCGCCCCAACATCACATCCCCCCCAAACAAATTAGAGTGGTCGGTGTTCTGTAGTTGCGTATCTGGATATTTACCAAAAAAAAAATATTTAGGTTTAGTTCGTTCACCCTAAATAATTTAGGTGACTGAAATAGGAATCTAATTGAATCTTTAATTTCCTGAATAGTATCCGATAATTCATTTTTCTTCGAGTTATATCGAATACATTAATACGGACTTTAGGGGCTTTTTTCGTAATGTTACTGTAAAAATTATTTTTTATTGTTACAAATTACGATGCTTTAAAAAAAGCAAAAATAAATTCTTGCGTTTTTTATTTACTACTGAAAACCATAACTTTAGTAAAGGTATTTTTTTGTTTAAACAAAATAAAACATTTTCACCAAGAGTTAAGTAAAAATAATTAGTTCATTATATTCTGCGATCATTATTTGAAAAATACTGCAATTTTCATTAAAATTCGTTAATTTCCTGATTTTTGGTGAATTTTTAAGTAAATGGAGGAATCAAAATGTGTATACAATTTGAGCGTCGGCATTCATTTTGCGACCTCGTGTGGTTAATTTAAATTAAATTTAATCACATGGTTACATTATCAATAAACCCATTGAAAATTTTCCGATATTGTAAACACATTCTGTTTACATTAAGCCTGTGGTGTTTTTTTAGTGATGCAATGTTGTCAACTGAGATTTAAAAAAAAAACCGCGAGATCAGGAGAAAGAAATGTCCAGAAAATCGCTAGCCAGTTTGGCAGAAAAGTAACTTATCTTGCCTTTGATAACATTTATTTGTTATATATTTGTTTTTTGACAACTTTTTCGAATCTATGTGTACAGTAATACAAACCCGTGTATAGTAATACAAACCCCTTCGGGGAGATTGGAATGCCCCCCCCACCTAAAATGTACTTGGAAAAATCGATTTTATAGTGAGATTTAAGAATGGTTAGTCGAAAAAAAGGTGAAAAACAAAACAAATAATTAATAAATAATTGTTACCAAAGGCAATAAATGCTACTTTTTTTACTTACATGAATGAGTTTATTTTATGTTTTAAAGTATTTTCAAGCAATCTAATGCGAGTGTCCGGGTGCCAAATACCTCCAGATTTTTTAGAATTTCCCGCTAGATTGTAAACGAAATCTCCAGATCTAGCAGGAAAACCGCTAAATTGTAACACTGGTCACGTGACAGGAAGCGGTAATAAATAACTGTCCCTAAATAAAAAAATTGCCTCTCGGTACAAAGAAATCCAACTATTTATCATAGAAAAATTAAGTATAATGTTATAATTAAAAAGAAATATATAAAAACACACATGGATATAGTAAACATATTATACCAAAACGTGGAAGCCATCCGTCCAGTGTTTATTTAGACAATTAACTCCGAACGAACCAACATTTACATTTATATATATATAGATGTATGTATAAATATATATATATATATATATATATATATATATATATATATATTAGCTCTTGTGCATAGATCATCGTATAACGATTAGATCACTGCCTGACTGACATAAAGAACATTTAAAATTAAAATGTTTAAATCCAACGTTATTTCTCGCGGTTAATGGTAGCCGAATGGATACAGTTTTTGCTAATTGAGCTAGAGATGGCTTGTGTTGCCGAGTTCGAATCTGTTGAATGGTGTTAATTGTGACACCCTGCACTGAAGATTCCCGAAAGGATGAAACGCTAGTGTATGTAGGTATTTAATTATTTAATTATTATATTAAAATAATAATTATAAATAAATATATATATATATATATATATATATATATATATATATATATCGTTTCTTTTCAGATTTTATTTCATGACTATAACTTCAATGAATTAAAATATATAAATGCACCCGTACACTTACAATGAACATCTGGATTTTACACGCTTTTGTGACTGTTTGATAATAAGAATCTCGCATGGTTCTCCCACATGGGTTTCTTTAAAGTGCTCATTTTCGCATTGCATATTAATCTATTTATACTTAAAAAAGCGGAACCTATGGAAATTCCACACCAGACTGATTCATATGTAATATATTGATGTTGGCATTCTGTAGATATTCAGCGTAAATGGAGACGCTCTGATTCGATTGTAACTCATTTGTTAAAACTATAGAAGTATATATTTAAGCCAGCACGAATGTCCGGCGTTGCCCGATCATAAAGTACGCTTAAATATGATATTTTAATTCTTGCTGATTTCGTATACATTATTATAGAGTTAATGTTCTTTCGTTTTTTATACATTATAAAGTTGCGATTTCAAAAATAAAAAATATATACATATGACTTGGGTGCATCAACTTGAATCGAAATATATATATATATATATATATATATATATATAGGTAGATAGATAGATAGATAGATATGCATACACACACACCCACACACCCACACAACACTCACTCACACACACACACACACACACACACACACACATATATATATCTTTAGTTCCTTTAGCTATAACCGAAATCGAAACCAAAATTATGAAGAATTCTTGGTAAAATTCTTTATAAAAACATAGATGACTTAAGTGCAATCAGCTATAATCGCAACTGAAACCAAAATTTCTGAAGAATTCTTGTTAAAACTATTCATAAAAGAATAAATGAGTGCCATCAGCTATAATCGAAACAAAAACCAAAACCAAAAGTTATGAAGAATTCTTGATAAAATTATTCATTACAAGAAATGGAATTCCATAACAATTACACGGCAGTCACTCGGGTATGAGCGTGACACACAAAATAAATAACACACGTGCTATCCTATTAGTATATAGATTATCCCTACATATGCACTGAACGAGTATTAAACCGCTTTCTTCATGGCATCTTATCATAGCGAAGGGCCATATAAAATGTCAGCTATAAAGGAACAGTATTATCCTAGAAAAGTTTAAACCAAAAGACACGGACAGACGAAGAGAAATATTCTATACTTTATTCTGATTGGAGACCTGTGGTGTTCTTTGGAAGCTGAGTGACAACAAGTCTCCCCAGACGTCCAGCTCTCTCTATCTCCTTCGATAGCATTTGCAACTAAATTTGCATAATCGAAACAGCCTCTTACTATTGATTTCTCGCTGGCAATGGCCATTGGTTTATACTGGAATATGAGTGGCACTAATTATTATTATTATTATTATTATTATTATTATTATTATTATTATTATTATTATTATTATTATTATTATCACTGTTATTGTTGCTGCTGTCGCTGTTGTTTTTGTTGTTGTTGTTGTGGCTGGTGTTGTTATTGTTTTGTTTTTTTTATTCCGTTACTAGCTGGACTTGTTATCCGGCGTGTCCAGGTGGAAGCATGACACAGATCACGGACAGAATCGTAAAAGACCTTCCCCTGGCGGCTGTGGCCCAAATAAAATAATCTGGTTTCAATTGTCGGGCATTGTTATCCAGCAGAAAACTAGTGGAGGTCACTGTTTGTGATTGTCAGAACCTGCAGGTAGTGGCTGATTCTAAAAAATGGCATTTAATAGAAAAAAAATTATTACGTACTTATTTATGATAACTAAATAATTATTAACTCATCAGAGTGATCGAAATCAGTGGAAGATAACTGCCTTCAACTGATGACAGTATCTTTCAAATCGGCCATCGTTTATTTTCTTGGTATCCTGCACGCATTTTGTTCTAAACATAGCTCTAACATATCTTCTAAATAATAAAATACTCCACAGAAAGTAAACGTGATAAAAAAAAAACAAATATATAACAAATAAATGTTTCCGCGGGCAAAAAAAATTACTTTGAAACCCATCTATAATATTTTGGTGTTTTAATGAAATTTAATAAAATCGTGAACAGAAACAAAAAATGAAAAAATAAATGCATAAAGCATCATTAACATTCTGATAATCGCTCATAAAAATATTAAATAAATGTTTTAGTATTAGCAAAGAAAGCTAAACAGTCATTAGTTACATAAAAGCGATGGGAGATTCGTTCGCTGTTGTTATATGTTGAAAATTAAGTGCTTATTAACTGTAATTGACGCTTTGCTAATGTTAATTTGTGCTAGCAACGCCATATTGTAATGTTCTAAATTGTTCGTTCAGAATGGTCTAATTCCGGAATAAGAGAATCAGCGGGAAACCAATCAGCAGCAGTGGACTTTTCCCCTCGGGAGACAACTATTTTTTTTTATTCTATTACGGGAAGGATAATGGCATTACTGTGTGTATATCAGCCAGTTACAGGCAATGTAAGGTTATAATCTGTGGAACGTGCACACTTCCTTTTGGTGTCGACTGGTCGTTGTGGTCGGTCTATTATTTAGAGGAAAAAAAGTGCACCTTCCTCTAACGATGTTACGATTGTGATGGTATTGCTCCTAGGATTTAATGTAATATTGCCTTTTTACGATTGAATGTGTCTGCAAAGATGCTCGAAAGCTGCAGAAGATAGTGCCTATTACCCTAGCTGTATTTCATTTGTATGTGGCATCTGTTGTTGGAAACCTACGATAGGGGGGATTTCTCCGACTACTTTATTAATACAGACTTTAAAAAAAGTTCGAAAAGAGTTCGATGCGCCGTAAAGCAAATAAAGTTTACCTCGATAATCTAAAATCTGATATATGATAAAAAAGACGAGGAATTTACGATGATTTGAAGGTTTCAAGTAATCGATTTCTATTTTGAGAAATTAAGATCAATGATCCAATATTCCATACACTGAAAAAGATATTGGCCCAAGGAATCAATCAGAAACATCTTCTGTAATGCTATCATTTAGTTTTATGTTGCTGAGCATGAAAAAAAACAAATAAAAACAAAGCCTGCATTATATTGCAACGAAGAAAGTCCGATTGACGAAATTCTATACTTATACGTACGTCAGACCAAAACCAGAATTAGGGTCTATTTTTATCCTGCTATAAATAAATAAGAAATATAAAACGATTAAATTCTTTTAAATTTCTATTTTAAAATCCGAACACAAGATCTCTGACCCGTTGGGTCAACGCAAGTTTCTCTCTTTCTCTGTTGCTCTTTTGTTTCTTTTTCTTTTACGTCATTCGTTTATTTACGTCATCCACCTACGCTTGTCTTTTCATGTTGCTACTACTCCTGCCATTTTCATTCCCCTACGACATTGCTTCTGTATTTGTTCACTATATCAAAAATTCTTCCATTCCGACATTTGATGGATATCGACCAAATACAATAAATAAACGGTTTTACAATCTAAAAACCTATATTTGCTTGAGTCTGATGAAAAGAAAATTCCATGTTTTATTTTGTCTGTTGCAACTTCTAGGTTGTTACTTTACGATTAGTTGTAGTTTGTTGGTTGGTTTTAATTCACGCGAGGATTTTCCTTATGATTTCTGCTTTTTTTAATCGTTGCCGTTCGATATATTGTTTCGGTTTTTCTATTGATTTAAATTCTCCTGATCGTTTATTTATTCTTTTCAGGACCTGTGAACCTATGATTAAAGATATTAACTTTTGTTCATGTTTTATATTCATTTTTATTCTCTTGCAAATTCCTTTTATTTGTTTCGTTTTTCCGTCTCTGAGATTTTTACGCTGTTAATTAGAGGAACGGTAAAATGTAAATTCTGGCAGTTTATTTTCCTATTTCATCTTGATAATTGTTAGGCTTTCTGGTCTTCGGTTTTTGTCTTCATCTCCACGTATATAACCATATGTTCGTTTTCTAGTTTTGTCTCCTGCTTGCTTATGCACGATTATTATTATTATTATTATTATTATTATTATTGTTGTTGTTGTTGTTGTTGTAGTAGTAGTAGTAGTAGTAGTAGTAGTAGTAGTAGTAGTACCCACTAGGTGTTTTCATGTAGGCCACCATCAAAGACCACCGATGGTATTCCCGGGAGTCTAGGTGACACTAAGTCTCTCCAGATTTCCAGTTTTCTCAACCTCTTTTAACCTTTGCAAATGAATTTGCGTTATCGCAATAGCCGTATACCATCGATTTATCGCTGGCACCGACTATTGGCCTTCACTGCACTTTGGGTGCTAATAAGGTCACAGTCATCTTCGCACTCATCCAGTGAAGGTTTGGTTAGTGTTTCTCCTCTCAGTTTTTCTATCCTCCCTGACCATTTTTGACTATTTTGTTTGGTTCCAGTTCATGTCGGAACTAGTGTTTCTTCTTCTTCTTCTTCTTCTTCTTCTTCTTCTTCTTCTTATTATTATTATTATTATTCACTAGTAGGTTTCACTCAAACAACCTGTAGTGTTCCCTGGAATCTGGAGAACATCAAGTCTAATCATATTTTCCTTACTCTCCAACTCTTTGGACAAACTTTGCAGATTAAGTTTTTTTTTTCTAACAGCTGTTTAACATTATGTTCTTAGCTGCCAGCGACCTTTAAAGCAAATCTATCCAAGGTCAGAGGTAAGTGCTCTCTCTTCTCTGTCCTTTCATACTCCACGACACTTCACGAAAATTCTCTGTGATATAAACCAAGTCTGATGAAATTCTCATAAAAAATAATAATTGTAATAAGATCTTTTATCCTCAGAGGTTGCTTACTGACAACAACTGCTAGAGTTCCCTTGAGTCTGAGAGACAAGAATTCTGCTCAGATTTCTAGTGATTTCTACCTCTTTCGATAATCTTTGCAAATGAATTTGCGTTATCGCAACAGTCGTTTGCCATTGACTTTTCATTGGCAAACCATTGGCCTTCACTTGAATTTGGATGGTAATAAGCTTCTCATGTGTGGTAGTTCCCTTCGCACGCTACCAGTAGAGTGGTATTCGCCTTAAGAATTTATTTAGTTAAGTTCCAGTCGATGCTGACGCTGCAATTACGGGGGTGGGGACGGAACTAGTCGACTTACAATTTTGCAGTTTTCAGTTTTCTTGGTTTCACATTTTTCTTTTACTTCTTTTAAAGTTTTGTATTTGGTAAACGTTTATAGCTCGTGTGGATTAGTTTCTGCATTCGAAGGTTTCCTTAAGATTCCTGATGTTTACAGCATTACTGTCCTCTACATGGTGTCAGTATTTCTCTAGTTCTCCTAGTTCTCTCCTTGATTTTAATTTTTCTAGCTTTTTATTCAAGTTCTTTGGGATTGTTCCTAGTTCTCCTAGTCCTTTTGATTCCTGTTATTTTTAGTTTTTTAAAAAGTTTTTGGGCATTATTCCTAGTGCTTTTATAATTTTTGCCATTATATTGATTTTCTTTATGTTCAATACGCCTTTATCTTCTTTTGCATATTTGTTTCCTTTTTCTGCTTCTTTTATCTTCACTCTTTTCCCCCCTATCAATAATTATGACACCGGATCTTCTTGCTGGAATTAGATTATCTATTTTTTATAATTATGTCCCGAACGATTTAGTAATTTTCCTTTTCCAGTACTGTATCCAGATTGTGTTTGAACGATTGAGACGAAGCAGTTGAGTAGCATAAATGTATGATAAAGAGTCGTCGTGATAGCGAGTCTCATTAGAAGATACCGTTTATTTTGTGTTGATTTCTAACTTCCAATTTCAGTCTCCATATTTCCATTACTTCCTTAATAATATTAATAATCTTGTCTGATATATTGTACATTTTTAAGTATTTACTAATGTATGCTTGTCCGATTTTGTCCTACGCTTTCTTGCAAACACTCTATGCCATGACTATGTTCTTTTTTTCGCATTTTTAAACCTTTCTGAGAATATGTTGATCTATTTATAAGTCATGTTCCCCCTCATTTACTTTACCGATATTTTTTTTTGTTCCTCAGCCAGTCGACTACGAGGATTAAGGGAGTACTAGATCATTTTCCCCATTCATACTGTCCAGATTATTTATTGCTGTTATAAATTATTATTATTATTATTATTATTATTATTACTATTATTATTATTATTATTATTATTATTATTATTATTATTATTATTATGTTCCTGAATTCAATAACCCACAAAAGATATTAAAACAATCTGAAATTTGATACATTGAAATAGCCGAGGAATTTCCGCTAACCTGAAAGCTTCGGGTAATCGATTTCTATTTTGGGCAGTTAAGATCATTTATCTTACATTCAATCCATTGAAAATGATATTGGCGCAAGAACGGGAAGTAGGTCAGAAACGTCTTTCGTAAACGCATCATTTACCTTTATGTCCGTAAACATAAAACAAACAGAAAGTTGCTTATAAAAAAAAAATTAGAAAAAAATATATAATGAAATCAAATCGTTCACATTGCAATACATTGTATCGAACAGTATCCGACGAAGCAAATTCTATACATATACATACGTCATACCAACCGCAATATTAGATTTATTTTTATCCCGCTATAAATAAATGAGAAATATAAAACGACTGTATTCTTTTAAATGGTTATTTTAAGACAAATTAAAAGACCTGTGGTCAGTTGGGTCAAAGTAAGTGTACCATATAATGTCTGCACTCCTTTTTCTATTCTTCTTTTCCTTTTCTGCTCTTTTTCTTCTTTATTTACATCGTTCATTTATTTACGTCATCCTCCTACGCTTGTCCTTGCTGCCATTACCTCCCTCTATTACTATCCTCCCACGGTTTTGTGCTTCTGTTTGTCGTTTAGCAAGTGTCCCGTTTTGATATATATACTGGACATCAACAGAATGCAATGGATATAGAGTTTTGCAATTTACAACCTCGACTCTGCTGGACCGGCATTGCTTGAGGTTAGTAACAATTACAAGGTGGCTGGAAACAATGCTGGTTAAGAAGAGAGAAGACTAGTGTTATTTTGTGGTATAATTTTATATAGAATTTCGTATAATTTTAATAGCTACATATTCTGACTAAATAATAATAACCCTTATCCCTGAGTGGCTTCCGGGCCTTGATAAGTGATAACTACCAATGTTTAAAAAAAAACATAAAACATCTGTCAATTAGCCGCAATTTTGCATTTCTGTGCCTGTTATGCGAGGATTTCAATACAATGTTTATTTATTTATTTTTTAACATGGTAGTCGCCACTTATCAAGGCCCGGAAGCCACTCGGGGGTAAGGGTTATTGCGTGTACAGTAGCGAATGGGATAATATCGTAGTAATCGTTGGTAATGGAGATTTGATAAAGTGTCTTACTTAAGGGGGCGGTTTATCAGGAATTTGTTTATGTTGGACTTGAAGGCATCCAAGTTGTAGTCAGGTGGGAAACAGGCAAACGGAAGAAAGTTCCACAGGTGTGCACTTCTAAGAAAGAAGCTTTGTATGTGGAATCTACGTTTTGATTTAGGCACAGATAAAGAATGGGTAAAATTATTGACAGTGGTTTCAGCTAGAAACAAGTTCAATGAGCTCTGATGAACTCACTGAACTTGTGCCCCCTGCCGACGTACATATCACCGACAAACCCCCTTATATAGAGTCGTGATTTCAAAAGTAAAAGGTATTTAGTTGTGCCATCAGCTAGAATCGAAACTGTAGTATTCAAAGCTAGTAACATAACAAGCGTCATACACATAAAATCCGAATAAAAATTTAAAATGAAAAATAAACAAAGATGAATATACAGAATGTTTCACGAGTTTTTCAATTTTGACCCTTTTTGACCCTTTAAAACAAATTAAACCAGTCCGTGAAAAATCCAATCATTTGAGGCCTACGCTGTCGCTCTGCGACTTTTACTTCGGAGGAGAGCGAATTTGAAAATATAGAGACTGACCAACAACCCAACAGGCAGTGAGACAGACATATCATCGTTTATATATTTTATTACGAAATAAAAACACGTGACTAACTTATATTCAGTTTTCGTTATAACCATGTGGCATCTACTATTAGGTTGGTGCAAAAATAATATCGTTTTCTGATGTTTAACTTCAAAAGATCATAATTCTTTTCATAATAAACTTATTAATCGAAAGGAGAACCATTTGAATCGACACATTTTTACTAACGATAAACAAGTTTATTTATCCCATTAATATAGAAATCTGGAGTTCTGGAAGCGATGTAGTCATTGAAGGGCGATTTGGCATCATCTCTGCGTTTGAAGTATTCTTCGCGTAGAAAGTTGTCGAGATGCTTGAAAAAAGTGATAATCGGTAGGCGAGAGATCCGGTGAATGTGGCGGGTGTGGCAGAGTCTCGTTGCCTATATCGTTCAGCTTCTGCAAGCGCAGTTGCATAATATGCGGGCGAGCGTTTTCATGGAGAAGAATTTGCCCCTTCATATTGATTAATCTCTGTCACATATGTTGGAGTTTCTGGTGCATTTCGTCAATTTGTACGCAGTACATTTCCGCCGTAATCGTTTCGCCAGGATTCAAGAAGCTGTGATGGATGAGACCGGCCGCAGACAACCAAACAGTCATCATAATCTTTTTAATTGCAATTTTCGCTTCGGGAAGTTTTGTGAGGCTTCTCCGGCATCCAACCACTGTGCCGAACGTCGCCGGTTGTCGTAAAGGATCCACTTCTCATCACACGTCACAATCCCTTTGAGAAATTAGTTGTTTTGTTGCGCATAAAGAGCGCAGAAGACACGTCAAAACGACGA
>NC_136507.1:91285044-91450044 GCF_053919585.1 Euprymna scolopes
ATAATAATAATAATAATCTATATAAAAGTGAAAGTGTTTGACTGTGTACATTTTCCTACGCAATAACTCTGTCTACATACTCGAAATTTGATATACAGGTAGTGAAATTTGGGAAAATGTTTGAGATCGGTTTTTGGCTGTTAAGGTGTCAAAGTTCAACGATTTGATCTTTGAGAACTCTACGAAACTCCTCCAATAATTTTGTGTCCAAACCCTTAAAATTTTAGATATAGGTTTCTTGGACATAGATCTAACTTAATAACTTGATTTGAATCCAAAACAATAAATGTAAAGGGGTCATAATAAGGGTCAATTTTTTTTTTTAAATTGCCGCTTTTTCTTTTTTTTTTTTTTAAACATACACCTACAAACACCCGGCAAGTAATAATATAAAGTTTTAGATTAAGATTTTTAGTTACCATTTGCCCCCCCCCCAAATAAGATTCTACTTTTTAGATGGTTACTCTCATTATTTTTAAAACTTTGAAAAAAATATCGCGACTTTTTTTTGCTTTTTTGTTTTGTTTTGTGGGTGGTTTTTTTTTTTTTTTGCCAAATCGCAATTATAACATTTTTTTTTGTGAAAGAAATAAAGTTCTTACTAGAATTCTGCAACCTATGCTAATCGACCAGAAAATAAACATATGATCCTTTTTTTTGCAACCGATTACGTGTAAACGGCCTGAAAAAAAAAACGAAGAAACAAAACAACTGAAATCGGTTTTGCATAACGGAAGATGATCGCTTATGGCGTTTACCATAAATTTTAACGACGTTTGAAAAAGGGTCGCCATTTCGGTCGGTCCCCTTTTTGGGGCACCTCCGACATAAGAAAGAGAACAAGAGTGCTGAAAAAGAACGGGTGTGGAAAAGAAAACATCGGGTTATAATTAAGTGCGACGAGACTTTAGGATTGATGATATTTTATGATAGCTTCCAAGGTATAGGGGTACAAAGAGGATGTTACATTTATGCGATAAAAGTCTTTACCCAGGGAAACTGGTCCGTCTCAGGTTGATGCGTCTATCGTTTCCGCATGCCTGAGACAGATTTCTTCTTTGTATCTCCCTCCGAGACAGTCCACTATTGCGATTGGCTGAAACCGCTGGTGACGTTGAGAGAAAAAAGGAAGGGAAAAGTAGAAGAGTAGGGAGAAAGAGAGAAATAAGGGAAACATACCGTAGCAGCATCATAGTAGTAGTTCACTACACGCTCTTTCGGACCAGGCAGCGTTTTAAAGATCTAGTCAATTTTGTTTGTTTTAAAATCTTAGTCAAGTTAATGTTCCTGATAAAAATTTAGTATAGTCATACAAAACCTGCTTTGTTTCGTATTATTAATCCTAAGTCCGGGTGGTAATGCGAAAATAATAAGCCTGCGAGTGGTTTTATGACATAGTCGGTAAATGTAAAACTAGTAGTAAAAAATGTAGTTAACTGCCTTAAAAGTTAGAATCACCCGGAAAAGGGGGGGGAGTCATTTTACGCTAAATTTATACGTGCAACTCAACCCACGCTAAATACTACAGTAATTATTTGTTTTCTTTTTCAGTGTGTCTATACATAATCGCCTAAAAATGTAGAATCTCATTGAAGGGGTGATTTTAAATGTGCATGTAATTTCTTTTTTATTATTTAATAAATTTCTAACGTCCATACTTTAACGAATTTCATTGCACTTTTGATTAAATCCTTATGAGATTTTTGGTGCCCGGAAAACTCGTTCCCGGAAACAGGTAACCGGAAAACCCGTACCTGGAAAACTCGTACCCGGAAAACTCCCCCCTTTTTGCTAGGTATGAGAGTTTTTCGAGGAAGAGTTTTCCTCAATTCGAGATTGTTATATGTGATTTTCACTTGTGGCAAAGAGTAAATAAATAAATACAATAAAACAGGATTGTTTCAAAGATGACCACTCCATTTGTCGTTTGTCTCCAGAAACAGGAGACCAGATCGGCGCTAAAAACTTAAACTTGTCAGGAGCGGCTTAACTCTGAGAGGAAACTAATTGACGTTTATCATGTAGATGCTAAAATAAGTATGAGCATTTCAAAGGGTTTCCTAAGGCAATAAAAGTAAATGAACTCTTGATTATTTACTTTGTTTGCCATAATTTACCAATAAAATATTTAAATTGGACCCAGAATTGCAGGTTCCGCGTCCCTTACTTTGAAGTTATAAATAAATATTCTTTTGATAAATAAATGGGTCTGTTTCTTTATAATTTCTAGGGAAAAAATAAAAGAATCGTTTTGGAATCAAAAATCAAGCTGAAATATCCCGATTCCAATACTCCCAAAAGTTCTTTTTACGATTCCAACTAATCGTCTCACCACTAATATATCTCTCTCTCTCTCTATATATATATATATATATATAGTCATCCACAGACAGTATTGTTTCGCTGTTTCACAGCTCATCAATGCGGCTAGACAGGCAACTACCTTAAGCCAGGACTGAAACCCGACCGCCTGCACGACAGTTAAGGCTTCTAACCATTACGCTAATTGGCGGCTGCTGTGCGAGTCGTGAATTAACGATGTTTTGACATCGTTTGAAATACCCAAGCTCGATTCGTTTACGCAAAGAGCATCGTTACATACGCTTATGGTAATTCGTGTATTACATCTCAATATGCTCAACTCAAGAAAAAAAAAAAAAAAAGATAAGGAGCATTATAGTGTAAATATATATATATATATATATATATATATATATATATATATATATTGTTAAAACAACAAAAACAAAAACAATTATTAATTCATTACTAGTTGGGGGCTAAAAAAAGGGGTAGGAGGGAGGCAGGCTCGAACCCGTACCGCGAAGAAGGTAAATAACGTGAAAAAAAGACGTGACGTCTTTATCGTTGCGCCCATCGCCAAACCGGAAATAACGAAAATTTAAAAAAGGCTAGTCAATCGAAAAGAGGAGATACCTTCCAAAAATATCGGCGAAAAAAAAAAAAACGATCGCTCCCATGTTGAAAAGTGCCCAGTGGAGGGTGAAGGAATTAATGTTTTTAGTCAATGTTTTCGATATTTGCCGTTTGGGAGGACGAGCTTCATATCTATAAGTATCTCGTGAAAAGGCATCGCCTTTGTCGAAAGTTTTAGGCAGACATACATACATACATACATACATACATACATACATACACTGACGAAGGGTGGATCTTTAGGACGATACCGATCTCGGGAAAATCCGTCGCTTCTGTCGAAAGGGTTTGCGAGACATACATACATACATACATACATACATTTAAACAGATAAGTAAGACATATACTATGGACAAGGGTTTCCAGCATTGCCCGCGTGTGTGTTAAAAAAAAGTGGTAGTAAGCGAGCAGGCTCGAACCCATACCACGAAGAAGGAAAAGAACGTAAAAAAATGTGACGTCTTTGCTGTTGCACCAATGACTAAAGCGTCGGAAGTCGCAAATGTTTACATTAAGGCTAGTCAATCGAAAACAGGGGATAAGTTTCGAAAATATCGGTGAAAAAAGCGACCCCGTCCTGTTGAAAAGTACCCAGCTTAAGGTAAGGGAATTAATGTATTTAGACAATCCATCAATATTTTTCTCCAGAAGAGTCGATCTTGAAAACATTACTGAACTCGTGAAAATCCGTCGCCTCTGTCGACTAAACTAATTAATGTTTTTAGCCAATTTTTCGATATTTGTCGTCGCAGGGCCGATCTTCAAAACGATGCCGAACTCGTGAAAATGCGTCGGCTCTGTCGAAAGTTTTTGCGAGACACACATACATACATACATATACGCATACATACATACACACATACATTTTAACAGGAATGTAAGATTTATATTATAGACTAGCCTGGGTGCCCGGCGTTGCCCATGGTGTTTAAAGGTTTGTGTTTAGCAAAAAAAAGAAAAAAATGGTAGTAGGCAAGCAGGCTCGAATCCGTGATTCGAAGGCGGAAAAGAAAGTGAAAGAAAACATTACGTCTTACCTCTACTCCATGACGTGACTGGACGTTCAGAACGCTGAAATTAGTAAAGTACTTTTCAGCCGATACGATGGCAACACTGTCGCCACAAAAAAAAAAAAAAAAAACAAACAAACAAAAACCTACCCAGTAAAGAATTAAAAAATTAATGTTTTCAGCATATTTTTCCATATTTATTATCCAAAGGATCGCGCTCTAAAACGATTCCGATCCCGTGAAAATCTGTACCCACTGTCGAAAGTTTTAGGTATACATACATACATACATACATACATACATAGATACATACATACATACATACATACATACATACATACATATATAGATTTAAACAGACGTTTGAACATTTATATTATAGATTAACCTGGGTTCCTGACGTTATCCGGGGGTGTTCACGAGTGTTTTGAGCAAAAAAAAGTGGTAGTAGGCAGGCAGGCTCGAACCTGTACCGCGAATGGGGGAAAAGAATGTGAAAAATAAAAAATAAAAAAACGCATGGTCTCTTTACTGGTGCGTCTATCGCCAAACCGGAAGTGACGAAGATTTAAATTAAGGCTATTCAATCGAAAAGAGGGGATTACTTTCGAAAAAAAACGGAAAAAAACCCGACCCCACCCTGTAGAAATGTACCCAACTTAATGCAAAGGAATTAATGTATTTAGCCAATCCAGCGATATTTGTCGTCAGAAGGGTTGATCTTGAAAACGATATAGCTCTCGTGAAAATCTGTCGCCTCTGTCAGATTTTTTTGTAAAACATACGTACATACATACATGATGCTTGCAATGTCACTTAGTCACTGAAAATCTATGTGCCCGAAGATGACTTTTTAGTTCTACCAGCGATTTGCATACCCTCAAGCAGACATGACACTAAAAACGGTCATTGGTATATATATATATATATATATATATATATATATATATATATATATATATATATATATATATATGTATATGTATGCGTGTATGTATGTGTGTATGTATATGTATGTATGTGCGAATTTGTATGTATGTGTGTATATGCATGTATATATGTATATGTGTGTATATATACATGCATGTGTATATGTGTGTATGTGTGTATGTATATATATATATATATATATATATATATATACATACGTATGTATACCAATGCCCGTTTTCAGTGTATATATATATATATATATATATATATATATATATATATATATACACTTAAAACGGGCATTGGTATACATACGTATGTATATATATATATATATATATATATATATGTATATATATATATATACATACATACACACATACACACATATACACATGCATGTATATATACAAACATATACATATATACATGCATATATACACATACATACAAATTCGCACATACATACATATACATACACACATACATACACGCATACATACACATATACATGCATATACATTCACATATATATATATATATACATACATGAACACGTATACATACACAAAAACATATATATACATGCATATACATGCATGCACATACATATACACACAAGCTTAAAATATATACATACATACATGCACATATATACACGTATGCACATGATGATTGCAACGTCTTGTCAGACGAGTGCCACTCCCTCAGGCATTTAAAATCCATGAGCCCAAATGCCTGAGGGAGTATCTATACAAAGATCATGTTACAGAGTCTTAGCTTTGTACGACAGCTGCCTCTCTCTCTCTCTCTCTCTCTCTCTCTCTCTCTCTCTCGGTTCAAAATGTTGAGATCCAGCAACAAGCAAGAGCAAGATAACCAGCAACAAATTAAACTGCAGACCAGCTTAATGCGGGTACTGGTCTCCCGCTTTATGGTTTTTTAAATCAGAGATTTGCTTCTCCTAGAAAGGTTGCCTTCACCACGGCTTACAGGAACCCTCTCCACCCCAATACACACACACCCACACACACACACACACACACACACACACACACACAAATATACACGGTGCTAGTTGGCCGTTGACCCAGAAAAAGAATTCATTCGCCCTTTGGAAGGTCTTGTTTTTAATCCTTCAGGGAGACTAGCCGCCCTCCTCACCAAACAAGTCTGGTTGCGGAACCAGTTTAGTCGCCGGTGACCCGACCATGAGGCAGGTAGTACTGGGTTACATGGTACCAGTAGCATATGACATGACCTGACACATACATACACATGTACATACACACATATATACAGGCACACATACATATACATACATAATATGCAAATATATAATCATATATATATATACATACCCACATATACATACCCACATATACATACATATACATACCCACATATACATACACATACATATACATACATATATGCATACATACACACATACATATACATGTATATATATATGTATGCGGGCTTCTTCAAGAGGGATGGTCATTGACGAGAGAGTCGGAGGATTGGGTCTATATATTATGATGGGGGAGAGCAACGTGTTTTCCTTATGTAAATTAGATATCATATATACATATATATATATATACATTTTATGAGAGAATAAAATAAATTAGAGTAAACTAGTGTAGTGTATTACCTCTGAAAGTTAAAATATCGTAGAGATTTAAAAAAAAAAATTGTGTTTGGAAATATAGCGGTGATAGATTAAATAAATAAAATGACACGAGATTACGAAAGAATTTTGTTTTTTTTAATTAGAAATAATTGAATTGGGATAAAATATACACATATATACATGCATATACATATATATATACATACACATATGTATACATACATACATGCATATACATATATGAATATACATACACATATACACTTATACATATAAACATATGTACACACACATACATATATTAATGGTAGATCACGTGTCACAACCTTTTCATCTCCACAGGACAGTTTTAGTTTTTTTTTGTGTGTGTGTTTTTTGCTCTTGTAGACAAATGTCTGAGAGAGTATCTGTATAAAGATGTTATTGCAGAGTTTTAGCTTCGTTCAACAGATAAGTTTCTCTCTCGCTTCAAAATGTTGCGATCCGACAACAAGCATAAATATAATATAAAATTATTTTTCGAGTTTCTATAAGTGAGACTCATCGGAAGAAAAATTTAAAACTATGTTTAAAAACATAAATAAAAGTAATGAAACACTCATTATAATATATATATATATATATATATATATATATATATATATATATATATTATTTATATTTTGTTAGTTGAGACAGATCATTGGTACCGTCGGTTTCAAGCCCGATAATAAGGCCCGTTTAAGGTATCCTTATCAAGCTCTCTTCAGCCAATATTCGTCTCGAATTCGAATAAATAAAATAAAGTAGAAATAATAAAATTCAGTTTGTTCATGAGGAAGTGCACTTGATATTAGAACTTTAACTTTAAATGACTAAAGTGTTGGCGCCCCCTCTCCCTTTAAAGAAATAGGAGTGGGTACTTGAATTTTCTCTTGATGTCTTTAAAAGAGGATTTAACTTGTGGAAAGTACATATACTTAATTTTTTTTTTTGCATTACTGTTTACAATAAAAAAATCTTGTGAAAACATCTACTTATATACTGTATATTAAATTAATATAAAACACAATCATGGTGAAATACCGGTTTCCGTCTGTGTAACTCTTGTTTTGGACTTTAGTCTTCACATTTTCATAATTTATTTACTGACAAAGGAGGACAAGTTGCTGTTTTCTGAGTAAAATTCTATTCTATCTTATACTTGAACAGTGTTTGACCTTGAAGTAATATTTTTAGCTCTTTACATCACGTAGCTTCATGCTTTTTCTGGAGCGATTTTCATTAATTAAATCAAGAAGTTAAGCGACGTTGATTGTGGTTAATACTAATTGTTAACATTTGGAAATACCAGGTAAAATTGCTGTTTTCTTAGTCAAGATCTATTTCAGCTAACACTTATCATTGACAAGTTTTTGATGTTGAAGTAGTATTTCATCAGTTCCTTATATCCAGTGGTTTCATGCCCTGTTTCGAGCAATTTCAATAGAATAACAACCGAAGGTAAGCGACGTTGGCCGGGATTAGTACGAAAATCGGTGACGATTTGCTGTACGCGGCTTGTTTCCAGTTATCCTGAATTTTTGCTTAATACTGCAATCGTTCAGTGAAGACTCAAGAGAGATGCGATTGTAACTTACGCAAACCTTGCTTCAAAATTACAAGTGCAGCCTCTCTAATAGGTGGTATCCATTGTCTCTCGAGACTGAACGGAGGCCATATTTAATTAGTAAGGAATGAATCGAGTACATATCCATTAAAACCACTGTTAATACCTACGTTACAATACTCATTAATCAATGTATTTTGAGGGGGTTCAAAGGTATATATATATATATATATATATATATATATATATATATATATATATATATATATATATATATATACATAGACTTTGCTACCCTATCTTTCTACCTCTGCCTTATACCCAAACCCCCTCCTTGTATATCTAATAACAAAGGAAACTTAGAAATATTGCCACATATTACCGAACAGATATTATACTCTGAAATCCAGTATTATAGCCTTACAACTACCGCTCCCCAAATTATGCACTACTCTATGGTGATGTTTGTCGTCTCGGTTGCATCTGTCAAAAATTCCCCTCCAGAGATAATAGACACCTCACACACCGTTAAAATAGAATTACCACCCATCCACGCTATACCACCACTTGAACCCTAAAACATATACGCCATACATTTAAGACTATGATAAAGACCCTATACGCCTTTTTACACCATACTATATATAATACGCTCCTACTTTATTTAGAATTCAATTACACTCCCCCAACATCATCTATAATTTTATTTGATCTATTTCGTTTCTAATGAATCCCACGCTAGACGCCGCATCCCCACTATGTTACTTAGTATCTTCTCTACTCTTCTGATGAAAAGCATTAGGCTTCAAAATGCCTTGGCATAAAGCGTCCCTTCTATCCCCCAAGTAACTGTTTGTATTCCCTTATTGAATAAATGAACCAATCTATATCCACCGATATATAGTTCTGTGACTTCATTTTCTATTCCTATTGTTCTCCTATACTTATATATATATATATATATATATATATATATATATATATATATATGTGTGTGTGTGTGTGTGTGTGTATGTGTGTGTGTGTATATTAGAATTAGAAATGAAATCTAAAGAGCAGAGTTTATTTTAATGTATTAGTAAATGTATTAATACTTTTAAAATAAACCAGTACCCATTGTACTGTAGATATATA
Organism: Euprymna scolopes; assembly: GCF_053919585.1. Lineage (NCBI taxonomy): Eukaryota > Metazoa > Mollusca > Cephalopoda > Sepiida > Sepiolidae > Euprymna > Euprymna scolopes. Next base: position 91,294,284 of record NC_136507.1, read on the forward strand.
ATAAACTCAATAGGTATAGATATCCTAGAAATATATTAATGTTGGATAAAGCGATTTATAATAGTGAATTAAAAATCCGTTTCAAAAGAAAAACAAACAAAATTAACTCGATTGTACGATCGTTTCGGAAACGATGTTCATTTTATTGAAATTGACAATAAATAGTCAGTCATGCTGTTATATATTGTCTCCGGACAAAATATAATAGCATGCCAAAAGATAGACTGACTGAAGATTTTATAATGGAGATGACAAATAAATATCTGCCTTAATCACGACTAAAATGATAGTTATACATTGGTGTCTTTAATCCCCCCTATTTTTGCTGATGAGGAGACTATGTTTTCAAGGACAAAATTATTATCAAATGATTGTCCATACTTATTGTCAATTTCAATAAAATGAACACTGTTTCCGAAACGATCGTACAATCGAGTTGATTTTGTTTGTTTGTCCTTTTGAAACGGATTTTTAATTCACAATTATGACTCGTGTTACTGAAGACATATATATATATATATACATATATATATATATATATGTATACTTATATTATATATATATATATAATCAATTGAAAAAATACTGATTTTGCACATACATATCTTGACGTTGTTATAGTGAAGACTACTTTTCTTTGCTTTCCTCATCTTGTAGCCGTTGCTCATCCTGTGTTTTTGTTGTTGAGCATCATTTATTTCTTTTTTCGTATGATTATTTAATCAAATTTTGATGGCAAGAAAAGCAATTGTGTTTCAATGCCATATAGAGAAAGTGTAATAAACATTAGCAGAGACGAGGGCACCGCAATTCAGCAAATGTGCACATTTAATTTGAATTGTTCTGTTATTAGTACATTTATTACGTCACTTGTAAGCCTACTCCAAAGTCGAAGGAGATTGATTGAAAAAGCACTTTTTTCTATTCAATCGAAATCAGTGGTGGAAGAGTTTCATTTGTTGTCTTCGTAGTCCTCTTCCTGGTGTGGGAGTTAAACGTGAGGTTAAACACGATGTTAAACACGAGGTATATCATGATGTTCATTTTTGGCATTTGTTTACCTGACATTTTTCTAAATAGATTTTCTTTTTAGGAAAGACATCGGATACTTGCGGAAGAAATCGCCGGAAGTTGCCAACATCCCTAACTTAGTGTGTATCTGTGGAACGAGCCGGATTCGAACATCACTCACGCAGGTGATCAATCGATGTAGTTAAACACTAAGCCACCGTCATCTCCGCTTAAAAACTATTTTAACCGGCTAAAAACTTATATAAGAACGGAGCATAAAAATCCAATGTATTGAGTCCCCGAGCGCCGTAATGAAACTTTTTGTTTCGGATGAGATACAGTTTGAAAAGAGTTTGACGAAAATGGAGACAGACAGACATATAGCATTTTATATATTAGATTATTATATTTTCTATTCTAAACTGATCGCTTGCGAAGAAAACGTATAATACAACTTTCGTGTATACGAATATACACAAGCGATAACGAGGAAAACAAGAGTCAACCAGTCAGTTGTACATAAAAATTACTGTCAGTGTCCTATCTCGCTTTTATATCTCAAACATGTCTTTGTTTCCGATCAGGGGTCTCTGATCAAAGATAATCAATTCTGCGATATGCTCAAGAATGTAACGAATCGATTAAAAAATTACATCGCTTTCGCCGTTGACGAGCTTTTAGAGGAACCGTCGACAGTTGAGAAAGAGCTGTCAGTGATCTACTTATACTGTTGAGAAGAATTGGCACCAAAGACGAACGTGTCAAAACATGGAAATGATTCATCAGAGATGCCAAGCACACAGCGTGCGAGCTAATAGCATATCATGGCTACCTATTTTTCGCAGAATTACTTTTTTAATTCATCATCATCCTATCCTATGAATCCAGAGACTCTATAGTTAGCATTGGTTTCCCCGATATTTTTCTAGTCAGAATTCTTTCTTTAAATACATTGGAAATTACGTGAAGAAGGCACGTGACGACTGCCAACATCCTTAGTGAAAGTGTGTGTGTGTGTGTGTGTGTGTCTGTGTCTGTGTGTCTGTGTTTGTGCGCGCGTGTGTGTGTGTGTGTGGAACGAATATAATTAAAACTTGAGACGCCCGTGTCCTTAAGTACTAAACAACCGTCACGTGCCTATGTTTTTAATTGAAAAATATAGAAAATTTATTAACTGGATATTTTATTATTTCAATTCTGTCCTCATACTGAGATATTTCCGCAAGGTTTCCGTCGATGTAACATTCGACCTTCTTCAGGTATATCTTGCTAAACTTGGAACTTTTTGTCAAACTCGGAAATCCACAGTGAATTTCAAATGGAACTCTTTCTTTAGTCTACGGGGTTACTATGTTCTTGTTAAGCAAACTTTGACTGGGTAGAAGTCTCAAGTAGTTCGGAATTGTATTTTGAGTATCGCCCGTTTTGTGCCCGTTTTGTGCATTAAATCTTCAACTTCCAGAAAAGTAAAGTTATAACTGATTTTACCAAGTACTTTATCGACTACGCCCCAGATTAGATGTTGAGAATAGTAGTCTGAAGGACCGGCTTAATACTAATAAGCAATCTACTTCAAAAACTCAGAAATGTAGATTAATCTGTTAAAAATGTCACGTGTTCATAAAAGTTATAACGTGAAAGACCTTTTTTTACATTACATACCGTAAAAACCCCCTTCTTTAAATTACTTTGAAAAGTCTATCTTTTAATATTTAATATAAACCATAGCTATTTTTCCATTTCAATGACATGAATAACTCCTTTAAATGCTCAGATTAATCTGCATTGTATTTCCGTAATCTGTTAGTCTGTCTGTATGTTTGCTGCCTGTGCTATTACATACACTACCTGGTATTCTCAAATGGTCGCAATCTGGTACTGGCCAGGCTCAACGTTGCTTAACTTCAGTAATTTAACGAGAACTTGGGTGTCAACGTGATTATGCCGTATATGTGATTGTCACAGATTATGCCCTAAATTTGATTTTCACAACGCTTTGGAATCTTTACGTCCAGCTTTCTTTACCCGTGCTCTGTGTTAAACAAGTGTTCAAAGATGGCACTCGCGTTAGGAGGAGGTCCTTTTATCGAGGTCGCAGGTTCTTATCCTATATTAATCTAATATCTTTTGTCTTGTGCTCTTCATTGTGTTTTCCCATTCTGTGAACTAAATTAATTGTTTATTTTAATGGCATTTCATCAAGAGAAAGAAAATTGTATAGCAACATTAACATCTTGAAGCCTGAATACACGCTCTGACATTTCTAATAACAAGTAAATTCCTTCATACATACGTGCGGGGCTTCTCTTGTTATGTTGTGGCCCTTTGGGCTATGATCACAGCGTAGTATCTGTGTTATGTTGGGAGGGTAGTGTCAAGGGTCAAAACGATTATTATGATTAACTGTTAAATTATTTAGGTTGAAAAATATTCAGAAAAATGTTTCAAAAGAATAGATACTTTTGTTAAAATATTTAACTGGGATATTTTGGCTGGAAGAGAAATGATATGTGTGGAGGAAAAGCTGGTTTGGAATTGGGTTTAGAAAACACCGATATGGCTTAAGTGACAAACAAGTTTACCGACATTAACTGGTGTAAGAGATTCGTAAACCAGGAGAAATGAGAATTAAGAGTTAGTCTGTAATGAGAAATCAAAGAGAGGAGTCCGTAGTTAGCTCACCCCTGGGTTGGTTAGCAGACAATGGTCGATTGGACGGACCAACTATGGAAGATTTGGGGTGTTCTATTCGGAAGAAGATGCTTTCATTTCAGGTGCCTGGCTCCAAAGAAGAGAGAGACAATTAATAACGTATATGATCTTTCGGTTGTCAAGCAATCAAGGGTGTTATTTGTAACTGTATAAGACTGTTCGTTTATTGCCCCCATTCATTATCGTGGTGAATATGTTAAACCACTCGCATATGTTATATAGTTCATTATTATTATAAGAGGTTCTTAGAGACTTAGAGTTTTAGAGTCTTAGAGAGAGTTTTATTAAGAGGGATGTTGTGAGAGAGAGAGATGTAAGAGAGATTGTTCGTGTTATGACGGTATTCATATATATTAAATGTTCATACTAAGAAGTGTAGATATGAGATGTAGAGTTCACATTGTAGATGTGTATGTCAAGACATTTTAAACCACATGATATACATAAGGTATATATAACAATTTTCACTTTACCTTTTGATATAATTACAACACAAAGACGACGTTTATAAAAACACATGATGGGTTTATTTCTTCTCACGACTGGCCGTGGTTTTCTGAGTCAAGAATTCAAAGCTTCACATTCTAAGTTTCAAAAGGTCCCGTCTCGCTTCTAGACGTTCGAATGTCCATGTCTGGACTGTCGTCTGTCGTCCCCAGACTCTCTCTGACTCTCCCCCAGTTTCTCTCGTCTAACTCTAAAGTTTTCTAACTATATCGAGAACTTCTCATTTTCCATGACGTCATACAAATGTTAAAACATGTGTCTTCTTTCACGTGTTCTGGACATGCGTGTCCAAAACTTTTCCCTTTGTTTACAAAAGGAATTTTAATCTATATTCTCAGTAACCTATATTTGCAATATGTTAAAAACATGTTTATTAAATTATCTTGTAGTTGCATTCCACAATTGAATTTTTCATAACAAAATTGACAATGCACATTCTTTTCTTGAAACTATTTTATTTCTAAGCTAAACAATCGTTTGTTTTACATTCCATTTTCTAATTCTCTCTCGTAATCTATTTCTAAACCTAATTTACGAGGTTCGAATTTCGTCTATTCTATTTCATTTTCATTTTAACTAAATCTCTCTATTTTTATACTTACATGAAAAGGGGGCAGCCCTTATCATGTAACACATACACCTAGAAAGACTTTAAATGTACACGGAACAAATTGAGACATGTAGACACCCTATATACAAAGAAAAGTATATGCCCTTATAAGTGTAACCACTAGACGATACACGAGCATCGATTACAGATACACGTATACCTTATACCCACTAGACATACATGGGCACAGTTATATAAACCCAGCAATACAACAATTTGACGTGCCCACTTCTCTACATAGTCGTCGTTTCATTAAGGGGTTGTTATAGAAATAAACTTATTTTCATGAAGAAAGATGACATGAGTATACGCTCGCTGAGGTTTTTATAAATTATTTTATTTGGAGAGGATTGGCCCAGGAGAGCAGGAGAGAGAGAGAGAGAGAGAGAGAGAGAGAGAGGAGTGAAGTTCTCTAAGCTTATACTTTCCTTCTTAACTTCCCAATTTACTGAGATGAGTGACGCAGACGGACAGATACACCGTGGTATCATTGCGGTTAGATTATTCTACACTATTGGCAGTGCCTCGTTCGCATTGCGTCCATGAGGAGACTGATTTGAAAATCTCATATTACTCTCAGCTTGAAAAACCTGACGACATTCATCATTCAGCAATGCTAGATTATTTTTTGTCTACCATATTAGCTGCTGTTTCCTGCCCCACTTTACGCCACCCATCTTTTTATTTAATCATGGGAATAATTCTGATTTACAAATCTGATTATTATCATGCACCCGGTGTGACCCTTGTCAAAATTTTCACTAGTTAGCCTAATTGCTATTGACTCAGGTTACTTAATATGTAAGGCACGCAATATTATTCAGATTTGATTTAATTACATTTTAAATGTTGAGCCCAAAGATGTAAGCTGCATTTATTGTATAGGCAGAGAAACAATTCTTGAATTCTCTTAACTTTGTTCGGCCATGCCTGGATTTGTCTTGGAATATTGAGGTTGTAACCCTGTCCGGAATCATGGACACCATATTACAATATCTAGGCTCATTACATATAATTATATACAATTATTAGCAAAAGGAAGTGGTGTTTTTTGTGCATTCTTAGCCACGCGAATCAAATTAACTGGTTGTTGGTACTTGTGTAGTTTACACATGATAATAACAAAGAATGCAAGGAATAGACCAGACAATTCTAAAGGAAGAAAGTAAAAATAGTATTTATATAAGAAACTGAGACTGACAATGTCACCGCTTTTAAAAAGGAGGAGAAGAGAAGAAAAGATTGGGTCAATAAAATTACATACGTATCTACATTTTATCAGGGATCCTCAAATAGGACAGAGCCTAAATCTAACAACAATACTCCACACATGGTTTGATAGTAGACTTGTAGAGATAGAGAATAGCTTCAAGTATGAGGAAGTGTGTAAAGTGATGGAAAATAACCGATTTTATAAGAAGCAGAAAGAGCAATGTATCTTGTACACGAATGGGAAAGATTTTAGTAGAAAAATCATGAAGTCATAGAATTCACTTCTCATAGAGAGCACAACCCTCGCGAAGAATCTCACAAATAAATTGATTTAATGGATAATAAAGCGGATTGATGTTAACTCGTATTCACGCAGTGATACTGCTTGAAATGTACAACATCCCAACGTTTTCAACATAAAATAGCTATATATATATATATTATTCCTTAATTGGAATTTTTATTTTGAGATGAGCATTTTTATGTTAATTTTTATTTTTATTTCGGACTATTAGTCTCATCTTTATTAGTTGTTGTTTGTTTGTTTTTATTGGTTCACAACGTTTCGGCCAACTTCCTCTGGCCTTCGTCAGGTGGTAACCGCGACGGATAGGAACTTCGAATCTCCTAACTGCACAACTACGGATGGCAGTGATGGCTGAGAATGCAGTTAGGAGATTCGAAGTTCCTATCCGTCGCGGTTACCACCTGACGAAGGCCAGAGGAAGTTGGCCGAAACGTTGTGAACCAATAAAAACAAACAAACAACAACTAATAAAGATCGGTACGGACCCGACTATGGAAGATCAGATAATAAATAAATGTGGATTTATAAGATCAAAGAATCCAACCTTGATCGCCCTTCGGGGCCAGTGGCGCAGTTGATAGAGACGTTGAATCTCTACGGTTCCAGATGAACATTGTCTGAAGATAGCGGTTTCAATCCCACCCAAAGCGTGCCAGAGGTAATTGGTCAAAAATGTGGTGAGACGACGACAACTACGGATGGCAGTAATGGCTGAGAATGCAGTTAGGAGATTCGAAGTTCCTATCCGTCGCGGTTACCACCTGACGAAGGCCAGAGGAAGTTGGCCGAAACGTTGTGAACCAATAAAAACAAACAAACAACAACTAATAAAGATGAGACTAATAGTCCGAAATAAAAATAAAAATTAACGTAAAATAGCTACTTGTGTTTAATCGATTGTATACAATTTATTAATTACCATAGTTATAATGACATTGAATTAAATATTTTTTCAAAGTGGTTGATTTGTCGTAAAATTTAAAAAAACAAAACGAAAATCAAAGTGATTATATGCTCTGATACCATAATTTAGTTTTACCAGTCTGTCAGTAAGATATAAATCTTTCTATATCAACGGATTTTTTATTCAGAAAAACTTCATTTTCCCTATTTGGTGAGCTGCTCCCGTGCAGACTCAAGAAACTCATTTGAATATCTCTACTTTATATTTATAATCTATAATATAAATCTACAAACGTCTGGCAGTGTGGGTGTGTACATTTGTATGTCTCGCAAAAACTTTCGACACACGCGAATAAAATTGACAAAATTGTTATTGTTTGAATGCTCTGTCTCTCGGACAACAAATATGTAACAATTGGCCCCAAATTTCATACTTCCATCTTCAATTGAGCCGTTTTTTACATGAAGGAGTTACTTTTTCGTCGACATTTTGGCAAAGTAATCATACGCCTTGCAATGACTTATTTCGAACATCGCCAATGTCGTTTGTCGCGGTGGACATGGCGACTAAACCGTTCGCATTTTTTTTTTACTGCCATTAACCTGTTAGCGTTACAGGTTCAAACTTGCCTGCATACTATGTTTTGCGCTCCCACGGGCACTGGCAGCTATTTTAAATTTTTAGGGGGTTGGTTTATTTTTTGTTTGTTTTCTTAAAACATTTTAGGGCTCCATTGGTCAATACTGTTATCATAAACCTCTCCACACCCGGAAAACGCCGGGTACTCCCTCTAGTTTAATTTATAAAAAAAGAAAATTTGTTTTAGCTTGCATGTGTGTGAGTCAGTGTGTTTGCATGTCCGCCAACATCTTTCGACAAACGCATTGTACGGTTATTAAATTGGTATCGTTTGAAAGTACAATCTCTCGGACGTAAAATACGTAAACATTGACCAAAAAGATTAATTCTATTTGAGTGAACTGCGCCGTTTGTTTCAAGGAGAGGTCAGTTTTTCTCGTCGACATTTTTGTAAGTCATAGCAATCTGAATGTACGCTTAAAAAACGTTATTTCGACGCGAAATGAAGTCATATGTCTTCGTGGCCGTGACCGCTATCAAGTTACCTTTTTTTTTCATCTCCTTTTTCTCTTTCGCGTTACAGGTTCGAGTCTGCCTACTGTGGCTATTTTTTTTGCAGTCGCACGGGCACTCGTTGCTATTTTGATTGAAACAAAAGTTGTTTGTTTTTTTTATTTTTTAGAAGATTGCTGAATACTCTTAGTATACCACCTCTCTCCACACGGACAACACCGGGTAGCAATGCTACTTCTCCGTAATTAGAAGAACGCCTTCTTAAAACGCTTTATTTCAGTCTTGAAGAAACAATTGATAACCTGTGAAGCAAGTGTTGAACAATCAGTAACCGCACTTATGCTGAACCAGCTCTGTCTTCGTCTAGTAACAAACAGAATTAAATAATTAAAAAAAAAATACGAGATGCAGAAGAATTTATTTTACCCAATTCAGAATGCTCCTGTTTTGAGAGCGAAACTTCGCCATTTTTTATCCCTCCTCCACTTTGTGACAAGGTAAGTACATAAGAAAAAAATCTAGTATTATTTAGAACAGCTGTTACTAAAGTAATAATGCTATCATTTAATTTTTCTTTTACAAGGGCATCACCATTTATCAAGGCCAAGAGGTCATTCGAGGATAAGGGTTAAAGAGTGTACAGTAGACAATTGGACAATAAAGTAAGTATTAGTAATGGAAATTCGGTAATTTTTTTAACTTATATGGAACGGCTCATCAAATACTTGTTTATGTTGGGCTTGAAGACAGCCATATTGTAGTCAGCTGGAAAGTAGGAAAACGGAAGACAATTACATAGGCGTGCAGTTCTAAGAAAGAAACCTTGTTCATGGATCTACGTTTAGGTTTAGGCACAGATAAATAGTGGGGGAAATTATTGATAGTATTTTCTGCTAGACGGGTGTTTCTTGTGAAAAGTTTGGCGAGGGGGGAACGAAGATTGGAGCTCAGTCGAGCACTTGCCATGAAAATAACGATAAAGTAAAGACAAACACGCAACATCTCTTCTGTGAGAAAGAGCTTTCAGGGAAGAGAAAAGTTAATCAAAAGTTAAAGTTTTACGAAGAAGGGAGTAGTACCATTCAAACGAGCGACCTTTTGTGCTTAATACTTTATTTTTCTACATAGTCACCACTATAAATGGACATCTAGATCGTCCTTTGTCACTGCTTGCCCTATCATCACTACGATAGCGTCACTGATTGCTGAGATCAGTTCAATATTGTTCTATATGGCGGTAATTAATGACGCACCTCTGCTTCTGATGCACGTTCATGGCAGAGCTTGCTTTCTTAGAATCACGCACTATCAATATCTGCAACAAGGATATGAAACTTTCAGGCGGCGAATGCATAAGTGCAGTCATTATAGCAGTGCAATTCGCAATCTATATATCTATCTATCGAATAAAAAATATAGGAGAAATTACTTTTGAAAAATTAAAACACCGGAGTATGATTCTATTCAGTTCTAGGAGGTCCACTACAAGGCATTACTTTTCCCCTAAGAAGCCGTAAATTTATTAATAATCGACTGAAGCGCTACTACATGAAAATGCCGACGGGGCTGCTCAGGCAGTTTTTGTTAGCCAGAGTATGCTTGCTCTAGTGCGTTTGTCTTTTTTTCAAACTTACCGATAAGCTTGTGTCTTTCTAGAAAAGAGGTAAATAAGATACAAGTCATCGTCATATCGTATGAATATAAAGATTATATTGTTAGCAATGGTTTCCCCGATATTTTCATATCAGAATTTTTTTGTGTGAAAAGGCATCGCGGATTACGGGAGGGATCATGTGAACGTTCCTATTTACTTGTTTCACCACGAGAGCAAAGTTAGACACGAGGTCGGTTTTTAACGTGGAGAAAATGCAGCTCCCCCCCAATTTATACTCTGAATGGGAACAAAAGTTTAAATTGCTTCAGTTTAGAAGGATTTCTACTCTACTGACCGAGGACAAAAAAGGTGAAGTATAGCTTCAGAACAGATACTACGCTTCGTTTCTATTAACTTGCTCCCCCATGTATGTAGCGACACAAGGTCAGTTTTTAAAAAGGGGCACTCTGGATTGGAACAAAAAAATGTGCCTCAATCTAGAAGGATTTCTCCTCCACTGATCCAGGTGAGAAAAGGTGAAGTGTGGTATCAGAACAGATACTACACGTTGCTCCGAGCCAAGAGGCCATTTGTTTCTACGCAAGACGCCAACCACGTGAAAGTTTTCAACGTTCTAAGTTAAAGTGTATGTTTATGAAACGAACTGGATTCGAACTTGGAACACCCGGTTTGTTAGTTTGTGTCGTTAATTACTATATCGCCGTCACCTCTCACAAGTATACTACACATTAATAAGTTTTTATTCATTATTTAAAAAGAACTTTTTTTCTTTCCAGGATGGCATAAATCAGAATAAAGATGTAAAGTCCAATTCACAGATTCCTCATCTTTGGTTCGGTAACAAACCAACCATGTAAAAAAAAAAAAAAAAAAAAATGTCGGAAAATATACAAGCTAAGTTATCAAGATTGAGTGACTGTTAAACAAAGGACCACCTGACCCAGTGGTCTTTCAGTCGAAGTGTTGATAGATGCCGTATCAAAAAAGCCCAGTGTTGATTGGCTGGCTCCATTTTTTTTTTTTAAGTTTCTTTTCTTGAATTTTCTCTTTATATCTTTATATGTTTTTGTCCTGTCTAGTCCATCACATCTGCCCACCACCACCAGCACCACCAAACAAGTGATTCTGGTCGTGTCTGTTGATGCTATCTGCTCGTGCCTATCGCCCATCGACAACTCGATCCGCCCGATGACAAAGACAACACACAAAACTGACACTTCCCACTTTCAACACGTTGCAAACCAATCAAGACACCGAGGATATTTCTCACGCTCCGTCTTATTGCCAGAAAACAAATAGATTCTTTTCGGTTCGGAAGTAATTTCTTTGTGACGAATCTAACGGAGTCCTGAATGCAGAATTCGAATCGATCTAAACTTGTCTTTATGGAAAAATAAATTGTGAATTAGAAAAACAAGTTGTATAAATTAAACATGAGTTTCATCCATCGAAACGTATTTAATTTCAGAAAAATCATAGATTATATATATATATATATATATATATAAAGAAGATGAGATCTGTCATTTAATTCTTTGCAAAAGTACCTTGAAAATGATGGTGACCGTGTAAAAAAACAATACAGGAGCATAAACGGGCGTTCGTTATAAGTGTACTTCTTCAGTCTTCGTAGCTCTTCAACTTTTAAAGTTAATAATAAATAAAATGATATATATATATATATATATATATATATATATAAAGTCATCTACTGACGGTCTGTTTGCTGTATCACAGCTCTTCAGTGCGTCTAGACTAGAAACTATTTCAAGTCAGGAATGAAACTCGAAAGCCTAGGCGACTGTCAACGCGTTTAACCATTACGCTATTTGGCTGTTGCTAAAGAAGGTGGGAGTAATTTAAATTACAATGATCAAACATTCTCCAAATGCCTAAGCTCTATTTGTTTACTCAAAGAGCATTGTTTTATATGCTAGCGGTAGCTGTTTTTTTTTACTCATGAATATGCTCAACCCAAGATAAGATGCCGGAGTATAGCGCAAAAGAAGTGGTTCAGGAGTTCAGCTTGGTGGTTGTGTTTCGATCCCCTCTTGAAGCACTTTTCTAGCAGCACTAAAAAGCTGTTAACTACAAACCAACTGATAATTTCGTTTAACTATTATCGATACTTATCGAAAATATTTCGATAGTAAACCTTTCTAAAGACACTGCCAGGCACATAAGTAATTCCGTGTGAAATTTCATAAAAACCGACCAGCCGTTTTCGAGACCATAGGGAACAAATTCACAGATACCAACACAAAGTTCTTTCCATATAATGACAGATATACGAGTATATATATATATATATATATATACATATATATATATATATATATATATATATATATATATATATATCAGATTGATGCTAACCAATGATGGCCTTAACTAAACCAATGATGCCTTATCAGTTAAGAGTTTTTGATGGATTAATAAATGTTGTAATTTTCCATATTTTTTTATTTTTCATGTTAAATTAATATATTTTCTTACACACACACACACACACACACACACACACACACACATATATATATACACTCTATTTGTTTTTACATAAGCAGTTATATTTTACTATACAGTCATGAGCATATACCCTTCTACATCAGCGTTTTATGTATACATATATATCTATATATATATACGTGTATATATGTGTGTATGCGTGTGTGTGTGTGTGTGTGTGTGTGTGTGTGTTTCTGCCGAACTAGGGAATCTGCACAGAACTTCGAACAGAAAGTACTTGGCAAAATCTATCTGTAAATTACACTCGTCTTGAAGTTGAAGGTTCAAGTCTCGGTGCTGAGAATTCCTTGGGACATTTATCAGGCCATGGTTGATGCAAGTGAAGAATGCTACCCCCGTTGATTCAATTAAAGCTCCCGTTCAATTCGAATTCGAGAGAAAGATCCCTGACTTCGACAAATACACCTGTGGATGGTCGGAGATTATATCCACCGAAAAGTTGTGAAAATAACAGTAAAAATAAGTAGAGTAATCCGGAGAATCCAGATAATAAGAAAACGTACTTATATATATATATATATATATATATATATATATATATATATATATATATATATATATATATATATATATATATATATATACATATATGTGTGTGTATGTGTGCGTGTGTGTGTGTGTGTGTGTGTGTGTGTGTGTGTGTGTGTGTGTGTAGAGGATCTTATATATTTCGTTTTCTGTAATTTTATTTATCACGGAACACATCTTTTCGGGAGTTAGAATTTCTCTCCGCGCCTCTTTTACGCGCTAGTTTTCTGTTTATATTCCTCTTATGTTTCGAAAACACATTTATCAATAAGTAAATCTCTTTACTTCACTTGTGAAATAATATTTTGTACTTCGGTTTATTTTTTTCTTTCTTCATCATCTGACTTGACCTTTTTTTTTTTTTTTCAAATATATATGTATTTTTTAAATATCTGACATCTCATGTAAGCTGTTTTTCTGCCGACAGGGAACATGAGATATATTAAAATATAGATTATCTCGCAATCTGTCTCACACTAATTCTGGGAAACATCTTATGATACAATTTTTGTATGCAGCATCCAAAAAGTCTGTAAGACCCTCATCACTCACCACCACTGCCATCAAATTGAATCAAGCATACAAAAAATGGATTACCTCCTCCTCCTTACGATGCCACATCATTTAACAGCGCTAAGCTAAATACATCTTCAGACTATTATGTTGCTATTGAATCAAGTTGTCTGAAGATACCGTCTTCTTGGCCTTAATTACAGCAAGCATAGAAGTTATTGTTTTTTTATTAATATTTTTTGCCTTTCTCTTTGTCGACCTAAATCACGTTCGGCAAACTTAAAAAAACAAACAAACAAACAATGTTCTTCTAAGAAACACCAAAACTAAAGAACATAATTAAATATTAGATGATCTATCTGTACTTGAATTATTAAGTTTTTTCTAAGATGACAGGAGTCACAGCTAAAAATACGAAACAGTGTGATACAATATAAGAACGAAGACAAACGGTATTTTTTATAATTTTGAAGATATAAAAAAAGATGTTACTATGATTACCGGATTCGGGATTTAATAACCAGAAACCTGTTGATATCCGAAACTGAACCAAACCAAACCTCAAGTCGTGATTGATTCGAGCCTTCTAATTATGCAATAGCAAAAAGTTATAGAAAAAACGTAAACCGTAACATAGTTTAGAGTTCACTTGTTGAGAGCAAAATTGATATTCTTAATTATATTACTCAAGTTTTACGAAAAAAAAAGGAGAGACTTATATTAACACGCGGTACCCACGTATCACGTAAAGAAATCAATCATTTTTCCCCCAGTTTCCCCCAGAAGGGGATCCGCTAATTTCTGAGAGCTAACTAAACTAAAATGAAAATATTTATTTTCTGAAATATACTAATCGTTCTTTTCTGTCAAATCATAATAACACACAAAAATTTTCACATCAGAAAAAACCCTCTACTACGATTTCATTTTTCAGCTATACTCTAGCAGTATAAAACAATTTTGTTCCATTTTATCAACAGTACTAATATATAAGTGTTTGGTTTGTTTGCCGATATTTATTCATTAACTAGTATTTACCGCGTCGTAAAATACGCTTACATATATTTTAATGCATGCACACTTGGTATTTATTATAACAGGGTTAATTCTCTGTTTCATATAATATTGTATTTCATATATCTTAGGATTCTAAAAAGTTTTATACAAAAAGGTCTTGACTGTCATCAGCTCGAATCGAAACCAATACATTTATCACTCAAACCGCATCTCCTACCGATGTAGATATCGAGAGATTGCTAAGACATATTTAATTTTATACGATCTGTGGAAAGAAAAAATAATTTTGGTATACACGAAGGTTTAAAAATATGTCAGTCAGTTGGAATGGATGGTTTGTATTTTAACTTACATATCCCTATATATATATATATATATATATATATATATATATATATATATATATATATGTGTGTGTGTGTGTGTGGAAGTTTTAAAAGCCAAAAGCAATGCGGAAAAGACCGGAATCATGAGAGTAAAGAAAAGAAAAACAAACAAATAGACGGGTGTGTTTGAGTAGAGACATGTCTAACTGTTTATTCATCTATCATTCCTCACCTCGTTGTATAATTATTTTGCAACCAATTGTTGTTATGTCCGGTGTATATAAAATCCGTTGGTGGTATGGAACTTTGATTCATTTTGGGAGAAAAACATCTTCCCTTTTCAAAAAGAAAGCAAAAGTATAGTCAAGATGGCGATGTGACTTGTTTGGGGATAGAGGTCCGGACCACAGTAAGATGTGACTAGTTAAACCGTATGTAGCTGGGGCTAATTTTATTTTATTTATTTTTTTGTTATAAACATTTATTTGCTATATATATATATATATATATATATATATATATGTATATATATATATATTTATAATCTTGTTTAGTATTATTATTATTATTATTATTGTTGTTGTTGTTGTTGTTGTTGTTGTTGTTGATGATGTTGTTTCAAACAGCAAAGGTTTTTTTATTTTAATTATTTTTTTTATTCGCTATAAACCATCCTTGGTGCATAATTACTATGTCTTGTCTATTTCAGTCCAGCAGTTTAAGAATTTATCGATTAAATATTTACACGTGCACATTTACTTTTTTAATATTTAATGAGGAGTCAACACTTATCAAGACGAAAAGCTATTCAGGGGCAAGGCTAAATATGATAAACTAATTTTTATTTTAATGTAGTGTGTAGTAAAGAAAGCCTTATTTCACACTAGCAGGGCGCGTGTTCAGGTGTTTCCCGGGTTGAATATAAAATAATGATTTAACTATAAAATAATAATCACGGAAATATAATTTCCTAGAGTCATTAATTATTTTGTACCATAAATAAAATGTTTTAGAATACAGTTTGCTACTCTCTGAAAACTTAAAATAAAACCTAGTTTACGGTCAGATTCGGTTTAGGATATGTTTATCTTAACCCTAAACCTGTACCAGCTTAAAATAAACATAGATGAGGGCTGGGTTAAGCTTAGATTAAAATTAGATTGTGTTAGGTTATGCTTAGATTTGGATAATTGTTTTTCTTGTAAAATACAGTTAGAAGTTCCTAGATTTTAAAAAGTGTATTTAATTCTGCATTAATTTATTGCAGTGCTGGATATCCTTGGAGTGTATGACTTTATTCAATATCGTAAAAGCAAGTGTAGTTAATCGTTAATACTAATTGCGTTATAAAAATAAAAGTCAGGATTATTTTATAAACTTCTACTTTAAACCAGTAAGAAATTACAAAAACAATCGCTTCCCTAATTTCATACATTATTTATTTCTTTATGGCCACAAGAAAAAAAATAAATAGCATTTTTAAATTGCAAAGATACTTAAATAAAAATATGTATTAAATTTTTAGTAATATTTCCAAAGATATTCAATTCCGGTAATTATAAATATATAGATGACAATAATTTCAGTACTTATTCGTTTTATTATCTGTAATTTTCTCCTTCTTAAATCTATATAAAACCCGAAAGAAATAACTCTAATTTGAACGTTAAACATTTGATTGTCGGCTTATGATCTATGTTTAATGAATTAAAAAAAAAACATTCATTAGTCATTGTAAAACTTTAGCAGTAAAACTAATTGTAGCTATTTTTAACATTAATTCAAACACATTTAACAAAAGGAAATAAGAGTATTCTTGGGATACGTTCTGACAAATTTTTTGTTAAAATGTTTTGACGCAACTAAAATAAGACCTAGTAATCTTGAATATTTCCGTAGAGTATACCACAGGATTTGCATTGGAGGAATAATGCATACTTGACGCGAACATGTGCTTAGCTGGAAGAGGAAAAACACGGTCGATTTCCAAAAGACAAACGCACTCTATTGTGGGAAATAGATAGAACTGATTGATTCGGGATCAACTGCAAGGTTATTCATTTATTCACTTTTATGAAAAGCCCTCCAAAAAAGACATGAAACCACTTGATGTAAGGAGTTGAAAAGAACGAAATACCATTATCGGAAAAAAAACAGTAGACGCCTATTGAAAAGAATAAGGTAATAAGTGGCAGGAAAACAGTCAGCCGGAGGGAGTTCCACAAGCCTGCAGTTCTTAGAAAGAAGCTTCTGAACGGGAAAGTTGTATTACGATGAAATATAAAACCAGCGAAAAAGCTTTCTAAACTGAATTGGAATGCTCCACCGTGAAAATGCATTTAGTGGCGACGGATGGGAGCCCAATACTTAAGATCTGCGGATGGATGGGTTAGTGTCATGAGTTATTATGTAAAGTAAACAGATAATCAACTGGCGATAGTGTCTGAGAATTGGCATTAATACTGTATCAGTTCTTGTGCGGTGTACTTTCTTACTAACCCCATGCATTCACCGTTTACAAAAATAAAAATATAGAATATCTTCCATACATCAGTCATTTTCATTATCCAATCAAGCAATCAGAAAAAAAAATAATAATCTATTCCAAGAGTCACATGATAATCCAATATATAAACGGCTATATGTCTGTCTATCTTCATATTTTCAAACTCTATCTCCACCGAAACTAAAAGTCGCAGAGCGATGATAGGAGCCTAAAATTATTGGATTTTGATAGCCTGTTCTTCTATGGATCTGTAGCCAGTTTAAATAGCTTTTAAGAGGTCAAAATTGGGTCAAAATTGAAAAAAAATCGTTAATCATTTTGTACATTAATCTTAGTTCATTTTTAATTTTTAATTTTTAATCGATTTATATGAGTGTCATGTTGGTACAGTGGTAACGTCACCAGCTTTGAATGCTACAATTTGTTTTGATTCTAGCTGATTGCACCTAAATACTTTTTCTTACTTTTAAAATCACGACTCTATAATATATACGAAATATATACATGCATATATATATATACATATATATATATATATATATATATATATATACACACGAAATCTAGACAAATTAAAATACCATATTTAAGCGTGGTTTACTCCCGGGCGAAGCCGGCTGACTCCATCCCCCCAGCCATTAGCCAGTAAAGTATAAGAGAATTCTACTGGCTCACACATCCACGGGTCTATACTTCGTAAAGATGAAAGCAAAAAAAAAAAACAGTAAGAAAAAGCTCCGAAAATTGGCCATGTGCTAACCAACGAGACCCGACGTGAAAATACCTTAACTGTTTTTATTTCATCCCATACTTCATCTCTTTTCTGATTTTAATAGTGAAGAAATGAATATCCCCCCCCCAATAAACGAAACTGATTTTAAAACTTCGATAATTCCCATCCAGATGTTTTCCCAATCTGTCCCTCTCCACTCAAGGTAGAAATTATTCAAGAAATTTAAAAATAATAAAATGTTTATTAACGGCTTATCTTCGCAGCCATGTGGCTAGAATTTTTTTTTTAAAGTGTTTAGTGGAAAGTATGTCCAAGTGGCTGTATTGAGGATCAAAGGCAACTGCTTTGAGGTTATTGCGGGCTAAGAGTCTGAAACAGTAAAACAATTTCCTTCTCTTACTCTTTTAACATTAATGGATTTCATCTGGTCGACTTGACCCATACATGTGTATAAGGAGTTTGACACTTGAGTATTGACAAACAGAGATAAGACACTTGGCAGTTTTTAATATCAACCCAGCATAAGCGTACCTTAGCAAAGGTGCGAATACAAACATTACAAACACGGTTGAACTGATTGAACTCAGCTTCTAACAACAAAAGTTTTGCCAAAGAATCTTTCTGAAATATCTTGATTAGGAGTATACATCTTTTTTATATTCCTCTTTTTGCCTTTAGACCAACCGTTCAGTGGCTGCAACATTCACCACGGATCCCAAATCTCTTGGGTCGATGTCAATTGCTTCCGTGCCTCACTTGCAAACGTGGTCTATGAGAACTGAGGGGAGAAGAGACAAGAACTTGAGGGAGGGGAAAGAACACTGACAGCAATGGATTACAACAGAACTCTAGCAACCAGACACCGCGTACGTCTGTGTAAACTGCAACGAAATTTGGCAAACCAGGATAGGCTTGCACAGTCACAGTAAACGCTTAAATTTGGCAACAAAATAATATGAAGACAAAAAGCAAAAAGACGCAAAAACAACGGAAAGATTATATTCCATTATTGTTATATTTTACACTAGCAGTTCGGTCCGGCTTTGCTTATAACATGTGAATACACTTTATGTAAGATTTCAAATGTTTAGACCAAAATTTGTTTAAGTAATGTCGTAAAGACCGCAGAGGTACTTTTCTTAAACTTTGATCCCAATTTTGACCACTTAACATTTATTGTTTTGGTCTGAAATCAAAATAAAACCTTTTACCCATGTCCAAGTTACCTACATCTAAAATTTCAAGTCTTTAGACCCAAAATTGTAGGAGGGATTTCGTATAATCTGCAAAGTTCAACTCATTCAACTTTGACATTTTAGCAGCCAAATTTTCGTCCCAAAACTGATTAAAATGCTTGCCGCATGTCTGAATACCCGTTAAGTATAAATTTCCAAAGTTCAGACCCAAAATTGGCTGAGTAATTTGCTAGACATTGTAAAGGTCAAATCTTTTGAACTTTGACCCCTTGCCAGCTCCAATTTTCGAACCAACCCGATTAAAAAGCTTGCATTATGTCTGACTACCCTTTACGTAAAATCACACATGTTTAGACCATGAATTGGCTGAGTAATTTGATAAAGACCGCAGACGTCGATTTTTAAAAAATTTTATCCCAATGTTGACCTCTTAGCGTTTATTAATTTGGGCTCGAATCAAATTAAAATGTTTAATCCATGTTCAAGTAAACTAAATTTAAAATTTCGAGTGTTTAGACTCAAAATTAGCGGAAGGGTTTGGTAGTTTTCAAAGGTCAAATCGTTGAACTTTGAATCTTGAAAACCAAACTTCTTCCCAAAACCCGATGGAAAAGATTTTCCCAAATCTCAACACTCCTTATGTCAAATCTCGAGTCTCTAGACCGAAAATTGACAGATATATTTGGTAGGGAAATGTACACATACATACACAAACAGACATGTTCACTTTTATAGATATACTAGCGTGTTCACATGTTTGGAAGTGTGTGTTGAGCAAAAAAAAAAAAAATGTGGAAGTAGGAAGCCAGGCTCGAACCCGTACCGCGAAGGAGGAAAAGAACGGGGAAAAAACGTGACATCTTTGCTGTTAATATCAGCGCCATACCAGAAGTAACGTAGGTTTAAATTAAGACTATACCATCGAAAATAAGAGATGACTTTCGAAAATATCGGCGAAAAAGCAACTCTTTCCTGTAGAAAAGTGCCCAGTTGAGGGTGAAGAAATTAACGTTTTTAGCAATTTTTTCGATATTTGTCGTCTGAAAGGTCGAGTTTAACAATGATACTGATCTTGTCAAACTCCGTCGCCTCTGCCGAAAGTTTTAGGCAGACATGCAAACATACATACATAGATTTATACATTGATAACTGAAATTTTCGACCCAAACCGATTAAAAAGCTTGCTCTGTCTCTGAATAAATTTCATGTAAAATTTCAAATGTTTAGACCTGAAATTGTGTTTAGTAATTTGGTAGAGACCGCACAAGTCAAATTGTATTAAACTTTGGCCCTATTATGACCCCTTTACATGTACTGTGTTGGGCTCAAATCAAGTTATTAAGTTAGATCCATATCCAAGGAACCTATATCTAAAATTTCAAGTGTTTAGACCCAAAATTGTCGGAGGAGTTTGATAGAATTATCAAAGGTCAATTCGTTTAACTTTGAACCCTTAACAGCAAAATTTTCTGGTCGAAAACGGATTAAAATGTTTCCAAATCTTCATACCCTGTATCTCAAATTTCGAGTCTGTAGACTTAAAATTGACAGAGTTATTGCGTAGGGAAATGTACACAGACAAACACACACAGACACTTTCACTTTTATAGATATATAGATATATAGGTAGATTGATACTTGATTCCAATATATGTATCATCTGTTTATTAAGGTGTATTGTGTATTCAGTTTTGTTGTTCTTATGCAAGTATATGACTTATTCTGTTGTATAATTATTTTGCAGGTGTAATTTATGTACGCCTATGCTTTTTTTCAGTTTCAAGGTATTTTTTCAAGGTATAAATCATTCATTAGTTTTTATTTAGGTTTGTGTCGTATTTAGATATTTAAAGTATATAGTTCTGGTTAAGCTCATTCAGCTGTATGGTTCTTATTACAACACATATCCTCTTATTAAAGTGTATGGCATACAAGAAAAGGGAACCGATGTTGCCTCGGATTGAATGATGATCAAACATGTTTCATACTGACATATCTTTATTTCATCTAAATCGATTAAATCGACTGAGAACTCATTGCAGGGGTTAGGGAAAATTATCACATACTTTCATGTAGTGACAGTACATAATATAGTGAGTGTAGCCTACATTGCACTGTAGAGAACCTACTGTTGATTTTATCAAATAGGTGTTTATATATAATGGCTTGAATCCAAGTTTTAAATGCAAGCATCAAGTATCATGGTGCAATAGTACTCTAAACAGAAACATTCATTTCGAACGCGCCCCTATTATATAAAAGACCCTACTGTTAATTATATGTGCCTGACACTTCTGCTTGTACGGTGATAATTGCTTGAATGTATGTTTAAAATGAAAAAGTCAAGTATCCTGCTGCAATTATGTTTTAAACAGAAATATTCATTTCAAACCTGACCTTATCATATCAAAGAATTTCTGTTGATTTTAAATTCCAAGCCTTTTTGCTTGTGTGGTACTTAATCTGCTAAAATGCGGTTATAGAGTTAGGCTGTGTAAGGTGTTAACATTGGTCGATATTGTCTGCTTCTTCTTTCATCGGATTATTTCGATTACCGATACTAATTGAAGACATTCCGATACAAAACCTCTCTAAGAACATTTTCAGGCGCATAAAGTGTTTTCCTATGAAATTCCATAGAAATAACCTGAGTGGAATACTATGGTGCCTTCCACAAGTTGTTGAAAGGGTACAAAAAGCCGGGAGAGATAACTCCGAAGGGTACTAGAGTTTCATGAGTGTACTATGAATGAAATTGTGGAAGTGCTCATACGAAAACTGTATGGAAACCTATATATATATATATATATATATATATATATATATATATATATATATATATATATATATATATATATATATATGTGTGTGTGTATATAACATTTTCATCCCAAAAAAGGCAAATTGCCACTTTGGTGTAGGGGGCTACTATCAGAGTCAACAGCTACCGGGCTACTATGTAGAGAGTTGGGCAGCAAGATGTCGGTTCACGTTACACTTGAAATTCTGCATGTCAGTACAGTTAGGGAAGCAGGGGCCTGGAATGGAATTAGAGAGTCTAGTGGTTCTGGGGAAGAAACTACTGGAGTAGAAAGATCTTTTACACCGAGGGATCTCTACTGTGTGGGGGTGCGATTGAGCTGGCTGTCGGGTTTGTCGAGGGTGTCTACGTTGTGGGGGCACAAGTGTCTGCAGTTCGGCAGAACATTCACTATTAAAATACTTGTAGAACAGGCAGAGGGATGCAACGTTTCGTCGATGGGATAGAGGCTGAAGCTTAGATGCCAGTTCAGGGCCTATCAGATAGGCGACTCTCTTTTGAACCTTGTCTAGGAGAGCGAGACTAGCAGCAGATGCACCAGCCCAAATGTGACAACAATACTCCATACATGGGCGAATGGTGGCCTTATAGAGGTACAGGATACTTTCAGGTGTCAGTAGTTTTCTAGCACGGTAGAGAGAGCTTACCTTTTTCGCAGCGGCCCTGGCAATGTTTTCAATATAATTGTTCCAACTCATGTTTCCTGTGAACGTTAAGCCAAGCAGTTTGAAAGATATACTCTCAGACAGGGAGTCGCTGGCCATTGCTATTGTTGGCAGAGAAGGTTTCTTGTAATTATTGAAGGAAACCAGTTTAGTCTTGGCAGCATTGAATGCACCATCCATTTATGTTCCCATTCCACTACAGATTGGAGATCATCCTCTAGTGTTTTTTGCCATTTCTTTAGTTATGTGTTCATTTGTTTTCCTGCCATGCCTATTATAGAGCGTGGTGTCATCAGCATATATACCCATTTCAGAGGCAGTTTTGTCGAGGAGGTCATTAATAATTAGGAACAGTAGAGGTCCAAGGATAGACCCCTGAGGCACTCCCGTGTTTATATCACACTGTTTAGATGTACGACCGTCGAGGACAAGCTGGATTTTTCTCTTATCTAAGAAGGATTTAATTATTTTAAGTATTCTACCAGTGATACTGCATGGTTTAATTTTCCTGAGGAGACCCTCATGCCATACCCTGTCAAAGGCCTTAAATATATCTAGAGCTACCGCTCTGCAAGATACGTTTGAAAATAGAAATTACTACGCAATATTATGAAAAATATACAACTACTTTTTGTTTCAAATTACTATTTCGTAGTTATACTCCTTTTACAGAATTGTATACTTCTTTCTTTTTTTTTCTTTTTTTTTGCCATGATGTTAAGTTTAAGAAAACAAACACTAGTTGGTAAAAAATCCGCGTGTTGTCTGTCTGTGGTATTATTTTAAAGTGCCGAAAGAATGCGTTAATGAACGCTTCTATAACGGAATTCATTAACCTGACTTTTATATCACGTTAGCCAATGCATTTTCCCGGCATTTCAAAATAACACTGCAGATAGACAACATACACAATTTTTATTTACTGATATATTTTTCTTTTACTCTACGTTACGGAAGAAAAGAAAGAAAAATGCATAAAATTCTGAGGAAGGGTATAACCCCGAAATTTTAATTTCAATTAAATAAAAATTTGTTTAATTTTCATAAGATTGTGTTGTAATTTCGCTTTCAAACGTATTGCATATGTATTTTATTTATAATTGAATTAACGTTTCTATCACTGAATTTACAACCCTGACTAAAGTTTTATACGAGATAAATACACGAGTGCTTAATACCGAAATAGCGCAAAATACATAAACATTAATATGTTGCTACACATTCAGAGCATATTTCGGTCAGCAACTTACTAGTAACTAGATATTGCTTATACAAAAACTTAGACCGTAATGAAAATTATTCAGGGATTCAGCGATCAGAAAAAAAGTTCTTTTTTTTTTAATTTTTATTCTATATTCTTTTTCTTTTTTATATTTTTTATTTTTTAAAATTTATATTTGAATAAAAAACTTATAGATTTTATATATTTTTTTATTTAAATAAAAAATCGTATAGCTTTTATATAAAGCTAATTTTTTAATCGTTTTTCGGAAACCAACTCTTTCAACCACATAAAAAAGACAAAGAGCCTTTGATATATAAGTAGAGAGTAGCGATAGAGGTTGTTATATAATGTTTGAATTAAAATGTTCATTGCAAAAGTCACGTAGCCTGGATCGGTTTTGTTTCAAACGGGAACAACGCTTTTAAATGAGCGCCTGTCTGACTAAATAAGCTTTTGTTCGACGGAGCCATTTATGTGTGCAGTGATAAAATTTCTCAAATGCACTTGTGATGTTAGACTGTGCAAAAGTTGTAACTTTAGTAAAAATTAAATTGTTCCATCCTTATTATTTTTTAATTATCGATTTTCCTTAACCATCTAGGACATTTCGATAAATACCTATCTAAGAACACTGCCGGTTACACAATATATATTTGTTTAAACTTTCATAAAAACACGCACTTTTTCGAGTCCATGAGAAACGAGCTCACACACAGACATAGTTCCTTTCACAGAAACACACAGACACGTATATATATATATATATATATATATATATATATATATATATTCATTAACATACAGTACTGTTTCACAGCTCATCAGTGCGGCTAGACAAGTAACTACCTCAAGCCAGTATCGAAACTCGATCGCCCAAACGACAGTTGGAGCTTCTAACCGTTGAGCTATACGACTGCTGCTATACGGGCAGTAAACTAACAATGCTTTTACCTTGTCCAAAGTACCTAACCTAAGGAATGACGGTCTTTTATATCTGTCTCTCTGTCTCTGTCTCTCTCTCTCTCTCTCTCTCTCTCTCTCTCTCTATATATATATATATATATATATATATATATATATATATATATATATATATATATAACTCCTTTCATAGCAAACTTTATTAACCGAAATAAGAATACTTAGATACATCACAATTTTGTTAACGAGAAACAAGTTTATTTATCATTAACATAGATATCTGGAGTTCTTGAAGCGATGAAGTCATTAAAAGCCGAGTTGGCATCATCTCTGCTTTAGAAGCATTTTTCGCGCAGGAAGTTGTCAAGATACTTGAAAAAGTGATAATCGGTGGGCGAGAGGTCTGGTGAATATGGCGGATGAGGAAATTTTCTCCAATTCGTTCAACTTCTGGAGGGTCCGTTAAGCAACATGCGGGCGAGCGTTGTCATGGAGGAAAATTGGCCTCCTCATATTGATCAATCTTAGGCACATACGTTGGAGCTTCTGATGCATTTCGTCAATTTGTCGGCGGTACTTACCGCCGTGACCGTTTCGTTGGAATTCAAGACACTGTGAAGAATGAAACCGGCCGCAGACTACGAAATGGTCAGCATAAACTTTTTGGGGTGCAATTTTGACTTCGGGAAGTCTTGTGGATGTTCTCCGGTATCCAATCACTGTGCTGAACGGCGTCGGTTGTCGTAGAAGATCCACTTCTTATTACACGTCACAATCTGCTTCAGAAATGGGTCGTTTTTTCTTGCGCAGAAGGAGTGTAGAAGATATTTCAAAACAGCGGCTTTTTTATTATCGTTCAATTCATGCGGCATCCATTTATCCAACTTTTTTGTACTTCTCTCTGTGCTTTAAATGGCGAACGACTGTTGAGAGGTCGACGTCGAGTTCAACAGCAACTTTTTGTGTTGTTTTGCAAGGATCGGCTTCAATAAAGGCTTTTAAATGTTCGTTATCAACCGTCTTCATGTTCATGGTTCTCGTCACCATTGCGAAATTTCTTGAACCACCTTTGTGCCACACGTTCGTTAGTGGTTCCTGGGCCAAAGCATCAAAAAAATCCGTGCGGGTTTGAATTTTGTCCATGCTGTCAAAACGCCTGCAAAAAAGTAATGAAGAGATTGAGAACGGTAACGAATAAAACGATAGAGCGACAATCGCGTTTCAAAATGATACATAACGTGGCTATATATATATATATATAAAGAATTAATGCAGAAATCATATATTAAAGTAACATATTCTGAGAAAACGATATTGTGTTTTTTGCATCAACCGAATATAATATAATAATTGTAATTATATATTATACAAATATATATATATATATATATATATATATATATATATATATATATATATATATATATATATATATACAGGGTGGCCGAAAAGTCCCAGGACACTATGCAGTGTCCTGGGACTTTTCGGCCACCCTGTACATCTAGATACAAAAATCGGTTTCAGTCTCCTAAAATTCGAAAAGGATACAGTGTCCTGGGACTTTTCGGCCACCCTGTATATATATATACATATATATATATATATATATATATGTATATATATATATATATATGTATATATATATATGTATATATATATATATGTATATATATATATATATATATATATATATATATTATACGTGTATTATAGAGATATGCATAATGTACTTCTGAGTGTTTTGTTACTTCTGACTCATCCTAATCTATATATCTATCTCTTTATCTATCTATCTATCTATCTATCTATTTATTAGTGATGGGACGATGCCAAAATTTTTCCCGATTCCGATTCCGATTCCGTTCAAAATTTCCGATTCCGATCCGATTCCCGATTCCGATTCCGATTCTTGTAAAATTTATACATATTTAATTAGAGATTTTTTTTGTTTGTTTTTTTCGTAAATTTTCAAATTATTACATAAACCCCTGGTTAATGTCCGCGTATATTTTATCTCAAATGTTTGCCTTGTAATTGATTAAAAATTGGAACACAACAAAACATTTATTTTGATTTTAAAACAAAGCTATATTGTACCAGTTCGTATTTACTGTATAACATGCTACTTACATGAATAGTGGAAAATATTCGAAGATTGGTAGGCAAAATAAGAAAACGATGTAAGAACAATATATTTAACAACGCCACTTAGCAAAGCCACATCTCATTGTTACGAACGAATTTCTTAATAATAATATTACTATTATGAAAACCATTTTTAACGTGAGATTGCGTGAGCTTTCTGTGCTTTCTCTCGCAGCTAAATCCCTATTCCAAAATGAAATATTACTTTTATAGATTACGTGTTAGAACATTTTTTTTAATTGGCGGAAAGAAAAGCGATCATTTAGAATTTAGAGTGTAAGATCAGTTTCGAATATAAATTTAACGTAAAATGATCACCATTTCTGGCCATCCTAATTCTTTATGGATATTAACTAAAGTGTTTCCCACTAAATTAAGTTCGGTTTGCAACGTTGTAAAACCATGTGTAATCGCTTAAAAAGTAGACACCCTATCCCCAATAAGCGCACATAATTTAAAATTGGTAACACACTACAGCTCATGTTACGTTATATTTATTTGTGAAACTGACCGTCTATTATATATATATATATATATATATATATATATATATATATATATATATATATATATATATATATATATCACGGAGGCCTCGCTGAAGTCCGCCAATCTCACTCAAAAGTTGAGTTGAAAGTATTATGGGGTAATTAACACCTTCGATGCCGTTGGTTTCGACAACAATACTTTTTCACACCCACTTGCCAAATTTCTCAAGGAGTTTAATATGAAAAGATTTCAAACGAATAGAGTTTTATTTTATTTTCCTGGAGCCACATTGCCTGACACCGTCGCATTTTTCTCGGGTTTCGGAAAAGTTAAAAATATACATGAATATCTCACAATGAATTTATCAAAGTCTGGATAAAATAGATAAAGAGAAAACATTTAGAAATTTTTCAGATTGAAGAAGAAATTATATTTACATTTAAAAGTCCCCCCTCATTGAAATTCTACTTTTGGACGATATTTGTAAACCCACTAAAAACCAAATTATTTTTAGATCTAGGATGAAGCTCTAAACTGTCTTCACGTATTAAAAAAGGGTGCTTGTGCAGTTTACACTATGTTAAAAAACGAAAAATAAAAAATATATATTCTACGTACTCGTTAGTTCTCATAAAAAAAATCACGTAATTTCATCAAATAGTTTTTATTTTATGCCGTAAAAACGATTTGGGAAATTCGGAATCTTCCTAAAAAAACTGCGATAATTAGTCAAGGGAGCGTAAAACAAAAACTATTTAATGAAATTACGTGATTTTGTTATGAGAACTTCATTCTATAACGAGTACGTAGATCTATAGAGTTTAGTTTTACTAATAGTTTAAAAGAAATAAATATTTATAATCGGTACAAGCAATTGAAAATTAACTTTTGAAAAATATTCAAAAAATCGATTTTGGAATCGGAAATTATACACAAATTTTTCCGATTCCGATGCCGATTCCGATTCCCCGAAAATTACCGATTTAACCGATTCCCGATTCCGATTCCGATTCATCGGCACAACACTACTATATATATATATATATATATATCTATATATATATATATATATATATATTAATGGACTCTCTCCTTACGTATAATGTTCGCTACTACAACTAAATTGCTCGGAAATCCACACGGATGATATGTTTATAGTGTTGAAGACTTTGTGTAGAAACGCCCACACGTTTTGGTATATATGTATATACATGTATACTTTTATGGTATATATATATATATATATATATATATATATATATATATATATATATATACTAGCAAAGTACTCGTCGTTGACTGGGTTCAAGACAGTCTACAGAAAATGGACTCTGATTTATGAAAATATGATAGGTTATGAAAAGGAAGGGTTGTAATGAGATAGCTTCGAATTTGGGGGTATCAAAACCAAAGCAAAATATGATGAAAGTAAAAATAAAATAGATAAACCTCATAATTTATTATACCATACCTGTTTACACTGAAACATTTATCACAATATTCTGTTGATCTATATTAAAAAACCTTGTTCAACTTTGTGACATATTTCCATTTTATGGCGGCCAGGCGCGAACGAACACCCCATAATTTTATTATACCATATTTCTTCAAACCGAAACATAATTATCAAATTATACTTATGCAGATAGATATGAAAAGTCTTTATTAAAGGTTGTGCCTATTTCAATTCTATGGAGGCCAGGCGCGAATGCAGACCCCACAATTTTATTATATCATCCCTCTTAAAGTAAAAAGATACTTATCAAAGTATTCTTATGTACATCTATATCAGAAACACTTGTCAACTTTTTTTTAATTGATAATTTTTTTATTTCCATACTTTATGGACCATGCGCGAACGCAGACCCCACAATTTTAATGAACCATTGTTCTGCCAGATCAGGGATACCCATTCCTGTGTCTCGATATATCTTCTATCATTATATGTA
This sequence comes from Euprymna scolopes, assembly GCF_053919585.1. NCBI lineage: Eukaryota > Metazoa > Mollusca > Cephalopoda > Sepiida > Sepiolidae > Euprymna > Euprymna scolopes. The sequence goes on from NC_136507.1 coordinate 91,323,817, forward strand.
ATCGGTTTTTTAAAATAGTCAATATATAGGAGCCTATTCGTGACCAGAAACACACACACATACACACTGCTTTATATTATAGATATATATGTACACATATATATATACATATATATATACACATACATATATATATATATATATATATATATATATATATATATATATATATAGAGAGAGAGAGAGAGAGAGAGAGAGAGAGAGAGAGAGAGATGAGGGCACAAAATTTTCATGGCAATGTGGTCAGTATCTAAGCCGTATATATCTATTGAAAATGACAAGCAAGTTAAGAGGGATCCGAAATAAAAAGGGTAATTTAGTTTTTTTTTGTAGGTCAATTGATTCTAATAACAACGATTAAACTTAAGATCATTTTATGTCTTATGTTTATGCATTTCGGTATTTCTTAATAAAAATAACAAATGTTTTTACAACTTTATTTCATGTTTTCTTGCAGTATAGTTTACAAGAAAAAAGGTGCGATAAAATAAAATAAAAATTATACATCAAAAACTCTTACACAACAAAAAAAATGTATTCTTATAATTATTTCTCATACTTCAAACGTGTACGTACTGTTTGTAAGGTTTAGTATTTATGCGTTTGTTAGGCTTACTTTTATTAGGAAGACACACACGTCGTCGCTGTCAAAGTCACTATTTTTGTATGGATTTGATCCCGAATTTCAAACGGAAAATAAGTAATCCGATGGGGAATCACCCTCGGACTTAGGCTTATGTTTCGACTAATTCACATTTTTATATTTTATACTATATAGTTTATCACTTTGAACTTATTGTTAGCGAACGTTCGTACCTGTTGCGTCATATGCCCATTGTATAATAATTATAGAAATGATTGCATTGATTAACAAATCAACCCACATCTTCTGGACAATTATTATGGATTGGATATGTAACGGAACATAGGATGGGAAATTCCTTCGAAGCCGAAAGATTGTTGGAAATTTTGCATACACCTCTTTTATTAATTGACAAACTTAATTTTTACTAGCGTTTTAGTCTTCTACTCTCAACCCCTACGATTCAAATATAATTACAAATAACGTAAGACCTGGTCCTAGCTGACGGAACAAGAACAAGCTCCCGAGTGCGAGATACAAAAATTTTCCAGATCGATATCACACACCTGAAGAAAGTCGGAGATTATATCGGCCGAAATACTGTGCGAATAATTTTCATGGCGAGAACAGTCGGTCAAATGAAACGAAACATATTCTTTTTTATTACATGGTAGTCACCGCTTATCAAGGCTCGGGAGCCACTCGGGGATAAGGGTTATTGCGTGTACAGTAATCAATGAGATAATATCGTAGTAATGGAGATTTGATAAAGTGTCTTAAGGGGGCGTTTTATCAGGAATTTGTTTATGCTGGACTTGAAGACATACAAGTTGCAGTCAGGTGGGAAGCAGGCAAACGGAAGTGAGTTCCACAAGTGTGTAATTCCAATAAAGAAGCTTTGTTCATGGAATCTATGTTTTGATTTAGGCATAGATAAAGAATGGGGAAACTTATTGAAATTGGTTTCGGCAAGACGGGTGTTTTTCGTGAAAGATTGGCGAGGAGGACGAGAGATTGGAGCTCAGACGAGCACTTGTCATAGAAATAACGATAAAACAAAGACAAGCTCGCAACGCCCCTTCTGTGGGAGAGAGGTTGCAGGGAAGGGAAAAGCCACGAATTTATTTTGTACTCTATTTTAACAACTATTGCCTAGATGTAGCAGCAGTACTCCATCCTTGGAGTTACTTGACTTTTATATAGATAGCTCTAGTTTGATTGATTCTTAGACTGGCCGATCCCATGATCCACGACGGTGGGTAGTAAATCAATCACGCACCTCCGAAAAATAAACAATATATTGATAACTAGTACATTATAACAAACCCGGCCATGTCCCAACCTTTGTTTTATCGCTGCAAAGTCGCATCCCTGTGGCTCTTTTACAAATACGTTCATGAAATGTGCTCTGATAAACCCACAGTACTTGTGTTCCTCAGCTACATACTCCCGAAACACCCGACTAGCAACAAAATTATGCCCTTTTTCTGTTTAAACCTCTATTTGCCGGAAATCCTTTTACTCTAATAGTTTCTTCCATCCGACTGCTAGATTCTGGAATTCCCTCCCAGTTTCGTGTGTCCTTGAGTGTATTACCCCACAGAAGTTTACATGTAATGTAAACAGATAGTTCGTGCTTAACTCTTCACGGTCATCAGTAAGACACAAAACCAAATAGTAACCCTTATCGTTCCAATAGTAATATGTAATGTTTCGCATGAAAAAGTTACAAGTAAAAAAAAAAAAGAGGAAAGGCAATGTGTACTTGTATGTTGCTTTTTAACGTAACCATAAACTAACCCTAACCTTTAACTCTAACAGTAATCGACGTTATATGTTTAGTTGGGCAAACATTTATTTGATTGAGTAGTAATCAAGAAATGTTTTCTCCATTGGAGCCCTTTATATGTTCACGAATCTCTTATCGTCTAACCCAGGTCCACAGTGCGATCTCTTGGTCGATTTTTTCCTACCCGGCCGTTACAGTAAGTGATTCGACACTTAAGTTGTTAACATACTACAAAAATGAAGCAAAAAAAAATCCCTAAATGTTTTTACATCAAATTAACATTTAAATATCACTTCTAGATTGGACAGCCACGTTCTTGAAACACATTAATCACCAAAACTAAGGGACTATTTAAGTGGGCCATGTGTTTCTAACAAGATGGTCTTCTGTTGAGCACCCGAGACTCCCTTTCAGATCATTGAAGGAGTCGCTACACGGACACAGCTACGATTGATTTGAAGAAGAAACATCAACAAACTCTGGCTGATGTGGAAATAAACGATTTATTGTTAATTGAATTCATCGTCGAGTAGAAAACACGAATTGTGAATAGGTTTATTATTTGTTCCCAGTTAATTAGGAGAGCGAAAACGGCCCTACGAAATTTCGAGTGTCCCCTACGGGAACGTTTTTTTAGATGCGTTAAAATTTGTATAAAAATGGGTCCAGTGTGTAAATATATCTGTCACGTTTAAGATGTAAATGGTATTTCTTTTTAGTCCGTCACATTTACGCTCGAAATCCAGTGGGTGACGAGATCTCATGACTATAGCACTTTTGTACACATAATCGCTGGTTTCTCTCTACTGCATTGCTACGTCTATGTTATGTGCTCGACTGAGCTCCAATTCCTGCCGCCACTTTTAAACATTCACAGCAAGAACTCGTGAGGACGCAAAAATGTAGTTGCTCGTTCCTACCGATATAGAAACTTGTAAAAAAAAACGCAAAGTTATGCAAACTTGTGACGATGGGATACGCCGATATAGCTGAACCTATCAGATTTGAAACTCTTTTTTGTAGAGTTTGTCTAAAAAAAAATACAGACCACTGGTAGATGCAATACTCCGTGAATGAGAAAATGACGTAAAGAATACTTGCAAACGTGAGTAGTTTTATAGCACGGCAGAGAGAGTCCATCTTCTTTGCAGCAGACTTGGCAATGTCCTAAAAGTATTTGTTTTAACTCATGTTGCCTGAGAATATTAAGCCTAATGATGAGCTCTCGGACAAGTTGTTATTTTTCATGACAATCGATGATTAAGAATGGAACGAATAATACAGCATGGTCGCTAGAAAAGAGGGAAATTTGAAGGTCAGCTTAGATCATTATTAAAATGCGTGATTATATTTGTTGATTGATGCCGTGATAGCGGTGTAAAAATAAATCGTTGTTTGCCGCTGCAATGAAGTGCACGGGCGACATTTTCAGTATCTATGAGTGTAATATAATATTTGTCTTTGAAAAGCGTTGTAAAAATCATTCTTTGTAAAAATAAATCGTTGTTTGACAAATTTCCCGCTTTTCTAGCGACCACCCTGTAGTTTAGTAGTTAATCTTGTAATGGTTTACAATTTAACGGTTGAAATGACCAGACAAGTGAAAAATTGATTTTCATACACATTTCTAATTATTAAAATTAAATTAATTTTCTTTTCTAATTTCCGAATAGTAATAGATTCTTATTCAGGAAATACAGACACGACAGAAAAAAAAGTCTGTATTTCCTGAAACGTATATTTTACGATTCGAAAATCTGAACAAAAAAACTCAATTTTATTTTAATAAATAAAATTGTTTATTAAAATCAATTTTATACTTGTCTGTTTCTTCAACTCTTAATTTTTTTTAATATCTAGTGCTTTTCGAATAGTTAATTTCCTAGTGTTATATACTATGTGTTGAGCAAAAAAGAAAAAAAGTGGTAGTAGGCAGGCAAGCACGAACTCGTAACGCGAAGGCAGATAAGAAAGTGAAACAAAACCTGACGTCTTACCTCTACTCCACGACGCGACCGGAAGTTCGGAACGTTAAAATTAGGCAAAGTCAGTCCAACGATGACTTGCAAAAATGGCTCGCAAAAAGTCGACCCCTCCTTGTAGAAAACTGCCCAGTTGAGAGTAAAAGAACCAATGTTTTTAGGCAAGTTCTTTGATGTCTGTCGTACGAGGCGTCGAGCTTCAAAATGATCCCAACGTCACTAAAATCCGTCTCCTCTGCCGAAAGTTTTAGACATACATACATACATTAAAGGCTTCCTTCAGTCTTGACAGACTATGGATACCCACTGTAAGGGTGCTTGCGCGTGAAATTTTTGTGGCAAGTGTTGCGCAATCTCCAAACACACCTCTCCTGAATCGACATTGTTAAGTACCAGTGGCAAGTGGAGGCTCAGGACGACTTGAAACAATGCCGAGGTAAGCGGAAATACAACGCCTAGCAGTCCCAAATGGTCACTCATCTCGTGCTGGCCAGACTTAACGTTGCTTAACTTCGGTGATCTGACGAGAACCGGTGTGGCAACGTGATTGTGCCATATGCATGCATATATACATACATACATACATACATACAGACAGATGAGATTTATATTATAGAAAAATATTTATTAGCTATCATTATAGACTTCGGTTAATTCTGACATAACAGTTATGCGTTTAGTAAAGGGTTAATTGTTTATATTTAAAAGCGAAACCAAAAAAAAACAACATATATTTTACTAGTTGACCCTATTTTTGTAGTATGGAATACGCACCTTAAAGTGTTATTGATGTTCCCGGATCTTCGCCAAAGAGACACGATGAGTCACGGCGTTTTTTGATCCAATTGCGGTTTGTCTGTCATCTTCATCTCCTCTGGATTGTTGTTTGTTGACATATGAAAATAAAAGCGACTAAGAAGGGGACGTGCTTGAACTAATGTGCACCGTCATGGGCTTCAGGATTGGCTTGGCTGAGATCAGTTACGACCGGTTCTATTATGTTAATATATCCAGTAATGATATTGGGAAAGGCATGAAACGATAATTCCCTGAACTATTGGTAGAGGTTTTATACTCCCTAAAGCAGATAACTAGGGTTAGTCGAAAGCCCGGGAAATGAAGTCCTGTGCAATATGACGTTTGGAATACAATTATTTTAAGTCAACTAGGTTCTTATATTTACCATGTCTTTCAGAAGTTAGACATAAGGTCATCTGTTGGTTTGATGGGATTGTTTTTGTGGAACAATGTTAATTCGAAATTGGCGCATCCAGGGTTTCAGTTCCTGACTTTATTCACTTAGTTAGTGCTCAATGTTGCTAATATTAAACTAGAATATCGAATATTAATTCGAAAAACAAAGTTTTGCATCACTTTTGCACATGATTATCTATATATTAATACGGTATCGTGTGTGTTATTTATTTATTTATTTATTTTCTGTGTCACGTTTATATCAGAGTCGTTTAATTGTTATGGATTTCTATTTATTGTAATAAATAACCTTACCAAAATAACCTTACCAATAATTCTTCATAAGTTTTTGTTTCGTTTCGATTCCTATTATAGCTGATGGCACTCCAGTAATCTATTTTTTTCATAAATAATTTAATCAAGAAGTTTTAATTTCGATTTCGATAATAGCTGAAGAACTCAAGATATATATATATATATATATATATATATATATATTTATACATACATATATAAATATATGTGTGTATATATACGTATATATACATATGTATACAAACACGCACGCACACACGCATGTATATATATATAAATATATATATATATATATGTATATATATATATATATATATATATATGGTTTCGGTTTCAATTCAAGCTGATACACACAAGTCATATAGATATAGTTTTTTACTTTTGAAATCGCAGATGTGATAAAGTGTCTTAAGGGGGCGGTTTATCAAGAATTTGTTTATGTTGGACTTGAAGACGTACAAGTTGTAGTCAGGTGGGAAGCAGGCAAACGGAAGAGAGTTCCACAGTGGTGCACTTCTGAGAAAGAAGCTCTGCTCATGGAATCTACGTTTTGATTTAGGCACAGATAAAGAGTGGGAAAAATTATTGACAGTAGTTTCAGCTAGACGGGTGTTTTTCGTGAAAGATTGGCGAGGTGGGGGACGAGAGATTGGAGTTCAGATGAGCACTTGCCATGGAAATAACGATAAAACAAACTTGTGCACTTTTGCCACCGTGCTGAAATAAGAACGTTCCTATTTCGAAAGCTATTCCTAACATGACTGACTTGCAAAATATACTCAAGTAGTCTCGTTAGTGTTCCGCATTAAAAACGCCTTAGCTGATTAGAAATGCATCAATCTCTTAGCGAAAGAGGAAAACAAAGCCTGAGAGAAGACAAAGTTTAGAAAATTTCTTGGAAATAAGTGTCGATTATAATGTCCAATTTTCTCATCGCAACCTTTCGGTCGATGTAACCTCCAACCTTCTTCATATATTTCTTGTCAAACTCGTTTATTTTTCTATTGAATTTCGGAATCTGCTCGGAATTTCGAACGGAACCGCTTATTTAGTTTACGGGAGTGTAATGCTGCCCTTTCTTAAGATATGACCAGGGAAACGCCCAAGTGTTTCGCCAGTGCATTTTTAGCATCCTCAGCATTCAGGATTGCAGCTTCAACCCCCAGAAAAGTGTTAGAACTCCACTATACCAAACGCTTTATCCATCGCAAGTCATCTTGAATGTTAACTTGAGCTTGTAAAGTCAATCCCATTTGAAAAATCGGCTCCTTTATAAAAGGAGATAAATTTAATCAAAATCAGATTATAAAACAAAAACGTAAGTATTACTACATGTCGCACGTATGTGTAAATTTTTATTTTCATCTTTTTTTGCCATCGGAATATTATCGAATGGTCACATATCAATCAGATTTTGTTTTCAATACTGACTTAAACATAAAAAAACGGTCAATACGTAATTCTTTATGTTATGAGTGGTGGCCAATTCTGTATGCGCTTTCACGTACAGAATTAATAACATTTTCCTTGATTTTTGTTCTTTAATGTCTCTGTATCTTATTAGAACTTCACTATACCAAACGCTTTATCAATCGCAAGTGCCGATGCCAAATGTCAGAAGATAAAGGTAACTTTAATTTTCATGCCAATAATATCGTTCAATGTTACAAAGTAAAACAAAAAAGTGTAAAGTGCTATTCACTTATTTTCAATCCACAAGAAAATGTGACAAAAGGTCAGAAGCTGTAAGAGTCTAGACCCAGTCCATCTGAAGAAGGGATACTCTGGCATACGACAAATTGCTTAGACAGCCTTGTCGGCATACTCCGGTAGAATTGCCTCAGGCAGCAAACTATAAACTTACTCCCTTTGAAAAAAGAGAGCCAGGGAATTGAGAGGGTGGACCTCCTAGAACTGTACAAGAATCAGATGTTCTTGAATCAACCGAGGAAAAGCCGTTTCAAAAATAGTTAGCTTTGAAAAGCGTTTGTCTTTTAATTTAGCTGTGACTAAATGTATTATAACCGTACTTCTCCCAAAAATAATTTGGTATCAACGAAATTCACACGCATACAAGTAAGAATTATAATATCCATATATCTATGCAAGTGTTTGTCTTTACCTCAGCACTTTACGCAAATCGTATGGTACGCTCTGAAAACAGTAACTTCTGATCTACATCGTCAAAATCTATATTTTTAAAAATTTTAAGTCAGTCCAACACCCACCATTGACACAAAGTCAGATCGAATGCGATGAGAGACACACTAATTGTCCGTGTAGCTTTTAAGATATTGAAAGTTTGTTTAGTTTTTTTTAAATATCGTGACAGATTTACCAAATCGTGACTGACCGACTTCCTGAAAAAGAAAGCCTCACATTTAGAAACTAAAGAAGGTTTTACAAAAGAAAAATCTGACCGATATGCCGCGAAGATTAAGAAAAAAATAGTTTTGCTTGACAATTACGACGTCGAGTTAAACGGGCCTGTTCACTGAGCGTAATTCGGTGGAAAACAATCAATTATTTCATCACCTTTATCTTCGTTGTCCTTACGGCATATATATATATATATATATATATATATATATATATATATATATATATATATATGTGTGTGTGTGTGTGTGTGTATGTGCATTTATGTATATATTTCTGTGGAAACATTTTTATTCACTTATATTTCCTTTATATATACATTGAGCTGCTTAAATAAGGATTGGTGTATATATATATATATATATATATATATATATATATATATATATATATATATATATATATATATATATATACATATATATATATACCAATCCTTATTTGGGAAGCTCAATGCAATTTCAGAGCATATAATGAATAAATGACAAACGTCTATATTACAAATTTCATGATGTTGACCATCTTACAATTTATTCCTTTAATTCAGTTAACAGTTACGATTCTTGACAGTATCTGTTTCGAAGCACAGCATCATTTACTTAAATATTATATCAATCAGTGAATTTCTTTTGCCCTTCACTCATAAGAAGAAATAGCAACACTCAATCGACTTTAAGGAAATAAAATACGTTTAGATATGATTAAACAATCCGAAAATTTGAAGATAAATTACAAATACTTATTAGTTTGCTTACATGACGCCATTTTAAACTTAGGAATAAAGTCACTTAAACCCACATAATGTCTCGCGGGCATTGGATTTTCAATAGGGTCGCACTTGCAATATGTATGCTTATATATAGCAGTAATGGCTTTGTAAATAAAAATTATAATATATTTACGTATATATATATATATATATATATATATATATGTATGTATATATATATGGTTGTGTGCAAGAAATGTTCTATTTAGTAATTAGTAAATATATTATATATACTTAATATATCTATATGCACCCAAATAACATCAATAATTTTAATCTATTACACATGTGTATATGCATATATATATATATATATATATATATATATATATATATAGTGTGTGTTTGTGTGTGTTTGTGTGTGTGTGTGTGTGTTCGAGATGGATGCTAGACAATGCCGGGTCTAAAATACGCTTAAATATATTTTTTATTTATACAGATTTCATATTTATTAATATAAAGTCTATTGTCTATCGATTATTATCAATAACACTGTACCCAATATATATAATAATTGCAAAAATAAAAATATATGACTTGGTTTGCAATCCGCTAGACTCGAAACCAAAATTATATCTTTCCAGCCTTAGTTGTAACCTTTTGAGTTATCGTCAGATGGATAATAAATAATTAATAATGAATTGATTTTAACGTACGAGATGTTTTTCCTTGCGTAAAAATGAAATGTTTAGTCGAATTAAGCTCGCCAAAATCATTTCTTTTTAGATTTTGATCGCTTAAAAACGGTCCATTTGACCTGCCTCGTGTCACTCTGCGACCTTGCGTCTCGGTGGAGATACAGTTTTAGACAAAGATATCATATTCCAAAAACTGCGTAAGTTGATCAAATAGTGTGATTTTTTATTAAGAAAATCAAATTATATAAGGAAGCTATAAGAAATCCGGCGTCTGCTATATTGTTTTAAATTTTGTCAAAATTCAAGTGCGAAAATTACATTGGAATGCAAAGATTTTGTTCGCATTCAAAATAATTAAAACTTTTTATCGCTAAATATCGTAGAACTTGATTTTTCCAATAAAAAAACACGACTTTTTTCTATTTACGTAATTTTTGGAATATGACATTTTCGTTTCGTGGCAAAAATGTACACTATATAAAAAATATCTGTGTTTTTTTTTATTTTGTAGTTAAGTGTAATTACAAAATAAGCAGCAGATTTTTTATTACTCAGACCATTAAATCATACTAGAAAACGATGGAAATGCAGGGAGCAACCATAATTGTTTTGTATTTTGACAAAATTCACGGGCGACAATTCAATTCAACTACAGAGATTTTGTTTGTATTCCAAATAATTAAAACTTTTTTAATCACTAAAAATTGTAAAATTGGATTTTCTTAATAAAAGAAGATTACTTGATCAATTTATACGATTTTTGGAATATGACATCATCGAACCGTGATAAGTGCGATTAAAAATAAGCGCCGATAATTAATGCAAAATTCAAAAGGTGTTTCCATTATTTTGTTCAAGCTATTGTCTATATCTGTGTAGATATATTTACATAAAGGCACAAAGATCTTTTTTAAAGTAGAGTCTTCTATTCTTTAACTTAAAAAGTTGAAGCGGTACGAAGACGAGAATTGTCTATTAAAACAAGCAACCTTCTGTACACTAGAATTTATTTTTCTACATAGTGACTACCATTCTCATATAATTTTTGCCAGCAACGAACGAGGACTGTGTGCAGCCGGAGCGCACATTGCTTTGCGAGTTTTTTTTGTTGTTTTTTTTGCATGAAGATCACCACTTATCAAGGCCCAGAAGCCAACCGGGGATAAGGGTTATTGCGTGTACAGTAATCAATGAGATAGTATCGTAGTAATCATTCGTATTCGAGATTTGATAAACTGTCTTACTTAAGGAGGCGGTTTGTCAGGAATTTGTTTATGTTGGACTTGAAGACATCCAAGTTGTAATCAGGTAAGAAACAAGCAAACGGAAGATAGTTCCACAGTCGTGCACTTCTGAGAAACAAGCTCTGCTCATGGAATCTACGTTTTTATTTAGGCACAGATAAAGAGTGTGGAAAATTAATGACAATAGTTTCAGCTAGACGAGTGGTTTTCGTGAAAGACTGGCGAGGGGGAACCAGAGATTGGAGCTCAGACCAGCACTTGCCATGGAAATAACGATAAAACAAAGACAGGTTCCTTCGCCAAGACATGTTGCAGCTTGGTTCTGGCATTAAATCTAAGATTAAAAATATGACCTGTGGTTCGAAACTATAACATGACACCCCTATTGCAATCCGGAAACGCATAAGCAACTAGAGCAGCGAAATATATAGAGAAACGAGTAGGGGTAGGAATATCACCTTGTTTGACAACATTGTCAACTGGGATTTCATCAGACAATTTTCCGTTAAATGAGACTCGAGCTTTCATGTCCCTGTGCAGTTCCTTAAACATTCTAAAAAAGTTTGGAGGACACCCTACTTTCTCTAAGATGAACCAGAGAGCATCCCTGTTAACGGTGCCAAACGCTTTGCTTAGATTCACAAACACTTGATACATTGAAATCTATTGTTCAATGCATTACTCCTGGACTTGCCGGGCTGAGAAAATCATATGCATAGTTCTCTGCCAGACCTAAAGCCACTTTGTGACTCTGGAATAGCATTAGGACAAACATCCTCCAGTAACCTGTTTAATAGAAGTCGTGTGAGAACTTTCCCAGCAGCTTTCAAAAGCATAATCCCACGGTAGTGGTCACAAACATTTTTCTGTCCCTTTTCTTTAAACAGGGTCACCAAGACACCATCAATCCAATCCTGTGGAACAGAAGTTCCACCGGAACACCATCTAAACCAGGTGCCTTGCCACTACTGATTTGTGCTATAACCAACTGCATCTCAACCAGATTCGGCAAACGATCCATTCTGAATATGATATCACATTGTGGTAGGCTATCAATTGCATCTGCATCTACTGCTGAGGGATTGTGGAACACATCAGTAAAGTGCTCTTGCCATCTTTTAAAGATATTTTCTATGTCCTTAATGACAACAGCACAATCCTTTGACACCAGGGGAGATATAGAAGAGTAGGAGGACCAAATTTTTGGCGCAGGAGTCCATAAAATTCCTTCGAATTTTTTGTGTCAAACGCCTTTTATATCTGCTCCGTTATATTCATCCATCATTGGTTTTTCATTTTTCTTAGCTCACGTTGCAATGTGGCTTTGACCTCTTTGTATTGTCGCAAATTAGTTGTATGATCAGAATGATCTTCACAAAGTAAAGATTCATAAATTGTCTGTTTATTCATCAGCAACTGATTAATTTCAAGATTGTTATCGTCAAACCAGTCCTTGTTCTTATCCCTCCTGAAGCCAAGAACTTCAGCACCAGCAGAATAAATCTGAGTCTTAAAATTCACCAATGTTCCATCAAATCACGATTATCGAGCTCTTCCGCCAAACTCTTTTGAACTTAAGGCAAATTTAACTTGGCGACATCAATACGGCTAGGTACCTTAACACCACTATGACGAACTTTCTTACGGATTCGTAAATGAAACTTTCCTCTCACTAACTTGTGATCGGTGTCACATTCAGCACTGCGCATGACACCAACAGTATATGCATCTCGAAGGTCGCGTTTTCGAGTTATGATGAAGTCAATTAGATTACCTGCTTTGAACGTGGGTGCATTAAAATAGCTTTGTGTTTCAGTTTACGGCAAAAAAGTGTTACAGATAGCACGATTAAATTCTGAACACAGCTCTAGTAGTTTAAGGCCATTAGCCTTCATGGTACCGATACCATAGCGGCCAAGATGACTCCAAGTCTCATAGTCTTTCTCAAGACGAGCATTGAAATCACAAAGAATAGAAAGATTTTCATCAACAACAGAGCGCAGAGACTCATAGAAACACAAGATGTGATCTTCATTCGCTTGAAGGGTTGGTGCATAGACCGAAAGAATAGAGATGAATCTATTGTGTGAGAGAGCAGCACGAAGTTTCATAATGCGATCACAGATACTGGAAGGAAATTCCATAGTATCAACCAAGGATGTTTTAATCGCAAAACTAACTCCACCATTTCTACGGATACTCTCCGGTTTACCAATCCAGAAGAGAGTGTATCCTGATGATACCTCTGTCATTTTCTCTTCTCCTGAGAGGCGTCTCTATGACAGAGCAGCAATATCTATATCAATTCTCTGTAGCTCTGCAGTGACAAGAACTGTCCTGTGCTCTCGACGGTTAGATGACGCTTTATCAAGAAGAGTGTGTTCATTCCAACCGCATACATTGAATTTGGAGATACATTTTTGTTTTCTTCCTGCTTACATGAACCACTGTTAGCCGTAGGAAACAAACCAGATGATAGACAGTTTTTAGTGCAGCTTTTTTAGCACTTTCCCAAGACATTGGATGGGCAGTGCTCTTCTTGAATAGGACTGCTCAATCACAGGAACATCCACCGGAGTTGGCCTCTTACATGTGAAGCCACAACAACGATGTTAAGATAGGGTTCCTGTCGCCTCTGTGCAGATTTGTGACTGTGTACCTCAAACTGGTCAAATCTGTACATGTTGTCACTCCTCCATCGTCATAAGACTTGCAATAGAAATAAACGACAGATAAAGATAAGATAGAAAAAGATGAACGATAGATCTCAAGTAACATCTGCACATCATTGTATTAAAGTGAAAAGCACTTGTACGACACGAGTTCCACTCTCTAAGTCACCGCGATAATAACCCAGTGACAAGCCATTGCAAGATGACTGGTAATTGCTTCGACCTCTCCTAGAAGGATTGCCTCCATCATGGTTTACAGGAGCTTCTATCCCGCTAATGTCATTTACCCATAAGTGGGACTTAGGTAGCTGGGGATCAAAGCATGGTCGACACGCCAGTGGGTACTAAATGCCGCAGTCGACAGGGTCTAAGCTCCTCTGGAGGTTTCTGTCAGGGTTACATCACCCTTAACCTTTGGTTCAAAAACCTTATTCCACAAGGCAGTGGGGACTCAGTTTTTTGGCGCTGAGCACTCGCCATTCACCAAAGCCCCGTTAGCATGGCAGAAATCACAACGTGCACGGGGGGTACTAGATTGGGAGAAGCTATATATGACGCTAGAGCATTTGTGTACTTTTAACACACGCCCACACCAATCCTTGAGCTCTCTCTCTATATATATATACATACATACATGTATACATACATATATATATATACATACATATACATATACACACACACACATATATATATATATATATATATATATATAAATTCAAGCTTAAAATATTCAAAACAAGGGACTAATGAATACAACGAAGTTGTTAGAGAGCGCTCGATAACAAGAGCAAAGTATTTTATCGAGGGTAAAGAGTTACATATGGTCGCTACAAACAGCCATCTGTTTCAGTCAATGAGACTTTTCTTCTTTTTATAGCGTTGAATGGTCCAGGGTTGCCTGACGAAGTCTCATTGACTGAACAGATGGATGTTTGTAGCGGCAATATGTAACTGTTTAGCCTCGAAAAAATAATATATATATATATATATATATATATATATATATATATATATATATATCATATCCAAGTTTTTGTTTTTTTATTATATTTTCACCCAAACAAGACACATTGCCACTTTGATGGAGGGGCTACTTTCAGGGACCTGCTTCCCCAACTGTACTGACATGCAGAAGTTATAACGTGACCCGAGATCTTACTGCCAAACTCCCTACATAGTACCCCAGTAGATTATGCCCCTGACAGTAAAGTGGCAATGTGCCTTTTTTGGGGTGAAAATGTAATAAAAAAAAACATAATGATTTTGAAAGTCTTTCTATCCTCAATGGTTTTTCTGTAATCGTGCAATGCACTTTTGTTGGAATCTTTGAAACAGTTTGGTCATCATAATGTAATATGTAACATCTTTAAAAAATCATATTGAGACGCCATTATTTACCAACGTTAAAAGTAAACGATAAAATACACGGCGGTCGCTAGAAAAGCGGGAAATTTGAAGGTCAGCTTAGATTATGAGTAAAATGCGTGATTGCTATTTTTGATTGGTGCCGTGTGAGTGTTGTAAAAATAAATCGTTGTTTGACGCTGCAGTGAAGTGTACGGATAACATTTTGGGTATTTATGAGTACAGTATTACATTTCTCTTTGAAAAACTTTGTAAAAATTATTCTTTGTAAAAATAAATCGTTGTTTGACAAATTTCCCGCTTTTCTAGCGACCACTCTGTATAATGAGATTTTCAGATAGGTAGTGGGAGTATGGTATGATAGTTTTAAGAACGATGGACAGAAAACATGAAAAAATACATAATTATTTGGAAGAACTAGTAAATATTTGTTAACATTAGACTTTAATGTAACCATGTTTTAATCTACAAGGAAGTGTATCTACATCAATTTGTTTGGCGTTTTTTAAATGAGTATATGTTCCTGTAAAATGGATTGGTTTTAAGGACAATGAGGAAGTAAGGAAAGTTGTTGCGGTTACGGTAGAAAGTTCCTGCTGTGGTTGTTTTACCGAGTGAACAAACTTTCTAGTTTAATCAATTGTTTTCCATGTAAATAAAAATGAGTAAAGAGAAAGTTCTTATTATTTGGATGCTTCGGTGTACTTTTCTTATTTCCAATGTTATTTTCATAACATTTCCGTAAATGTAAAGGCTGATGTCCGTCTGGTGCATCCTATCAAATCGGTGACGTAGTGGATTAAGTACTTGTTAAATTCAATTATAAGTTACATTCTTAATCGGCGTTAAGGTTCAATCCTCAGTGCGGGCGACATTAAAAATACAGCTGGAAATTATTTGAAATTGGACCCAGTAACGGTTGATGGAATTAGAGAATGCCACCTCCGTGTGTTACATGAAGGTTTCATTCGAAAATCCATGCAGATTCCAGAATGATTCCCGAGTTCGACGTGTAGTATAGTACACGTTTGCACACGAGACCAACATGTTTATGTAGTCTACGTCGCAAGGGACAAAAGACAGGTAATAACTCGACTAATTTACTTTTGTAAGAATGCCAATTATGTCAGGGCTCATTCCCGAAAGAAAAGTGATTCCGAACATGATCTCGCACGTCATTCACGTCTCGAACGTGATCGTCCTTTTAATAGTCTTTCTGTTACCTTAAAAGTGACGTCATTTAGCATGCATTTACATACTTGCGCCTGCGCCCAGGGACAGACGGAAAGATTACCAAAACTCACACATGAAGAAGGCCGGAGATTACGCCGACCAAAACGTTGTGAAAATGACACACAAGATGAGAACAGTAGTCCAAAGTATGCAAATAATATAAATAATTACTCATTGTCTCAAAATTTTAGAATAATAAAGACTACTTATATCCCTTCTATAAGAAACAGATTGTTAGGAAGCGGCCAGTTCGTCCAGCGCAAGACTGTGACGTCGGCTGTACTCTAAATAACAATGGTCTTTGATCTCGGGCTTAACCACTTCTGAACATTAGTGCCATCTAAGTCTCGGAAGTAGATCTAAGTGCAGTTAGCGTGAAGAAACAATATCGATGCGAAACAAACAAACAAACAAACAAAATAAAAATTGAAAAAGCAAAGAGACAAATTAATAAAAGAATCCGTAGATGCGTAGGTAGATAAGAAAAAATAATAACACACAAAAAAATAAATAAGAATACAAAAGCGAAATGTCGGACAGGCCAGAGTTGAGTAAAAAAAAAATATGACAGAAAAAATAATTTGTAGATAAAGAGGACAAAATCGTAAAAAAGAATAAAAAAGAAAAAACTGTTTATTGAACAAAGAAAAAAAAATACAATCCAGGCAATGTTCAGTGTCAACCAACTTTTATGTAATTTTTCTCTTTTTTTATTTTGGTCCGACGGACGCGTTACATGCTGATACTGTTCGGTATTTTGACTATAAAGAAATATTCGTTCAGTATGAGACTTGATAATACGGTCATGTGTCTTTTGATGTAGGTGTGAGGAAGTATTACCGACTATTTTATATACTCGGCAAAGTACTGCCACATAATAATGAATGCTTGTTTAAACACCTTAACAATTAAACTAAGTATAACCTTAGATACATCAAAGCGGCGAAGATTCGAATACTCTTCCTTTTTAGAGAAACTATACGTGCATTTAGTATACAAATAAGTCGTAAGCCTTTCTCAAATTCATTGATCCCATTGTCTTAAAGTGTTAACTACTTATAAAAGGATAAATATTAAAACCTTAAAAACGAGTAACAATGTAAGATCATGCCGTCCCTTACGACATCAGATTCCAACTCTGTTTGCTTCACTGTTCTATTCGTCTTTATCCTTATTCCGGGCATTTTTTCCTAACGATTGCAGAAGATGGGATTATTGCATTACCAGTATAAAAAATAATACAATGCGTTCCCTAGAGAAAACACATCTCCGATATATTGTATGTAAATCAGTTGTGTTTTGAGTGTGTGTGTATGTGTGCGCTCGCACGCACGCCCGCGTGTATGTGTCTGTGTGTGTGTGTGATAAAGGGCCCCAAAACGTTGTCCGTTGATAGTTGTCTACCGAGGCATCTTTGACGGTCAATTGATCCGTTCGTCTTCACATCTGCTAAAACTCTTTGCAACTTGTTCCGAGCCGTCAAATGTTGCAAATTTAAAACTATCGTAAACTAACTCAACTCCCTAAATATATTGACTTCTATAATCGGAAATCTTATGTCCGGTCTTTTATTTTAGTTACCGCCATTAATAGAAAATGACTACTTCCAGGCTCGCTCTTTCAATCACTCCTAGCTGAGTAGTCATCTTACTACCTTTGGGCACTGTGGGAAATCATTTCGGACCATTATAATGTTTTTTTTTTAATTTCCAAAACTTTTATTTTTCTTATATGCATCATTTCTTACCGGCCCTTGGGGAGCAGACTCTGTGGTAACGACGTTTTCACATGTTAATACTGTACATGTTCGTTAGAGGATTATAGTCTAATGCGTTTTATATAAATTATGTGTTGTAGTCATTTTTTGTTAGTTTACAAGTTCTCGAATGTTAACTATTCTGATATTTTACGAAACAATATATGACGCCCCAAATTTCTACGTTTTCTTTATTAAAGGTAACTGATTTACCACAGTTTCCTTGCGTAATTAATTTGTTCCGTCAAATTTTGGTCGCTTTACTCAAATTTTGGTGAGGAAACTGGTTCAATCGCTTATTGTCAACCAAAGTCAACTAGTGAACCGGCTTACAACTAAAAATCTTTTAATCTTAATCGCCAAATTAAATGAGATATTACACCATTACCGTAAACACCAGAAACATCACAAGCGACTTTGGCAGCATTGACATATACGTAATAAGTTTAAGGCATCAAAATTTAGTAGTTTCGTTTACTTATGATTTTATGTTAAGAATAAACATTTTATAAAAACGCCAGATTTTGCATTTGAGAACCGAACATGTTAGATATGGCGTCAAACAAAAAACAAGCAAACAACACACCATTAATAACTATTTGAATTCGCTAGTTGTCGTCAAATGTCGCAAATTGAAGAATATCGTAAACTAACTAAAATCTCCGAAATATATTAATTTCCTGATCGGAAATCCTATGTCCGGTCTTTTGTTTTAGCTACTGCCACACCTGATTAATAGAAAACTGTCGAATTCCACACATCATGAATACACATTTGACGATATAAACACCTTGAACCATAAATCTTGTACAAAAATGGCCGGATTTGGCATTTAATAACCTGAAAAGTGTTGATATGCCGTAAAAAACAAGCATACACAACGTTTACATAATATATATACTAGCATATATATTGTAAGAAAAGGCAGTAAGGGCTTGCAATGAAATGGTGTCCTTGCTTACACGCGGTATTTTCTTTCCTTGTAAAGGTAACAATTAACTGGTAACGTTTGCCGAACAAAAGTAACGAGGTAATCAGTCTAAGAGACGCCAACCGACTAGCAAGCTAGGTAACTAGCTACTTAACTAATCACTAACCCGTAGCGAGACAACTCCTTTTATACATACTAACTCAGAGTGGCGAGAATTCCAACGTGATTTCCAACGAGATTGGAATGTCTATTTAACTTAGTGGGAAATAGACACCCAGTTTCTCAGTAACGGCAAACAGCAGTTCAGTGTCTTTTCTTCCCTCCGACCCACTCCCGGTAAGTCAAATCAATTTCAATTCTTACAATATGTCCTCCTCCCCCTTTTCGGCCGAAAATGTTAGCTGGTTTTATTAAGGTGTGCTTGAGTCGGTGGTCCTTATGCGGAAACGGGTTTGAAACAACCGCCTTAGGGTGAATATTTTATTCACCCGATGAGCAGGTATTTTGTATCACGAAATCATGTAAAAAAAACACGTACTTATCACATTTAACCGTCTGTTTCATTATGTGAAGCCATTATCCCAGTTTCCCATCTCTGTTCGATCGTGCCGAAAGAATCATGTCACTAATTGGATTCTGTCATTTAATTACAACCAGACTTTTCGGGATGTTACCTCAGCAGCCTTTTACATGGCTATCATCCGTCGCCATATTCTACCCGACCCCCTCAAACAACAACATACACAGAATAAAGAATGATTCCTCCTTCCTATTAAAATAAAGATAACAGATATATATTTATTACTTATTATCTTTGACCTAAGGCGATTGTTTGATGGAAGATGAACAAGTTGATTTTATACTTTCCCCTTGACGCCATTATTTGCTCGTGTTATTGCGACGTCAATCGGTCTGTGCTTCACGGTTTACTTTAGCTTATTATGATTAAGCATATAATGCCAGTTTGATCTCTGAACGCACGGACTGAGTGGACGCATCTTTGATTTTCCCCGGCAACTATTTTGAGACAACATTAGATTAACTCGTTTTGGTGTAGACATTAAAACAGGTCTTTAAACTCATTTTATTTCAATAAGAAAATTTGAAAATCTGAAAATGTTGAGAAATGATAAAATCATGTTTTTATGGAATTATTTTGACTTTACATTGCGTAAATCTCGCGACTAAATCTCGCGACTAAATCTCGCGCTTAAACACACGGATTTGAGCAGTTACCGAAACAGGACATATTTTCTCTTCGTGAGGCTACGACTCCTCATCACATCATTATGAAGAAGAAGAAAAAACTCAATCGGACTGATCTCTTTGATAAAGCCATGTTATTGGCGAAAATTTGATAACAACACAAAAAATAAAAATAAAAAATGATTTTATAATTTCACAACATTTTCAGGTTTTCAAATTTTCTTATTTAAATTCATTAAAAAATGTTTTCTAAAATGTGTGACTTTACATTGCTCATTTTATTTCATTTCAAAATTACGGCAGTTAGAGTACATTTAACTCTGACATAACGCTATATATATATATATATATATATATATATATATATATATATATATATATATATATAAAAGTGAAAGTGTTTGTCTGTCTGTCTGTGTACATTTCCCTACGCAATAACTTTGTAAATTTTTAGTCTACAGACTTAAAATTAGATAGCAGGGTACTGAGATTGGAGAAAATCGATGTGATCGGTTTTTGGGCAGAATTTGGCGATTAAGGTGTCAAAGTTCAACGATTTGACCTTTGAGAACTCTACGAAACTCCTCTGACAATTTAGGGTCTACACACTTGAAATTTTAGATATAGGTTCCTTGGACATGGATCTAACTTAATAACTTGATTTGAGCCCAAAAACAATAAATGTTAAGGGTTCAAAAAAGGGGTCAAAGTTTTAAAAAATTGACCTCTGAGGTCTCTCCAAACTTACTCACACAATTTCTGGTCTAAATATTTGAAATTTTACATAAAGTTTATTCAGAGATAGGGCAAGCTTTTTCATCGGTTTGGGTAGGAAATTTTTAGTTACCAACATATATAAATGTATGTATGTATGTATGTTTGCAGGCGACGGATTTTACCAAGATCAGTATCATTTTAAAGTTCGACCTTTCATACGACAAATATCGAAAAATTGGCTAAAACATTAATATCTTCAACTTCAACTAGGCACTTTTCTAAAGGGGGGGTCACTTTTTTTCGCTGATATTTTTGAAAGTTACCCCTTCCTTTACATTGCCTAGCCTTAATTTAAAAAAAATCTCGCTTCCGGTTTGGCGGTGGTCGTAACAGCATAGACGTTAGGTTTTTACCCCCTCCTTTTCCTCCTTCGCGGTACGGGTTCGAGTCTGCCTTCCTACTACCGCATTTTTTTTGTTCAACAGACATATCCAAACACCCAGGCAACGCCAGGCTAAAATGCTAGTATATATATATATATATATATATATATATATATATATATATATATATATATATATATATATATTGTGATTGTTTATTTATCTATTTTTTTTATTAGGGATTGTGTTATTTTTTCTTCTTTCTTTTCTCTTCCTGGGCGATCTTAAGAGAGAAATCTGCCCTTTGTTTACTAGGACGTATTATTTGGAATTATTAAGGTATTATTCAGTTATTTTTTAGATATTATAACGTGCATAAAAATAGAAATGCATGTTTCGATACTATTAATTTGATATGTTAAGTATTTTTGCCTGCGAGTTGATAAAAAATCTGTTATGTTATGCTGTGTAAGGTGTTAACATAAGTCCAAATCGCCTGATCCCTTTTTCATCCGATTTTTTCGATTATCAATTATCGATACTCCTCGAAGATATTCCGATATAATACCTATCTAAGACTACAATCACGCACTTAATGTACCTTCGTGTGAAATCTCATAAAAATCAGCCCAGCCGTGTTTGAGTCCATAGAGAACAATCTTACACCGACATATACAGATACCATTCCTTTCATATCATAGTTGAGGTGTATTTTACAAATTTTATCCCCACATAATTATATAAAATAAGATATCAAAGAATAGTTCTAACATAGAAATGTTTTAACATAATTAATATTGATGACTCATTTATGTGTGATATCTTTCTACCCTACCTTTATGTTAACGATTCCTCTTATATCTACAGACACTAGTGTTTCATGCTTACGCAATAAGCAGTGTAGGACTTTCTGTTAGTTGGAAGATTGCAACCCGGTTACTACGTCAAACTTCACTCCGTGAACTGAAATTTTTCCTCAAGGTCACCGGCAATGAGCATAAAAACCAAGGAAAACTAAAAGCTTACAAATTTTAAATCAGACGCAGACGCAGTAAATAGTCAGAGAGTATTCAACGTCCAGAAGTTGAAATGTTGCCGTGACGCTAAAGTTGACCTATTTCCTAATTCGCTTAAAAAGCATCAATTTTATTTCTTTAAGAGGGTTCATAACTATACAATCAAATACATATTATAAACTATATATATATATATGTGACCGGTTTTCGGACAGAAATTTAGAGATTAAGGGGTCAAGGTTCAAGGATTTGACCTTTCAGAATTCTACCAAACTCCTCCTACGATTTGGGTGTAAACACTTGAAATTTTAGATATATATTACTTGGACATCGGTCTAACTTAATAACTGTATGCGAACCCTAAACAATAAAGTTTAAGGGTTCATAATAGGGGCCAAAGTTTAAAAAAATTGACCGTTTTTTTTTTTGTTTTTTTTTGTTCAGCATACACCTCAAAACACCCGGGCAACGCCGGGCACCCATTCTAGTATATATATATATATATATATATATATATATATATATATATATATATATATATATATATATATATATATATATATATATATATATATACATTAAACCTCATATATATAACATACAGTAAACCTCATATATATAAACATAGAGATATACATAATGAGGGTGTACAGTAGTTTCAAGTGATTTGTGGAGTAAGGAAAAAATGCAGTTTAAAAGCCATAAGGATACTGACAAAGTTCAACATATCACGGACAGCTAAAATAAACACAAATACAAAAGGGGATTCAAGTATATGTGATAAACATAAACGAGCATCCTTAACTTAGATTATGTAATAGAAAACGGGTCCGTCAGCTGTTTATCGTAAGTGTTACGGAAATATAAAAAAGAGTACAGCAATTAAAGTCATGGCTTTCTAGTGCTGCTGATCACAAAACATCTTCACCAATAACGAAATGTAGATACAATTAAGTTATTCTTTTAGACTTATATATATATATATATATATATATATATATATATATATATATATATATATATATATATATATATATATATATATACTAGCATGGGTGCCCGGCGTTGATGATGTGGGCCATTTATTGAAAATTCATAGATTAAGAAAAACCTTAAAATGTGTGAATCTCTTGTCGAATTATAAATTTTTCGCCATTTTTTTTTAATTTACTGAATTTAATTTCAAATTTCATTGATACTACGGCTTCATGTCGTATATTGAAACCATTATTTGATTGAGATTGTCTTTTAAATACTGATACCAATAGTATTACACAAGCTGTAATCTGAAAGTATTTCCAAATTATATATATACAGTGATGATCATATTTGTTGGCACGGTAAAATAAAAGTTAAATTTTGTCTAATAAATTCTAAAAAAGGGATTAAATTAAAGAAAATAACAAAGTATATTATGTATTTTTAACTGGCCTTTCCGATGCAGCAATCGGATTTTAGAAAAAATAAATAACAAAGGCACAACAAACATAATTGCAAAAAACCCTTGTTCAAAATTATTGGCACGATTTATTTAATAATCAATTGTATAGCCTTTGGCCTTGATTACCTTCCTCAGTCGCTTTTCATAGTTTACAACCAAGTTGTTGCACTCTTCAGTAGTAATTTTAGCCCACTCTTCCTGACAATAATCCTCCAATTGAATAAGATTCTTAGGCTTCCTTTGCATTACCCTCAATTTTAATGTTCTCCATAAATTTTCAATTGGATTAAGGTCTGGGCTTTGTGATGGCCACTCCAAAACATTAATATGATTGTCCTCAAGCCATTTATTAGTCAGTTTAGCCGAATGCTTTGGGTCATTATCTTGCATGAACCACCAACGACGACCAAGTGAGAGCTCTTTAGCAGAGTCTTTCATGTTTTCATCCAATATTTTAACATAATCTTCCTTTTTTATGCTACCTGTGACCTTAACAAGTCGCCCTGGTCCAGAGGCAGCAAAGGATCCCCAAAACATCAAACTGCCTCCACCGTGCTTCACTGTGGGTATGGTGTTCTTAGGCAGGAAAGCTTCACCAGATTTTCTGTAAATATAAGACACTTTATTATGGCCAAATAACTCTATTTTCGTTTCGTCAGTCCATAGAACACGTTTCCAGAATGCAACATCTTTATCAATATGATGTTTTGCAAAGGCTAGCCTTGCTTTCAGGTGCATAGGCTTCAATAAGGGAGTCTTTTTCGGACGACATGCTTTTAAACCAGCTTTCTTCAAAACTCTACCAACTGTATGTCGAGATACATTCACTCCAGAGGTGCTCTGTTCATCAACAATCTCCCCAACAGAGATCCTTGGGTTTTGTTTTACTTGTCGAACAATTTTCCGTTCATCTCTTGGGGAAAGAATCCTTTTTCTCCCTCTACCCTCTAAACTCATAACGTGGCCTTGCGATTTGAACTTGTTTATTATGGCTCTAACAGTGGATTTGGGAAGGTTTAGCTTCTTTGAAATCTTATCATAGCCCTCCCCATTGGTATGGCATGCTACAACAAGCTTCCTGACGTCTTCGCTGTGTTCCTTAGTTTTAACCATGGCGATTGAAAATTATAATTTAGTCACTTATAATAGTTTAAATAAATCGCTATCTTAAAAATTATTCACTGAATTAGCGTTAAACAAGCATAATATTGCTATAAAAAGTTCAGAAAGCACGTAAACCGGAAATTGATTGATATTATACTGATACTAAAAGAAAAACAAAGCTGTGCCAATAATTTTGAACAAGGGTTTTTTGCAATTATGTTTGTTGTTCCTTTGTTATTTATTTTTTCTAAAATCCGATTGCTGCATCGGAAAGGCCAGTTAAAAATACATAATATACTTTGTTATTTTCTTTAATTTAATCCCTTTTTTAGAATTTATTAGACAAAATTTAACTTTTATTTTACCGTGCCAATAAATATGATCATCACTATATATATATATATATATATATATATATATATATATATATATATATATATATATATATATATATAGTCTTGGAAGTTTTTAACCTTTAAAACTACACACAAACACATTTTCATTCGTTAGAAAACCATTTAGTCAGTAAGTCATTCAATAACCTGCAATCACTGCATAAACTTGCTCTCTCGAATTCACTATATACCAGTAATAATTTATTTTTTAAGGGATCATCAATTGTTTACCATGAAACACTGTTTCGGGGATTTAAACACAAAACAGTATATTACCTCATGACTCCCCAGCAGTGTTGATCAAACAACACCTCCCTTAATCTTAGGAAAAAAACATGTTTCAAATATTAGGCCTAGTTTCCTATTCTTAATTAATATATACGCTTTGTTTCTTTTTACTTAAACAGTAATATATTGCTACACAGTCCTGCTCATGTTTCGGTCAGCTAATTATCAGCAACTAGAGACCTCTTCAGGCAGTACAGCTTATACGAAAGCAAATTTTTCAATTAGAATATCAGATCTTTCTCGTCGTAGGAAGTTAATATCAGGAGATTCCGTCAAATGTGAAAAATAAGATTTGATTGAATGTAAATAAAACTCAATAGATGTGCTTATTTAAGCCTGTGTTTAGATATAGGACTGACTGGGAAAGGATGGGGGTTAAGGATCGAGATAAAGATAATTGAAGAATAGAAAGAATGGTATTTCTATGCGTGTGTGATAGCCGCCCTAAATCGTTAACATGCTCGTGTGTATAGGTTCACACAGTAGGAGAATATGAATTTGACATATCTATGCTAAAATGGAGGTTCAGATTTAATCGGGGTTATTCATTTAATACATGCTTTTAATTAAACTAAAATTTTTAAGTTGTCAGGAAATGTACGTTTACGTTACTGTCTTGTATATCCCCGCCCCATCTCTATCATCCCTACATACATTAGTGAAGAGATTAGATTAGGAAGAAAAGAGAAAACAGGTAAGGAAAAAAAGAAGAAAATGAAAAAAGAAAGAAGGGGAGACGAGATAGCTGAAGAATGAAAAGGGGAACCCATAAATAATTTAAGGTATGTCTTTCCTATTCGTCACCGATCGCCGTCTACTTCCCCAACCCTCCTTCCTATCCTTCATCATAGTCTTTTTACATATTTATTTTTCGCAACTGAAAGTTGTTAGCAATACTACTACTACTAATAATAATAATAATACTAATACTAATACTAATACTACTACTACTAATAATAATAATAATAATAATAATAAGAAGAAGAAGAAGAAGTAAATCTCAAATGTATATAATTAATTTATCTCCATGCTTAGACATAATCATCTACACCAAGTACGTTTATGATAATTAAAAATACAATAGAGGATAAACATGTTGGTTATTCTGACTTTTTTAATAAATGATATTTATAATTTTCGTAATAACTATTTTGATTTATAATGGTAACAATAATGGGAAGAAAGTGGTTAAGTTAAATTCACAAAGAAAAATTTAGAGGATAATGGATTTCAAAAAATACAAGGTAAAATGTAAACGGCCAAAGATAAATAAAGTCAAGATAAAAAATTAGTCTAGATAATTGATCTGATGTTATCCACGTATGCATATATATGTATGCATCATTAAGCAAAAACACTGTGCTATTTACCAATGCTTGTCTGAATGAAAACATCCTGCCTAAACTCACAATATATATATATATATATATATATATATATATATATATATATATATATATATATATATATATATATATATATATATATATATATATATATATATATATATATATAGCAGCCGAATAGCGTAACAGTCAGAAGCTCCGACTGTCGTTTGGGCGATCGGGGTTCAATCCTGGCTTGAAGTAGTTGCTTGTCTAGCCGCACTGATGTACTTTATGTTGATGACTAAAATGTTCCCTGTATTGGGTTGAGCATATTCTGAAGTGATGTACAAATTACCATTAGCGTATTAAGTGATGTTCTTTGTGTAAACAAATTGAGCTTAGATATTTGAACAATGTCAAACCATTGTTAATTAACTGCCTGCATAGCGGCAGCCGAATAACGCAACGACTGTAAAAGCTACAACTGTCGTTTGGGCGGTCGGGTTTCGATCCTGGCATAAGGTAGTTGCTTGTCGAGCCGCACTGAAATCACGAGTTCATATCTTTTGCGATTCTATGCATTTCCTAATTATTTCAGTATTTTGACTGTCTATTTCTCTCTTACAATGATTTCTAGCATCTATGAATTTTTGCCTATTCGTATTTGCCTTCTGACATACGAACAGGCAGAATGCATGCTTCTTTGTGCAATGGCAGCTGCATAATCTGTAATGAACCATAGGGGTGAGTGGAGCTTGCTATAATACTTCCATATAAGAACATGTATTTCAATGCCCGCTTTGCATCATACGTATATGTTTTTATTAATTTCGAGTAGATTTAAATAAAAATATTTCAGCGTTAGTCTTCAAGTTTATGTCATATAACGGTGCATATTCTATACTGTTTAAATTTAAAATGTACATGGTGGTTGTGAGATGTTGAAACTAGTCAGATTTGACGATTTGAAATTTATGGTTAAGAGTGCTTTACTATAGTAGAGAAAACTATTGATTTCAATTAGAAAAAAATGTAATTAAAGTTTAAGTCTGGAATGATTTTCCGCAACGGTCCTAACAAAGATGGTGTAGTAATGATATTAGCCAATATTTAATTTGTCGAGATTTAAGTGAAAAGGTGATTGTTTGTTGGATCTTAGTATACGTAGTGGTAGAGACGTGGTTGATAGGGACCTAATGGGGAATAGTATGTCAGTGATTAAGGAGGTGTGAGTTGGTGATTCTCATTTTTTTTTATTTAGGAGTGTATCCTTAACTTTACATTTAGTGATAAGGGGTTTTCATTCAAGCAAAGCAAACAGGAAAATTAAGTGATTGGCAATTTCTATTTTTCTTTCAGAACTTGCCAGTTAACGATTTATGTTAAGTTTTTCTTATTACTTCACTGTACTATGCAACCAATGATGTTTTATCACTAGGTCTATGACGACAGAATATCCTTATCATTGTTTTGACTCTCGAGTATATATCCGACACATTTAGACACTGTTAATCCAAAGCATATAAAATATCAACGGATACACACTCGAGAGTCAAAACAATGAAAGGAATATGCTGTTGACCTAGCCCTACTTATCACTATATATACATATATATATAGAGAGAGAGTGAGATAGATACATAGATAAATCGATAGATATAGATATATTCTTTATCAATATACGTTGCATAATGATGATGTATGTATTTAAAAATTTTTCAATAATTGTATATGTGTAAATTTTACCTGTTGAGGTCAACTTTTAATGATTTTAAGTCAATGTTTAACCCTCAACAAGATGATTAACATCGCTGAAACTTTGATCAATCCACAAGGGTATTTTCTGATATTTATATCATCACACACACACACGCGCGCTCGCGCGCACACACAAAACACTCATGCCAGCCAGCTATAAATAGCTAGGCTATAACTTTTGTCTAATTAATATCTTAATTCTCATTTAAATTAGACGTAGACATACTGAGTGGGTAATATACTATATATATATATATATATATATATATATATATATATATAGTTCAAGTTAGTAACACTATATATCTCATGATAACTTCAACAGAAGAGTAATAGTAAAAATACCTTGCACAACCAAAGTTCTGTGTTTTGATTCTGTGGGGATTAGCTTCCATTATAGGAAGGGTCTTTAATCAATGGTTACGCGTTGTTTTAACGTTTTCTGCGTGAAGCAAACTCGTTATCTCTGTGTTTCAATGTCACGCTATTGCTGGGCGAGCAGGTTAATCTGTGGACGGTATAAAATGTCTCTATCTGCGTAGAAAACATGGCGATTCTGACTTCACGGAACAGCAGGTAGTTGCCTGAATTAGCCAAAATGAGGAATTGTCAGCTAGAGATGGCGGTCGCTTGGCCGGGAGATAAACAGAAACATAGCTTAGGGATTTAGTTTTATCATTGCCCATCAATTGTTATTATCTTGTTCATCTTTTCATTCCAAGGCTGCCCCCAACTCAGATTTCATTTCAGGATTAAAGAAAAAAAGAAAAAAACACTTTATACTTTACCTCCGGCAACTCTTGTTCTCGATCTGTCGAAATCACTCAGGTCAGCTTAATTTGAAGGATGGGTCAACCTTGTCTATAAACTGCTCCCAACTTTTGTCTTAATATAATGGAGTTTTGGTGTATGTTAGTTGGTTTTTTCTACATATAAAATGCGGCATTCACTCTATGGAAAAAAGTTAACTGGCTTTCCCCCGAAAGAAACATTTTCTAGAGAATATAAAATTCATTAGACCTCCAGTCTCAGGGAAAAAGATCATGTTATTTTTATTCATTTATTTATTTTTGCAGTTCTGGCGGGGAGATGTCGACATCCTACTGCATATAATTCTTGATACGGCTGCGTAATTTCGGTGCGTCAACGTAATTATAACGTATATATATATATATATATATATATATATATATATATATATATATATATATATATGTTTGTGTGTATATATATATATATAAATATATATAAGTTTATATATTATTTATATCTCTCATATATATATATACATATATATGTATATATATATATATATATATATATATATATTTTCTTTTATTAATATTATTGGAATTTTTCCTTTTTTCCTTGTACACATTTTTGTGAATTTTTCCATGGATTTCTGCTTTTGGATTATTATGGACCATCTTCTTCCAATCACGGGATTTTTGGATTTTACTTGTGCAAATGGAAATTCTATTAACTTTCTTGAAGTTACATATTTGGATTTTACCGTCACTGGATTATTTATCTTCCACCAAACTATCCATTCATGTGTAATTACCTTTTTCTTCACCATATTCCCTCTGCTTCACTTTTTCTGTTTTCAAGTAAGATCTTTGACTTACTTGTTGTTTCATCAAATACTTTTGCACGCAAAATCCGATCCCGCATTTTGCTAATTCCTACCCTCTGATGAGAAGGAAAGTATTTCTTCGAAACTCCGCGGATTAAGGACTATCCACTTATCTAGTGTTTCCTTTCCAGATTAAATATGTTTTTAACTTATTTCAAAGTGTTTTAACATGCTTTATTAACTGTTTGCTCGTATATATATATATATATATATATATATATATATATATACCATATGTAATATTAGAAGTTTTCATATATATATATATATATATATATATATATATATATATATATATATACCATATGTAATATTAGAAATAATTTCCACGACCAGTGGCGTTCCAAAAATCTTCTCAATGGTGGTACACATTCTCACTAGAATGACCTCTCCATATTTATTGGTAATAAACAATCATCACAAGTAATAATATTTTTCATTCCAAATTCTTAATACTCTCATTATATTCTTTCTCATTCAGCAGAGAATCGAACTATTTCTTTAACGCTTATCCATATTTTAAAAACTTATATCAGTTAATGTAAATTCAAATACATTACGTCATGTCTGAAAGTTCTTCTCCAGCATTGAATAGTGATAATCTATTCATCCTAGTTCTATAATATATATATATATATATATATATATATATATATATATATATAGTCATCCACATACAGTACTGTTTCGCTGTTTCACAGCTCATCAGTGCGGCTAGACAGGCAACTACCTCAAGCCAGGATTGAAACCCGACCGTTTGTACGACAGTCAAGGCTCCTAACCATTACACTATTGGCGGCTGCTTGAACGAGTAGTGAGTTTAACGATGTTTTGATATCGTCTGAAATATCCCCGCTCGATTTGTTTACACAAAGAGCGTCGCTTATATGCTAATGGTAATTCGTGTTTCACTTCTCAATATGCTCAACTCAAGGTGAGGAGCACTATAGTCATCCACATACCGTACTGTTTCGCTGTTTCACAGCTCATCAGTGCGGCTAGACAGGCAACTACCTCAAGCCAGGATTGAAACCCGACCGTTTGTACGACAGTCAAGGCTCTGTATGTATATATATATATATATATATATATATATATATATATATATATATATATATATACTAGCAGAAGTATCCGTCATTGACTGGGTTCAAAAGCAGCCTACAGAAAATGGACTGTGTTTGATGAAAGTATGATAGGTTATGAAAAGGAGGGGGTTGTAAAGAGATCGGTTTTGATACTCAAAAATTTTACCCTAAGCAAAATATGATGAAATTAAAGATAATTTCACGAAAATATATTTTTTATATCAACTTTGTTTCCATTCGTCGCCAAGAGTGATCAACAACATGATGTTTCCTTACAAAGAGAAAATGTTATATATATATATAATAATATAAATATACAATAAATAAATGTTACCATAGTCAATAAAAGTTACTTTTTATGGTAGAAAGGTTCATTGGTTTGTATTTTTAAGTACTTTCTAAAAAAAAATGTTTTTTAAATTCACGGACCGGTTACAAAAAAATCAAAATGGCAGCGATTTTGAAATGCAAAGCCTCGTTTTCAATTTGAAAAAGGGGCACCTGAGCATTCTGTGTTAACAATTTAAGAGCTTTCCTTCAACGTAAGGAATATTTATAAACATATCTTAATATTTTTCGTTATTTTGTGCTTGAGGAATATTCGATTATGGCATGTGTAGATTATATAAAAATTCTATTTAAGTAGTTACCGCCTAAAATTTCGTTTGAATTTCAGTTCGCTGAAATTATTTAAAGTAAAGAGCATTAAAAACTATTTCAAAACAAAAAAAAAACATGAACTGAACTTTTATTGACTACGGTAACATTTATTTGGTGTATATTTATTTTTTCGGGTAGACATTTGTTGGCTTTTCTGCTAAACACTCTTACTAAATAATATCGACGAAATATCGAAAAACAAAGAAACAAAAACAGTTTTGAAAAATAATGAAGCTTTACTTACTTTAGTAAAATAATCCGAAACAGCAAAATGGGATATTAAAAAAGTAAACACGTAATTACTTTAGTTTTTTTTTAAAGCAGAGAATCGATATAAATATGAATAAGAAGAAAATGGCGCCCTTTTCAAGCAGAAAAGCTTCGTTTCAGTTTTACAGTATTGAACGGTGTAGTATTGCGCCGTCAGATTCAGGCTTGTACTATTGTAATGTAAAGAACAAGTAGACAGGGTTGTGATTAACTGATTTCCTTCTAGTACACTGACAAAAAAAATCTTAAACAGATATATCAATAAAAATAAAAAGGTTATGTAAATGTTTTTAAAAAGGACACGTAATCACGTGAGCAGGAATTTTTCCTTCTTTTGACAAGATAACAAGTAACGTTCTTATTTTTTATTATTTATCTATTTATCTATTTTCGAAAGAGTGCCACGTGCAAGTGGAGAAGGAAAAAACAGAGTTATGCAAAATTTGTGTCGAGAATTGTTTAAAGTTCCGGCTTTTAATTTTTTGGCTTTAACTTTAATAAGAACGTGAATTTATGAGGTGAATTTATTCGCCACAATATGATTCAACTAAAAAATACATAAAAGCTAACGTGAATTTAGATTAAAGTAATATTGTTATTCTGGACCCTCACCCTTTTTTAAAAAACCTTATTAAACTTTGTAACATATTAACATTCTATGGAGGTCAGGCGCGAACGAACATCCAATAATTTTATTATACCATATTTCTTCAAACTAGAACATAATTATCAAAGTATACTTACGCAAATAGATATGAAAAGTTTTTGGTAAAGTTTATGCCATATTTCCATGGAGTATAGGCGCGAAGGCATACCCCACAATTTTATTATGCCGTCCCTATTTCAGTTGTACGTACTTATCAAAGTATTATTATGTACATCTATATCAAAAACCATTGTAAACGATTTTTTAAATTTTTTATTTCCATACTTTGGAGGCCAGGCGCGAACGCAGACCTCACAATTTTATTGAACCACCGTTCTGCCAGATCAAACGTACCCATTCCTGATCCTCGATACATCTTCTATAATTATATGTAATCAGTTTTTTAAAATAGTCAATCATATAGGAGCCTATTCGTGACCAGACACACACAGACGTTCAGCTTTATATTATAATATATATATATATATATATATATATATATATATATATATATATATAAACACCCATGACAGAAAAGAATAGATACTCATAGAAACAGTTTATTTCAATAAACATATAATTCATAGAACAAAATAAAAATAATTGTCACAAATGTAATAACTAATAATTGGTTGACATTCTATTTGCTATTTTTCATGCCAAGACTCTTTTAGGCATGGCATTGACAAGTTGACAAATTTCATCCTGGGGAATTTCTTGCAATGTGTAACGCAATAATGCTAAAAGTTCAGGCTTAGAAGATGACTTCTTTTTTTCATTTTAGGAAGCTTCCAGTTTGATATGTTTTAAAGGTTTTCAATTGGGTTCATATCCGGGGACTAACTTGGCCACATGGAAGTTTATTAATCCCATTTTAGCTCAACCAATATTGTGTCGTTTTAGGAGAGTGTCAAGAATTTAAACCTATCTTGAACCGGGAGTTAACATGGTTTATTTTACCACTGGAGAATATTGGCAGGAGTTCTTCATGTAATATTGAAACATATTTAGCAGAATTGATGTTTGTTTTTACACTCCGCTAGGTCTGAGCGACCATCACTTAAAATCGCGCCTTATACCATAACCGATAAGCCACTGCAGTCATTTTAAGTCAACCCTTTGCTGAGAGATCTTCCATATCCATACCCTTCCACTGTTGAGAAACAATGCAAATCTTTACTCATCAGAGAAAATTACACTTGTCTAAAAGGTTATAGGTTTTCCACCCTCTCATGAGCTCAATCTTTTCTGTGCTTGATATTGGCAGGGCAAACAAGGTTTCTTCTTGCATCTTTACCCTCCTTTGTATATATTTTATTTGTAGACTAAAAATTGACAGAGTTATTGCGTAGGGAAATGTACACACACGCAGGCACGCACACAGACAGACAGACACGTTCACTATTATAGGTATATATATATATATATATATATATATATATATATATATATATAAGGGTAAGTTGATTTTGAAATTGCACATAATCTCACTTAAAGAATAATGACTAAAAATTACCACAAAAAATATTTTTCTCCGAACTTTGTATTTACTTGAGTATTCCAACTGAAACACCAAATCAATCGAGATTTTTATCACGATATGATTGTCACCGGCAACATACGCCACTTTAATTGCACCGATGTTTTAACAAAAAGAAAATAATACAATACACTTTAAAATGAATATTTTAATATTTATTATTTTTTTATTTATAAATTAAATGAAAATATCAAAATTCAAAAATGTAATAAACCACTATAATATTTTATTTAATATACAAATGATTATTTACAAAAGTCATTTTATTTATTGGGTATTTATACGCTATTCACCGGTGTGCATTTAGCAATCGTTTTCATCCCATGTGTCCTATTGGCGCTTTTCGTTCTTTAATTCTGTTCAAGTTTTCATTTAAATAGAGGTCCTGGATATGACCTTAAACTATACCCGGTGGTGAGGCCCCATTTGCGGGCTTTGGGGAGTGTGGAACCACCCTTTAATTGTCATTGCTCCCAGGTCCACTCTGACACGAACTGGTAGTACCTGTTAGGGTCCCAACTATGCATTAAATAGAAACCGACTTAAAACAACAAATATACTATATTTAAAAAATTGTTCTTCAAAATCACTGGATTCAGCATTAAATAACCTGAAAAAAGTTGATATGCCGTAAAACAAAAACAACCAACCCACCAACTAATTTAAATAGACTTTACCATTAAAAATAAAGCGTGGATAATTATTCTGATTTTTTATATTATTAAAATGGTTATTGATTTAGTAACAAAACTATCTTATCTCCGTTCTAAACGAGCATTTTTATGCCGCCCTGTTTATTTGTACGTTTTTAATTATCAAAAATACACCTTGAGTTTTTCTTAAAGTAGACCTAACTATTAACAGTAGAACTTATAATATTATTCGAATTCGATTATGTTTTTAAAAGTTAGTGTTTATGCATTAAAAACCGGTTTGCTATCTCGTAAGTTACTTTTTAAATTAATCAAGTGAAGAATATTTGCAGGCAAATGAGCCTTATAGCCTTATCAAGTTCCTAAGATATGTTGTCGAGTTAGTTATGGGATACAATTCTTTTAATCTTAGAGCCAGCTTTGCCAATGCTCTTGGATTTGAAGGCTATGTGCGTTCTTATACTCAATAGAAATATGAGCGGTGGTATTATTGATAAATGTAAAGTTGACTGAGCAAAAACTAAAGTGAAAACAACTGCTCAACAAAAATAGGAGGAAAGTGTGAAAAATCTAATAAGTATTGGAGTTGATATGAGAACAGATATAGAGATATAGTGATGGAAAATACACAGAAGTTATGGAATAACTTAAGGAACCGGAATACCATTTAACTTTTATAAAGGAGACACTATATGAAGATCAATATTTGACACAGTGCTGTTCATGCAGATCAAGTAGTGGGTGTTTGACATAAATTCAACAGTGAGGACACTTATCAATGCTATCCTTGTTGACAACACAAATGCAAATACAAATTGTGAAGATGGAATGTTTGCAATTTAAAAAAATAGTCTTCAC
This sequence comes from Euprymna scolopes, assembly GCF_053919585.1. NCBI lineage: Eukaryota > Metazoa > Mollusca > Cephalopoda > Sepiida > Sepiolidae > Euprymna > Euprymna scolopes. The sequence goes on from NC_136507.1 coordinate 91,359,657, forward strand.
ACAATTGGTGTGTCTTTGTGCCATAATGAACTACCTTTCAGTATCCTTTTTAAAAATATGGATAGTTGCAGTAAAGGTTCTACAACATTCTGTGGTTTCCTTGGGAAATTATGCTCAAATGAATGTCATGATTTACCCCAAATATCATTTTCCTATATTAGCAGTCATTTGGATTCAATTTTGAAAATTGATAAATTACATCATCTCAGTTGTGACCAAAGACTCCAGTATGTATTCGCAATAGATCTTTCTAGAGGCAGGTTTTACTCCAGATGTGCCTCCTAAAAAATTGGTCCTTTGAACCAAGCATTATGTTTAACATTGGTCATCAGGCTCATGTGTTTATGGACTCGTGGTGCATACCCACAGAGGCTCACAATAACACTGCACAATTTAATAAATAATTTAATTAATTTTATTGTATATGTGCAGGCCACTTGTTGGTTTGACATTAAATCAAATAATAAATTCCACAATCAGCAAAAGCACATTTTTAATATGATCCAGAGGATTAAGCCGCAGCCTCATGGAATCCAACAGATTATATTAAGACATATACAAGAATACATATTTTTACTGTTTGAAAACCTTCTATACTCCGTGGTCGAATCTGAGGAAGTTGAAATAAGAAAAGATGTTTTAAAAGGAATTTTAGTCATTAGGTGAGAAAATATTTATTTATATATGCCTGACTTAATAATTTCTTCCAATTTATAGAATCATTTTGAAAGATTTCATCTAATTTAATCATAATTGTTAACTTGGAATTTTCAAATAATTTAATTAATTTATTTTATATTCTTTCAGGAGTGGAGAGTCAGCAAAGAAAAGGTTAAAAATAATACCAACTATTAATTTTAACGCCACGCATAAGACACAATTAATAGATTTAATATTACGTGGCATTTTTGAACTACCAATGATAGAAGACTTTTCCGAATCTGAACTTTGCCAGATTTATCCTCACATTTTAAAGGCGTAGAACGAGCAGTTAAGTAAAAAACGGAAGCTTCACAAGTTGTTTATGATTTTGAAGCAAGGCATCAACATATTGGAGCTACAGTTTTGAGTCAGAAATTGAAACCATCATTTTTGTTTAATGCTATTTGATGGAATTTATTGCATTTATATATTAATTTCTCTTACAATGTTTTCCCTTAATTGTTTGTTATAGTCTTACCTATAACAGAAAAAAATAAAAAGTGAGGGTATTCAAATATTACCACTGAATTCATCAAGTAAAAATGAAGTTTGCTAAAACAACTACTAATATTTCAATTTGAAGAGTTCTCATGATTTTTTTTATTAATATGGTTTTTTTATAAACTAAAATAACATTCCTTGATTTTAAATACTAAATTTATTGGTTTTCCCACTAATATTACAACACGCTTTTGTCTGATACTAAACGCTCAAGCAAGTATTGAAGCATTTATCTGATTTTTTTATGGGTCCTTCACAAATGCATACTCAGATTTTGTTACGTGAGAGTTTTTTAATTAAAAAAAAATGAAAAACCAACCTATCCCAATATATATATATATACATATATATATATATATGTATATATATATGTATGTATATATATGTATATATATATATGTATGTATATATATATATGTATGTATATATATATATATATATATATGTATAAATATATGTATGTATATATATGTATGTATATATATATATATGTATGTATATATATGTATGTATATATATATATATATGTATATATATATGTATATATATATGTATGTATATATATGTATGTATATATATGCATGTATATATATGTATGTATATATATATATGTATATATATATATGTGTGTGTGTGTGTGCGTGTGTGAATAAAAAGGAAAAACCTAAAAGAGTAAAAACAAAAATAAAATCAACGTTTCGTCCCTATTTCAGGGGACATCATCAGGATTTCTAGACGAGGATGTACAGGAAAGACGGTCATATCACATGCGAAAGAGGAGAAGTTTAGTTTTTTTTCTGTTCTGGAGAGAAAAAAAATTCATGATGAAAAGAGAATTTATATCAAGTGTGTGGAGGGGGGTCGGGTTATATACATACATGCATTTTTTAATATTTTTTTATCATCAACCAGGATCTAAATTAATGTTTTGTTCATTTATTATTATATTTCCGATGATTGGGGCTACATTATAAAATCCTTTTCTTTGTTTGATGGTGTTAATGTTTGAAATTAAAGCAGATTCAATAAGTCTCCGTTTTGCTCTATCTGGGATGGATTTTAAGATTTTTGCACGTCCAAAGCCGAAAGAGTGGCCATGTTCGACACAGTGGGAAAAGAGTGCATTTAAGGGGTTGGCATTTCTTATGTCCCTTTTTATGCTCGCTTAGTCTGATTTCCAAATTTCGCTGTGTTTCACCTATGTATGATTTTTTGCAGTCATTACATGGGATGGAGTAAATACCGGCTTTGGATGTGGAGATTTCAACGGAATGCTTGCTAGTTTTTAAAGTTCGCTTTATAGTTAAGGAAGTGGTTTGTACTGTTTGTATGCCTAGATTATTAAGAGTATTGCAAATTGTGTCGTTGTTAGTGTGGGTAGGTATAAGAAGATGTCTATTTAGTAGTGGTGTATCTGGTTATTATTCGTTACATAATTTTAAAAGTTAAAAAAATTCCAAGACATATATATATATATATATATGTATATACATATATATATAGTTGTAGTCATCAACATACAGTCCTGTTTCGTTGTATCGCAACTCTTTAGCGCCGCTAGACTACGACCTCTCCCAAGCCGAGAATTGAACCTAGAACCATCGCGTGGAGAGTCAGCAGTTGTACCGTTCGACGCACAAGAGCGGCGCCCACAAGTTATCTCGCCAAATGTCTATTTGAACAAACATTTGTCCACCTCTTTTACAGTGATCTAAAAGCTTGTTTATAATTAAACAGTGAGCGTCGCATTTTATCTATCTATCTATCTATCTATCTATCTATCTATCTATCTCTCTATAGATATGTATGTATATATGTATATATATATATATATATATATATATATATATTTACATTTGACCTTTGAGAACTATGCCAAACTCCTTCCTCAATTTTGGGTCTAAACACTTGAAATTATATAGGTTCCTTGGACATGGATCCAACTTAATAACTCGATTTGAGCCCAAAACAATAAATGTTAAGACGTTATAATAGGCGTCAAAGTTAAAAAAATTGACCGCTTTTTTTTTTTTTTGCTCAATATGCACCTCCAAACACTCGGGCAACGCCGGGCTAAAATGCTAATATATATATATATATATATATATATATATGTATATATATATGTGTGTGTGTGGGGGGGGTGCGTATAAAAATCAAAAACAACATACATAAGTTTAAAAGCGATAAAAATAAAGCGTAAAATATCCCGAGACTTCGTGGCGTTACGCTTAACGCTTAGACCGTTATACATGCGGTTTGAAGTTCAAATCATAGAAACTGTAAAGCCGACTAGAGGCAGGACTTCGAAACTTGCACGGTCGTAGATTACTGTTATATATATATATATATATATATATATATATATATATATACGCACATATATAGGATACGCACGAGCGTAAAATAATTTTACGTTTTTTTTTTTTTTTTTTAAATAGTTTATACGCGTGTTTATCAACGTTCAAAGTTTTATTAATATATCCGTTGTCAATTAATTTACATGTAAGCCGGTTAATAGGTAGTTATAGGGAGATTGGATACTACTACAAATAATAATAATAGTAATAATAATAATAAGAAGAAGAAGAAAAGAAGAAGAAAATTTACTATAACTATACTCGAAAAGGTGAAAGAAAGATGCAGAGTACAAAGAAGAGAGGGAGAAGGATGTAGTCAAAAATTATGTTTCAACCAAACGCTTCAAACGAAATAAATATACACATGAATTAACATCAGATATTAATCGTCTTATCTCTCCATACCAATCATCCTAACTTAAAATGCGCGCTGCTGATAGTCAAATCTAGCGTTAATTCATGAAAAGCTCCCAGCATTATCAAACTTCCCTATCCCTCCGACCAACCAACACGTTGTCGACGATTACTTCAAGGTTCCATGTCAAATCGTTCATGGGTTGCTGAATATATCGCTCACTTAACGGTTCCTGGAATTCAGAGAAAGGTAATTGCTAATGGATCCCGATTTTTGCAGCAAACTCCAAAAATAGGGATATCTGAGGAAACTGTTGGCTTATTCTTGCCAATATAGCAGATATGTAAAGACGTTTTAAGATACCAAAATGTTTTTTTTAACGTATACTTTCACTAGAAATCAAGTAAACTCCTCCTCACTATCCGGGTGCATTAAAATCAACACCTATTTTTAGTTTTGCGCATACTTTACTGAACGATATTTAAATATTGATTTGACAATTAATCGTTCGAGCAGATTCAATCACATCCTGTCAAAGATCGCCCAGTCTTGAATTCCAGATGCAATGAAATATTCCATTCACTAAATTAATTTTACGTACCTATGGTTTTATTTTTCCTTACCCGTTCCTAAAATCCGTTTATATATATATATATATATATATATATATATATATATATATATATATATATATATATATATATATATATATAAAGTCTTGGACTTCCGGTTCTTTGACTGTCATGGCTCTTGTGGGCTGCGACGTTGTTTGCCTGTGGAATTTATTATATACAACCTCTCACATTCTGAAAAATCCTATCATAAGTTGCTCGCTTGGTTAGTATTGCTGGATGGCATCGTCCTTTCGAGTTAAAAACTCCTACTTGTGAGCCATCAGCTTGGGGTTATTAGCTGGTTGGATGACCGCGTCCCTTGTTGAGACGAAGTAGGTTCATTTCACAGTCGGATTTCGGCGCGGTTTGCTTGATCTGTGTTGGTTAATTGGAATTCTTGTGTGCAGGGCGTTTGCTCAGTTGGTAGAGTGCTTGCCTTGCATGCAAGAGGCTCGGGTTTCGAATCCTGAGTTCGGATGTGTCTAACTGATGAGCCCAAATGAGGGCGAACCTCGAGTCTTGGACTTTCGGTTCTTTGACTGTCATGCCTCTTGTGGGCTGCAACGTTGTTTGGCTGTGGAATTTATTATATATATATATATATATATATATATATATATTTAAAGGGGGTTAGAACAGTAGTCTAAAGAGCAGAGTGTATTTTAATGTGATAGCCTCCTCAAAAGACATCGCTGGATTGCCAAGAATATCAGGGACATGTCCAGGGTTATGAAAACCAAGTTTCCGAACAGAGTTAATATATTTGGTGTGGTTTCAAGTGAGAGCCACATCATGCCACCTCACATGTTCGAAGTCGGCTTGTAAGTCAACACTACAGTGTGCCTAGATTTGTTGAAAAGTGTGCTGATCCCCTGGCGCAGTCAGGTGGCAGCTGGCAGACAGTGGGTGTGGCAGCAGGACTCGGCACCGACCCACAAGTCCAAAGAGACCCAGACTTGGTTTAAGGAGTGCTACGACTTTGTATCCTTATCTCAGTGACCCTTTTCTCTCCCGACCTGAACCCGCCGGACTACTTCATTTGGTCATACGGCAATAACGTCAGCAACATGACATCCTACAATACCAAAGCTAACCTGATCGCCGCCATCCGTAGGCGCTTGTGGAAAAGGCATGCTCACAGTTTAAGACCCGTATCGCGGCAGCGACTGAGGCTGAAGGCGGCTACATTGAATAGACGTCAGCTTTCCTACATAATCAAGTTACCTGAATTGATTCTTTCAATAAAAGTTTTTTTAAATAAAGCTGTAGTGTTGTTTTCTTTAGGGCGACAACTTTATCGTTCAACCCTTTACAGAGCCCAAATAATACGAAAGTTCCACTTTTGTCAATGATGTTTCGTTAACAGTATGTGCTTCTTATATTCCTATTTATTTTGTAGCCCAACTACAATGTATATTTATGATATTATTTTATGTTTTCGTAAGCCTGGCCAATACTAGATGGGTGGCAATCTGGAAATACCAGGCGCTGCAAGAGTTGAAAACAAAACAAAACAAAACAAAACAAACAAAACTAACGTCATCATCTCCCCTGACCAACATATATATGTGACTGGGGACTGTTTGTGAAATTGATAACTTCCATCTTCGGGGAAATTTGGTTCAACTCACCTAGAGTGAATGACGCTAGATTGTTTTTTTTTCCGATGAGAAAATTTATTAAATAAGGTTACGGAAATCATCCTTCGTTTCTCTGTTAGCCTATCCAATATTTGGTGCTATCATATAAAGGGGATCTTAGGTATGACCTGCGGTTTGAAACCCTAGGAAATAATTTCCTTCACCTTTAATAATCTTTGTAAAACAATTTGTGTGATCGCAACAGATGTTTACCATTAATTTAATCCTTGATAACACATGCTTCTGTTTCATTTTAATTTGATTAAGGATAAGGCTCGTCGTGTTCTTAGTGCCCAACCAAGGACATTGAGTGGAACGCTATCAGATCCGTATTTCCATTTTTCCTGCCCCTACGTGAACATTTTGCTTCGTTACATCTTAGACTGGTGTCACTGTATGTTTGTGTGTTTTATTTATTTTCTATTCATATGTTATTGGTAAGCGTGTGTTGGTTTTGCAAAGTGGTGTTCGCATTCAAAAGTGTTTTCTACTATTTCAGTGGTGTGTTATATAGTCTCAATCTCCCCCTTAATTCCAATTTCTCATTATCTTTTACTAAGATTTTTCGAGATTGTTTTTTATAGTTATTGAAATTATATTGATTTTGTTCATGTCCTATATTTTTTTCAGTTCTTATAGTTCTTGCGATTCTCTGAAAAATTATACACTATTATTATTATTATTATTATTATCATTATTATTATTATTATTATTATTATTATTATTATTATTATTATTATTATTGGCTCACAAGGAACTTTTACACAGGTCATCAAATACCTCATTAAATATAGCCTGTGGTGTTCCCTGGAAGCTGGTTGAAAAGAAGTCTCCCCAGTTTTTCCAGTACCCTCCACCTATTTCGATAACATTTGCAAATGAATTTGCATTATCGCAAATTGTCATTGATTTCTCGTTGGCAGTGACCATTGGTCTTTACTGGAATTTGAGTGGCAATAAGTTCCCAGTTCTCTTCGTACTTTTAGAGTGGATATCTGGTCAGTGCTCACTTCTCGGTCTTTCCTTCCTCCTTGACTACTTGGCTATTCGGTCTCACTTTTTTTGGGGGATGGAGGGGGACAGTGATGTGGTAATGGGGGATCGGGTGGGGTTAGAGAACTTATAGGTATGAAGCTTCAATATTCTTGATTCCATGTGGCGCTTCATGTTTTGTCTCTGCAGCAGTTTGTCTGGTCTGCGCTTGTGTTTCGTGTGTGTTAGTCTCCACATTCAAGAGTTTTCCTTAATATTTCAGCTGTTTTCATTATTGTTGTTCGTTATATTTTTCCACTCATTCCCCTGATTCCAAGTTCTCCCATTCTTTTTGCAAAGTTTTTCGGGATTGTTCTTAGTGCTCTTACTATTATAGATCTTATTTTGTATTTTCTTCATCTTCCACATCCCTTTCAGCTAGCTCTGTGCATTTGCTCCGTTTCTCTTTCTTTCCTCTGGTCAACTAGAACAGCAAAGTCTACGATTTGACAGAATTATTATTATTATTAGTAGTAGTAGTAGTAGTAGTTGGAGCAGTAGTAGTTGTTGTAATGGTAGAAGATGAAGAAAAAAGAAAAACAACAACAAAAACAACAAGTAGACTCAGGCTTCCACAGAGGTTCAACTCGTTTTCGTTGAACTGATCGTATTCTCCGATAACCACTTGTACCTCTGGGATGCGATTACCGGCTTAAATTGTCATTGCCTACAAGAAAGGCCCAGATACGAGAAGGTTTTGTATTTTGAGACCGTAACTATTTCGATAATACGCTGATACGGAGGGAGCCGTCCAAACAGATCGTGTTAATGCTGATTTTGAAAATATACCAACTTTTTGCAAACAACGCCTCTGATCTACGAAGGGGGCATTCGATGGTGGACATTACACAAATAAATGCAATACCAATTAAAACGTAAAGAACATTGTAAAACAATAAAGATGATAAATAAAACCGAAAAAAAAATAACGATGTTTTTGCTCCAGAACTTTCAGTGTTTGTCTAAACCGTTTCTAAAGTTTCTTAAAATAAGAAACTCATTTTATATATAGGATTAGTTACAAAGCAATACGAAAATTACATCAGTATAATAGCTAGTATTGCGTCTATTCGCAACCTCTTCATATATATATACATATATATATATATACATATATATATATATATATATATATATATATATATATATATATATATATATGCGTGTGTGTGTGTGCGTGGTTATTCATAAACGATTTCGGCTGGACTAGCAGCTGCCTCAAGCTAGTCGGCGCATCTAACCGTTATGCCATATTGGCTGCTGCTAAGTATTCGGATGAAATTAGCGTGATACTGACCTCGGTCAGTGGAGAAGAAAACAAGCAAACAGTTTTTAATCTTCGTTCCTATCCAGAATGCTCTCCTTTGAGGAGCTGAATTTTTCCCACATTAAAAATCTACCTTGCGGCTGACGCTGTCCTGTTGGGAGGAAAGTAAAAAGGAACATTGGCCAAACGCCTAAGCTCTATTTGTTAATACAAAAATTAATGTATTTTACGCTAGTGGCAGTTTATTATTTTACTCTCTGATATATTCAATCCAATAAAAGAACAAGTATAGTAATCCACAAATACCGATTCGCTGTATCACTCCCTCTCTTTCACCCCCCCATATATATATATATATATATATATATATATATATATATATATATATGTGTGTGGTCGTAGAAATTTCCAGGTTGGTATCTAGGGGCGCATTAATTTACTGGGAGAGATGCACCCCCAGTATTCGTTAAGAAACGCATCTAAGAGAAAGAAACCCTCTCTTTCTCTCTCGCTCTTTCTCTCTCTCTTTCTCTTTATATATATATACATATATATATATATATATATATACTTAATTTACTCACATGAAATTGATATACGAAAGTATAGATTTATGCGTAAACTTTAAGTATTTACTTCAAAAGTGCTCAATACGTAGGTAGAGCTATTTAGTAATTTATAAATTAGAGCGAATAAGACTGAAGAGTCCTAGAGTGGATGAAACGCTGAATATTCAGTGTAGTTTAATCGTCATATATATTTTATAAATTATTATATATATATATATATATATATATATATATATATATATATATATATAAAGAGAGGGAGAGAGGGGGGAGAATAAAAACAAAAAAGTTATTTTCCAAAATTCATGATGTTAACCATCTTATAATCCATTACTTTAATTCAGTTGAATTATACAATTCTTGACAGTATCTGTTTCGTAGCGCAAAATCAATCAATTATTGTATCAATCAGTGAATCTAGTATGCCCTTAACTCATCAGAAAATATAGCAATAATCAATCCGTCAAAAGGAAATGAAGTGTGATTTGACATCATTAAAATCCGAAAATTGGAAGAGAAGCTGCATATACGTTTTTTTATTTTTCCATTACGCCATTTTGAATTTGAAAAACATATATTTCTACAGAAATATATATATATATATATATATATATATATATATTTCTACAGAAATATATATATATATATATATATATGAATAGAAAGATATCTGTCTATTCTTTTTAATGAAATATACAAATATAATATACATGTTTTTTTAGAGCAAAAGACGGGTTTGTACATATTACATAAAGTTGTATGTCATCGTGTGTACATGTAAGTATATCAACAACCGGAAATGAAAGCAAAATTGGCACAACAAATAAAGCGACTAACTTTTCCTTAATCCGTCGTTGCCAAAATGAAATGACGTTTTAATCTCGTCCTTCAATGCAGATCTCGTACTCTCGTGAGTAAACAGACATGCCCACTCCCCACCCTTTCCGGCGTCCGTTCTGTCTAATATTGCGGACGCCGGCCTAATGCACGCGGCTTTTATTAATTCGCTTGGAAGACCACTTTTAGCTGCGAGGTATAAATGTCGGGAGGCCCCTCAGCGACCCCGGGCGTGCCTCGATGAATGTCAGAGACAGGAACTGACAATCGCCGGCGTGGCGACTTTTGTTGACGTCTCGTCTGAAGGACAAACAGTTAAAGACACATAAGATTACGTGTTGTATTGTCTCCAAGTCGATCTTCACTGATCTCTTTATATTCCGTAATAGCTGGCTTAAATGCTCGATCTTTGCTTTCCCTCAGTGTTTTAATTTCAATTCAGTTCGAATAGAGTATATGAAACCCATGTAAAAACAATACTTATTTACCTCCCTAGAAGGTTTGACACAAGGTCCGGTTTTAAGCTGAAAATTCAGTTCACTACAATCAGAGTACCTGGTATGCAAAAATGTCTGAGCGGCCTCGTCGGCATTCCCTCCTAGAAACGCCCAGAAATTCGACGAGCTATAAACTAATCACTTCTCAAAATGAAAAAAAATCTTGGGAGGGTGCACACCTAAGACATAACAGGACTATATCAGTCCAATACACCCTTATCCAACACTAAGAAATCATCATCGGACTGTTGTACTGTTTCCATGCCAATTTTCATAGATATACTTATCTACTATTAAAAAAAAACATTTTGTGTGTACCTGTGTGTGAGTTCCTTCCCCATAGGTTCCGAAATGGCTGAGCTTATCTTTTGCAAGTTTTACACAAACTTAATTCATATGTCTGGCAGTGTTCTTAAATGTTTTGTACAGAAATCCATCCGGTAAGTATCAGGTAATCGAAAAAAAAATTCGATCTTAAAAATAGCTTTTTTCTCTCATAGATGAAATAAGAAAAATTTTTACGGGGAATATTTTACATTACCCCGGCAAAGGGGGATAATAAAATCTTAGCAAATCATTTCTTCTTAAAAATTAGATATATTATAATCTGGAGATAATAGGTTAGGTGTAGAGCATTAGACTACTGATCGAATTATACTCTGTTCAAACCCAGGTGTATCTCACCATATAATTTTTCAAGTTCAGGTGTATCTCACCATATAATTTTTCAAGCCCAGGTGTATCTCACCATACAATTTTTCAAGCCCAGCTGTATCTCACCATATAATTTTTCAAGCCCAGCTGTATCTCACCATATAATTCTTCAAGCCCAGGTCTATCTCACCATATAATTCTTCAAGCCCAGGTCTATCTCACCATATAATTTTTCAAGCCCAGGTCTATCTCACCATTTTACATATTTTTTATGAGTTCAGTTTGCGATAAAATAATAGGTACCATTTAAAATTATCGCAAATCATTTCTTCGTCAAGCCAAAATATCAGCTGACGTGATATTGTAGACAAACACAGACTGAATTTAATGAACGACATTATCATTATTATTTTATTTATTTATTTATTTATTTTGCGAATTAGTCTAACAGGAAAATTATTCCTTGTAAAAAATTATTTGCGCAATTTATATGATAATCAATAGATGATTGATTCTATAATAATTCGTACGCTATCTAATTAAATGAAATATCATGTTTAAGTGTATTTTACGATCTGGCAATGTCGGACTGCCTGCTAGTTTATTAATACATGATGCCCCCCCGCAAAAAACTCTAATTAGGTCCCGTTTCTTACTGTTTTGTCCGAATGAAATGAAACTTTGGTCATAACTAGTTTATTATATTCAAAACATCACATCAAAACACTAGGGTATTTGGCCTTTTTTCTCCGTTGTCTGTAAAATGCTCAGAAAAACAATTGAATGACCTCTGTTTTTTTTTTGGGGGGGGGTCACCCTGTATTCCGTAATAGTGTGCTTAAATGCTTAATCTTCCCTTTTCGTTAATTGTTAAATTTTTCAAAGGCTCCAATGAAACATGATTAACCAATCTTTACAATACACTAATTAGCCTCTCCACCTATTGTGACACAAGGTCAGGGGTGTAGTTGAAAGCCACTGTACTAGAATTAAGGTACTGATCCAGAAATAATGTCTGAACAGCTTCGTCGGCATTCCTTGATAGAGACGCATCAGGCAAGCGTTATAAACTGACCCCCACTTTCAAGGAAAAGGGAAATCCGGGGTGTGTAGACACTTGCGAGTGTACAGGACTATATCGGCCCAATACTACTCAGTCTAACCCCCAAGTTAATGGCGAATTAATGATTGGCACAATTCTAAAAGAATTTAAAAAATCCGAATATTAAAAATAAAAATGTGGAATACCTTAAAAATTAACGTGTCGTCCACTGTTGCGCGGGCATTATCAAGGGGGTGTGGGACTTAATATGGCATATTCACCTTTAGTATATACGTTTGTATAATATAACTAGCGCGTGAGGTGCGCCCGGCTTTGCCCAAGAGTAAAATACGCTTAAACATGATATTTTAATTTGTTCAGATGTCGTATATATTATTATTGGAGCTATGACAACAGCATATTCTTTTCATTATTCTGACTCTCGAGTATATATCGAAACAGTTAGACACAGTTAATCAACCGAGAACCACATCACTATATAGAAAAGCATATAAGATATCACCAGACACACACTGGAGAGTCAAAAAAATGTAAAGAATATGCTGTTGTCCTATCCCTAATTATTATAGAGTCGTGATTTCAAAAGTAAAAAGAAAGTATTTGGGTGTAATCGGTTGAATTGAAATCGAAACTGCAACAGTCAAAGATAGTGACGTCACACTGCACCAACCTCACATAAGCCGATTAAAAAATAACAATTTAAAATAACCTAAGACAAAATGTATGTAGAAAATGTTTAACGATTTTTTTCTATGTTGACCCCTTTTTGACCTTTTAAAATCTATTTTTTAGTTTCGGGGGAGATAGAGTTAGAAACTATTAGAGACAGATAAACAGGCAGACATATTTGCCGATGACACCGCTCTCTATAATAGATATGAGGGGAAAACAAATGAACACATATGACCTCCAATCTGTAGTGTAATGGGGACAAAATGGATGGTCACATTGAATGCTGCTAAGACTAAGCTTGTTTCCTTCAATAACTACAAGAAACCTTCTCTACCACCAATAGCAATGGCCAAGAATATATTGCCTGAAAGTACTTCTTTTAAACTCCTCGGCTTAACGTTTACAGGGAATATGAACTGGAATAGATACATTGAGAGCATTGCCAAGGCTGCTGCAAGGAAGGTTGGCATCCTCTACCGTGCTAGAAAACTACTTACACCTGACAGTATCCTGTACCTCTATAAGGCCACCATTCGCCCATGTATGGAGTACTGTTGTCACATCTGGGCTGGTGCATCTGCTGCTTGTCTCTCGCTCCTGGAGAGGGTTCAAAAGAGAGTCGCCAACCTGATAGGTCCTGAACTGTCATCTAGGCTTCAGCTTCTGTCCCATCGACGAGATGTTGCACCCCTCTGCCTGTTCTACAAATACTTTAATGATAAATGCTCTGACGAACTGCAAACACTTCTACCTCCCCGACGTAACTACCCCCGACAAACCTGACAAGCTAGTAAGTCTCATCCCCTTACAGTAGAGATCCCTAGGTGCAAGAAAGCCTTTTACTCCAATAGTTTCTTCCCCAGAACTGCAGGTCTTTGGAACTCCCTTCCGGGATTCTGCTTTCCCAACTGTACTGATATGCAGAGTTCAAGTGTAATGTGAACAAACATCTCTCTACTCATCTCCCTTCATAATTGGCCTGCTAATTAAGTCCCTGATAGTAGCCTCCTGCTTCAAAATGGCACTGTGCCTTGGGGTGAAAATTGAATAAAAAAAAAACAAAGACCGACAGATTGACAGACCGATCGACAGACAGACATACCGACCGACCGATCGACAGACAGCCATTTATATATTAGATTTAGAATTTTTTGCGTACTTAAAGTGGTTGACTATAGTTGAGGGTGACCCAAAAGCATCATATTCATTAACTACTAAAATCTAATGCCGGGGAGGACGCTACTCTTTTTCTAGTATCACACAACTCACGCTTATTTTTTCCCTTACGATGCCGAATAATTACCAAGCGGCATCAACAATTATGCCTTTAGTTTTTGCGTTTAATCGATTAGGGGGATTAGAACCAAATATCTTAGGCTATTAGCGAAACCCTTAACAACAAGGATCGTTCGAAAAGTAAAGCCTCCTATAATTTGTAACTCAAAATGATGAAGAGCTACGTATTTCAGAAATATTTATAATTTTTCATGAAAAAAAGATTTCTGCCTCAACAGAAAAATATTCAACAAAAGGTTTACCTGGAAAATTATTTTACCGAAAACTATTAATAATAAACTTTAAAAATGAAGATAATAGAATTAAAAATAAAATATTTCTACTCAATAAGATATGCCTTATGCACTTATAAAAATGTAATTAGCACGTTGTTGCACTTTTTAAGATTTTAATTATTTATAAATTTTCTCATTATAAAAAACGATTATTATATTGATTATGATTTTTGGACAGAAGCAATAAAAATAATTGCATATAAAACATTAGAGGAAAATGCAAAATTATCAAATTATATCAATAAAATTTGGCAAATTATGTAAATATATTTGGTACAAAATGATTATTTAGTAAGTTGATCTGGAATTTATTGAATTAAAAAAACATGAATTGAAAAATGTGAAATCAATAAAGTATCAATATGTTTTTTTTTCATTATAAAAAAGGATGATTGAATTCATTTTAATTGGCAAAAGAAAAAACAACTATAAAATAAAAAATTTTGTCACTACAAAAAATTATTCATGTACATTCGACATAATTTATGTATACTATTAAATTTTAATGAAATAAAATTTTTCATTATAATTATTAAAATAAAACAATACACGTTTTTGTGACAATATATTGATAATTCGCTGATATGTTTTAGCAATGTTTTTTTTTTTACTTTTGCAAATAAAAAAATCATCTAATAATAGTTTTATGACGACAAAATTCATTGATAATTTAATGATTTTAGATTTTTCTCACGATTTAAAATTTTTCTTCTAATATTTTATATGCAATTAATTTTATTACTTCTAAAGAATTCGTTGAGTATGTTGGTAAAGAAGTGTCTTTACACAGACATTCTCATCTTTATAGATATATAGATAGAATAGAATAGATAGATTTCTTCTTCAGTATGTATTAATATCACCATAGGATTTAGGATTGCCTAAAAAGAGTTGATATGCCGTAATATAGGAAAAAAACGAGCATTTATTCTGTATTCTCAACCTTGTTAATGTCATTGACTTTTTTTTCCTCTTTTCTTGTACGTATTCTGCACGTTAACTTTCTTGTCTACGTGTGGTCTATTTTGTACGGGTCAGGCGTTATCATAATCGTCCAAATCGTTTTTCACTGTTATTGACTGACTTCTCCTCAGCCTTCTCCGGTATCATGCCTTATCTGATTTATGTATGGAATAAAATTGTAGAGCTTTATTTAAGAATTTATGTCGTCCTGCCAATGAAAATGGGACACAGTGAGTTCCCATTGAGCTCTCTTATGGCTAGGAGATAAGCGTCCTTAATTAAAATAGCTGGTATTTACCTCTTCTAATCGTGAGGAGATGGGATGCAACATCGGGAGGTGAGAATTGAAAGTATAGCGCATAGGAAACAACTGCGTTCTTTCTGACAAAAAAAAATGCCTGAACACTCACATCGTTATTACCATGAAATTGAAAATCGCTTTCTATAACGACACCGAATCATACCTCAGAAACAACATCACCAAGTACAAAAATGTCACTTACTCTTCCAGACTGATTGCTGAGGACGTACAATCGGCTGGCATAATCATCACTAACGCGGATAAGTTCTAGCTGATCGATGGTAACCTTTTTTAGGGGTCTATCTGGCGCGAGCTTCAGATAAATACGATCCGCACTGTCAACCAAACCCCAACTCCTGTCTCATCACATTTTGCAGCAAAGTGCTTATTTTACAAGTACTTCAATTTAATGTGCTATGACAAACTAGTAATACAGGCCCTCCATTGGCGTACACACCTTCAATTAAATCGTCAAGCGGCAAAATTCTATAGATTCACTGTTTAGCTCAAAAGGTGCTAGAGAGCCTTCTGCTCTGAAAATTTCTTCCATCAAATTGTTTCCCTGTACCGTGCTTTCCGACTGAACTAACGTGCAGATAGTTTAGTTTAAAGTGAATAGACATCTTATTGCTCAACTACAATTGAAAACATGAAATAAGAGTCAACTAGAGAGTATGCAACATTCAAGGCTTCCGTCGTTTGAACATTCTGGATTGTCTAATGTCTGCGTCAGAATTGAGCGTTTATAGGTTTTTACTTCCCTTCGTTCTCCTGGTAAATAGATACTAAGAGCTAAGGTCTCTCTATACATGAGTTTCTCAGAACAACCTGGCATGAGAATACTTTTCCCTATAAGTAAATCCTGACCAAATATTCAAAATCACATAGTATTCGCTTCCCAAATAAGATCTTATTATGGTTAACTTACATTAGCTTTTTACGAGGAATAGTGCTCCTTCTCCAAGTGATGTTACCTCGAGTTAAAAAGTTGGATACTCAACCAGACTAGATGAATTCTTGTCCTGGAACCCAGTAAGACCAAGAGACCAAAATGAAAGATATACAACAACGTAGAAAAATGGTCACTTGGGAGGAGGAAATGTATGTTCCCAATTTCTTTACTAACTCAGTGTTTGAATGGTAAAGGACTTTAATGAAACATTAGAATATCAATGTATCTCATTTGGAGTTCAAGTATTTGCCCACACACACACACACACACACACACACACACACACACACACACATATATATATATATATATATATATATATATATATATATATATATATACTGTAAAGTAACGTCTTTTTTTAGTCTTTAATATTATTCGACGAATAATTGATCCCCGATCTCCCGTTCAATTAATGAACACTTAGACCATTATGTCAGTATTAGAACAGTGATATTGTTTTGTAAAATTAATACGCACTAATATCATTTTAACACCACAAACAATTCAAAGCTCTAAACGCTAGTTGTATGAATCCCAATTATTACCTACAGATTTTGGTACTAATAAAAGGTTTTATAGTCTTTATTGTGAACCTTTCCTATCGTAGGTATACCAGCTAGTGGTTATATTACTAGAATAAATCAATTATGTTTAAAACAGCACCCGAAGTTTTTCATTTGTCCATTTCCTTTTATCTCTATGTATTTTACTGGCCTTAATTTTTGTTTTTGTATGATATAAATGTTGCTTATCTGTCCATTCGTCTCTATGACTGTCTGGGAATGCATTTGAAGGTTAGGCCTATAACAAGATCACAAATTTTCTTGAGTAAAACTTATTATCGATTAAACGAAACTGCTTATTTCAGCTTTTGTCTCATCGAGAGTCGATTCCCCCCCCCAAACTAAACAACATTCTCTGCTGCTGGTAGTGCTCTTGTTTAGCATTAATCGTTTCAAATGAATCTGATAATTATTGTTGGCATTGGTTTCCACAGTTTCTTTCTAACTAGGATTCTATCTAGCAAGGAAGTTTATACTTACGAGAAGGGAGCACGCAAAGGTCGCCAATATCACTGAGTGAATGTATTTCTGTAGAAAAAACTGGATTCGAACTTGACACGCCTAGGTTTTCAGTCCGTGTTATTAACCACTTGTCAACGTCAGCTTCCAACTGTTGTTGTTCGCATACTTGATATCAGTGATCATGGGTGATAACGTTTTACTTTTTTCTGTATAACTTTATAAAAAAAAAATGACAATTACAGAATGCTAGAAAACTTGTAGACAGACCCGACGTTGCCCGAGAGTGAATGAGGATCAACGAATGTTCCACACTTCTAATACTTTCATCGTAAACGAAATCGATGAAATAGTCCATTTTTCAATCAAATCGATTGATTGCATGTTCGAGTCGGGAATCTACTACGGTACACCAGGCGGAAGCTTCACATGTTTTTTCGCAGTGAGTTAATCCACATTATATTGTAGTCTACATTGCATTGTAGAGAACCTATTATTGATTTTCTGAAAAATATTTTTTTATATATTTGGCTGAAGTCAATATTAAAAATATAATAGTCAAGTATTATGATTTAACTGTGCTTTAACAGAAACTTTCATTTTGAACGCGCTCCTCTCTTATCTTATGTGCTTGTGCGGTGTTAAAACCCCTCAAATGCTCTTGTGATGTTAGAAAGTATAAGGGTGTTAACTTTGGTCAAAATCAGACTGTTGCTTCTTTAATCAGTTTTTATCGATTATCGATATTTATCAGAGGCTTGTCGATACAAAACCTACGTAAGGACAATCCCAGACACATGAAGTGTTTTCCTGTTAAATTTCAAAATAATCGGCCCAGATGTTTCGGAGTCCATAGATAACTCTCTCTTCCCCACTCTCTCTCTCTCTCTCTCTCTCTCTCTCTCCCACACACATACACGCCCACAAAAACAAAATGGCTTTTACATATAAGTAAAAATAAATACGATGGATAAATAAAAAACAATAGGTAATATGATTTTCAAAGACGCTGGAAAAATATATGTAGGTTTTTATTTGGTCCTGGGCAACACCTAGACTGCCTGCTAGTTGAATATCTTTACTCCCAAAATACTAATGTCCTATGTTATTTCTTTGCATCAGGAAATGATTTGATTTTATGTGTAATATAAAGGTCAAATGTCTATGTGTATGTTTTTATGTCCCAAACTTTAAAAAAATACTTAATAACCACTTATACAGTTGTCGTTATTTTAATCCGCATAAGCTCGAAAAAATAATATCTAAAATTTAGAAAAGGATCATTCTTTGGGGGTTCAAATATTCATTTATATCACTTTATGTTCTTTTGACAGGGTATGGCATGAAGGTCTTCTCAGGAAAATTAGATCATACGGCATCACTGGAAGAATACTTAACCTAATTAAATCCTTGTTAGATAAGAGAAAAATCAAGGTTGTCTTCGAGTGTTGTACATCTAAACAATATGATATAAATACGGGAGTGCCTCAGGGGTATATCCCTGGACCTCTATTATTCCTAATATTCATAAATGACCTCCCTGACAAAATTGTCTGTGAGATGGGTATATATGCTGATGACACCACGCTCTATAACAGACACAACAGGAAAACAAATGAATTCATATCTAAAGGAATGGCAGAAGCACTAGAGGATGACCTCCGATCTGTAGTGGAATGGGAACATAAATGGATGGTCATATTCAATGCTTCTAAGACTAAACTCGTTTCCTTCAATAATTACAAGAAACCTTCTCTACCACCAATAGCAATGGCCAATGACTCTTTATCTGAAAGTACATCCTTTAAGCTCCTCGGCATAACGATCACAGGAAACATGAGTTGGAACAATTACATTGAGAGTATTGCCAGGACCGCTGCGAAGAGGGTAGTTTGTCTCTACCGTGCTAGAAAGCTACTAACGCCCGAAAGTATCCGTTATCTCTATAAGGCCACCATTCACACATGTATGGAGTATTGTTGTCATATTTGGGCTGGCGCATCTGCTACTAGTCTCTCGCTCCAAGACAAGTTCAAAAGAGAGTCGCTAATCTGATAGGTCCTGAACTGTCATCTAAACTTCAGCCTGTGTCCAATCGACGAAATGTTGCATCCCTCTGCCTGTTCTACAAGAACTTTAACGGTGCTTGCTCTGACGAACTGCAAGCACTTTTACCTCTTCGACGTAAATACCCCCGACAAACCTGACAAGCAGTTAAATCCCACCCCTTCACAGTAGAGATCCCTAGATATAAATGAGCCTTCTACTCCAGTAGTTTCTTCCCCAGAACCGCTAGACTTTGGAATTCCCTTCCGGGCTCCTGCTTCCCCAACTGTACTGACATGCAGCAGTTCAAGTGTAACATGAACAGACATCTTGCTGCCCAATGCCCAACTTACTACATAGTTCCCCTGTAGCTTATGTCCCTGATTGTAGCCCCCTACATCAAAGTCGCGATGTGCCTTGTTTGGGGTGAAAATGTAATAATAAAAAAGAATCACTGATCTTTCTTTCACAGTTATTTCTATGACGCCGAATCGGTTATGCGTGTGTGTGCGTTAGTGGAGAGAGAAGAATGGGCTGCGTGAATAAAAATGAAAGGGGTCTCATGAAAAGAGGGAAAACGGGGAGAGAAAAAGACAGAAGTTATATTACACTTTTGTCCCGGGCACTGCCGGATAGCCTCGTTAATTTAAAATAAATCCTGAATTATTATTTATTTACTTTTTTTTTGTAGTACGGTATTTTTTTTTAATCTCGTGATTTTTCACAACATTGATGCTGTGAAAAATCCTCCTACGTTATAAGAGCCTGATTTCCGGAACTGGAGGGGTTGGGAATTTCTGTCGTCTCCTGGCGCAACACATTCTCGCGATCGCATGGAAATGAATAAAAACATCGATCCTGGTCGTATTTCCAGCGCCGACTAAACCTACTTATGCGGGGCGAGAGTTTACGATGGACTTATCGCGACTTACTGGATTTCCAAAACAAAATTCTATACAAAAATCACCAATTCTGGCAAAATAAAACTATTATATGCACAATTCGCGATAAGACATGATATAAAATAGTTTATAATTCACCACCCCATCAATATTTAGAAAGCATCGGTTACGTCTCTTGATAAGAACTTTCCTGGATAAGCATGTTGATTTCAAGCTGAAAAAAAAAAGAAATTATTTTCCGCAAGGATCTGTAACTTAGTGGATAAAGTATTTTGTAAATTCAGTTGGGAGTTACATGTTTCTGGAAGTTGAAGGTTCAATCCTCAGTGCCGGCGACGCTCAAAATACAATTGCTAATTACTGAGGGCTTCTACCTCGTCATGGATGCCGGGACGACAGTTAATTCAATATACACAACCTTTATTCCTTTGTCTCTCCACCATGTATACCTTTCTCTCTTTCTCCTCTCTCTCTCTCTCTCTCCATAACTTTCTCACTATTGCTTTTTCTCTTACTGACTGACATTCAATGTTTCTTTAACCATATAAAGCTGGTTCGGTGAACCATGTAAAAACACACGGTGTACTATAACAAATACATACAGACGGGCAAATTTATACAAGGAAATGTCATCAAACCACACATTGTAATATGGAACAAGCTCATTACTCGTGACTTTGGCCTTAATAGAGTTGAACGGGAAAAGATAACAACATATCAGGACCTAAAAAATGATCTAAAAACGACATGGTCTCTGAAAGAAATAAACATTATATCGGTGGTGATAGGAGCAACTCGCTTAATAAAAAAAAGAATCTTCCTATATACTTAGAAGCAATCACTGGAAGACCAAGTTGTAACAAAATACAAATAGTTGCCGTGTCTATTCTTAAAAGAGCCCTCGTATATAAATTTAAATCGTAATGAAATAAAGTGTTAGCTTCCGTTCGAACTTGCATGCACATTTTCCAGATCGATAGAAAGATTCCCGAGTTCGCCAAGATACACTCAAAGAAGATTGGAGGTTATAGCAGTCGAAACATTGTGCGAATAATACTCAAGATTAGAATAATGGCATGAAATTTCTATATTATACGCAAATGATGATAATCACTTTTTCAACGAAATAATTGTATCGAAAAACAAAACAACAACATGAGCATCTGAAAATTCTACGAATTTTTAAGATTATGACATGCTGAACCTATTAGCATTAGCGTCAGTTATGTATTACACACTAAATAGAAAAAAGAACAGGTTTTAATTTTTAATTATTAGTAAATAAACTGTCATAGTTAGGTTTACTGGCCTATCGAATATAGTTGACACTATTACATATATTAAATCGAACGCAATGTAAAATATGTCAGTCTAAAATAAGGACTGATGTTTTAGTAATTATATAAAACAATTAAAGTGACTATTAAAATAGTCGAAAATATTTTTAAAAAATTAAAGAAAGAATTCAAAATAAACATTTTTTTAAATGAACATATTTATTTATTTAATTTATAATTTTCGATCCGATAAGAGTCTTTATCAGAAAAATACAGACTTTTTAAAAATGTATTTTCCTGATTTACATGCGTATTTGAGTTAAACATTAGAATTAAAATAAGATTTACTTACTCCTCGCTAGACTTTCTTTAAAATGATATAAGTAAAATGAAATCTTTTGTAAGGAAAACGGGGTTTATTAAAATGAATTCCAAAGCAATTGCGATAAAGCTCGCAAACATTTTGAATCTTAGTATCAGATCAGTTTAAACGATTTTTCCGGTTTCTAAAAGGTGTATAAACACTACTATAAACTTCTGAAAAAAATCGGAAAGACCAAAACAAAAAAAAAAAGCGAACAAACCTAAAACTTCTTTAAAAAACGAAATCGAAAAAGCATAACGTAAAAATAAGGGGGAAAAATGATGAACATATTCGAAAAAAAATGCCATAATAACCCTTCAAATCGGTTAACTCCATGGCGCGTTTCACCCAGTAGAAAGCATAGAACGGAAAGCCACGGTAAAATTCCATTCCAGTTTTTTAAGCAACTACGAAGTAAAAAACAAACAAACAGGTGTCGCTTTGTAACTGTCCTTTGTGAAGGATCTCGGCACATTGTAAGTGGTGGCGAGGGAAGGAGGAATAAATTAGAGAGAAAATTTTTACTACTTCCATTGATTTTAACCGATTGTGGCAGTTAACTCTCAGCAGAAAAATACAGAAATCTACGATTATCGAGGAAGTGGAGAGGTAATATGCCTATAACACACCTCAGATATTGTGCTGCAGTTTGTCCATATTACATTCGCATGAAATGTCTTTATTTTTAATCATATTAAGGTCAAAATCATAGGGGAAAAATGAGTTCATTTTCTACATATATATATATATATATATATTTATATATATATGTATATATATATATATATATATATATATATATATATATATATATATATATATATATATAGGGAGGGAGGGGAGGAGGGATTAGATCTTAAACAAACGTAACTCGTGCACAGTGAGCGCATCTAATTTTCTAGTCCCGTCTGGACATGCTTCTGAGTACTATTTTCTCAGCTTTCTACATAGAGATCGACGAAACGGCCAGATATGTTCATACAAAAAAGCAGAATAAACGCCAATGTGGATCGCTTCGGGGGATTGTGAACAGCTGGGTTTGTTTGTGATTTTAACGTTATATTTTCTGCAGGTGAAAAAAAATAACATTGACAGCATTCTTTTTGTTTGTTTGTTTGTTTATTCTTTAAAGAATCATATCCACTATCAGAATCGGCCCGTGTATTTACTGAATGTGAAATTTTGCCGTGCTTGTAAGTGATTGACGACCACAGTGTTTCAGTTTTATGAAAGTAGGTACAGAGAATCGATGGAGAATCTGAATTCCATGTCTAAAATGCCTGAAGTAGTTTTTGATTTAAATGTAAAAAAGGTATACGACACAAATCACGTTAAGTGTTAGATTACGGTTATGTTAGGGTTAGTTAAGAATTAGGATTTAAAAATATCGCTTCTCCAGAAAGAAACAGTTTTTAAAACGTCCTAAATAACAAAGAGATTAGAAAACGGCGTTCAAATTGTAAAGTGCTTCGGCAATTATCAAGACTGGCTCAAGTCTCTCGATCAATAATTAAAACTGATTAAGTAAGAACTGCAATACTCAATGTGTTTCTATTCTTTTATTCTTCGGTAAATTCCGGGCCTTGATAAGTCGTTACCGATTCTTCACAAAAAATTATTCCTGCATTAGTCCTCTTCTAGAAAACGAGAACCAATCTTGAATAGTTGTATTTCTTACTTGGGATCCTTTCAAGGTTGACGCTGCAAAGATAAAAAATAGCCTTTAAATGATCTGTCCGTAAAATGAGATTTCCATAGAATGGTACACGTTTGTGTTTATTTTGTTACTTTCGTTTTTTTTTCTTTCAACCCTTTTTTTCTTTTTTGCAACTTTACAGAGAAATCATTATTCTTGTAATCAATCCAAACAGAAATTAGGAAATAAAAGAACTGTTCAGCAACACTTCAAACATGTTTACATCCAACACGCCATTTAAATATAAGCAAATTTTATTTACACGTAACTCAATCACTTCCCCCTTGATTTTATTTCATTATTTGCAATAACGAAGTTATCGAGGTGTAGTAGTTATCATCCGGGACTTTGGTGTATCGCGTTCCTATTCTAACACACTCCCATCAATTTTAAGGTTCTTTTTTACTTCCTTCCTACCGCAGGAAGATGTGACACAAAGTGGACAACATAAATCTGCCATGCCAGAGCATTTAAAGGAGGAACAATCCGACCTTTTAAAGATTTCCTGAGCAGTCCCGTCCGGATTCCCCGTTAGGGGGCGCCTTAGGCCGTAAGCAAAAATTTACTCTCCCCGAAGGCCGGAAATCAAAGAAAAAACTTTTATTTCATGTTTTAATATTTTTAAATCTCGAAAAAAGCTACATTTATAACTTATATATATATATATATATATATATATATATATATATATATATATATATATATATATATATATATATAAGAAAACAAATTAAGACTGTAAATTAAAATTTAATCGTAAATTTATTGTTCATCAGAAAACTCCAAAATAAAATGTTCAAAACATCATATTGCAGACTTTCAAGGAATGCTATTCTTCTCTTCAGAGGAAAGCAAGAAATCAGCAAATTATTATTTATAGCTGAGTTAAAATTTGCTGGTTATGGCATTAAATGAACCAGCACTTTATGATGGTTAGTCATAAAGTGCAAAAATAAAGAAAAAGAAAAAAGTGTTCTTATAAGTTTAAAAAACATGCGGAAATCGGGAGAAAATGTAGAAAAACAGACAAGGAGTATAAATTCCAAAGTGCATGAAGACTCATTCGAATGTAAATCCAAAAAGAGAAGGAATTTATATATATATATATATATATATATATATATATATATATATATATATATATATATAGTCAAAAGTTCAAAGTCAGTGGAACGCGCAATTGAGTTGTAGAGTGAAAAATAATCCGATTGGAAAAATAATTTTTAAAGTTTTTAAAGAACGTGGCAAGCTAGTGTATGGTTATCGTACTTGCTAACTGTTTTTAGGTTTTGGTTTGGCTCGAATGTTTTTATTTATTCATGTTTTTTTCAAGAAGTTAACTGTTTAAATAAAAATAATAATACTCGCATGCACACGTCTCGGTATTTTTCCGTTTTTTGGAAATTTATTTTATTAAAAAGGAATTTAATGTTATGTTTTAATACCGACCAATGCCAGGTACATCTGCTAGTACAAAATAAATAGCTGAGTAAATAGTATTAATAGCCTCAGAAATTATTTAAATAGTGCAAACAAAAAAACGCATTAACCGATTAAATACTTAATGAACAAGAGTTGTTCCAAAAATAAAGCACCCTTTCTTTCTAAATCGAAAAGATATAGAGGGAAAGTGGAAGAATCAAAGAGAACGACCAGAATGTATTTGTCTACATAGTCACTACAATTCTCAAACCGGCCCTCTGTGGTCACGGGCGACAAGATCAAAGTGTAGTATCTGTTCCGGCAGATGCTGCAAGCTATGACTAGCTATGACTAGCAAAGACCAGATGTGGGGGCAACCCCACATGCCTGACCTTTAACCAGCTCCCATTTCCCACCTCTCGGGAGCTGGTCCCCTTTTTCCCTCCCCCCCCCCTTCACTCCTCACATTAAAAATCGGCCTTGTGCCTAATTTGCTCGGTGGGGGAGCAAATAAATACCATCTGTTCCGGCAGATACTGCAAGCTATGACTAGCTATGACTAGCAAAGACCAGATGTGGGGGCAACCCCACATGCCTGACCTTTAACCAGCTCCCATTTCCCACCTCTCGGGAGCTGGTCCCCATTTTCCCTTCCCCCTCCCTTCACTCCTCACATTAAAAATCGGCCTTGTGCCTAATTTGCTCGGTGGGGGAGCAAATAAATACCATCTGTTCCGGCAGATGCTGCACTTAAGATAATTTGTACCAGTCAATGGAGGGGAAACCCTCTATACTGGGGCAATTATTATTTTTGGTAACCAGAGTGCCCCCTTTTTGCCTACTTTTAGGGGAGCTGATTTTTACCTCACATTAAAAACGGCCTTGTGCCTAATTTGCTCAGTGGGGGAGCAAATAAATACCATCTGTTCCGGCAGATGCTGCAAGCTATGACTAGCTATGACTAGCAAAGACCAGATGTGGGGGCAACCTCACATGCCTGACCATTAACCAGCTCCCATTTCCCACCTCTCGGGAGCTGGTCCCCCTTTTTCCCTTCCCCCTCCCTTCACTCCTCACATTAAAAATCGGCCTTGTGCCTAATTTGCTCGGTGGGGGAGCAAATAAATACCATCTGTTCCGGCAGATACTGCAAGCTATGACTAGCTATGACTAGCAAAGACCAGATGTGGGGGCAACCCCACATGCCTGACCATTAACCAGCTCCCATTTCCCACCTCTTGGGAGCTGGTCCCCTTTTTCCCTCCCCCCTCCCTTCACTCCTCACATTAAAAATCGGCCTTGTGCCTAATTTGCTCAGTGGGGGAGCAAATAAATACCATCTGTTCCGGCAGATGCTGCACTTAAGATAATTTGTACCAGTCAATGGAGGGGAAGCCCTCTATACTGGGACAATTATTATTTTTGGTAACCAGAGTGCCCCCTTTTTGACTACTTTTAGGGGAGCTGATTTTTACCTCACATTAAAAACGGCCTTGTGCCTAATTTGTTCAGTGGGGGAGCAAATAAATACCATCTGTTCCGGCAGATACTGCAAGCTATGACTAGCTATGACTAGTAAAGACCAGATGTGGGGTCAACCCCACATGCCTGACCTTTATCCAGCTCCCATTTCCCACCTCTCGGGAGCTGGTCCCCTTTTTCCCTTCCCCCTCCCTTCACTCCTCACATTGAAAATTGGCCTTGTGCCTAATTTGCTCGGTGGGGGAGCAAATAAATACCATCTGTTCCGGCAGATACTGCAAGCAAAGACCATATGTGGGGGCGTCCCCACATATAAGTTATTGGTCAATGTAGGGGCAACCCTTCATACCAATTGTCACTATCCAGCTCCCCTACTCCCCGGGGAGTTGGTCCCCATTTCCCATTCACTCCTCACATTAAAAATCGGCCTTGTGCCTAATTTGCTCGGCGGGGGAGCAAATAAATACCATCTGTTCCGGCAGATACTGCAAGCAAAGACCATATGTGGGGGTAACCCCACATATCAGACCTTGGTCAATGTCGGGGAAACCCTTCATACCAATTGTCACTATCCAGCTCCCCTACTCCCCGGGGAGTTGGTCTCCATTTCCCCTTCACTCCTCACATTAAAAATCGGCCTTGTGCCTAATTTGCTCGGTGGGGGAGCAAATAAATACCATCTGTTCCGGCAGATACTGCAAGCTATGACTAGCTATGACTAGCAAAGACCAGATGTGGGGGCAACCCCACATGCCTGACCATTAACCAGCTCCCATTTCCCACCTCTCGGGAGCTGGTCCCCTTTTTCCCTTCCCCCTCCCTTCACTCCTCACATTAAAAATCGGCCTTGTGCCTAATTTGCTCGGTGGGGGAGCA
This sequence comes from Euprymna scolopes, assembly GCF_053919585.1. Lineage (NCBI taxonomy): Eukaryota > Metazoa > Mollusca > Cephalopoda > Sepiida > Sepiolidae > Euprymna > Euprymna scolopes. The sequence continues at coordinate 91,387,297 of NC_136507.1, forward strand.
AATAAACACCATCTGTTCCGGCAGATGCTGCAAGCTATGACTAGCTATGACTAGCAAAGACCAGATGTGGGGGCAACCCCACATGCCTGACCTTTAACCAGCTCCCATTTCCCACCTCTCGGGAGCTGGTCCCCTTTTTCCCTTCCCCCTCCCTTCACTCCTCACATTAAAAATTGGCCTTGTGCCTAATTTGCTCGGCGGGGGAGCAAATAAATACCATCTGTTCCGGCAGATACTGCAAGCAAAGACCATATGTGGGGGTAACCCCACATATCAGACCTTGGTCAATGTCGGGGAAACCCTTCATACCAATTGTCACTATCCAGCTCCCCTACTCCCCGGGGAGTTGGTCTCCATTTCCCATTCACTCCTCACATTAAAAATCGGCCTTGTGCCTAATTTGCTCGGTGGGGGAGCAAATAAATAGCATCTGTTCCGGCAGATACTGCAAGCAAAGACCCTATGTGGGGGCGACCCCACAGATAAGACCTTTGTGAATGTCGGGGCAACCCTTTATACCAATTGTCACTATCCAGCTCCCCTACTCCTGCATTTAGACCATCTTGCATGAATTGAGCATTAGTTTTTGAGTGGCATAAGTAATTCAAGGAAGGCAGCTAGTTTGTAAAAAGTGATGGGAGGTGTGGGAGGAGTAAGTAAGTCAGAACACCAGAGTTGATTGACCAAATAAAGACTTTCATGGATAAGAACCTTCATGTGTTTATAGAGACAGTAAGTGCAGAGTTTGGTGTCAGTGTGGGAACTGTACGCACAATTATTTTCGAGGAACTGAAGATGGGGAAGATTTGTGCAAAGTTTTTCTCAAGGATGCCCAGAGATAATTAGACTATTTCACCAGGATAGGCATCAAGATAGTTCCTCACACTCTTATAGTGTAGATCTTGCTCTCTGCGACTTTAGTTTATTCCCAAAGCTCGAAGGAAACCTTAGAGGCTGTCGTTTTGAGACAAGTGAAAAGATGAAAGAAGTTCATTGACACGCTTACACAAGAGGACTTCCATGGGGGCTTTCAGAATTGTACTATGAATAAAAATGTCCATAAGATGGAAGGCAGCATTTGAACGTGCATGCAAATTGGTAAACGTGATCGAGCTTGCATCTGAAGAAAAAGAAAAAACGTAGTCAAAGGGGAGAAACCAAGTCGACGCCGAAGGAGAGGGGCGTGTGAAGTAGAGGCGAGAATGGTCTGGCTGTGGCTAGCGTGTTGTCGGGAAAAAGAGAAATACGGATCATGTTAGATGGACATGTGGCAGCGAGAAAACTGTTAAGTGATGTCAAGACGGGAGAGTAAAGGTAATAAATGTGTTTCTTAAACAAGAAAAAATGTCAACCCGGATTTATTTATTATTTTTTCCAATGTTATTTTTATGAATTACTACAGTAAAATGTAACGTTATGTAACGTTACATTATGAAAACATCTGGAAACTGGAAGACACCTTGTATAATATGAGTTTCTTGGTAGGGTAGGACTATAGCACGATTAACAAACACTTGCCCGGTTTGGAATAGTGAAAAATACTTTTACACGAGAAAAAAAAAAGAAAGAACAACTAAAAATGATATTAAAACTATAACATTCATACTTCTAACCGTTGATCAAATCAGCCGAATGCACGCTCAATTCTTCGTAATCAGGAAAATTGCATTTGTTGACAGACACGAATAGCAACGGAATCTAAAAATGTTGAAAAGGCTTTACGAGTCAGTTTCAAGACACGAATCTGCATAGGGTCAAAAATGGGGTGTATTAGTTTAAGGAGAAACGGGGAAGTTTCGGGTTGACAAGAAACGTTTGGTTCGTAAAACAAGAAAAATAAAACGAGACAGGTTTGCGAAAAAAAGAGGAATTCGCGATAAAAAAAAAGAAAAGAAAAGAATATGGATCAGTTTGCATCTGGAATCGTAACAGGGAAGGATGAAGATGGAAAATTGACGAGGAACGAAAAACGGATGCAGTAAAATAGTAAAGATGAAAGGGTGGAATAGGAAATAGAAGAGGAAAAGGAAGAAAAGAAGGAAAATCAGAAGAAGAGAGAAAGAGAAATAGAAATCGCAGGGAAGGGGGAATAAAGTGGGGAGCAGAAGGCACAAGAAAAAAAGAAGCAAGAACGGACAACGTGGTGGAGACAAATAATAATAATAATAATAATAATAATAATAATAATAATAATAATAATAATAAGAAGAAGAAGAAGAAGAAGAAGAAGAAGAAGAAGAAGAATGTTAGGAGGTGAGTAAAAGGGTGGCACAATTCTCAGCAAGACTCAATGTATTTAATCGAGACCCTTCCAAGCGAAGCCATCAGTTTCTGGGTCAATAATAAGGTATCCGCAACCTAATTATGGCCGTCTATGTCACGAGTGACAGTAACAGCGACTCTGTATTTTACGGGTTCGTCCAAGTATATTCAAAAGAAGTTCTGTCTGTCGGTAGAGTGGCATGTTTCTCGTTCTGTCACGTTTCAATTTGACATATCACCTTCATCGGTAAGGTTGAGCACTCCTTATTTTAGATAAGTGCAAACATCGTTATATGAGGTTTTGTCTATCGAATGAGTCTCCACTTATCAAGGCTAAACACCATTCGAGAATAAGGGTTAATATGAGGATTATTTATTAAAGATGTTTATTGGCGTTACATTTGAAAATATCGATGCTAAACATCTCAAGAATAGAATCTTGTCGCAACGTTATTAGCAGATCGGAAGTTCTTCGAAATAAAAAATAAATTAATAGATCGGAAGTTCTTCGAAATAGTCTTTGGAAAACACATTGTTATTTTCATGGGTCTTTTACGCATAAATTTCAAATAATAATTCAGTTGTTCTGTGACGTATTAATTTGAAATCACAGTTTCAGGCTGGTCTAAGCATATCTATGAAATGTTCGGCCTTTTCATCTAAATTGTTGCGAAATGCATAGAATTTATGAACGAAAGCGAATCCTTAATTCGCCGTGGAATTTCTCCGACTATTTACAAATAGAATGCAAATAAAATTAAATACAAACAGGAAATAAAGTAAAAGCGAAACATTCACAACGAACCATAAAACGTTTTGTGGTACTTTAATGATGGAGAACGTTGATTATAACATTTGCTGTCGGTGAATGGCGATCAATCCAGGAATCAGTGGCGGTCGTTATTTGAGAGTTGTAAGATGAAAACAAGGAATAAAGTCCACAGTTGACGCACTTTGTCCACAATCGATAACAAAACCATCTATGCAGTAGCGGTAATAAAAAGAGTACTTCCGGTACCAGATTTATATATATATATATATATATATATATATATATATATATATATATATACATATTATTTTTAAAATATGATGCATATGCCGCTCCCGTTTAAGGGGGTACCAGATTGGTCAATGGGAAAATTATTCGCAACAAGCATTTAGGTAAAAATGCACTTTCGTATAAATACTTGAATTCATTCAAGAAAGTATCGCTAACAAAAACAAATAAAAACATCTCTCTCTCTCTCTCTCTCTCTCTCTCTCTCTCTCTCTCTCTCTCTGTATATATATATATATATATATATATATATATATATATATACAGAGAGAGCAATCAGTCTCATATATATATATATATATATATATATATATATATATATATATATATATATATATATTGCATGAAAGTCACCACATCAAGACCCGGAAGCCACTCAGGGATAAGGGCTTAAATATATTGAATACCTATAAATTGGAATCCACTTCCCGTGAAAGAAAACATAAAGTAGAAACCACATCTCCTATGAGAAGAGGATTATATAGAATATGAATGGATCATTTCCACTAGATTGCGAAGTGGATTGTGAATTTTGACAAGACAAGAAAAACTTATCTGAACACTACATTGCCTGATATAGCAACGATACTCTTTCTTAGAACGTATTAGACACTTGTATAGGTAAGGGACTGCATGAAGATCAAACTTTCCAGAGCGTTAGAATTATCCCACAATTTCTCTAACAAATTTAAGTTTTCCATCTAGGACCTGTCACGCTTAAGTTTTTTTTTTCCATAAATGTCGCAAACACGTCCTCGGCAATCAGTATGAAAATGATGTCCTTGCTGTGCAACTGATGTATGATTATGTGCAGTCCTAGGAGGCCCAACTTCCAACACATTACCTGCTTTCTTACAAGACATAAATTTATTGCTAAGCGTCTAACTTGACTACACGAGGAATGTCAACAGGGCTACATTTTTCTATGCCAGACTACGCTTATCCTTGTATTCAGGCTTTTCAAAAAAAATACTTTACCTTTTGCCTAATTCCATAAAAATCCATGCTTCAGTTTGAAATCGTGTTTTCGTTGCCTTGACACTTTTGCATTTTTATAGTATTTTTATCACTAGAAAGAGTGCACGCAACATAATTTAAATGTATCAGTAGAAGAGATCTTTTATGTCGGTCAGTATCTTATGCAGTAATTTGAAATACAACTTTTGTCGGTCTGTCAGGCATAAATTTGAAATATTATTTTCCTCAGTCTGTAAACCATAAATTTGAAATAGTATTGTTGTTGGTCTGTCACACATGCATTTGAAACAGTATTTTTGTTGGTCTGTCAGGCATTAATATGAAATATTTTTTATCGGTCTGTCAGGTATAAATCTAAAATTGCATCTTCGTTGTTCTGCTACGGATAAATTGCAAACAATATTCCCATTGGTCTGTGGCGCATTGATTTAAGATCACAGTTACGGCTGAGTCCAATGTTATCTATAAAATAACACATCTTTTTATTTGTTTGTTGTGAAATGCGTAGAATTAATGGAATAATGCTTTACTCACCGTGGAATTTACGCGCATATTTTCAGATAGGACTAAAGTAGACAAAAACAAGAAATAAGACAATCGTCGAAACACAGAGTCCACAACCGACCACAAAACGATTGGTGGTCTTTTGAAAAATGAGAAAGTTGATTCCGATAACATTGGACGTCGTGGAATGACGATCAATCCAGGAAGCAGAGGCGTGCGTAAGAAGCTGTATGGGAAGGATCTCATTATATCAGGGTTTAAATAATAGTGCGCCGTTGGTGTTTGCAGTTCTTTGTATTGCGTTTCAAGTTAAACATAAAGTGACTCGAAAGAATGCTGTTTATCCATGGAATCTTTGATTAAATGTACAATTCATTCTGCAACCAAACTATATTTGGTACAACCAAACTCCCACGTATGCTTGATTTGCTTACCAAATTTTATTTCTTGTGTTTTCGAAATCTTTAAACATCCACGTCTGCGGTGCCATATACTTGGGAACGACTTATTTTGGCAGCGGTGGACCACTATTTATACGAATAATTAGGAAACTGTTTCCATAGACTTTTTGTCAACGATTCTGTGTATCCAGTGAGTTTTAAACCGATTCAGCATCACAACTCCTACTGATAAGACGATCCTCAAAGTGTTCCCGCATATCATTGAACGCAGCTCATCCTTAAAATCTCTTTATGTCACCTTATTCAACAAATATGTCCAATCTATACCCTCGTATCGTAGTTAAAATATGTTGAGGCATAACTGATCAATGAACCATTTTCATTTAGCGTTTCTTCTGTACCGAGTTGGACACGACACACCTGAGGAAGGTCAAAGATTAAATCTGAGAAAGCGTTAAAGTTGAGAATAGCATTAATTTTTTTTTTTTAATTTCACACTTTTGCACGGATTATTCCTGGCTAAAACTTAAATATAAAGTATCGCATGTGTTCGAATATCCTATATATAAAGTTTCATGCATGTAACCAAAAAGGAAGATTTTTGTAGGCATTTTTAAACATATATATATATATTTATATATATATATATATATAAAGCTGAACGTGCCTGTGTGTGTGTGTGTACCTGGTCACGAATAGGCTCCTATATGGTTGACTATTTTAAAAAACTGATTACATATAATGATAGAAGATATAGAGACACAGGAATGGGTATTTTGATCTGGCAAAACGGTGGTTCATTAAAATTGTGTGGTCTGCATATGCGCCTGGTCCACAAAGTATGGAAATAAAAAATTAAAAAAATTAAAAAAAAAACTATACAAGTGTTTTTGATATAGATGTACATAAGAATATTTTGATAAGTATGTTTTAACTTAAAGAGGGATGGTATAATAAAATTGTGGGGTTTGCGTCCGCGCCTGGCCTACATAGAATGAAAATAGGCACAAACTTTAATAAAGACTTTTCATATCTATCCGCGTAAGTATACTTTGATAGTTATGTTTCAGTTTGAATAAATATGCTATAATAAAATTATGGGGTGTTCGTTCGCACCTGACCTCCACAGAATGGAAATATGTCACAAAGTTTAACAAGTTTTTTTTTAATATAGATCCACAGAATATTGTGATAAGTGTTTCAGCGTGAACAGGTATGGTATAATAAATTATGGGGTTTATTTATTTTATTTTTACTTTCATCATATTTTGCTTTGGTTTTGATACTCCCGTATATCTTTAAAACCCTTCCGTTTCATAACCTATCATACTTTCATAAATCAGAGTCCATTTTCTGTAGGCTGTTTTTGAACCCAGTCAACGACGGGTACTTTTGCTAGTATATATATTACGGTATTTTCCTCGCCTTACGGTGTTATTTATAATGTTATTTGATTATATACATGTGTATTATATACTGTATTGTATTTTCGTATTAATTTTCATGCCGTATCCCGGAGTTCTACTACTATATATATATATATATATATATATATATATATATATATATATATATATATATATATATATATATATATATATATATATATATGTATGTATATATATATATATATATATATATATATATATATATATACGCATTCATAAATATATAGAGAGAAAAAGGTTTGTTTACTTTAACATTTTTACGCAAATATAAATCAGGTAGTATATCTGCATAAATATAATTACACGTAATAGTTAATTAAAGATGATCATCCCATACGGAAACCGTGTGTGTTATTTTGTGTGTCATGTTTACATTTTTTCTTCCTAGTGACTGTCGTTTAATTGTTATGACCTTCCATTTTTTGTAATAAATAATTTTACCAAGAATTCTTCGTATGTTTTGGTTTCGGTTTCGAATCTAGTTGATGGTAATCAAGTCATCTATGTTCTATAAATCTTTTTACCAAGAATTCTTTATAAGTTTTGCATTTATTTAAGAAATAGTAAACATACGTCTAGTTAATTTTTATTTTTATTTCGGACTATTAGTCTCATCTTTATTAGTTGTTGTTTTTGGATCTTTTTATTGGTTCACAACGTTTCGGCCAACTTCCTCTGGCCTTCGTCAGGTGGTAACCGCGACGGATAGGAACTTCGAATCTCCTAACTGCATTCTCAGCCATCACTGCCATCCGTAGTTGTTGTCGTCTCACCACATTTTGACCAATTAACCTCTGGCACGCTTTGGGTGGGATTGAAACCGCTATATTCAGACAATGTTCATCTAGAACCGTAGAGATTCAACGTCTCTATCAACTGCGCCACGGGCTATGGAAGATCAGATAATAAATAAACGTGGATTTATAAGATCAAAGAATCCAACCTTGATCGCCCTTCGGTATATTTTGTGAAAAAATAAAAGTAGCGAAGCGAAAATCTTCTCACCAACTAGATTTCGAAGACGGTTTTATACCCTGTTAAGGCCCGAAAAGGATATTCTAAGGAATTCCTCCATAGATGTGACAATAAACTGTCTATTTAATAAAATACAGAAAGGAAAATGTCTCCAAGAAAACCTATCGCGTGACACACATCCAGAAAGTAAAGATGCGGCCGATTTAACGCCCACTTCACTCAGGTTGGAGATTCTTTGTCGCCCGCCGCAGTACGAACGAATAAATAAACCTATCGCTATTCGTTATCAACTTTTCCGCCTTAGATTTCGAATGGATGCGGCTAAAGAGCATGTACAAAGGCACGTTCAAATAGGTCTGTAACTAGAAATTTTAACGCACCCCGCCAAGTTCCGGGTTTTCTGTTTTTCTCCTGAGTCGACGTGATATCCACAATTTCGATAGCGTCGTCGTTTTAGCAGAAGAATTCATAGCCATACACGCACACGCACCTACAAACACACACATACACATTAACACACGCACACATACAAACACAAAAACACATATATATGTGTGTGTGTGTGTGTGTGTGTGTGTGTGTGTGTGTGTGTGTGTGTGTGTGTGTGTGTGTGCATTAGTGGCATGGTAAGGTCACAGGGGAGACTACCAAATAAAAAAATAAGAAAAATGCATCCTTTAGCAGCAAAACTAAAGCTGGCCTGCCATGGCACTATATATACGAAAGTATGCCAATTTGGGGCAATTTTATGTTCGGAATCTCAGCGATTATCGATCAGAATTTAAGAAATAAATGATCGTTCGAAAGTAATTACCTGAATTATGTAGTGGGCTGTGATATTTGCCCTTAAAGTCGCACATTAAAATGATCATCCATCATCCAGAGCCTATTTTTGTAACGTTTTGCTTGGCCTTCGGGCCGGGATCAAAGTGTAGTATGTGTTCCGGCAGATGCTGCAAGCAAAGACTGTATGTGGCGGCAACCCCACATATAAGACCTTGGTCAATTTAGGGGCAACCATTCATACCAATTGTCACTATCCAGCTCCCCTACTCCCCGGGGTGTTGGTCCCCATTTCCCCTTCCTCCTCACATTAAAAATCGACCTAGTGCTTAATTTGCTCGGTGGAGGGGGGGGAATAAATACCAACCCCACATATAAGACCTTGGTCAATGTAGAAGCAACCCTTAAAACCAATTGTCACTATCCAGCTCCCCTACTCCCCGGGGAGCTGATCCCCATTTCTCTTTCACTCCTCACATTAAAAATCGGCCTTGTGCCTAATTTTCTCGGTGGGGGAGCAAATAAATACCAACCCCACTTATAAGTTATTGGTTAATGTTGGGGAAACCCTTCATACCAATTGTCACTATCCAGCTCCCCTGCTCCCCGGGGAGCTGGTCCCCATTTCGCCTTCACTCTCCACATTAAAAAACGGCCTTGTGCCTAATTTACTCAGTGGGGAAGCAAATAAATACCTCATGTTTGTCACTAAAGGGGGATCCAATCATAGTCATTTGTTTTTCTAGTTTTGCATATGAATTACAAAATACTTAATACTTACTCAAAACCTCGCTCCTGATGAGGGAAACTAAAACTTGCGGCTATGGTTTCAAATGATCTGAAATTACAGCAAAAGAAGGTTTGATTCTTAATATTTCATCCTTTTTGGTTTTCATATATAAAGTAAATTCCACAATGCATGATTATTTGATACTGGAGACATTCATAATCGCGCCTTATTCCCAAAAGAGGGGAGATATAACATATGAAAAATATTTAGATTTGGTTGACTATTTAAAAAAAAACTGATTACATATAATGATAGATGTATCGAGGATCAGCAATGGGTATGTTTGATCTGGAAGAACGGCGGTTCATAAAAATTGTGGGGTCTGCGTTCGCGCCTAGCCCTCAAAGTATGAAAATAAAAAATGAAAAAAAAGTTTACAAGTGTTTTTGATATAGATGTACAAAATAATACTTTGATAAGTCTTTTTTAACTTAAATAGGGATGGTATAATAAAGTTGTGGGGTCTGCATTCGCGCCTGGCGTCCATAGAATGTAAATAGGCACAAACTTTAATAAAGACTTTTTTATTTTTTTTATTCTGAATAGTTCACTTGTAAATAAAAAAATACTTGACCTGAGATTGAAACAAACACATACAGACAGTGAGTCAAGTAGGATAACTATTAGACCAACTTGCCACGTAGAAGCAATTGACGAACAAAGGAAAACCGATTATAAAGTGTTCCATATGTCTGGATTCCCTTTATACAAAATTTCAAGTCTGTTGATCAAAATTTCGTGGAGTGTACAGATCAAGAAGTATTCTAATACACATGTTGTTACTGTATATGTATGTACATATATATATATATATATATATATATATGTGTGTGTGTATATATATATATATATATATAGAGAGAGAGAGAGAGAGAGAGAGAGACAGACAGACAGACAGACATACAGAGATAGTGTATCACAAAAGTGAGCACATCATTTAAGTATATCTCTTAATGGGGAAAACTGAAAAAAAAAAGAAGATTTTTTGACACACTCTTCAATTACGACGTCGTGGAGCTGCTAGATATTTGAGACTTTTTGCGCCTCCACCTTCTGCTTGAGGGTGCTCCAAAGATGTTCTATTTGGTTCAAGTTTGGAGACATGCTTGCCCAGTTAATTACCTTTACCCTCAGCGTCTCTAGTAAAGCAGTGGTTGTCTTTGATGTGTGTTTTAGACTATCGTCATGCTGAAACACTGCCCCGCGACCCATGGAGGGGATCATGCTCTTCTGCAGTATTTGACAGTACATATTTGAGTTCATGTTTCCACTCAATAAAATGTAACTCTCCAAATCTCCAGCACTAATGAAGAACCAGACCATGATATTCCCACCGCTACGCTGTTCCCACCACTTCGGATGCCCTGAGTAATACGATTGGTTTTCGATTTGCGAGCACCTCTTAAATAACCATGCATGTGCCACGAATGTCAGTGCTGACATGTTTACGATATTGAGTAAGTCGCATTCGCCTCTTCATCTAAAAATTCTACAAAGTATTTTTTATTAAGTTTTTGCGACCTTCTCTTTGTAAGCTTCTCAACTCCCACGCTCTGGTTTTGTGCAAAGAGTACATTAAATGAGTTGACAGATAAAATACTTTTACTTTAGCGTCCAAATGAAACTTTTGATCTTGAAATATTTTAGATCGTCAAAACCCAATTATTCCATGATTTACATGGAGTAAATTACCCAACAACACCATGTATGCAAGATTAGAAATGCTCCAAACTATATCAAAAATGTTATGTCAAAAACACAAACTAATATTAGTGGATATAATCATTATCAGACGTGCACACGAGACAATACACGGCACTCAACAACATCAACAACTAGGAATAGTATACAATCAATGGGTAATACCATATAATATACTATGCGAAATTTTCAAATCACACAATGATGTGAACTATTGCAGCTCTATCATAGTACTCAAATAAATAACAAAATCAATCTACAAAAAAGTGTCAACTTTCACTATTTGTGATTAATAGGGCAGTGGCAACAGACTTCTTTTCATGTTTTTACTCTCAAGAATATATCCGACACAGTAATACACAATCAATCAACCGAGAATCACATATGTTTATATAAAAACTGAGAAGATATTAACGGATATATACTCAAGAATCAAAACAATGAAAAGAATATGCTGTTGTCACTTAGAAGATATTAATCCACCAACGATTTCTAACAGCTGTAAATTTACCAGTACATCTTTAGAATGGGCAGTTTATTTCAACGAGGACACAGCACATAATATGGCACAGACAAGATTATAAAAATAATCTTCATTTTTAAACTCTGTCAAAAAGATTATCTCTTTCTAGATTTCTTGTGTATGCAGCAATCTCTACTTATTATACATAGTTTAAACAAAAACAGGCGTTTAACGTAAGCAAGGCTGAAATGTTCCAAAACAAGACATCAAAACAGTCATTGCTAATGACCACGCTTACAAAGTACGCTCCAATAACAGTGAATCTCCACTATGGTCTAGCTGTACTGTCTGCAATATACAACAAACATGTGCATTACATGGACTGATAAAAGATGACGAACGCTGCAAGAAAATCTACAAGAAGCATCTTTTTCTAAAGTAGTCACATTTAACATTTGTCTGCATCTATACTCACGGCATGTGAGATTGATTGATTAAATTTGCTGTAAAAGGAACTCAAAACTGATATGTCTGAAGACCTTCTTCATCAAACCAGACTGCAAAATGAAAATAAGACAATTGCATTTTCTCCTGAAATTTTTCATGTATATTGCTGACTTATGCCGTCCAGTCCAACTACTTAATCGAACACTTATTAATTAGGAAATGGCATAGCTTGAAGGAATACTAAATGTAAACGACAGATTAATCCAATTACCTGATGATTATCAAGCATTTGCTTACTCTATCTAAAAACCGAACCTTAACTTCTGAATAGGCAGAGGAATATTTATCACAGCACACTGGAAAGCATTAGTAATGACAAAAGATTACGTGTTTTATTGATACTCCAGGTGGGACTTGAGAAACTTTCCTTTTAAACATGCTGCCTACTAAAATTAGTTTCAAATAATATTGCACTTGCAGTGACATCAGATGGAACTGTTGCAATACTTCTTGATGGTGGTAGAATTGCAGACTCTGTTTTTCTTTCTGCAATTAGACCTTACACGATAGGACAAATCATTGTGTAACATAAAAAAGGATGCAGCAAAGGCTAATATATTTCAAAATTATAATTTATTAACTTGTGATGAAGCCAAAAAAAAAAAGCACCGGAGAAATTGATTTAACTCTAAAGGACGTAAAAGACAATACGAGCCAATACATTTCCAGTAATGAAGTAATATGGAGGATCTTTGGATTTGAAATCCACCATCGATTTCCAGCCGTTGTGAATTTATTAGTACATCTTGAAAATAGGTAGAGAGTGTATTTCAACAAGGAGACCTGACATAATTTCGCACAGAGATCACCAGAAACTAAATTAACTGCATTTTTAAGCTTTCCCAGGAAGATGGGTTTGTTATATTTTTCTACATGTAGAAATCCTTACTTATTATATATGAAGCAAGCAAAACAAAAAAAATGGGTTCGGCGTAAGCAAGAATGGAATATTCTAGAACATGACATCAAAAGATCTGATGCTATTGGACACGCTTACATTGTACACTTCAATAACAGGGAGTGTTTCTACTGACAAGTATCTCTTCCACACAATTCGTGAACCAACTTTATTGGAAGATCTGTGATGCTTTCAAGTTATCTACAACATACCAACAAGAAGGTGCATTACATGGATTATTAAATGATGAAAAAAAAACACTTTACAAGATATATCAGTTTCATGAGTAGTCATTCAAATTAGGTTTTGAAATCATTATGCTCACAAAAATGTCTACCAATTTTATAACCATTTACTTTCAGGTTTTCATGTTTGTAAATCTTTTAATTTAGTTGGTGCAGGAGATCTGGGGAGTTTTTTTTCTAAACATATCATGGTATTTCTTAGATATATGTATCTAGATAAATTTCAGTACTTATTTCATTGCAATAACCCTTATCCCTGAGTGGCTTCCGGGCCTTGATAAGTCGTGACCACCTTGTAAATAAAAACAAATTTTCATAAATTCCAATTTTAATCAACCAGTCTCAAAGCCGGCAAACATTAACAAAGTTCGTCTACACAATAGAAACGAAACTATTTTTTGAATTTTTTATATGCTTTTTTATCTAACCTTAATACGCCTTAACTTAACACTAAACCGAGTTTTAGTATTATTTGTAAATTTGATTTACCTCACGTATAGAAGAATCAGAAATTAATTTAGCCATCAGCATTTATATTGGAAATCAATTACAACGAAACTATACCATGGCTTTTATTTTCTCGATATCTAAACCTAATAAGCACCAGAGGGAGGGTTTTGATGATAACAAGTCCCTAATAAAACATTATAATAAAATTTCATTAATTTCATATTTTAAGCTAAAGAAAAACTTGATTAGCATAGGAATTTATTCCACAACGTTTTGGTATCAACAATCTTTAACTTTAACATATTTTCTAATTTTTTCTTTTAAATATAATCTCGTCTTGTTTTCGTAATTAGATCATTCAGTTCAGTTAATTTGCTGGCATAATATAATAACTGTAATTCGAATTGTTTTTCATCGTTTTCTATACTAAAAACTATAACCAAAATGTTGTATCGATGATATTTCATTTACAAAACAAAACAAGTCTTCCGTGCTTGTGTCATCAAGTGTAGCAGATCTTTTTATATATATATATATTAAATAAGTAATGCCTTGATATAATTTGATATTATGAAAATATAATTTGCTATTAAAGTATGAAAATGATTTTTTTTCTATTCATTGTATTTTTTTTCATGAATATGTTGCATAAAAACTGCATAAAAACAATTTCCAGGATTAGTTCAATATGGATTATGTACTAAGTAAACTGTTGGGCAACTTTTTCGTTGTCGATGCCCCCAGTCTAACAGCTGATTGAATGAGATAGATGGAAATTTAGGTGTGATAAAATCAACAGCGTAGATAAGATACGTCATCAGTTCTGTCGGTCTATTACGCTCTTTCAGTAACAATCTTTCCTCATGTAACAACACAATGCTTAAAATCTTTTCCCCAAAATATAACGAACTGTATATATATATATATATATATATATATATATATATATATATATATATATATATATATATATGTGTGTATACATATATATATATATATACATATATATATATATATATATATATATATATATATATATATATATATTCGTGATTTAATGTTCTAGCTCTTTAGTGGTGGGGACTATTTGTTGATTATTATTAAATCCCGGCCACTGGCAGATTTTCTGCTTGTATATATATATATATATATATATATATATATATATATATATATATACATATATATATATATATATATATATATATATATATATATATACATATTAAATACGTTTGAAGCCAAAACTGCAACGCAAATTTTTTTATAAAATAAACGAATGTTTATTTTTTTAAGAAATATATTTCGGAGTAAGACTCCTTTGTAAATCTTTTTTTTCTCTTTTTCTTCGACATGATGTCGAGTGGAAGATAGTTCGATGAAGAGTCAACGTAATGTTGTTAACTGCGGGGTTTTATGAAGCCGGATAGGTGACGACGGGTTGCGCATTTGGAAAATCTGAGTAGTGTTTTTTTTTTATATCCGTTAGAAGGGCTGAGTGAAATTTGAAGAATGAAATATATTTTTTTTAAAAATAAACACTCGTTTATTTCATTAAAAATATTCGCGTTACAGTTTTGGCTTCAAACGTATTTAATACGTGTTTTATTCTTCAAATTTCACTCAGCACTTCTAACGGATGTAAAAACAAAATATCCATATATATATATATATATATATATATATATATATATATATATATAATGTATGTATATAGATAAACATTTCTTAGATTTATTTTAATTTAAAATTTGCCGCCTCTGACAACAAACCTTCTATATAAATTTAAATATACATTTATATATAACTACTTCATTTACTCACAAGATTTAATATACGTAAGTATAAATTTATGCGTAAACTTTAAGTATTTACTTCAACAGTGCTCAATACGTAGGTAGAGCTAGTTAGTAAGTTATAAAATATATATGGCGATTAAGCTACACTGAATATTACGCTTTCCTTCCACTCTAGGATTATTCAGGTATATGCGATAATTTTGTGGTTGTTTCGCGTTTTTATATACACACCTTCTATGGAGTTTTTTGTTAGCCAATCAGCTTTCCATCGCACCCTCCCTTCCTAATCTGTTAATTAGCAGGCACTTACAGGACAAAGACCAATTTGACCTCCGGTTGACTCGGTCCTTTGTGTGTGCTATTTAGCGTAGATATTTAACGTATTGACCTGTTTTGAATCTAGGTTAAGTTTTATAATATGTTAGTTTATATATATATATATATATATATACATATATATATACATACATATATATGTCTGTGATAGTTTATGTATATGCATGTTTATTTATTTATTCTATTTGTTTATTTTCTATTGTTATTGTTAGTTTTAAAATTGCTTTCTTATCCTATCCTAGAGTAAATTTATATTGTGAACACAGTTGTTCGCTATTTCTCTCCTACAGATGTAATAGTTTAATAGATCTATTAAACTGTAGGAGAGAAATAGCGAACCACTGTGTTCACAGTAGTTCGCTATTTCACTCCTACAGTTTCCTCCTATTTCGCAACAACACGTTTTTTAAAATCCTCAGATAGATATTTGCCATGTGGTGATATGTTGAACATTCAGTGACTGGGAAGAGAGAGAGAGAGAGTGTGAAAGTTGCACTATCAATTTGAATACACCTGCCCCCTATGAACACATGGCATTTTGAAGGGGGAAATAGCGATACTCAATTTAGACATTTAGGGGTGTAGTTTTTTTTAGGATTGTACTCACATTTTAGGGGTGTAATTTTCAGGGGTGCACTCACATTTGTTGCCAGGAATTTAGCTTTGAATGCCTATATTTTGAGTTATTTTGATGGGAAAAAATTAACTCTGTTATATATGTTGCAGACAAACTACTTTCCATTGTGTAAAAACAATTTTTCAGTGTTTCCCCATGAAAAGATATACTTAAATATTTAAAAACACGTGAAGAGTGTAATCACTTTAATGATGCAATGTATCTCTTATATATATATATATATATATATATATATATATAAACTCCCTCAGTCTTTGACAGACTATGGTTACCCAAGAAAGGGTGCCTGCGAATGAAAGTCTTATTGGCAGTATATACGCACTCTCCAACCACATCTCTCCTGAGTCGACATTCTTAGATGACAGTGGGGCAAATGAAGTGTACAAGACGACTGGAAACAATGCCTGGATAAGCGAAGAGCACACACAGCGCCCAGAATTCCCAAATGGTCACCCATCTGGTACTAACCAGCCTCACCGTTGCTTAACTTCGGTGATCTGATAGAACTGGTGTATCAACGCGATTATACCGTGTATATATATATATATATATATATATATATATATATATATATATATATATATATATATATATATATATATTACAACAATATACGGTACATTATATAATGCATATGTATATAATTAAATAACTCACACGTAACTCGGGGCAAATACCGAAAACAGGGACCGGGAAAACATCGTTTTCCACATCGTAACCATTAAAAAGTGGTATGCTAGGACCATCGTATCCCGGGGTTTTACTATATATATATATATATATATATATATATATATATATATATATATATATATATATATATATATATATACTTTTTTTTCTGATGAGGAGACTTTGTTTAATTATAAAATATCTTTGTATCAAATTATTTTTCAATAAATATTGTCTATTTCAATAAAACATCGTTTCCGAAACGATCGTACACACTATTGATTTTGTTTGTATTTCCTTTTGAAACTGATTTTCAATTCAAAATTATGAATCATTTTACTCAATATATATATATATATATATATATATATATATATATATATATATATATATATATATAATATGATGCACCCTCCCCTCGATTTCGATACAAGAGCTTCCGCCACAACGGAAATTCACACAGATTATTTGTTGATAGTTGTGAAGGTTTTGGGCAGAACCATACGCACTTTTTGGTAAAACTGCTAATCTTCGTTAGTTCAACGGTTTCAACAGCACAGAGCATACAATAGTCCTTAATCTTATATGAGAGCTTTTTCTTATATAAGAGCTTTTCATATATATAGCGATCCATACACAATATTGTTTCGCTGTATCACAGCCCATCGGTGTTGCTAGACCAGCAACTGTCTCAAACTTTAAAACCTAACCGCCCAGGATCGAAACCCCACTGCCCAAACAACAGTCAAGGATTCACACCACTACGTTATTCAGCTGCTGCTGTGCTGATAGTGAATTAACGATGTTTTGACATAATCCACATGCTTAAGCTCGATTTATTTACAAAAAGAGCATCCATTAATACGCTAATTGCAGTTGGTTTATCACTTCCCAATACGCTCACTCCAATATAGGGAGAATTATAGTCATTCACATACAGTACTGTTTCGCTGTATCACAGCTCATCACTACGGCTAGACAGGCAACTACCTCAAGCCAGAATATATGTATATATATATATATATATATATATATATATATATATATATATATATATGTGTGTGTGTGTGTGTGTGTGTGTCTGTATATATATATATATATATATATGTTAAAGTATATGTCCGTCTGTGTGTATGTGTGTCTGTGTGTCTGATTTCCCTACGCAATGACTATCAATTTTAAGTGTACAGGCTCGAAATTTGATATACAGGGTACTGAAGTTTGGGAAAATCTTTGTAATCCGTTTTCGGCCAGAAATTTGGCTGTTAATCGGTCAATGTCGAACGATTTCACATTTGAGAACTCTACGAAACTCCTCCGACAATTTTGTGTATAAACAATTGAAGTTTTAGATATAGGCTCCTTGGAAATTGATCTAACGTAATAACTTGATTTGAGCCGAAAACAGTAAGCGTTAAGGGGTCAAAATAGCGGTTAAAGTAAAAAAAATGACGTCTGCGATCTCTACAAAATTACTCAGACAATTTCTGGTCTAAACATTTGAAATTTTACATAAAGGTTATTCAGGGATAGGGCCAGCTTTTAAATCGATTTGGGTCGAAAATTTTAGCTACCAATATATAAATGTGTGTATGTATGTTTTGATGTCTGCCGAAAACTTTCAACGATATTTTCGAAAGTCACCCCCTCTTTTCGATTGTCTAGCCTTAATTTAAACTTTCGTCACTTCCGGCTTGGCGGTGGTCGTAACGGCAAAGACGTCACGTTTTGCCCCGTTCTTTGCCTTCTTCGCGGTACGGGTTCGAGCCTGCCTTCCTACTACCACTTTTTTCTTTTTTTTTTTTTTTTTTTTGCAAAACACACACCTCTAAACTCCCAGGCAGCGCCGGTCTGAAATGCTAGTATATATATATATATATATATATATATATATATATATATATATATATATATATATATATATATATATATATATATATATATATATATATATATATAGCGGTCAAAGTAAAAAGCAGTAGAAAACCAGGATACGGTGATCCTAGCATACGGGTTGTTTCAAGTTACGATGTTTAATACGATGATTTTCCGCCTCCTTGTTACGGTATTTGTATCGTCCTTACGGTGTTATTTATAATGTTATTTGATTATATACGTGTGTATTATATACTCTATTGTATTTTCGTATTAATTTTAATGCCGTATCCCGGAGTTCCATTATATATATATATATATATATATATATATATATATATATATATATATATATATATATATATATACTAGCAAAAGTACCCGTCGTTGACTGGGTTCAAAAACAGCCTACACAAAATGGACTCTGATTTATGAAAGTATGATAGGTTATTAAACGGAACAGTTGTAAAGAGATAGCTTCGAATTTGGGGGTATCAAAACCAAAGCAAAATATGATGAAAGTAAAAATAAAATAGATAAACCTCATAATTTATTATACCATACATGTTCACACCGAAACACTTATCACAATATTCTGTGGATCTATATTAAAAAACCTTGTTAAACTTTGTGACATATTTCCATTCTATTGAGGTAATACAATATTTCTTCAAACTGAAACATAATTATCAAAGTATACTTACGCAGATAGATATGAAAAGTCTTTATTAAACTTTGTGCCTATTTCTATTTGATGGAGGCCAGGCGCGAACGCAGACTCCGCAATTTTATTATACCATCTCTATTTAAGTTAAAACATACTTATTAAAGTATTATTATGTACATCTATATAAAAAAAACACTTGCAAACTTTTATCTTTTTAATTTTTAAATTTTTTATTTGCATACTTTGTGGAACAGGCGCGAACGCAGACTCCCCAATTTTAATGAACCACCGTTCTGCCAGTTCAAACCTACCCATTCCTGTGTCTCGATACATCTTCTATGATTATATGTAATCAGTTTTTTAAAATAGTCAACCATATAGGAGCCTATTCGTGAACACACACACACACAGTACGCTTTATATATATTATATATATATATATATATATATATATATATATATATATATATATATATATATAGTGAATAATGACAAAAATCTATATTCTAATATTCGTGATGTCGACCATCTTATAATTTATTTATTTTAATTCAGTTGACATTTACAATTTTTGACAAGGTAAAAGAATTTAATACGACAAAACATTACTAAAAACAAGATATGTTAAGGGCCAGATGTTACCTTGATATAAATATAATTGGTAAAAATGATACTTAAGATGAAAACAGTAATTCAAAATATTCCAAATAAAATTTAAAATTTTTACTTTGAATTCATATAATTATTATTGGAACTGTTTCGGCCTTTGTAAAATTTATGCAGATTCGTTCCTCACCAAAATAAATCCAATAGGATTTGAACTGGTTTACGTAATCTACTGTGCTATACATTAAGTTAATCCAACCTCCGTTAATCTTTTTTTCTGCTAATGTCATATCGATTTTCATTGGACGTTTCAGATCAAGGAAACTTCAATCGGAAAATTTCTTCTTTATTAGCTCAGCTACTTATGCTTTATCTGTGGTTAATTTCCCGTCATGCTGGAAAAGTGCATCGATTTAACAGCCTATCCCGTCGATATAACCAAGGACAGGCAAACAGGATCCAGATGGAAGTTACTCTTAAACGGAAAACAACTTTCCTCGCTCCGGAAAGACATCATTGACATCACAAAACCAAAACGAGAACGAGGCGCAAGAAATGTATTTCACTATTTCAGGATGGATCTGATTTGGCCATAAATGTCGTCCAGCATAAGTTGTGTCTTTTTTTTTTTAAATTCCTAATGACATGATTTTCCTTTTAAGGAGAAATACAAATTTTAGTTCGTAGTATGTTTTATATTATCCAACGAATGAATTTACATTCATAAAATCTGCAAAAATGTAAATAAAAAAAAAGAAAAAAAAAGTTTACTGAGAGAATTTCATTCTCAAATCAAGCTAAACTTAAATTTTATACAAATTATACATCGATATGTTTTTTTTTTTTAAATTTTGGAGACAAGGATGAAATATTAGCGTTATTTAGATTATTCAGACAATTCTCATCTTGAGTGTAATTTTCAAAAAGTTTTGGTCGAAGTACACTCGGACATTTTTGTGGAACTCATGAATTATCACCAAATTTCGAATAGAACCTTATATTTCAGCCACAATGGTAACTTTCTTTCGTTCCGACAGTTTTACGTTTGTATTCAAAAGGCCGTTATATATATATTTTTTTTTACATAGGCGTCACCACTTATCAAGGCCGATAGGCCACTCAAGGATAACGGGTAAAGAGTGTACAGTAGTCAAAAGAACAATATAGTAATCGATAGTAATGGAAGTTCGGTAAATTTGTTAACTTAAGTGGAAACTTGTTCACGTTGGACTTGAAGACAACCATATTATAGACAGCTGAAAAGCAGGAAAACGGAAGACAATTCCACAGGCGTGCAGTTCTAAGAAAGAAGCTTTGATCCTGGAATCTATGTTTAGGTTTAGGCACAGATAAAGAGTGGGGAAAATTATTGATAATGTTTTCAGCTAGTCGAGTGTTTCTTGTGAAAGTTTGGCGAGGGGGGACCATAGATTGAAGCTTAGTCGAACACTTTCCATGAAAATAACGATAAAGCAGAGACAAACTCGCAACATCTCTTCTGTGAGATAGAGGTTGCAGCGAAGTGAAAAGGACATCTCCCACCAGGCCACGAAGTCTATTTTGAACCCTATCAAGGCAGGACAAGTCTTTTCTAGCAGCTCCTGCCCATATGTGGCAAAAGTATTCCATCCTTGGACGTATCTGGCTCTTATATAGATAGAGAATTGCATCAGCAGTGAGATATCTACTGGATCGATAGAAGGATCCGACCATTTTTCCAGCGGCCTTGGCAACAGATTTGATGTACATATTCCATTTAAGATCAGGAGTAAAGGTCAAGCCCAGAAGCTTGTCAAAACTTGAGGCCTCCCCAAGACGAGAGCCATTCATTTTAATTGATGCCAAATGGGGATAAGAACGTTCATGATGTAAAGATAGAAGCTTGGTTTTACCTGCATAAAAGTAACCAGCAACTCCTTTCCCCATTGTACAACGTGATCAAGATCAGAGGAGAGAGAATCGGAGAGAACTTGGTCGTTTACTGTCTTAGATGTGCTACCATAGATGGTAGTGTCGTCAGCAAAAATGTCTACGAATGATGTAAGGATGTGATTTGGAAGATCATTAATGTAGATCAGGAAAAGAGTTGGGCCCAGGATGGACCCCTGAGGGACTCCAGCATTTATACTGTGAGCGTCTGTTTTTTGCCCATCAACTACTACTCTTATGAACCTATCAGAGAGAAATGATTTCATAATTGAGAAGACATTTCCAGCTATACCATAGCTGGAGATCTTGTGAAGTAAACCTTTATGCCATACCCTATCAAAGGCCTTTGATATGTCAAGAACAATTGCCCTAGAAAGGTTGCCTCTGTCGAGAGATTCGCTAATCCTATGAGATATAACTGTAAGCACATCTGCTGTAGATCTAGCAGAACGGAAACCATATTGTGTGTCACTAAGAAGGTTATTTTTTCTGAGATGGTTGATAACTTCTCTATTTAACACAGATTCCAGCAACTTACTCATGACGCACAGGAGACTTATTGGCCTGTACTGAGAGGGGGATGCACGATCACCTGAATTCTTAAATACAGGGCATACTGATGAGATTTTCCAGGGTGATGGAAAGCAATTCTCCTTAAGACAACGTTTAAGCAGTTTTGTAAGTATGGGTGCTAGTTATATATATAATGTGTGTGTATATTTTGGCAGCAAGTCATTATTTATACACGTCTGATTGAACACGATAGAGTTATTCCTTGTTTTCCGATCTTTATGGATATCTTTTCTATTTGTCAAGTGGTCTTTTCAATTTTGGCAGGCATATATATAGAATGACGCCCAGAAGTTGTTTTTTCAGCCATATTTTTCTCAAGCGCTTTCTATTGGGCATCTGATTGTTGTTTTCTTTTCCTTTTCTTTTCCTTTGGTGTATTTATATATTTTTTTATTTAATTGGCTGTAAAGCTGGCTGCAGGATGGTTGAGGACGAATTATTTTTATTTTATTTTATTTTTACTTTCGATTTTCTTATTTTATAGTTTATTAATTTAGTTTCATGTTAGTTATTGAATAGTATGTTTAATAATGTCCGGTTTAGAAAGGGATGTAGTTTTTGCACCCACCTTTATAGCCAATTAAAAACAAGTATAAATACACCAAGCTTCAAAAACAAAGAAAAGAAAAAGAACACAACAATTGCTCCTGACGATAATTAGATGTACCGATGGAAAACGTTTGAGAAAAATATAGCCGAACAACAACTTTTCGGCGCCATTCTATATACCTATTTATTTGTCTATCTATCTATCTATCTATCTATCTATCTATCTATATATCTATTTATCTATCTTTCTATGCCATCTACAAGGTGCATGCAAAATAAAAAAAAATGTAGTTTATAGCTGCACAGTATCACAAACCCCAAATTTAAATGATGTTAATGACAACCATAGCTCGACCACGCGATTAAATAACTACACCCACTTTAACCAATCTACCCATCAAATACAGACCAACCCTTCACATACCAATGCAGCCCCTAATCTACCTGACCATAACTGCATTAAACAAAACGCAATCTACTTCGGTTCCACATCTGGACTTATTAAACATAGGATTTCAACCCACAAACACTCCTTTAAAAATCACTCCCTGGTGAACCAAACAACTCTAAACATATTTGGCAACTCAATGATAAGAATATTTTCTACAATTTGAAATGGGAAATAATAGGATCATATAAAGGATATATGCCGGGGGACAGATTATGTGCACTTTGTAGATATGAGTCCCTTAAGGTGTTAAAATATGATGATATCAAAAATAAACCACCCTCTTAAATTCAAGGGATGAGCTTTTATAAACGTTGGTTAAAATTTAACAAATATACACTAACATAAGTCATTATAAATGTTTCTTATTAATAATCTGTCTTAGAATTTGTAATTTATTATTAAAAAAAAATGTGATCAGTATTATTATAAGTAGTAGTAGTAGTAGTTTATCTGATATATTTACCATTATTTTACATCTTATTTAAATATCTATTGAAATTTAACCTTTGCATGTTACTAGTTTTATTAATTTCAATAAATAAATAAATGATTAAAATATTATTAAGTTTATTCAATAAGATCCTTTTATATTAAATAAAACAGCTGCTTATCTCCTTTGATCATTTTACAAACAAAATACGATTATGTCCTTTGATTTTTTAAAATCTTTATTTAATTTAAATTAGGCGTTACTTACATGTTCTAACCGTTAAAATATTCCATTGGCGTTCAATTTGAAAATTCAACATTTCGAGCATTTCAGAAGCCACGTTCAACATCTAAATGACGATAATTACGATTTTCAAAAAACGAGCCATTGGAAGGTATATATATATATATATATATATATATATATATATATATATATATATATATATATATATATATATATATATATATATTTGTTAAATTTTCTTAAAAACATATTATTATAACCTTATATTTAGACCAAATTCAGCTTTATAATTTTATTCAAATTTTTATTCTCAACCCATCTTACTTTGCTTATCAACATTAATAAGTAACTATTTTCATTTGTATTTTAATATTTTCCAGATACATCTGCGTTACTTAAAAAATGCTAGGTTTATTTATGGTGTCTTTCATATAAAAAAAAACACCCAATATTTTTGCTGATGAGGAGACTTTGTTTAAAAAAAAAAAAAAACTATATTTTAAAATTATTGTCCATGACTTAATGCCTATCGCAATAAAAACATCGTTTCCGAAACGATCGTACGATTTATTGGCTTTGTTGTGTTCCTTCATATGAAACAGATTTTTAATTTTTAATTTGAATTTGAATTATAAAATATCAATCACTTTACCAAACATTATATATATATATATATATATATATATATATATATATATATATATATATATATATATATATATATATATATATATATTAGGAGGTATATTTAGTACAGCAAGCCTGGCCCATTAGGGAATACTTTGACTTTTCTCACCGATGAGCTCAGCAACTTACCTGTTCGTATAAGAGTGCATTTATTGGGTGATTTCAAGTTGGATCAGCTTCTTGCTAACACTATAGCTGTAATAGAACCCCTTAATGGATCGCAACAATTTCTTCAGCGCTCAAATTATACTAATCAAATTGAAGGTGGTATATCTAACTTTATTCTTGATATAGAACTTACTTCCTCATCAGCGTTGTGGTTTCCTAGCCCATTTAGTGATCGCTTTGTTTTGTACTTTTGTGTGATTTATTTACTTTATATCGATGAAATAACAACAAAAAATAAAACAAATGTGACCCCCCCAAACAAAAAAAAATTACATCTAGAATTAAAAATTTTAAACAATCTTATAAATAAGCAATACATTGTCGTTGTTATAAGGCTTTTACTAAAGTTGATTCATTACATTTTATTAAAAAAACACGACAAAGGCATCAGTCGAGGGGCCATATAGTTTTTGGCTTGTTTAAAAAGAAAATACAACTTTGTTATATATGTGTGTCATGGACTTGTATTCCTCTGCAAAAGATCTAGCTAATTTGCATATTCTTTAAACATCCATTTTAATTAATTTCCTATTAGTTTTTTTTTTCGGTTTTCTTATGGGATAGTCATCTTGTGAACTTACGGGTAATTATATTCATGCATATGTCCTATATGAGTTATATTTGAGTAGAATTTGCGTAAAAAGTTTATAATAATCACGAACGTCTTTCTATATATATTTATGGATGCGTATATGTATATTCGTTGTTTTTTTTTTTAATTGCCTACAAAACTCCTCTGTCAGCTTTTGGTCTACAGACATAAAACTTATTTTATAAAGTATTCGAATCCGTGCGAAACATTATATACGGGTTTTAGTAGGGGAAAATCGGTGCAAAAGTGTGAAAACGAAAAAAAAATAGAAATTTGCCAAGTGAAGGTCGAAGAAAGGTATTACGAATATGCATGCGTAACGTAAGAGCTATTGATTCATGTTTTGCAGCAAACATGACTTCATGGCTCAGGAATTAGCATCAAATCAAAAAGTAAATCGTTAGCTAAACACTTGTGCTACGATTCTTGAGGGCGGTGCACGAGGGATTAACCCCAAACAAGATACAGCGCAACTTTGATATAGAGAGCTACTAACAGGGATATAAGCTGCATGTATACAATGTAGGGATTTGAGCAGCAAGATGTATATTCACATTACACTTGAACTTCTGCAGTTCAGTACATTTGGAACCCGGAAAGGAATTCCAGTGTCCAGCAGTATAAGGGGAAAATAACTATTAGAGTAGAAGGCTTTCTTACATCTAGGGATATATACTGTATAGGGGTGGGACTTTGCGGCTTGTTAGGTTTGACGGGACGGGACGTCGAGGAGGTACATGGTGCTTGTAGTTTGTCGGAGCATCCACCATTAAAATACTTGTAAAACAGGCAGAGGGATGCAAAATTTCGCCGGTGCAACCGAGGGGTTGACGCTTAAATGGCAGTTCAGGATCTATCAGGTTGGTGACTCTCTTTTGAATCCTGTTCAGAAGTGAGACCAGTAGCAGATGCACCAGCCCAAATGTAACAACGTGACAACAATACTCCACATATATATATATATATATATATATATATATATATATATATATATATATATCATGATGTTACTATGGTCGATGTTATGACATTTAAAAAAAAAAAATTAATGTTAAAAGTTCAACGATATTTCTCACGGTTGAGATTGACATTGAGGTTTATCTCTTGCTAATGGAGTCAGTAGTAATCGTGTCTCATGCACTGATTATTCCCGAAAGTTTGAAACACTAGTGTCTGTAGGTATTTAAAAAATTATTATGGTAATAATTTTATATATATATATATGTGTGTGTGTGTGTGTGTGTGTGTGTGTGTGTGTGTGCATGCAAAATGAATAGCCGATTCTAAAAATGTATAAACATTTAGACCCCTTCCTTTGTTTAAAAAATCTTCAAAAATCAGAACATGAACTAATTTCAATGTACTTTCTTAGTATTTATCAAATAATGATCACGAAATATAATGAACCCATTATTTTTATTTTAATATTAGTGGAAATGTATTATTTTATTTAAATGAAAACGATTTTACTTAAGTTATGGTTTTCAGTAGTTATAAAAATATTAATAAATTTATTTTTACTTTTTGAAGAAAATAAAGCATCGTAAGTCATAACAATAAAAAAAGAAAAACATCTTTTTAGGGGCATTATGAAAACAGCCCCTATATCCATATTAACGAATTCGATATAACCCGAAGAAAAATTAATTTCTTGAACTACTGAGATTATCATTAAATTAAACATTTGTTCATTTCACACAGAAAAAATTATCGCAAAACATATTTTCCCCTTTTTTTTATAACATGTGTCGCGTAATTTTTACATGTGCAATTCAAATATTGAAGAATGAAGACTAGACTGCGCACGTATGTAAAAAAGGTTTATAGTAATTGATTTGTATTTATTGATCGCTCATTGGCGTTAACGTACACGTGCTCGTTTTCGTTAAAAGATTATATGTTTTCTCCGTTAAACATGTTAAAAATCTTGCGAATCCATAACAGAATAAAAGAACATGTTCTGTAAATGATTTAGACTGTTTTTGGACCATCTTGCATGAATCAAGCATCAGTGTTTGAGTGGCATATGAGATTCAAACAAGGCAGGCAGTCTGTGAGGGATGATGAGAGGTGTAGGAGGAGAAAGAAAGTCAAAACACCAGAGTTGATTGGCAACATAAAGAATTTTATGGATAATAACGTCCGTATGTCTATTGAGATAATATGTGCCCAGTTAGATGTCAGTGTGGGAACTGTATGCACAATTATTCACGAGGAACTAAAGATGCAGAAGATGTCTGCGAAGATTGCCCCAAGTGTAATCAGATAAGATCAGAAACAAAGACGTTGTCATGACATCACGGAGATGGTCGAGCTGATCAATTCAGATCGTGCAATCCGGCCATTGCTTACTGTGATTTTTGGTTATTCCCTAAGCTCAAGGAAAAACTTAAGGATGTCGTTATGAGGCAATTGAGGAGATGAAGGAGGCTGTGGCGGAGGTTATTGACACGCTCACACAAGAGGACTTTCATGCGCAAGTTCCATATGATTTTGAAACAGTACAGCAAGTGTATTGCAGCCGAAGGAGATTACTTCGAAGGGGACTAGAGTTTTATGTGTTTACTATCAATTTAAAAGTTTCCACACGAAAAAAGTATGGAAACTTATTTAAGTCACCTCGTAACTTGCAGTGTTCATTCCAGCCCTTTCGTTTATTCATTTATGCGGTATGATTATGTTGGGGTATCGGTTTCCGTTAGATGACCGAAGTTGAGCGACGTTGAGCTTGGTCAATACTAGACAGATGACCATTTTCGAAAATCAGTCGCCGTATCTCTGGATTAGCTATGGATTAATAGCAGCCTAGTTGACGGTGTCTAGCGTGACAACTAATCACACTTACTAAACGACGCCTATTATGGTTTGCATTGTTTTCCCTTTTTTTATTTACTTTATTTCTTCTCAAACAATGAATAGTACGACTGACACGTGAAGAGATATTGAGAATTGAGGGGCACTAAGAGTAAGAGCTCAGATTTAAGGGACATAACAAATAAGCAATTATGCAGCGAGGTTTTCTGTTCACATTATATTTTAATATCTGCATGTCTATACAATAAATTCAGAAACTTACCGGTATAAACTACAAACAGATACAAAAGAAAGAAGAAATACACGAAACCAAGAAAACTGAAACAGCAAGAAATCTTATAAAATAGGTCTGCTCATGAATACATTTATCAACCTTGACTAATACCACACAAATTAGTCGAGGATAATGGAAAGTCCAAGGAGAGAAAGCACTAACCAGACCTCCACTTCAGTAGTGGGAAGTGTACTGGGAGCTTGCGGCGGATAATTAGTACGCTAATTAAAGTGAAGATTAATTATAGATTTCCGCGATAAGTCAATGGTAAACGACTGTTGCGATAACATAAAGTCAGTTGCATAGGCTTTCTAAAGAACTGGATAGTACTGGAAATTTGTTATCAAAACTCCTGTGAACATCTCCATGTTTTTTTTAAGTGTAATCTTTGGTGATAGCCTGTGTGTAGCATAGCGCGGACGCGCGTTAGCAAGTGTATGCGAAATGACGTCATCATGTAGGGAAAACTTAACACTTTAAAAAAGGAGATCACTTTAGAGACAATCACGTGTGTGAAGTCACAGCCGTAACATTGAGGAAATAAGTGTCGTTGTTACAAAGAAAAAGCGAGTTGATTTTTTTATTATTATTCTTTATCTACTTTGCGACTGAGGCTACAACGTGTTGGTTCCAGGAAAATGTTACATACGTGGTAACTCCTCCTGAGTATAATAATACAATGTAAAATATTAATTGAAGTTATTCTAAAAATACCTAAACATGATAACATAAAAATTGAAAAGTACAAATATTGCTTCTCACCCAACATGTAACAGGTATATTTAATTATTACTAACTAAAACCTAATCAGGGGAAAAGACCCATTTTAATTAGTTGCTTACAGATTAAAAGGAAAAGCAATGAAATATTACGTATATATGTGGAAAATAAGTGCATATAATATAAATACATATGTATATTATCAGTGAGATCCGACGGTGCCCGGGATTGAATAAAGATCAACTACTGCTTAACACTTCCAATATCAGAATGAGTGTGATTACCTATTTTTCAATCAAATCGATTGACTGTCTGATCTAGTCAGAGACCCATCATGGTGTACTCAGTGGAAGCTTCACATGCCTCCTCTAGTGAAGTAGTCCACAATATGTTGTACTCTACACTTCTTTATATGGAAACTGCTGTTCATTTTATACGTTGAAATGCACAATCCTTAACAGCACCTGTTTCGTAGCGCAGAATTAGAAATTAAAAGATGGCGCAACACATTGAAAAATAACTACAACATCAGATCCAACTTTCAGATTTTGTAATCATGCCGATATTCCTTTATAGTTTTTAAATTTGATAAGTTTCTTTTCTTCTGATAAGTTAAGGGCGGAATGATTTTCCGCTACGAAATAGGTACAGTCAACAATTGTGCATTTCTACCGTACTTAAAAAATAAACAGTAAGCTGGTCAATATTTTGAAATTTTGAATATAGACTTTGTAATTTATTTGTATATATATATATATATATATATATATATATATATATATATATATATAACATGTTTAAAAATATTTTAAGTCATTTTTTTTACACGGTGGTAACCACTTATCAAGGCCCGCAAGCCACTCAGGGATAAGGGTTATTGCAAGTACAGTACGTTGGTGTGGAGATTTAATGAAGTGTTTACTTAAGGGGGCGGTTCATTAGGAATTTGTTTACGTTGGACTTCAGCCATCCAAGTTGTAGTCAGGTGGGAAGCAGGCAGACGGAACAGAATTCCACAGGCGTGCAGTTTTAAGAAAGAAGCTTTGTTCATGGAATCTACGTTTTGATTTAGGCACAGATAAAGAGTGGGGGAAATTTTTCCCAGTGGATTCAGCTAGACGGGTCATGCAGATTTCGAATTATCATTAAAGAGTCAGTTCTCTGTTGAATATTATATTGTACCTAATGTATAGTACTGATTTTGAAAGTTATCAAAAACGACTTCGGTGCTATCAACGTGACTCGAAACCGTAATCTTTAGTGCTCCAGTCGGCTTCTGCACCCTATGAGTTATTAAAGCTATGAATGAATTTGCGTATGTGCAAAAGTAATAGAAAGATATCGGCAAGTTGAAATGAAGACTTTGCATTTCACCTTATCGACATATTTCTGTACGGGTTTCTCATCGATCGAAGAAAAGATTTTGCTCGTTATGAATGATCCTTAGTGTATGGCCATTATTTCCTGTTAATTGCAGTGTTATGTGACCAGAAGTTTAAGAGTTTATCGGTTAAATATTTTCCAGCAGACACGCCCCCTTACTTACACTTATGTTTTATTTGTATGAATTAATATTAGTAAAGAATGTAATAGTAGCCATTTAGAAGAGAGCATTACTCTTTGCAGATAGAATTTAGCTCTTTCGGAATATGGTAATATAAACCGATGTACAAATATCATAATTTTCCTTCATTTAGTGTCGAGAGAATTCTATGTGCTCAAATCGTCTCTGTGCATGAGAATGCCGCGTTTATTAAAGTTAAAATACATTTCATACTCAACCTCCACCATCCTCTTAAACTGCACGAATGACAAATTCTTAGAAAATATTTTTTCCCCTGGGATTTGTACATTTGAATATTTACGAACTCCCGCAATTCAAGGTCAAAGGTTATCAAACGCCGAAAAACGTTACCCCTATCTCGAGCTGTTTGTTTGTCTTTCTTTTCATATTGGGTGGGTGGGGGAGTTTGGCTTTTTGCAAAAAAAGGGGGGTTGCGTATGTACCCTCTTCGGTGCTATTCGTTCCCACATGTTCGTTGTCGCCGATCAGGCTCTGAAGATTGGATTCTGTTCCCAGCATCTTGTCGCGCCAAGGTGACACACTAACTATCACCTCTTGCTATATCTTGCAACACGACTACAGCACTAATATATTGGTCGTGATAATTTTCATACACTCGTTCTCAGGGAAGCGGACCCCAAATTCCTTTTCTCACAAACAATCAATGAGTAGCAAGCCCATAAATCCCATTTAACTATTATCAGACTAAATTCTTTAAATTATGTCAGCATGGTTACCCAAGGACAATATGAAAAAATATTCAGTAAATGAAGAAGTTAAAAATCTATATATATATATATATATATATATATATATATATATATATATATATATGAGGGTGTGTGTGTGTGTATTTATATATATATACTTCTGTAGAAATATATTTGCTTATTACATATCAATCCTTATATAAAAGCTCAATGTGATTACAGAGCAATATATAGAATAAATGACAAAAATTTATATTCCAAAATACATGATGTTGACCATCTTATAATTTATTCCTTTAAATCGGTTATTTATACAATTCTTGAAAGCATCTGTTTCGTAGCGCAAAATCAATAACTTAATTATTATGTCAATTAGTGAATCTATTATGCCCTTAATTCATCAGAAGAAATAGCAAAATTCCTTCTGACTGATTGATTGTTGATATTTCTTCTGATGAGTTAAGGACATAATAGATCCACTGATTGATGTAATAATTAACTGATTCATTTTGCGCTACAAAACAGATAATGTCAAAAATTGTATAAATCAACTGATTAAAAGGAATAAATTATAAGATGGCCAACATCATAAATTTTGGAATATAATTTCTGTCATTTATTCTATATAAATATATATATATACATATTTACTAGTACACTCACCACTTATCAAGACACAAAAGCCACTCGAAGATTAGAGTTTATGAGTGTCAGGTGACCCGTGAGAAAACACCATGATGACCGTAATAGTGGAACTTGGGTAGGGTTAAAATATTTAAGAGGGTGGCTCAACAACAATTTCTTTGTATTTGACTTGAAAACGACCATATTATAGTAAGCTGAGCAGCAGTTCCGCACTATTGTGTTTCACATTTTGATTTTATTTGTGTGCTAAAATCCCAAACAGAAAAAAGATTATATTAATTCCACAGGTTTCACTAACGTTTTCGCTTCGGCGTCAAATCATCTGCTGGTGAGCTAGCTTTATTCTTTGGCCAGATTTACAGCCTCCTCGATCATTTGCTCTCTTACATGATGATGAGTCGATGACGAATCGAAAACGTTTGTGACACCTTTATAAATTATATTATTTTCGATTTTCCCACTAAAAATAATATTAAAATAATCGAAAAACAATAATGATTTTGATTAAACAGAAACTTTTAGTTATATTTAACAAGGTTTTAATACGCAGAAGCACACACACATACACGCACACAATATATATATAATATATATATATATAATATACACACATATATATATATATATAATACATACACACATATATATTATATACACACACATATATATAATATACACACATGTATATAATACACACATATATATATATGCGTTTAATACGCACACACCCATATATATATATATATATATATGTGTGTGTGTGTGTGTGTATGTATTAGTGCATACACACACACACACACACACACACACACACACATATATATATATATATATATATATATATATATATATAAATTTTGGATGTATCAGAAGGCTATCACAATGGAAGGAATGGAAAGTTTCATATCTAGAAAAATAGAAGGAGTTTTTCTTAATAATAAATCTTATTAATCTGCATGTGACGATCCTGAAAACCTTGGAAATTAGTACAATTACACATAGTTTATATTACTGTGTAGAAGTTAGGTTTTCAAGCAAGATTATTGTTGGTAAAAGTAAGTAAATAAATATATATACATCCCTCCCTATATATATATATATATATATATATATATATATATATATATATACATATAAGATGAACTCATTTTGACCTTAATAGGATTAAAAATCAAGACATTCAATGCACATGTAATACGCACAACTGTAGCACAATATCTGAGGTGTGTTATAGGTCTATTACCTATCCACTTCCCCGATAATCATAGATTCATATATTCTATCTGCTGAGAGTTCAAGGCCAAAATCGGTTAAGATCAATGGAAGTGATAAAATCTTTTCTCTCTAATAAATTTCTCCTTCGCCCACCACCACTTAACACCGTTACGTGATCGTCCACTAGAGACAGTTACGAAGGAACACCGGTTTGGATGTTCCTTACTTCGTAGTTGCTTAAAAAGACTGGAATGGGATTTTTATTCTACTGGGTGAAACGCACCATGGACTAAACCGAATCGAAGGGTTATTTATGCCATTTTTTTTCGCTGTGTTTTTTTTTTGTTGTTTTTTTCCGAACACGTTCATCATTTTTTTTTTCTCTGATTTATGCTTTTTATTTTTCCGCTGCTTTTTTTTTTTATTTTGCCGATTTTTTAAAGAACTTTAAGATCGTTTTTATTTTTATATTTAAACATCATTTTTATTTTTATATTTAAACATCATTTTTATTTGTATTTTTATATTTAAACATCATTTTTATTTTTATTTTTATATTTAAACATCATTTTTTTAATATTTAAACAGGGTTATTCTTTACTTTATCCCCCTAACAAACACACCTCCGAAAAAAAAAAAAGAACAGGCAACGCCGGGTACCCAGCTAGTTTTATAGATAATTATATATAATTATATATAATGTTAAATGTCCACGTATGCTTCTAGGATAGTGCTTTAAAGGGTATGGAGGTTTTATGAAGCATGAAAGCGATGTTACTTTTTTGTATTTAATATATTTTTTTATTCTTATTTTTTCTTTTATATTTAAAGCGGACCTCCGCTCTTAGTCACAAAAACGTATCGAAGCATTTCGATACTTTCTTGTTACCAAGGGAGGAGGTCCGCTTTAAATATAAAAGAATAAGAATAAAAATATTAAATAAAAAAGGTAACATCGTGTTCATGCTTCATAAAACCCTCATGCCCTTTAAATCATATAATATATATATATATATATATATATATATATATATATATATATATATGTAATATTACACAATGTTTCATCAAACTATATCTTAGCATGTATATATATGTTGTGTGTGTGTAGGTGTGTGTGTGTGATGTAATCTACTATAAATCAAGCTT
Organism: Euprymna scolopes; assembly: GCF_053919585.1. Taxonomy (NCBI): domain Eukaryota; kingdom Metazoa; phylum Mollusca; class Cephalopoda; order Sepiida; family Sepiolidae; genus Euprymna; species Euprymna scolopes. The sequence continues at coordinate 91,422,070 of NC_136507.1, forward strand.
AAAATAACCATTTCAGAAAAGAGACATGCAACTTAGTGTTTTGTCCCTAGTCGCAGTATATTTATATTGAGATACATACAAGTCAATGTTCTGATCTCAACCAGCCCTCTGAAAGTAACAAGGTCATTTCGGTGTCCTGTTATTTATATTGGGTAGTCCTAGGAGGCATCTTTTCATAAATATTAATTTTATTTTTTTTAAACTGGAGAAAGTTTCTTGCCACTACATACCAAGGACCGAAGATACTCGAGGATGAGTGTTAATGGGTGTGAACTGATCATTGAGGCAATATCACAACAATCATTTTTTAGAAGTAGATAGAATTTAACTATTTAAGAGTGCGTTACAGCAGGAATTTGTTCATATTAAATTTTAAGACGACTATGTTTTAGTCAGCAAGGAAGCAGACCAATGGAACATAATTCTACAAACAGGAAGTTATAGGAAAGAAGATGTGTTCGTTGATTTTGCGTTTAGATTTGGGCACTGGTAAAGAGTAGGGGAAATTGTTGGTAGTTGTGGTAGCTTGATGGGTGCTTTTTGTGAAAGTTTTGTCGGGGAAGACTATTGCCCTGAAAATATCGATAAAGCAGGGAAAGGCTCACAGAATTTCTGTGTAAAAAAAGAGGTTTCAGGGAGGAGAAAAGATTTAGAAGCTAGTTTGGAACTCTGTCATGGCAGCATAGGGTGCTCCGAGAAGCCTATCCCCATATGTGTCAGCAGTATTCCATTTTAGGGCGTATTTGGCCTTTATAGAGATAGAGGTTTACGTGTGGAGTGAGATACTTTCCGGGAAGGTAGAATGATGCGACCATTTTTTTGGTGACCTTGGCAGCAAATCTGATGTATTTCTTTTATTTCAGGTCAGGTGTCAACGCCAGTCTCAGAAGTTTTTAACAGGCGTGTTCAGTTTGCCTGGCATTGTGCACGTGCCACAGATAAACTTGTATCATCATTTGTAGTGTGGAGACACCCATCATCTCACAATCGATCACGAAAGTTAACTTTTTCCACATACGATACAAGATACATTTACCTCCAAGGAAGATATTTGGAGTGTTATGACAGATAGAGAATACTGAAAGGGTGTAGTGAGTTCAATCTCGGCCGAGGTCGCAAGATGATGATGACGACAGGTCCGGAACTGGGAGAATGCTTGGTGAATACTCGGCGGATGGCGGCGGTCAGCCTGACTTTCGTGTTCTGCCATGTAATGTTGGTGATTTTCTCGACGTATGACCAAATCAAGTAGTCCAGCAGGTTCAGGTCAGGAGAATAGGGTGCCAATGGGAGAAGTGTACAAAGTCGCAGAACTCCTTCTGAAGACTAGCCTCGGTCTCTTTGGATTTGTGGGGCTGCGCCTTGTCCTGCTGCCAAACCTAGGGTCTGCCGGCGGCCACCTGATTGTATCAAGGGATAACCATACTCTTCAGTACATCCAGGTACACTTTGGTATTGACTTTCAAAACGTATTCGAAGATGTGAGGTGGCATGATGTGGCCCTCACTTAAAATCACACCCCAGACAAAACCCTTGTAAGAAAACTTTGTTTTCGTAACCCTGAACACGTCCCCGTTATTCATGATCATCCAGCGAGTCATTTTGAAAATGCTGGTAATTGTCCTGTTGTCATAACTTGGACTGATGGAGACATTAATATAATAATTATTAAATATCTACTGACACTAGTGTTTCATCCTTTCGGGAATCATCAATGCAAGTTGTCACGATTAACGCCGGTCGAGAGATTCAAACAAAGCAATCTCTAACTCCATTAGCAAGGACCAAATCAATATATATATATATATATATATATATATATATATATATATATATATATATATATATATATATATATATATATATATACAAAATTTGTATACACAGACTGGATATTGTTCTGTTCAGTGCAATTTCTATTATTAGATATTTGTTCCGCAAATAGGCAATGATTGCGTCCTTGACATCATTCAAATCACTTCTCAATTAAAAATAGATTCTCATCGGGTTTATCCGTTTCAAAAATAGTTTCCACTTCAGATTTGGTTTCGAATTCGGAATCGAAAGCCATGATACCGTGCACATTTATAAAAGCCAGTAAACTATATAAAGACTAAAATAAAATTCCAAGTGCTTGAATAAATACAGGCTTAGAAATAGATATATTTTGCACAGTGATACAGTTGCGACTTCAGATGGTTGTCAACAATCCGACAAGTTTTGAGTTTCAACCTGACTTCTTAAAACACATGTAAAATTTTTACTTGATAAAGAGTTCCAATAATTGAGGAATAGTATACTAAAATCAACTTTTACAGAAAAAAGGTATACTAAATCGAGTACATATAGGCCACACTCGTATATACAGACTTGTACCTGCTGGAAGGCATCGAAACCATGATTATGCAAAGCATGCCAGAAGAAACGTATCGACGAGTTTGTGTTGATTTTATTTCATATCGAAAAAGTCTAACCACAAAGATCTCGTCAACAAAATAGAACCATCCAAATAATAGATAAAAGTAATAAAATTATTCCCCAAAATATAAACCAACCTCCATAATTGTTTCACACAATCTATATATCTATAAAAGTGAAAATGTCTCAGTGGGTGTCTGTCTATCTATCTATCTATCTATCTATCTATCTATCTATCAGTGTACACTTCCCTACCAAATAACTTCGTCAATTTTCAATATAAAGACTCGAGATTTTACATAAGGTGTATTAAGATTGGGAAAATCTTTCAAGCGGTTTTAAGCCAAGAATTTGGCTGTTAAGCAAGCAAAGTTTAACGATTTGACTTTTGAGAACTGTACCAAACTCCTGCGCCAAGTTTGGGTCTAAACACTTGTATTTTAGACATAGGTTACGTGGATATGCATCTAACTTAGTCTCTACCAAACGCCTCTCTGAATATTTAGTCTACAGCTGAAATTTGATATATAGAGTATTTGGATCTGCAACACAATTTTGATTTGTTTTTTTAGCTGGTAGAAGAGCTACTAATGGGTCAAATTTGAAAAAGAAACCTTGACCATAGCTTAGTGTAAGTCGACTATATTCGTTTTATCTGCGCATGCGCTAATTAAACGTTATAGATTAAGCATCATTATTTTTTCCATGCGATTCTTATATACGTTTGTATTCAGGTCGTACGCTAACGGCCAAGGCTGGAGAACTATATGCTTTGGTTTCGATTCTAGCTGATGGTAGACAGGTGTTTTTAGTTTTTGAATCACTGCTATATATTAGGTACAATATAATAATCGATAGAGAACATATGCTATAATAATAAATACGGAATAGGTTACTTGGATATCGTTCTAACTTATGATTTCATTTGAGGTCAAAACAATAAATGTTATGTGGTCAAAATTGGGGTCAAAATTTAAACAAATTGACCTCTGCATCCCAACAAAATTACTCAGCCAATTTTTAGTCTAAACATTTGAAATTTTACATAAAGGGTATTCACACATAGATCAAGCTTTTAATCGTTTTTTTGTCTTTGTTGAAAATTTGGCTTCCAAGGGGTCAAAGTTCAAAAGATTTTACCTTTGCAGTCTCTAGCAAACGATAACGCCAATTTTGGGTCTAAACATTTGCAATTTTACATAAAGGGTAATCAGACATGTATCAAGCTTTTTAATCAATTTTTGGGACAACATTTGGCTGGCAAGAGGTCAAAGTTAACAGAGTTCACCTTTGCAGATTCTACCAAAATCCTCCGCCAATTTTGGGTCTACACACTTGAAGTTTTAGATGTATGTTACCTGGACATTGTTCAAACATTATGATTTGAAATGTTAAGGGGTCAAAATTAGGGTCAAATTTAAAAACTCTACCAACTTTTTTCTATGGTAGTTAACAAAACCTATCATATAGAAAGGCATGACCGTACATATTCACGCTTTTTAATATGTACATATGCATATAAAGGTATGAATAGTACATAGGGCCCGAGCAAAGCCGGGCAGAACTGCTAGCATCACACTAAAACCATAATGTAGAAACTGAAAAACCAAAAACAACGAATAACTGACACTGAATAGAAAAACCACGACAAGCGATATACTACAGACCAGCAGATTCAGCACTATATAAGACAAACAACTCACCCAATAAACAAAAAAATATAAGAACTCTGAAATATACAAAATAGCTTCCCACAATATCTGTATAATATTAAATAACCACAGAACGGTTGATATGAAATAGTATTGCACAGAATTGTTAGTTATTTGTTATTTTTAAGTAGAATATATGAATCCTTAACCATGCCTAACTACCAGATATTTCATAAGATATTACTAGCAGGGACACCCGACGTTGCCTGGGATTGAATGATGATCAACGAATGTTTCACACTCCCATATTTTTATTGTCATCGAAATTGGTAAAATCACTGATTGTTCAATCAAAGAGATTGATTGTCTGCTCTATTTGGGCATCCATTGCAGTTCACCGGAAGGAAGCTCCACATGCTCCCCATAGTAATGTAGTCTACGATACATTCTAGTCTACATTGCATTGTAGGAAACCTAATGTTGATTTTATAAAATCGTTTTTCATATACAGGATGAGACGATCAAATTGTTGCTCTAAATATACGATTTTTTTCCATTTGGTGAAAACCGTTCTTTTACTATTGCAGACTACCTACTACTTGACCAGTTATGTGAGTCTTAAATCATGTCTGAAAATGACACAATATTCAATGAGGGAGATCGGAGATGCGCCGCTGTACAACTCATGCTCTCTACAGATACAGACAGAAAACTGGACCATTGCCAGCACCCTCAAAATGCATCACTGGATTGCTAATGATGAAAAGAGCGTGTCTAGGGAACGTGGTGGCTATTTGACATCGGATTCTTTCCCTATTTTCATTTGTGATGACGTTTCGAGGTCTGCCATCTCACGGAAGATCATGTACTGCTCCTTAGTTTTCAAATCGGCGCTCAATGTTTCGAATTTTTCTGTGGGCTATCTCTTACATGAAAATGCCGTCGATAAGCTCTTTGAATCAAAACAATTGAACCCTGATTTTAATAAAACAATTTCACAACTTGTGCATATTGTTCAATGCTATACTTATGCATAATAATTTTCAACATATTATCTATAAAACATCTGAAACAGAGAAGAAATTATCATTAATAGTTAAATGAAAAAGATTTTCACCCCTTCAGTGAATTTTTGGACACCCTGTCTATATATATAATCATCATGCAGTACGTCAGTCTTGAGGATGACTAGTCGGGGCCTCAGTGCTTTTTCCTTTGGCATTGACATAGTCCTCTTGCTGTGTGAAACATTCGGTCACAGGCACTGCATATGTGGGTGCCAGGGTTGTTTCGTCTATAGTATCCCAGTTCTAAGGCTTCTCCAATCTTTCTCTCTATTTCTTTCTTTCCTTTATGGAGACTGTTCCGCCAACCACTCCTTTCTTTGGCTTGTTCCTCACAACTATCGACATTGATGTTCATTGCTTTCAGGTGTCGTTTTGTCACATTTTTTCTTCTCTAAAAAAAAATAAAATTCCACGTAGTTCTGATTAGTACTTTTTTTTTTAAATCTAAAACTTTTGAAAATTATTTTTAAATAAGAATCATACATTAGTTTCATTGGTTTAGATTTTTTTTTTTTGTTTATTCATTTTAAATCGTTTCTGTTTGTTTATTGTTCTTTGTTAAAATTCCTATTAAAAATGGATAAATCCACTTAATTGTAAAATTATGTTTAAAAAGTCGTTTTTATGTCCGGCTAAGTTCATACTTTAAGTGCTCAGGGATTTTTTTTCGTGTCGGTTTTTGGTTCCTGGTTGTCGTTAATCCATTACCTCAACCAATTATTCTTTTGATCACTTAAGCTGTTAGTTCGTTAATTATTTAGTCTTTTGATTTTATAAATAAGACTATTCAATAGATTTAACAGAATTTTCCATGATCAAGAAAACTGACTTGGCCAATATTAAGGGGAGGGATTATTTTGACAAACCCATAGGAATGAAATAGCTAAAACAGGGACTTACCCCAAACGCCTATTCATCATTTCACTCATAATATATATCCTCCACAATATATGTCAAGCGTGGTGCAAGAATGTGGTCTATAGCGGTGAGTTTTTTGTTGCTGAAAATCATTCATTCATCCATTTCCGCTAAACCAGATGATAATTGTTGGCATTCGTTTCCGTAATATCGCTCTAATTAGAATTCTTTCCGAAAAGACATCGGGTAACTGCAAATGGAACCACGTTGTGATTGGAAACATTCTTAGGTGAAAATGTTTCTGTGGAACGAACTGAATTCGAACTTTGAACACCCAAGTTGTAAAATCGCGTCGTTAAACACTTAGCTACCCTCACCCTCCTCTAGTTGATGCAAAATATCTGACAGTGCAACATTTTATCATTACTAGCAGGAAGCCCGGCATTGCTCGGTTGTAAAATGCGCATAAAGTTTGTATTTTAATTATTGCAAATTTCTTATTTATTATAAACAAAAATACCGTAGATATTAAACGTAACCTTAAATGCCTTTTAAAAAAGTAAAAAAAAAAAAACAAAAAAAACGGAAAGAACCTGAGATATCTGCATGTGAGTATTGTGTGTTTATAAGCTTTTGTAAGTAAAAAATATACTCGAGCTGAGATCGAAATCAAACCTAAAGACAATGAGTAAAGAACGATAATCATTAGACCAGCTTGACACGTCTTAAAAAAGTGTTTACAAATCTACTTATTCCTTACATAACGAAAGTTATGATGCGGTCGTGAAGCAATTAATATAATCCGATAATCTGCATATAATATTTATTTGAATTTGTAAATCTTTAGCAATAATATTTAATAATTATATTTAGCAGCTCTTTTTGTTCGAATGAAAACAAATTTAAAAGTTTTCCACGTTTCTGACTACCTTTCATCTCAATTATCAAGTCTGTATATTAAAAATTAGTTGAGTATATAGGTTGAGAAATATACTTCCACGCTTTTTTTTACTTTTATACATACAGTTGTGTTTGAATATATGGTTAAGTGACAGTTTGGGTCATTTAGAAATTCTTTAAAACTTCCTCCCTCACTTATTTTTCGACCAAATTTCAAACAATTATTACAGTTGATAGGTCACCTTTTCAGCTATACTGTGGAAAAAATTCGATTTTCGTTCAATAAAAAAATGTTAGGATGCATTTTCTGGTATTCAAAATCAAAAAAAAAATGTAAGGAGGTGAGCGACGTTTTTTTATAACTAGTTTCCATAGCAACCACCTCGCTTCAGCGACTACTGTTGCTACTAATTCACTGTTATATCGATAAGAGAAGTAACAAGTGAAACAGGAAGAGTGAAAGCATGACAGGGAGATAATTGGGGGGATTTTATTGAAAGCAGACGAGTGCCGTACATTGTTATTACATATGTGTTTAGGGGCAAATAATATAACTGAAATTAAACACAGAACAATTGGATTTATTGGAAACATGAAAAAAAACATTGATTACAATAGAAAAATGCGAGTATGCAAAGTAACATGGTTAAGCTTAAACATGGAAAAGTAAAGGACTGGTTGTTAAAACTGGAAAAGAAAAGGACAAGATAGTCAAGTAAAAAATATAATAAATTTATACTTTAAAATATTGCATCATTAAGAATTTTAAAAATATTCAATTTCCAACATTATATAATCAGTTCTTTATAATGCAATATTATAATAGATACATAGACTAAACGTTGGGTACCGTGATAGAGGAATCAGTAATCAAATTTTTCTAGACTTGACAACGATGTTTGCTGTATTTAACCATAACCCGACTAGTAACAGGATAGAGGTTTGCTGTTGTCTGATGTGAGGAGAGATTAGAGATTCGGTGTGTGTCCTTGCATTTGTCGGCGTTGCCTGGAACAGTGGGCCAGTTTTAAGGTCTTCTTTATAGCAACTATTACCGTCACTTCATCAAAGTAAACATAGTGCGGGTCTCAACATTTTGATCAACAACAAAAAATGGACAATACTGAGTTTTTAAATTTAATATTAAAAAGTACAATTACGAGGGGCGTACAATAAGTAATGCGCCTGACACACTTCCAGTTGTCTGACCTAGCTGAAGTTTGGCAGGTGCAATGATTTATATCTCTACTGGTTATGTGGCAAATTACAGCTCTGAACTAATTGTGGTTTCTGTTTTACAGGTGTTTGAACTGAGTCAGGTGTGAAATTGAGCCTGTTGAATGTCGAGCAGTGATCCGGTTTTTGTATTTGAAAGGACGCACACCACAGGAGACTTTTGATGAAATGAAACAAACTCATGGTGATAATTCCCCATCATATGACCTTGTAAAACGCTGGCATCGTGAATTCAAACATGGCCGGAAGTCTGTGGAAACAGCTCCCAGACCTGGTCGCCCCCCTCCTTCTTCCATTGATGAGGCATCTGTCCGTCAAGTTGAGGCTGACATTCATCACCACGTGACTATATAAAAACACACGGTAACATCCAATAGGCTGATGAATCCTCAAGAAAATAAACCCGGAAAAAATCTATGGAGCTTAATTGCTATTTATATCTTCCTTACTATATATATATATATATGTATATATATATATATATATAAATATATATATATATAAATATATATATAGTCTAAAGAAGCTTTGAACCAACGCTCTGATCCCCATCTGGCATCAATTGAAATGGATGGCGGTCGTCTAGGAGAAACCCCATGTTTTGACAAGCTTCTGGGTTTGTCCTTTACTCCTGACCTGAAATCGAACACGTACATCAAGTCTGTTGCCAAGGTCGCTGGAAAGATGGTGGGATCCTTCTGCCGCTCCAGAAGATATCTCACTACTGATGCAATTCACTATCTATATAAAAGCCAAGTACGTCCAAGGATGGAATACTGCTGCCATATCTGGGCAGGAGCTGCTAAAAACAGCCTATCCTGCCTTGATAGAGTACAAAATAGACTTCGTGGCTTAGTGGGGAAGCCGTTTTCTCTTCACTGCAACCTCTCTCCCACAGAAAAGACGTTGCGAGCCTATCCTTGTTTTATTGTTATTTCCATGGCAGGTGCTCGTCTGAACTCCAATCTCTGGCCCGCCCTCGCAAATCTTTCACGGCAAACACCCGTCTAGCTGAATCCGTTTAAATTTTTATTTAAAAATCTTGGCATTGGCAGGCTTTCTAAATGTATTATATATAGTTGTTTCGATTAAATAAACATTTGTTTATTTATTAAAAATCTGCGTTCTATTGGCAGTCTAAACTTATATATTTCAATTTAAATAACATTTCCCTCACGGAGAAAAAGTATTCACTAAATAATTTTATATAATGGTTTGAATTAGAGTTTAAATGCAAAAGTCAATTATCATGGGTATAAATTGTTTTAAACAGAAACAAGCATTTCGAACTGTTCCCTGTCTTATCAAAAGAACTACTGTTGATTGTACAACCATACCCTTCTGCTTGTGTCGTGGTTGAGTTACATTTGTGATGTTAGGCTGCATACGGGTCAAACTTTGATCAAACTGGACTGTTCTTTCTTTAATCAGAATTTTTTGAATATCGATTTTTTTAATAATTTTTCGTACGACACTCGTGTTTCATCCGTTCGGGAATCTTCATCGTTGTAACGATTAACACCAGTCGATAGATTCGAACCCGGCAACAGAAGCCATCTCTAGCTTCATTAGCAAGGACCTAATCCATTCGGCTACCGTTATATACTATAATGATTATTAAATACCTACAGGCACTAGTGTTTCATCATTCGAGAATCATCAGTGCTGGGTATAACGATTAACATCAATCGCTAGACTGGAACCCGGTAACAGAATCTCTGGCTTCTTTAGCTAGGACCTAATTCATTCGGCTGCCGTTAACCGCGAGAAATATTATTGAAATTTAAACATTTATTTTTAATGCTTTTTAACGTCTGTCAGGGTGATCTATTCATTATATGATGATTTGCGCATGAGAGCATAACTGACCGATTTTCATTTCAACTGAAGGTGCTCAACGGTAAGAAACGAGTTTCTTAAAGGGATTGACATAATTAGTTACTATAATAATTATTAAATATAACTATATTAATTATATGTATTTATATAAAATTTTACTAAATTATTATTTTCTAGAGGTGAAGCAACCAATGCATTTAAATGAGATTCATACAAGAGTGCTCAATACCGAAGTAGAGCAAGATATATACTTTTTTATTTGTTTTACATAAGCATTTAGGAGTCGTTACACATTCATGAGCATGCTTCGGTCAGCTAGTTACAAGTAACTATGGATCTCTTCAGGCGATACAAAAGTAGAGTCCGTAATATATTTTCTCGTTATGTTTTACAAAACGTTTGCATGAGATTACAGTACAGCATGTAGGCAGTGACCGTAATAAAAAGTGAACAAACAAAAAAACTAAACAAATCATAATTATGATTGTGGGCTAATTTTTTTCTTTACTCATTGGGATAAATATGTGTGTTAGTGTGTGTGTATATGTGTTCTGTACGTGTTTGTATGTATGAATGCATGTATGTATGTATGTATGTATGTATATGTGTATGTGAATGTGTTGTCTTTTACTGATAACCGCTTTGATTTTGTCCGTTCTTACATCACGTGACATTTAGAATTCGAATGCTCGAATCAACATGCTCGATTAAATTTCAACTAAAATTCGTTCAAGCATTATTTTTGGTTTTCTATCTTCTTTTATTCACACTTAACTGACTTTTATCTAGGAAGAAACCTCTTCGATGTTTTAGGTTGGGTTTTTTTTTCTTTTATCTTCGCCTTCCTTTGTTCTTGTTGAAGAGAGAGAAAACAAACCGTCTTTCCTTTTTATTGTTGGCTTCGTTTTGCGTCTATCACGTATTTCTCTGCTACGCCTTTTTTCTTTTTTTTAGCCATATTTCTCTAAATGTATGCCTGCCCGTTTGCATCTATCTATATCATTCTCTCTCCCATTCTCTCTTTCATTCTTTTCTCCATCTCTCTTTCATTTTCGCTCCTTCTCTCTCATTTTCTCTCTCTCCCTCTCTCCCCCTCTCTCTCTCTCTCTCTCTCTCTCTCTCTCTCTCTATATATATATATATATATATATATATATATATATATATATATATATATATATAAAGAATTCTGCTGAACTTCAAAGACTCACGTTTTTGTTTTCGTTTAATTCATCGTGGATTTGCTCATTACAGTCGTTTCGTTAGTAGTTGGACAATTCAATGATTTTATGTTTCCATAGACATTTTCCAACCCATCAACTCTTCAGATGCGATTTCCTTCCGATGTTATTTAATAAAAGTAGGGTTTTTTGGGGAAAATTCCAAACGGTACATTGAAATTAACAATATATATATATATATATATATATATATATATATATATATACACACATTTATATATATATATATGCATTTATAGACATTTTTAGGGGACACCCCGTATATATATATATATATATATATATATATATATTCATATATATACATTTAAAAATATATATTCATATATATATATATATGTATACATTTATATATATATATTCATATATATATATGCATGTATATATGTTTATAAATATATATTTATATATATATATATATATATATATATATATTTATATATATATATATATATATAAGGGGGCATTTTGAAATAATTCCAGAGTTCATATTGTCCAATACTGTTAACTTAAAGTGCATACAAATATTAGTAGCAATATTTATAAGACAATACCAACCAGATAAAAAAGCGCAATATACATGGTAGAGTGATAGTATATATATATATATATATATATATATATATATATATATATATATATATATACATATATAACTACTTCATTAACTCACATAAAATTAATATACGAAAGTATAGATTTATGCATAAACTTTACGTAGGTAGAGGTAGTTAGTAATTTATAAAATATATATGGCGATTAAGCTACACTGAATATTCGGCTTTTCATCCACTCGAGGACTCCTCAGGCTTATGCGCGAATTCTGTGGTTGTTTATCGTTTTTATATGGTCCTCTTCTATTGACAACCCATGTAGATTATGCCTTCATGAAAAATTTGCTATCCTGTACTTTTAAGAACCCCAACATCTATTTAACTGTAGAAGAGAAATAGCAAATAACTGTGTTCACAAAATAAAATTTACTCTAGGATAGCGATACAAAATAGTTTTAAAACTAACAATAACAATAGAAAATAAACAAATAAATAAATTAAATAAACATGAATATACATAAACGATCACACATATATGTATGTGTATATATATATTATATATATGTGCATATATGTATGTACACATATATATATATATTTATATAAACTAACAATAGAAAAATACAATAAAATAGAAAAAAAACACAAACTTAGTTTTAAAATAGATCCTTTGTCAAATAAAATGCATGCTCATTGGCTGATAGGAAGGGGCGCGGTGGATACTAGAAAGCTGATTGGCTAACTAAATCCTCAATAGAAGAGGACCATATAAAAACGATAAACAACCACAGAATTCTCTCATAAGCCTGAGGAGTCCTAGAGTGAATTAAACGCCGAATATTCAGTGTAGCTTAATCGCCATATATATTTTATAAATTACTAACTATATATATATATATATATATATTATATATATAATTATATTTTTCTAGTTAGTGTATTATTATTATATATATAATTATATATATAATTATATTTTAAAAATCATATTTTAAAATTACATATATATACATATATATATATATATATATATATATATATATATACGCGCACACATTCGTTTATTGTTCTATTGTCATGTTCGCATGGTGTTGTATATTTTATTCTCTATTTCATTCTGCTTTTAAAATAAGTATCCGCGAGAAACTTCCTCAATTGAGTAGTACACTTCAATAGACCAACACTGTGAAATATATTTATATATATATATATATATATATATATATATATATATATTATTCCTTAATTGGATGTCATTTTTGAGATCATCATTATATATATTAATTTATTTTTATTTCGTTCCAGATGAACATTGTCTGAGGATAGCTGTTTCAATCCCACCCAAAGCGTGCCAGAGGTTTACTTGGCCAAAAAATGTGGTGAGACGACAACAACTACGGATGGCAGTGATGGCTGAGAATGCAGTTAGGAGATTCGAAGTTCCTATCCGTCGCGGTTACCACCTGACGAAGGCCAGAGGAATAGTTGGCCGAAACGTTGTGAATAAACAAACCAATAAAAGATGAAAAAAAACAACTAATAAAGATGAGACTAATAGTCCGAAATAAAAATAAATTAATATATATTTTTTCGATTATAAAGTTCCATTTCAAATATATAGTTTAGTAAGATTGTTGGCAGTAATCGCTATCTGGAATCATCACACTATAAATTCTTACTCCAATCTTACTTTCTCGGACACAGGCAAGATCTTTGGATTTACTGCTCATAATTCTATCTTCTATTTATCACTATAAACTAAACTTTTGTAGTTCAAATTAAATGCTTCGTTCTGATTGGGTAATAAAAATCCTCTTTCTCCACGAATTTTCTTTCTTATTATTTCCTTTGTAATTGCAACATTAATGAAAGATTAAATTATTTCGCTTCGTTTTACGTTACTTTAAGTCTTCAGAAATAATCTGGCGCCTTTCCAGGGACTATCGCTTGATCTTTATCAGATAAATACATATTTTAATAATTTATTAAAGTTCTCATTTATATCTCAAAAACAGAGTTACGTAAGAAGTTGAGAAATAATTTTCCTCTCCCCACTTGCCAGTTAAGTATTTTATAGTATATCTATATTGTGGTCTCGGAGTCTTACTAGATTCCAGGACAATAACGTGACAGCACTTGGAAAAAGTTACACCTTGATTCGTAAAACTCAGTGTAGATTAGCCATACTAAGGAGATATTATTTGGGTTGCGAATACTATGCTATTTTGAATATTTAGTAAGGGTTTATTTTTAAAAAATATCCTCGTACCAGGTTGCCCTGTCAAACCCTTGCACTGAGAGGTCTTATGCACTCGTGGATAGTGTTTAGTAAATGGTAAAGAACCTTTATAATATTTTAATGCAGTTTTCTTTATTTATCTGAGGACAATTCTTTATAAAATCTACCGCTCAACATGCGGCAACAATTCTTCGTATTCGAATATCGACGTACACGGTAAATGTGTCAGAAGCTATTCTCTAGTCTATATTTTTAATCTTATTTGATAATATTACAAAGACGGTATCTACGAGCATAAGAACTTATTTAACAGAAAACATGGCGGTTAATTGGACAGCCGCGCTATTTTGCACATGCGTGACTCAAGTTTAAAATCCTGAGTCGGATGCGAGCACTGACTAATCAATAGTGGGCGAACTTTAATATAATATTTCCGGTTGCAAACTCCGTTGGTTGGTTTTAAACAAGGATGTTATGTCTGATTGTGGAAATAATTAGACACGCCTGGGCCCGAACACCCACCCCCACACACACATATACATATATTTGTGTATATATATATATATATATATATATATATATATATATATATAAATGTGTGTGTGTGTGTGTATTAGATTAAGAAGAAAGTCCTTCCGAAATCTTAAATTCTGATTTAAACTGAGGTATTTTCAAATAAGTATTCGCTATAATATCTTTTCGTTGAATATCATTTTTAAAAGCGTTTTTCGCTCTGCATAATCATGTACATTACAATCGTTTTAAAGTAATTATGTCTTCTTTTCAGAAAAGAAAAGGATGCGTTATAAATATGTTTATGGTGGTTTTAAAACATTATTTCTTGTTCTCTTCCCTTCTATTACCTCTCCCTCATCTCCTACACTCCATATCTTACTTTCCTCATTTATGTATGAAACTTAAAAGAGTTATAGATTAATAATAATAATAATAATAATAATAATAATAATAATAATAAGAAGAAGAAGAAGAATAATAGTAATAATAATAACCTCAACATGTATTTAGTTAATTAAAAGTAAAATATATTTAATTAATTAAAATTACCCATGCTTAAATCTAATTATTAATTATAATCTTAATAAAAATAATGAATAATCGAAGGTCATGATGAATAAGAAAGTAAAAACGACATTGATAATAATAATAATAATAATAATAATAATAATAATAATAATAATAATAATAATAATAATAATAATATTGATTACTAGTGTAGAAATAGCATTAACAACAAAAATATTTTATAATGGTAATAATAGTGAGATACAAATGACAAAATAAAAATTTTAAAATGCAAAAAGTAAGAAAATGATGCCCTACTTCGGTATTGAGCACTCTTGTTTAACCTCGTTAAACGTCATTGGTTACTTTTCCTCTGTAAGAAATTAACCATTTTTTAAGATTTTCTACACTTAACATTCTTTCAGAACTGATCGGGCAGCGCCGAAAATCGGGGCCTGCTAGTATATTATAGCCGTGATTAAAATAATGAATAATAGAAAGTAGTAAGGAATGAAAAAGGTAAAAAGTTTAGTAACTGAGATATTGATAATCATTGATAATAACAATTATATTGGTTATTAGTGTAGAAATAACAATAACAACAAAAATATTTCATAATGGTTATAATGGTGGGAGAAAAATGACTAAAATAAAAATTAAAATGTAAAAAAGTAAACAATTTAAAAAGATAAAATGTTAGAGGTAAATAAAAGAAATTAATGCAATATCAACAATAATTGATTTGAAGGTATACAGGGTTACCCCCCAAAACCGGCCTCGTTTTTAGTGTTTTGTCCGAATGAAATGAAACTTTGGTCATAACTAGTTTATTATATTCAAAATATCACATCAAAACATTAAGGTATTTGGCCTTTTTTCTCCGTTCTACAGCCTATGTTCTAGATGGCCTCCATTTAGCTTTTGTTTTGTTTTTTGGGGGTCACCCTGTATATGTATATTTATGTATGTGTCTGTGTGCGTGCCCTACATGTGTGTATACATATGTATATGTATATAAATACTTAGGATTGATATGTAGATTGCTTGAAGCATTGTGTGGGATAGGTATGTAGTAGAGATTTAGAAAGCTGTCACAATGCGAGGAATGAAATATAGTCGTTGTTGGTAAGAGAAGACGAGAACAAGTGGCGATTTACAAATCAATAAGTACATACATATATTTTTATATGTACATATATTTATTCAGGTGTATTGGTAAAATGTCTTACTTGTTATGTCTGCGACAATATTCATTATTAATTTCGGAAAAAATTCTCTTTTCAAATAGTTGGCGTAACAGATCGGTTCAAAGCATGCTAGATGATGGAGCGGAAGTTGGGTAGCTATGTGGGGCCTAGGAGCAAATGTGAGTAGGGGATGTATGTATGGTATGATTAGGTAATTAACATGTTTATAATTTTTATTTATTTATTTGTCTTTTTTTTTGTTTATAACTTGTTGCTTTAGCGTGAGCTTTTTTTAATTTTGTATGTTCTCTATTTTGTTGTTTTTATCATTATTACTATTATTTTTTTCTGTTGATATGTGGGGGGTCTATGTTTACCTAGGTCGGGTAAGTCGCTAGTGGGCTGTGTTCAATCAGCTATTGAAGGATAGAGTAGGGGTGGGATGTGAGATAGGAGGGGAGGGGAGGTACGGGGTGGTGCGCTTCCAGTCGGCAGCTGGGTGTTTAGGTTAGTGTAGCCAGGAATTTTTTAAAACTTTATTTTTAATTGGTTTGTGTTACTTCAGTTAGCTATATTTTAATTTTTTTTGGTCACCCTGTATATGTATATTTGTGTATGTGTATCTGTGGGTGTGCCCTATATGTGTGTATACATATGTATATGTATATAAATATTTGTTTTTATAAACTTTTAAGTTACTTGAATAAATTCAGTTACATTTTACATGTTAGTATTTAAGTTTGTTATATAAATGTGCATATTATTAACTATTTACTATGTACCTGGTGATTGTCAGAGGTGCAAACTAGTCAAAGATTAGAGTAGACAATTGAAAAGCTATGGTGAAAACGCTTTAATATAATAGAAAAATCTATTAATTTAAATTTACAAAAAAGTTAAAACTTAAATAAATATTCAGGGGTATTTTTAACTTTTTATTGTTTTGTTTGGGTCAAGTCATACTTAATGTAAAAAAAAAATTCTGCAGCATAAAATCAATGGCATTATTATTTTTTGTTTTGTGTTTTACAAGGTGGTCAACACTTATCAAGGCCCGGAAGCACCTCATGAGTAACGGTTATTGCATGTACAGTACGTTAGTGTGGGGGTTTAATAAAAATGTCTACTTAAGGGGGCGGTTCATTAGGAATTTGTTTACGTTGGACTTGAAGACATCCAGGTTGTAGTCAGGTGGGAAGCAAGTAGACGGAACAGAGTTCTGCAGGCGTGCACTTCTAAGAAAGAAGCTTTGTTCATGGAATCTACGTTTTGATTTAGGCACAGATAAAGAGTGGGGGAAATTTTTTGACAGTGGTTTCAGCTAGACGGGTGTTTTTCATAAAAGATTTGCGAGGGGGGACTAGAGATTGGAGCTCAGACGAGCGCCTGCCATGGAAATAATAATAAAACAAGGATAGGCTCGCAACGTCTCTTCTATGGGAAAGAGGTTGCAGGGAAGAGAAAAAAGGGCATCCCCCACTAAGCCACGAAGTCTATTTTGTACTCTGTCAAGGCAAGATAGCCTGTTTTTAGCAGCTACTGCCCAGACATTAACAACAATACACATACATATGCGTTAAATTTTGTGGAATATTGGTATTGAAAGTAAACATCACTAGAAAAGTAAACCGCGTTAAAAAATTGAAGAAAAACCAATAGGAGATATAATATACAGTAATATGAAAAGTACTAACACAGGATGGTCCACTTAAAAGTAGCCTGATCTTTCTAATATTTCTCTTAATGACAAACTGACACCACAAGACAAAATGCAATTCTTTTTTCCAACAAGATGGCGCTACATGCCACACGTCTCACAGATCACTGACAGGAGTTCATGACATGTTTATGGAAGAAAGACCAATAAGCACAGGGTTATGGCCACTACGTTCCCCGGACTTATTATCAGGTGATTTTTATCTTTGGAGGAATTTAAAACAAAAAGTTTATGCAAATCATCCTCACAATCTAGGCCAACTAAAGGAGAACATTACCAAAGATATCAAGAGAATCACCAGATAAGATTTGCAGGCAGTATCTGCAAATGTTGTTAAATGTGTCCAGAAATGCATAGATGCCATCACGGAGCATTTCCGGCATCTTTTATAACACCATAGGTAATGTAAACAAAGCAACAGTTAATTTAAAAAATAAAAGAATGTACCTCCTCTCTACTTGATGTAGGAGAGCTTTCTACTCAAGTAGTTTCTTCCCCAGAACTGCTACACATTGGAATTTCCTTCCGGGTCCCTGCTTCCTCAACTGTACTGACATGCAGAAGTTCAAGTTTAACGTGAACTGACATCTTGCTGCCCAACTCCCTACATAGTACTCGGTAGCTTAGGTCCCGGATAGTACCTATTTACAATGCCTCCCCGCGGGACAGAGTTAGACACCAGGGTCGTTTTTTAATGTGCAGAAAAGGTACAAAAATAAAAATTGTCTCAGTCGTGAAGGATTTCTCCTTCATTGAAAGAGAACGAGAAATGGAAGTGCTGCATCTGAAGAACAGATACTACACTTTGATCTTGGCCAAAAGGCCAAGTAAATGAGCGTCTTTGATAGTAGCCCCCTACATCAAAGTGGCAATGTGCCCTGTTTGGGATGAAAATATAATTTAAAAAATACTACATTTTTTTCTGGTCTACTTTAAAGTAGGTCACCGTGTATTTAAATTGATGAAATGAGGGAAAAAGATAAATAGTTGAAGTATGTACACGAATTGTTTGGGAGTAATTGATAAAAGCAATGATTTTCAAGGGGTATAAATGTAGCAAATGTCATATTTCATGAAAATTTTAAGAGAAGGACAATTGCTGTTGGATATCTATATAGATATTATTAGAAGTATACTTGATTAGAACTTTAAGAGGAACGGTAGAGGTAAGTGACTAAGGAGGTACGATTTATAACGCCCACAATTAACTGATGTTTCGTGTTCTTTTTTAAGAGTTAATCCTTATATTAAAATTTCGTGATGAAGAGTTTTTCGTTCAAACAAGAGAAACATGTAAAGAAAGATGTGGAGTGGAGAGGGGTGAAGGGAAAGTGGGAGAAAAGAAAAGGGCAATAACAATGTTTAAAAATCACCATCAATATAATTATTTATGATGTATTTTTTCTCTTTTCCTTCTTTTTTTATTTTTTATTTTTCCTTTTTCTTTTTTTTTCCTTTTTCTTTTTTTTCTTTTTTCTGTTTTATTCTTTTACCTTTTGCTCTTTATTATTACTCTATTTACAAACGTATATAGCGATGGTTTGTAAAACGGCAACGAGTTAAATAAAATAAAATTTTATAAGATTAATTTTATTGGCATTATTTTATGTTAAAATATCACTTCTAATTGAAATAATACGCTACAGAATGTCAATGCTTAAAGCGTTTATGATGGTCGTGCCTATCAAACATACATGTACATATCTTCCTTGACAGTATCTTATTACTTGTTTCTTAACCCCTATCCTTCCCTCTTTATTCCAGGCAACAATCTACACCCCTATTTTGTCGTATTTACATGCGAGGGGCGGAGTAGTCATCACAGATTTCCTGGAAAATGTGTGCCATAATTACAGGAGCCTATTATGCTTCACTTTTGAGGAAATTAAGGTAAACTATCAAAATCAAGAGGCGGTGCAAGATCAGCAAAAGTAGCTTCCTCTTGCAGGACAACGCTCCGGTCCGCAACTCGCATGTCGCCAGATCAGAAGCACGGGCGTGTGGTTATGAAATCCTTCCCCCATCCTCCCTACTCTCCTGACCTTGCAACCTCTGGCTTTCACCTCCTCCCAGCAATGATGTTGTTTTTGAAAGGAAAGCGTTTCCAGATGATGCAGCCTTGATCTCTGAAGTCGCGTCGTTGTTAGAGGACCAACCTGGGATGTTTTACAAAAACGGTCTCCATAGCTGCATTAAACGATGGGAGAAATGCATAAGTCTGGGTGTTTCGTATGTAGAGAAAAACTAATATCTCTGCCAAGTTTCGTTTTATATAGAAAGAATGGGTGTTTACTATAACCCTTTTACGCAAATATTCTAGCTGAATCCACTGTCAAAAGTTTCCCCCACTCTATATCTGTGCCTAAATCAAAACGCGGATTCCATGAACAAAGCTTCTTTCTTAGAACTGCACGCCTGTGGAACTCTGTTCCGTCTGCCTGCTTCCCACCGGACTACAACTTGGATGTCTTCAAGTCCAATGTTAACAAATTCCTAATGAACCGCCGCCTTAAGTAAACACTTCATCAAATCTCCACACTAACGTAATGTACTTGCAATAACCCTTATCCCTGAGTGGCTTCCGGGCCTTGATAAGTGGTGATCACTTTGTAAAAAAAATATATATATATATATTACGCAAGTATAAATCATGTAAAATGTCTGCATGAATATGATTACACGTAATAGTTAATGTGAAAACCGAAATAAAAAATAGTTATATGAAAATCAAAAAAAAAAAAAAAACTAATAAGAAATAAATTATTATGATTGTTTAAAAGATGAACGTAATTCCATGACCCATATATAAGAAAGTTGTATTTTCTTTTTAAATAAACAGAAAGAAGTTTTATTTTATATGAAAGCATTCGGACAAAAAAAAATTAGGAGAATATATATATATATATATATATATATATATATATATATATATATATATATATATACAGGGTGACCCCAAAAAACGGGCCGCAACACTAATTAGGCCACGGTTTATACTGTTTGTCCGAATGAAATGAAACTTTGGTCATAACTAGTTTATTATATTCAAAACATCACATCAAACCACTAGGGTATTTTGCCTTTTTTTCTCCGTTTACTGTAAAATGCTCAGAAAAACAATTGAATGTCCTCTGTTTTTTGGGGATCACCCTATATATATATATATATATATATATATATATATATATATATATATATATAGGGTGATCCCCAAAAAACAGAGGACATTCAATTGTTTTTCTGATATATATATATAAATATATATATATATATATATATATATATATATATTTATATATATATATATAAAGAAAAAAGAAAAAAGTGTTCTTATAAGTTTAAAAAACATGCGGAAATCGGGAGAAAATGGAGAAAAACAGACCAGGAGTATAAATTCCAAAGTGCATGAAGACTCATTCGAATGTAAATCCAAAAAGAGAA
Organism: Euprymna scolopes; assembly: GCF_053919585.1. Taxonomy (NCBI): domain Eukaryota; kingdom Metazoa; phylum Mollusca; class Cephalopoda; order Sepiida; family Sepiolidae; genus Euprymna; species Euprymna scolopes. The sequence continues at coordinate 91,443,442 of NC_136507.1, forward strand.
GGAATTTATGTATATATATATATTTTTAAACGCAAAGCGATACTTAATTATTAGTATATACCATCCCCTGGGCACTTCCTAGGTCTATTTCAATCTAAATTTTATTACCCTATTTTTAAACGAGATTAGACATAACTTCAAAATGAATTTTAAACGCTTTTAAACGAGACTTAAACTGAATGACAGTGGGGGGGATTCTTAAATAAAAACAATAATATAGAAGGCATCATCCCATACTTTTTAATTTATTGCTTCAAATGTATTACTTTATAAAAATAGCATACAAAAAAGAAAGATAAAATAAATAAATAAAAATTATGGTGTGCATATATAGAGGTCCGGTTCCGGTTAAAGACAGATGAGAGTCTGCTGAAGAGAGCCTGAGGCGGACATTAAGAGCAGTCCTCAACTACCGGGCTTGAAACCGTCGGTACCGACTACCGATATAAATGTAAATTCCTGTATATATTATACAAAAAATATATTGCTCTTATTTCGAGAAAGGTTTTTCCCTAATAATAGAGCACTGTATGGGATTTCTTTTTCTACAAAAAAGTACAAGTATATATATATATATATATATATATATATATATATATATATATATATATATATATAACAGAATATTCTTATTACTATTTTGACTCTTGGGTATATATAAGACGCAGTTAGAAACAGTTCATCAATAGAAAACCACATCATCCTGTATAAAAGCATATAAGATATCTACAGGTACACATTTGTGAGTCAAATCAATGAAACGAATATATTGTTGTCCTTGCTCTAGTTAGTAATATCGTACACCTCATTATCAAAAGATTTTTATGTCATATTTAACTTGGGTAACTTCTTTAATGTAGGGTGCCTTGAAATAAAAAGTGTATATATATATATATATATATATATATATATATATATATATATATATATATATATATATATATATATATGAGAGAGAGATCGATAGATAGATATCAAGTTTAAATATTATTATAAAATGATATATATAGTAATTTATAAAATATATATGGCGATTAAGCTACGCTGAATATTCTGCGTTTCATCCAACTATAGGATTCGTCAGGCTTATACGCAGAATATTCAGTGTAGCTTAATCGCCATATATATTTTATAAATTACTAACTAGCTCTACCTACGTATTGAGCACTTTTGAAGTAAATACTTAAAGTTTACGCATAAATCTATACTTCCGTATATTAAATTGATGTGAATAAATGAAGTAGTTATATATATATATATATATATATATATATATATATATATATATATACATATATATATATATATATATATATATATATATATATATATATATATACAGGGTATTCCAAAAGCCGCAAATCATTTAGGTTTTTATAAAAAATAAATATAATATCTATTTTCTTTTTCATTAGCTCAACAGATGGACAATTCTAGTACACATTTAAGATGTTCCCGAAGACAAAAATGCAAAGAGGGACAGATCTGGTGAGCGGAGTAGCCACTCCACGAAGATCAGTATCTGGTGTGCAACTTCTGAGACACCCTATATATATATATATATATATATATATATATATATATATATATATATATATATATATATATATATATGAACTTTAAATATTATTATAAAATGATATTGCCAATAAAAATTCATAAAACGGAACTAATTATTGAAATAAATTTTCTTTAATAAAAAAATATAAGTGAACTAATTTTCTTTAATTTAGATGTTTCTTGATTAAATAGCACATATGGAAATCATGCTGGAATAAAATTGTATAAAATACCTGTTTCCACTATAAAAGTTAATTTTCTGAAAGTTTATATATTAATCAAATTGTGAACAAAACACACAGTCGTACCACTTCATTATAATATATATATATATATATATATATATACATATATATGTATATATATATGTATATATACATACATATATATGTACATATATGTATATATATATAAACGTATATTTATTACATTTTCACCCCACCCAAGGCACTTTTATGTTGGAGACTACTATCAGGGACTTAAGCTACAGGGATACTATGTAGGGAGTTGGGCAGCAATATGTCTGTTCACGTTGGACTTGAACTTCTGCATGTCAGTACAGTTGGGAAAGCAGGTACCCGGAAGGGAATTCCAAATTCTAGCCCTTCTAGGGAAGAAACTATTGGAGTTGAAGGCTATCTTACACCTAGGGATCTCTACTGTGGAGAGGTGGGATTTATCTGTTTGTCAGGTTTGTCGGGGGTATTTACGTCGTGGATGTATAAGTGCGTGCAGTTCGTCGGAGCATTAATCATTAAAATACTTGTGGAACAGGCAGAGGGATGCAACAATTAGGCGATGGAACAGAGGCTGAAGCTTAGATGACAGTTCAGGACCTATCGGGTTGGCGACTCTCTTTTGAACCTTGTGTAGGAGCGAGAGACTAGTAGCAATGCACCAGCCCAAATATGACAACAATACTCCATACGAGGGGCGTGCAATAAATAATTCCCCTGACCCACTTAGTGGAGCAACGAAACTTGGCACAGTTATTAGTCTTTCTCTACCTAGGAAACACCGAAATTTATGCATTTTTCCCATCGTTTGATGCAGCTATGGAGACCGTTTTTGTAGAACACCCCAGGTTAGTCCTCCAACCACGACGTGACTTTAGAAATCAAGGCTGCATTATCTGGAAAACGCTTTCCTTTCAAAAACACTTTCATGTCTGGGAAGAGGTGAAAGTCAGAGTGTGCAAGGTCAGGAGAGTAGGGAGGATAGGGAAGGATTTCATAACCACACGCCCGTGCTTCTGATCTGGCGACATACGAGTTGGGGACCGGAGCGTTGTCCTATAGGAGGAGGGTACCTTTGCTGATATTGCCTCGCCTCTTGAGTTTTATAGCTTCCCTTAATTTCCTCAAAAGTGAAGCATAATAGGCTCCTGTAATTGTGGAACCCATTTTCCAGGAAATCTGTGATCACTACTCCATCCTGGTCCCAGAAGACCTTGCTAGCGGAGGACTGCGCCCTTGCCTTCTTTGGAGGTGGTGAGTCCAACTGATTCCACTGCATTGACTGGGCTTTTGTGTCTGGATCATAGTGATGGGCCCAGGTTTCATCCTGTGTAATCAGTCTTTTGAAAAACTGTGACTCATCTTTTGGCACATCTCCAAATTCATCCTCGAGCACTCGACGCGTTCTCGCTTCTGGAATGGTGTGAGCAACCTGGGAATCCATCTGGCAGACAACTTATGCATATGCAAATGGTCATGAATGATAGTTTCCACAGACCCTGTACTAATCTTGACATCTTTGGCTATTTGGCGAATAGTAATGCGCCGATCTTCCAAACTGGCAGCTTGAACTTGACGGGCAGATGCCTCATCAATGAAAGAAGGGGGCGACCAGGTCTGGGAGCTGTTTCCACAGACTTCCGGCCATGTTTGAATTCACGATGCCAGCCTTTTACAAGGTCATATGATGGGGCATTACCACCATGAGTTACTTTCATTTCATTAAAGGTCTCCTGTGGTGTGCTTCCTTTCAAATACATTCAATAGGCTTAATTTCACACCTGACTCAGTTCAAACATTTGTAAAACAGAAACCCCAACTAGTTCAGGGCTGTAATTTGCCACATAACCCGTAGAGATATAAATCATTGCACATGCAAAATTTCAGCTAGGTCAGACAACTGAAAGTGGGTCAGAGGCATTACTTATTGCACACCCCTCATACATGGGCGAATGGTGGCCTTGTAGATGTACAGTATACTTTCGGGCGTTAGTAGCTTTCTAGCACGGTAGAGAGAGCCTACCTTCTTCGCAGCGGTCCTGGCAATGCTCTCAATGTAATTGTTTCAACTCATGTTTCATGTGAACTTTAGACCGAGGAGTTTAAAGGAAGTACTTTCAGATAATATATATATATATATTCATATAAACTTTTTCTTTAATTAACTTCAATTAAGTATCAATTCTGAGTACTTGTCTAACTAAACATTTTTGTCTGATTCAATTAATGTCTTGTTTAAATTCAAATTTTTTAATTTTTTTTTCCTTTATTTTCTCAATTTTCTTCCGGTGTTTTTTTTTTTCTCTCTATTTAAATTCGCATTTTCATTCGTTTTGTTTAATTATTTTTATTATTATTATTATATTTTTTTTTTGTATTCCTTCCATTTTTGGAAAACTGGAAAACTGTCGCCCACGCTTAAAAAAAAAACTTGATGAAAATTGAGACGGCTTACACGGAACAAGTCGATAGATAAATAAATATCTACATTCAGAGCAAAAATAAAAAAAAATAAACTTCAAAACTACCAAATAAATAAAATGAAACAAAAGTTTTACAGAATAAAATAAAAGTACAAATAAGTAAATGTCCCTTCATAGACCCGCCACTGACGACAACGTTAGCTCTTATATCACATAGCCCCCCTCCCTCTTCCAACCCCTGGCGCTAGTCATGGTGGTGTAGGGTGATCGTACCGATGTGGGTCATCAAAGAGAGGAGTAAACCGTCGCACAGTAGTAACAGTAGCTTTTTAACCTGTTGACTGACTTTCTGAACGAAAGTTGCAAATACTACTCCATTCACAAAAGTCAGTCGCATAACTTCCGGTATACGTTTACCGATTTTATACTTCCGGAAAAAAAGCGAAAACTGTAAGATCTAAAAAAAAAAAAAAATTGGCAGTACACTATTTCTTTATTCAACGTTTGAACGAGACTAACTCTTTTTTTTTTAATTATGTGATAACATTCATGAAGGAGTATATTAGTAATAGGGCTATTTTGTAAAGGGTTTATTGTTTATTGTCGTCGAGAAATAAATCGATTAAAAATGGTTTCCGTTCTGAATCAGCATATTTAACTGTTTCTAGTAAACGACCCGAAGATTTATGGATCAACCAAAGAAAACGCCATATAAAAACATATCTTGACCTCAGTTTGAGAGGATCTTTTTTAATATTATTTTTACAAAATACGATCTGAAATATCAGAAGTGCAATTTCGATTTGTCGCAGACAAGTAAACAACAAAAGCCATATTCACAATGACAATGCTGACACAAAAGATGTACAGAGATGCAGAAAGACGTTTACCTGTGTTTTATTGATTTCTCAAAAGCCTTTGATAAACATGAAAACCTATTCAATATGCTAAATAAACTAGACAATGATGTGAAAAACTTAGGAATTCTGAGCAACCTTTATTGGAGACAAATAGGCGACAGTGAGAACAGATGATGATTACAGCGAGGAAACATTAATAAGAAGAGGAGTCTGCCAAGAGTATTTTGTCATCATATTTATTCAACCTCTATAGTAAAAAGATACTGAGGGAAATTGGGGACATCAAAGAATAAGTTTGGGTGGATACAACCTTAACCATCTTAGGTATGCAGACAACATTGTATTAATAGCAGAATCCAAAGAGACTCTTCATCACATACTGGATACTAGGGTGGAAGCAGGGGTAAAGTAAAGGACTTGTTGAGGCATCTCAAAACCGGTAAGCATAGTGATATCCAAGAACACTCAACCTCCAACATGCAAGCTACAATGTCACAGTGTACCAGTTAAACAATTTGATAAATTCAAATATATTGGATACTGGTTCACATCTGATGGAAGGTGCACGACTGAAATACAAAGTCGCATAACCGCAGCCAAAAGCACCTTCAAGAGATTGTCATCAACCAACAGAATTATAAAAATAGACACCAAATTCAGAATACTCCGAACGTATATATGGTATGTTCTAATATACAGTTGAGAGTGCTGGAAAATCACCAACACCACGAGGAAAAGACTAAAGGCAACTGAAACTTGGTTCCCAAGGAGAATTTTGAAGATATCCTGGACAAAAAAGAAATCAAACCAGGAGATATTAGAAATGGCAAACGCAGAAAGGTTTCTAATGAGAACAGTACGAAAAATACAAATGATATTCATTGACCATGTCTATAGAAAAAAGCGGAATAGAACAGACTAAGTCTACAGGAAAGATCGTGTGTGGAAGAAGGAGAGGACAACAGTGAGAAACATACCTGGGCACGAGGAAAAGACTAAAGGCAACTGAAACTTGGTTCCCAAGGAGAATTTTGAAGATATCCTAGACAAAAAAGAAATCAAACCAGGAGATATTAGAAATGGCAAACACATAAAGATTTCTAATGAGAACAGTACGAAAAAGACAAATGATATTCATTGACCATGTCTATAGAAAAAAGCGGAATAGAACAGACTAAGTCTACAGGAAAGATCGTGTGTGGAAGAAGGAGAGGACAACAGTGAGAAACATACCTGGGCAACATAAAAAAATATATATATGAGCAACAATGCATACAAGAATATCTCGAGAGAAAGAGATAGATGCAGAGCCATAGCCGTCAAAGCCTGTACCCAGCAGGACACCACTTGATGATGATAATGATGATGATGATGATGATGATGATGATGATTTTTATTAGAATCCTTTGAGATGAGTAATTTGTGTATTTACTTATCTATTTGCGGACTGTTATCCTCATCATGACGTAATGGGTAGAGGTGTTGATTCTTTACGGTTCAAGGTGAGCATTGCCTGAAGATACC
>NC_136507.1:91455044-91470044 GCF_053919585.1 Euprymna scolopes
AGAAATTGTGTTACTGGAATCTATTTCTGTGCCAAGAGAAGTGTATCCCTTATATTTAGGGTTACGAGTTATAGTGATTCGTTCTTATCGCAATATCGACTAAATTTAAAAAGCACGGGAAACCAATAGTAATAAATTATTGTTTTCCATCTATTATTTCATGGAAGATTTGACAGAGTACGTCGGATTAAAACAAATATAACCAACAAAAAAAGATTAATAACACACTCAAGTGTCCATGTTATGTGGACAGCGTTAGGGCTAGAGTTCGGGTTCTATTGATGGAGGTGAATGGGAGAAGGGGCTTGAGATTTTATATTATTGAGAATGTCTTTGTCGTATTATTTATGTCGAGTCCAATCATTTTGGTAAAAGGTTTTATGCTTCAAACTTTAATATTTATTGATGGTGTTTCGTTTTATTATTTTGTTTGGCGACATATCAACACTTTTCGAATTATTTTGCCGAATCCAATTAATTTTGAAAAAGCAGTTTTTAGGCTTCAAGTTCTTTTATTCTTCAAATGTTTATTCATAGTGTTTGGTTTGATTCTGTTGCTTTTGATTTTGGCTTTTTTCGAGTTTTGCAAAGGGATAAAACCAAGTGCAATAGCATTAATGTTTGGTGCATTTTAAGTTGAAAAAGCAGTAGAGACGTAAGGAAATGAGAGGAGCGTGATTGTTTTTGTTTTTCGCTTGGAAGAACATTTTTTTTATTACATTTTCACCCCATACAAGGCACATTGCCACTTTGGTGTAGGGGGCTACTAACAGGGGCAACAACTACTGGGGTACTATGTAGGGATTTGGGCAGCAAGATGTTGGTTCACGTTGCACTTGAACTTCTGCACGTCAGTACAGTAAGGGAAGCAGGGACCTGGAATGGAATTCCAAAGTCTAGCGGTTCTGGGGAAGAAACTACTGGAGTAGAAAGATCTTTTACATCTAGGGATCTGTACAGTGTGGGGTGGGATTTTGCAGCCTGTCGGATCTGTCGAGGGTTTTCACGTCGTGGGGGCACAAGTTCTTGCAGTTCGTCATAGCATTCACCATTATAATACTTGCAGAACAGGCAAAAGGATGCAACGTTTCGTCGATGGGACAGAGGCTGAAGCTTAGATGCCAGTTCAGGGCATGATTACGTTTGCCAAATAATTAAAAAGCAAAAAAAAAAAAAGAACTTATTGTACGGTGCATATGAGCCAGAAAACCGATATCTTTAGTCAGCCTGATCTGGTAACACCAGCAGATAAACATAGAAAGACGCAGGAGGAGATTAGCACGAGAGAAAGCGGTAAACCAGGAGAACGCCCGAATCAAAGTTCGATGTCTGATCATATTCAGTTCTGTACATCAGACTTCATCTGCAATTAAGTTACTAACATTTATTGATTCATATATCAAATTGTTAGCTGAAAGTGCAGAATAGTTAACAAAGTTCAAACTAATCTACATGTTAAGAATGGCTTTATGAATAATAACGTTTTTTTTTTTTTTTTTTGCCAGCAGGTTTAGAAGACTACTAAATATTATTTCGAAAGCAATTCTTAACATGAGGAGGTGGGGGGTTTGTAAATTGCTTTTTATTTGTGCCTAGCATTTTAATAAATAGATAAAAAATAATACAAAGATTAGAAAAGTGCGAAAGCCATTCTTCAAGTTGAGATGTATGTTTTTTTCCTAACTATTCTCTACTTTCACCTAACAATTTCATAAATAAACTTGGTAAACCACAATAGTAAGCGAACCAAAACAGGCAGTCTTCAATACAAGGAACGAAATCAGACCCAACATCGTTAACTGCGGCCTTTGAGTCGAACAGATTCCTGGTTTGACGAGAAATGGATAAATATATATAACAAAAATATGAAATACAATTGGTTGAGGAACAAATTGGAACGACGACACTGGCAGTGGAAAGATAGAAAAATATAAACAAAAAATCGAAGAATGATATCTTTGTGTCTTGAGTCTCAGGCGATTCCTTTTCGTTTGTTTGTTTTTATTATGTTATTTTGTGTTTGCTTTTCCTTTCTGTGCAATTTATTTACTTTTGTTTTTATCAGGAAGCGAACAGTGACGATCTCAACGCTGAGTTCCCTATGGCGCGCTCACGAGTGTAAACACAAAGTTGAAAATGAAAAAAAGATTCAAGTTAGAAAAAAGAACAGCTTGACAGGCACCTCGATCCTTTAAGCTGGAGAGGAGATCGCAAGGGCAATCGAGAGGTAAAAAAAAAAGAGAAAAAGAAAAGGCGATTATAATTATTTTTAAAAGGTCATTTAATAAAGCCATTTGTGACAAATTCACAATTTGACATTGTCCGTTAATCAAGTATGAGGTATTCACAAAAGTCTAATTATTTTAGAGTATCTATCTATCTATCTATCTATCTACTTATCTGTATATATATATATATGTGTGTGTGTGTGTGTGTGTGTGTGTGTGTGTGTGTGTGTGTGTGTGTGTGTAAGTCATGAAAATAAATATGGCGATGAGGCTTCACAGAATATTCCGCGTTCCATTCATAAGCCTGAAGAATTCTCACGAATATAAAACGCGGAATATTCTGTTGGTTGGTTATTTTTGTTTTACAGCATATCAACCATTTTCACGTAATTTAATGCCGAATCCAAAGATTTTGAAGAAAACTTTTTTAATAGAATATATTTGTTGTTTTCAAGTCGGTTGCTATTTAACCCATAGTTGGGACCCTAGTGGACCTGGGAGCAATGGAAATTAAAGGGTGGCTCCAGACACCCCAAAGCTCGCAAGCTGGGGCCTCACCACTGGATATAGTTTAAGGTCATATCCATGACCGGAATATTCTGCGTAGCTTAATTGCCATATATATTTTCATAACTTACTACCAAGATATACCTATGTATTGAGCACTGTTGAGATAAATACTGAAAATTTACGGATAATATTATATCTTCATATATTATTTTATGTGATTAAATGAAGTAATTATACAGACACACACACAGACACACACACACACACACACACACACACACACACATATATATATATATATATATATATATATATATATATATATATATATATATACTCGTATAAGTTGAGGGGTTTTATGTATTGATATTCTTTTTTTTTTTTTTTTTATTACATTTTCACCCCAAACAAGGCAAATTGCCACTTTGGTGTAGGGGGCTACTATCAGGGGCAACAACTACTGGGGTACTATGTAGGGATTTGGGCAGCAAGGTGTCGGTTCACGTTACACTTGAACTTCTGCACGTCAGTACTGTTGGGGAAGCAGGGACCTGGAATGGAATTCCAGAGTCTTGCGGTTCTGGGGAAGAAACTATTGGAGTAAAAAGATCTTTTACATCTAGGGACCTCTACAGTGTGGGGGTGGGATCTAGTAGCCTGTCGGGTTTGTCGAGGGTGCTCGCGTCGTGGGGGCACAAGTGATTGCAGTTCATCAGAGCATTCACCACTAAAATACTTGTAGAACAGGCAGAGGGATGCAACATTTCGTCGATGGGACAGAGGCTGAAGCTTAGATGCCAGTTCAGGGCCTATCAGATTTGCGACTCTCTTTTGAACCTTGTCAAGGAGCGAGAGACTAGTAGCAGATGCACCAGCCCAGATGTGGCAGCAATACTCCATACATGGGCGAATGGTGGCCTTATAGAGGTACAGGATACTTTCGGGTGTTAGTAGTTTTCTAGCACGGTAGAGAGAGCCTACCTTTCTTGCAGCGGCCCTGGCAATGCCTTCAATGTAATTGTTCCAACTCATGTTTCCTGTGAACGTTAGGCCAAGGAGTTTGAAAGATGGACTCTCAGATAAAGAGTCGTTGGCCATTGCTATAGGTGGTAGAGAGGGTTTCTTGTAATTATTGAATGAAACTAGTTTAGTCTTGGCAGCATTGAACGCGACCAACCACTTTTGTCCCCATTCCACTACAGATTGGAGGTCTTCCTCTAGTGTTTCTGCCATTTCTTTAGAAATGTGTTCATTCGTCTTCCTGTCGTGTCTGCCATAGAGTGTAGTGTCATCAGCATATATACCCATCTCAGAGGCAATGTTGTCGGGGAGGTCATTTATGAATATCAGGAACAATAGAGGTCCAAGGATAGAACCCTGGGGCACTCCCGCATTTATATCATATTGTTTAGATGTGCGACCGTCGAGGACTACCTGGATTTTTCTCTTATCTAAGAAGGATTTAATTATGTTAAGTATTCTACCAGTGATACCGTATGATCTGATTTTACTGAGGAGACCCTCATGCCATACCCTGTCAAAAGCCTTAGATATATCTAGAGCTACCGCTCTGCCTTCCCCCGCTTTGTCCAGTGATTGGTATATACGTTCAGAGATCACGGTGAGGATGTCTGCTGTGGAACGGGCTTGTCTAAATCCATATTTTTTGTCAGTCAGTAGTTTAGCATCTGTAAGATGATGGACTAGAGCATGGTTAATTATGGTCTCAAATATTTTGGCAAAAAGTGGGAGGAGGCTAATGGGGCGATAATTTGATGGGTCTGTCCTTTCGCCAGAATTCTTGAATACTGGTACAACAGAAGCAGTTTTCCAACAGCCCGGAAAGCAAGCTTCATTAAGACATTTGTTGTAGAGTTTGGAGAGAACTGGAGCTACTTCGGCTGAGCACTTTTTTAATAGCACAGCTGGGATAAGATCGGGTCCACATGCTTTTGAGGTGTCAAGGTTTTTTATGAAATTCATATTAAAATGGCTTTTCTATTCATTTAATAAGAAAATACAACTTGGTTATTTATGGGTTGTAGAATTGCATCAATCTGCAAAACATCGAGCTAATTTGCATATTCTTTTAAATACTTTGCTTACTTACAATAAGTGAACTGTTAAGAAAAAACCTAATACTAGCATGCACATGTTTCAGTTTCCCTTGATTTTACTTCATTTTTTAAAAGGAAGTTAATTTTACGTTTAATACCGGGCGTCGCCGGGTACATATTCTAGTATATCTATAAAAGTGAAAATTTATGTGTACAAGGATAGTTCCCAGCATATATACTTCATAAATTTTTAATTTACAGACGTGAAACTTGATATATAGGGTATTAAGACATGTGGAAAAGTTTAATCAGTTTTCACCTGGTTAAAAGGACTGCTTAATGATCAATAGTGAAAAATTGCAACTTTGGGGTGGCCATCGGATTTTTATCTGTTTGTCAACTGTTTCACAACTTCACATGCATTTTTTTTACTTAGAAGAAGTGAACTGTTTAGAAAAATAATACTCGAAAGCACATATCTCATGTTTGTTTTAAAAGAATTAAACATTACATTAAATACCAGGCAGCGCCGACTAATATTTTCTAAACTAAAAGCGATGAAGTCCAGGACTAACAAGGGTTGGTTCATTGGTAAGTTTTCAGACTGGGATCCTGGTTTCGAATCGACGAAACACACGTCCGTGAATAATTAAAATTTAGAAAAGCACATATGTCACTCTCTAGTTGGGGGGGGGGCATCAAATTTGGGAAGAGGAAATTATTCCCAACTAACATTAAGGTAAAATTCTCTTTCTTATAAATGATTGAATTTATTTAAAGAATATTCCGAACAAAATAAAAAAATCGATCGATATCTCCTGTGATAAGATTTTCTGAAAGCAAAAAAAAAAGCATTAATTCATTAGTATTTTTTTTAATTTACAAAAATATGTGTCCTCAAATACCTTATACACTCTGTATATATACGAGGGCAAGTTCAAAAATAAAGTCTCCTATTTTTATTTTGAATCAAAAAGTTTAAGAGCTACAAGGACGGGAGTGGTACCATAAAAACGGGCGACTTTTTACGTTACAAAATGTATTTTTTCCATATCAATTCAATTCCGTATATCTGCTTCTAACGCACGAGAAGTTGCATTTTATGAGTCTCACACCGTAAATATCTACAACGGGGAGATGAAATGTCCAGATCACTCATACATATATATATGAAAGTTTATGTTTCTACATAAAGTTTAATGTATCTATTTTCATTATTTACTCGGACTATGCTCAATACGTAAGTAGAACGAGGGGGTAAATTTAGCCTGACTAATCATGGCCAAGATGAAAACGCGAAAAATTATGTTTAGCCTAATTACCATATTTCACAAAACTTACTATATATATATATATATGCATATGCGTGTATGTGTCTGTGCGTTTGTGTATGTGTGTACGTAGATATATGTATGCATACGTTTATATGTAGATGTATATGTATGTATGAATACATATACGTATATATATATATATATATATATATATATATATATATATATATATATATATATGTATTATAAGGTAAAATTAAAAGCCAAGAACAATGCGAGATTTTTTTTTTTTATATAGAGTAAAATTAAATGCAAACAAAAGAAATAAAGTTCTTTTTTTTGTTGTTTGTTTTTTCTTTTTCACACAAATTTTAACTCTAAACAACAGTAATTTTTTTTTTCCTGTTGTATTCAATGGTGATATATATCACCATTGAATACAACAGGAAAAAAAAAAATTACTGTTGTTTAGAGTTAAAATTTGTGTGAAAAAGAAAAAACAAACAACAAAAAAAAGAACTTTATTTCTTTTGTTTGCATTTAATTTTACTCTATATAAAAAAAAAAAAATCTCGCATTGTTCTTGGCTTTTAATTTTACCTTATAATTTTCTTCAACAATGCTTCAAGCAAACTACAACCTACTTATATATATATGTATGTATGAATGTGCGCGTGTGTGTGTATACGGGGATATATGTATGTATATATATATATATATATATATATATATATATATATATATATATATATATATATATATATATATATATTCCAACCAGATGTATCCGGATGCCAAATATGGCATGCCATTTTAACATAATCATAAACACAATGTAAAGATTAGCTAAACAGACTAAATTGCATGAAATATTCTACAACTTCATGATTCATAGGAACTATCGAATTTTTGACATTTTTATTGTTTTTTGGTGAGGATCAGATATGCTGGATCTTAAAAAGGTTTAATTATACGTCAGAAAATCAAACAATTTGTATTAGACTTATTTTGCTATAGAATTGTCGAAGTTTATTTCTATTTGATTTAGAAGTTTGCCTGCCTGTAGTACATATATAACATTAAAAAATACGAGCATGAAACGTAATATGGTTAATATTATACTTAGAAAAATAAAAGGACCAGTTATTAAAACTGGAAAAGAAAAAGGCTAGATATTCTAGTAAAACCATAAATTTATAACTGAAAATATTGCAGCATTAAGATTTTTTTAAAATTCAATTTACCTTTATATAATCCATTCTTAATGCTGGAAAATTTTTAGTTATAAATTTATGATATTTTTTTACTAGAATATCTTATTTTCCAATTAATCATTTTACTTATCTAAAGTTTAATCTTAACCATATTAATTTCCAGGCTCGCATTTTTCTATGTAATCCATGATTTTTCCCGGCTTTGCTTTGTCATCAATCCATAAAAAATATTACCAACTTCTTAAATTGGCTAAATAAGAAAGAAAACAAAACAAAAAAAAAGTCAGCTGTCAGTTTTGGAGGGCGAGCCAAGGCGAAAGATCGGTTAGCGATTGAGCACAGCGACGGTGAATTATCAACAACACTACAACTGAACGACAGATTGGGATAGCGGTGAATTATTAGCGGCAGTACTAACTGAATCGACGTAATCGTGGCAACAAGGCGAACAACGCGGGCACGCAACTAATGAAAACATTGCAAGGAGGGCAAAATATAAGAGACAATTTTTTTTATATCTTTTTTATATCCTGTTACTTCATGATCTCTTCCGTTCCCAGCCGATTGGAGGTTGTGTAACAGATTTGGTTGCTATGGTAACTAACAGCCAATCAGTAAAATCAGTCTCTCCATTCCTTACAGATTCTGAGAACTTTTGAACATCAGTAACTTTATTATAACGTCTGTATCACTGAACGAACATTCATTTTTATCCCATAATATAGCTGAAAAGGTGACCTTTGTTTGAAATTTGGTCGAAAAATGAGTGAGTGGTGAAACTTGAAAATAGTTTTAAATAAGTAAAACGAACATTTAACCATATATTCAACCTACCGTGTTTGAATAATACGTCAGAAAAATCAGACAATTTATATTTTACTTATTCTGCCATAAAATATCGAAATATATTTCGATTTGATGTGGAAGTTTGTCTACTTATGAGTAACATATACACCATATGTTAATGGTGATGCATTTGATTGCCGAGTTTACAAGAATTATTTTAAGTAATTTTAGGACTCAAAAAATAATTCAAACAGATTTTACTAAACATGTTCATCAAAATGTAAAAAGATGGATAATAAAAGAAAAGTAAGTTTTAATAATCGCTTGGTATTTGTCATTTTTACAATATACTAGCCTAGGCGCTCGGCGTTGCCTGGGTGTTTGGAGGTGTGTATTAAGCTATAAAAAAAGAACCCGTACTGCAAAGGAGGAAAAGGACGTGAAAAAAACGTGACGTCTTTGCTGTTGCGTCCATCCTCAAACCTTAAGTGGCGAAGGTCTAAATTAAGGCTAGTCAATCGAAAAAAAATTGATGAATTTCGAAAATATCGGCAAAAAAAAAAAAAAAAAAAAAGACCCAACTTTTTAGAAAAGTGGCCAGTTTAGGGTGAAGGAATTTATAATTTTAGTCAATGTTTCGATATTTGTCGTCTGAAGGGTCAAGCTGCAAAACGATACGGATCTCGTGAAAATATGTCGCGTCTGTCGAAAGTTTTAGGTATACGTATATACATTTAAACAGACAGGTAAGATTTGTATTGCAGATAGATGTTTATGTTGCCGGTGTCAAGAATCTTATGTTCTATCTTTTCATATATACAGAAGGCATATCAACGTCTTTACTGTGATAAAGAGATGTAGACAACTCAAGACATTACTTCCACTAGATTGTGCAATCGATTTTATACTCGATCGAGCAACAAAAATGAGCCTTAAGCGACATTTCCACAGATTTAGTTTTTCCATATTCTATGCCTTTAATACATGGGCATTTAATCGTAATTTGTTCCTATTTGGAACCATATCTATGTAGATAGATAAACAACGAGATGTTTGTTAGAATTACGGTTAAATTTCTGCATATTGGCTCAATCATGAAAGCAGCAAACAAAGTCTAGCAGTTTTACGTAAGAACCTATTAAAGTAGAAGTCTTCCCGGTATCTTGGGTCCTGTATAGCGGAGAGGTATGTTTCTGCTGTATGTCGGCTTAGTCGGAGGTATTTACGCCGCGAATGTACATGTGCTGCGAGTTCGACAGAGCACATTTAATTAAAATGCATGTAAAATAACCACAAAGATGAAACATTGCGCCGATCTGCCAGGAGCTGAAGCTTAGTTCATAGCATGGCATCTATAAAGTTTGGAACTTCTTTCTTCTTTTTTTATTTTGGACCCTAAGAGGGAGAGACTAACGGTATGTGCACACGCCCAGATTTAGCAACAATACTCCCTGCATGGATGATATTATCTTTGTAGACATATGGAATGTCCTCAAGAGTGAGTAATTTTCCAGCACGTTATTGGAAGGCCACCTTATCTGCTATCTTTCATGTCATTCTAGAAAGAATTCTCTCGAAAAATATCGTGGAGACCAATGGCAACAAACGAATCTTTGAATTTAGACGATATCATTTTTTTGTGCGAACACTGGCGATGCATAATGTTTTCTGTCATTTTGATGAAGGCTGTACTCTGATATATTAGGTAGTATTTAAACTTGATTTAGCCGATTTCATAGTCTATAACGGTATCCATTGTTTCGATATAGAACTTCCTAAAAACGTAAACGGATTATCTCTACTATTATATAAAAGGAGCTGTGTCTGTCTGTGTGCCTGTGTCTGTGTGAGTGCCTCTCTTATGGGTTCCAAAACGGCTGGGCCGACTTTTATGAACTTCCACACGAAGGTACTTTATGTGCGTGGCAATGTTCTTAGATAGGATTTGTTTCAGAATGTTTTCTATAAGTATCAATAATCGATAATCGAAATAATCTGATGAAAAAAAGAACAGGTGATTTTGACCAAAATTACCATCTTATGCAGCCTAATATCGCAAGTGCATCTGAGAAGTTTTATTGCCGCACAAGCCGAAAGGCTCGTCATATAAAATCAACATTATCTTTTTTAATATATGATAGGGGCGCGTCCAAAATGAATGTTTCTATTAAAAGCAAAATCGCTTAATGATACTTGACTTTTTAATTTATAACTTAAATTCAAAAAAAATTTCACCGCACAAGCAGTAAGGCCAGGCATAAAAAAATCATTAGTAGGTCCTTTGATATGACAGGTACTGGGTCGAAATTAATGTTTCTGTATAAAGCGCAATTAAAACATGATACTTGAATTTTGCATTTTAACTTTGATTCAAACCATTAAATAAAAATAAAATAAAACATAGATTCTCTACAGTACAATGCAGACTATACTGTATAGTTGATTAATCACGTATTTCCGCTGTACGGCGATGGATCCCCAATTAAACCAGGCAATCAATCGATTTGATTAAAAAATAAGCGTTTTCACTGATTTCGATGTCAATAAACATATGAGAGTGTGAAACATTCGTTAATCATCGTTAAATCCCGGGCAACATCGTGAATCTCTGCTAGTATAACTGCATGTGTCAGGTCATGACATATGATACTGGTACCATGTAACCCAGTACTACCTGCCTCATGGTCGGGTCACCGGCGACTAAACCGGTTCCCCCACCAGACTTGATTGGTGAGGAGGGCGACTAGTCTCCCTGAAGGATTAAAAACAATACCTTCCAAAGGGCGAATGAACCCTTTTTCTGGGTCAACGGCCAACTAGCACCGTGTATATTTGTGTGTGTATCTGTGTGTGTGTGTGTGTGAGTGTGTGTGTGTGTATGTATGTGTATTGGGGTGGAGAGGGCTCCCCTAAGCCGTGGTGAATCTCTGATTTAAAAACCCATAAAGCGGGAGACCAGTATCCGCATTAAGCTGGTCTTCAGTTTAATTTGTTGCTGGCTATCTTGCTCTTGCTTATTGCTGGATCTCAACATTTTTAACCGAGAGAGAGACTTAGCTGTCGTACAAAGCTAAGACTCTGTAACATCATCTTTGTATAGATACTTCCTCAGGCATTTGGGCTCATGGATTTTAAATTTCTGAGGGAGTGGCACTCGTTTGACAAGATGCTGCAATCATTATCATAACTACATATGTGTATAAAATGTTTTGCAGTCAGTAAGTGTGGTCATGTCCTAACAATCATTTCCATAAAAGGGCGAACTATTTTGGCATCTTTTGACTTATTCTGTCAGACTGAGGTATGGTTCTCTGAAGTTTTGGAAAGCCTACTCTTCCAGGTTATATCTTGTCTTTTAGTAGGAGGTTAGTTCATTGCGAATCGCCTGAGGAGTCACTTCCAGGAAATTTCGATGAGTATACTAGTAAGTACTGACTCCTTTGTAAACGAAAACTAAAAAAACGATTGGTAACCAACGCTCGTTACCTTTTGGCCAAATGTTTATATGACTTTTGGATATGATATCTGAAAAAGAGATAAGCCTAACGGGATGTCGTTCTCATATTCTTGTGCATAGTTGCCAAATTTGCATTTTTTGCATCGAAATTTTATGAATTTGGTCCGATTTGAAGCAGTTTATCTTCAAACATTGTATTTTGTCTTTTTTAAAGCTTAATCTACGGAATGACTAATGAAGGCACATGCAGAATATTGCATTATTTGATTTTTTTTTTTTAGATTATAATTTATAATGTTTATTATTTGTATTATTCTTGTCTCGGAATTTATTCTTATACATTTAGATCGATATTGATAAGCAAATTAAAGGTAAAATATTAAAAAAAAACTATGTTTATTTTTTTTTATTCATTTATTTTTAAGCTTTAGACTTTTTTTTTGTTTTTGTTCTATTTTTTGGGCTTTGTCAAGTGTCAAGGGCATCTTTTTGAATTTGGTTATATTTATTTTGAAAATATGTACTTTTCCCGAGTTCGGTATAAATATTCA
This sequence comes from Euprymna scolopes, assembly GCF_053919585.1. Taxonomy (NCBI): domain Eukaryota; kingdom Metazoa; phylum Mollusca; class Cephalopoda; order Sepiida; family Sepiolidae; genus Euprymna; species Euprymna scolopes. The sequence continues at coordinate 91,467,122 of NC_136507.1, forward strand.
AAAGTTTTCAATATTGCACCTGAAGAAAGTCAGCGAAAATTTTAATAGAAGTTAATATAAACTAAAACATTTATATAATCTAATATAAGAATAACTGATATATGAAGCTAACAATACTTCTACGGTTTCTATGCTGTTGCTTGTAAATATGTATCTTTACTAATGAATCATTGTTTATCGAGACCTGTTGATCACTCGAGGATAAATGTTAAAAATGTCGTCTGTTTGGACAATGGAAGCTATAACGCACGTTTTTAAAGGGATAGATGGAAAGAACAGATTCGTAAAAAGATTTAATTATCCCAGAGGACAGATCAGTAAGTATTTGTTTACAGTAGACTTGAAGATAACTATGTAGATGCCGGATGAGAAGCAAATAATTCGTGCGTCTTTTTTTTTCTCTAATAGGCGCCCTTAGAAAGAAAATGACTTTATATTAGTTTTTTTTTTTTTTTTTACACAGTGATCACCACTTATCAAGGCCCGGAAGCCACTCAGGGATAAGGGTTATTGCAAGTACATTACGTTAGTGTGGAGATTTGATGAAGTGTTTACTTAAGGCGGCGGTTCATTAGGAATTTGTTAACATTGGACTTGAAGACATCCAAGTTGTAGTCCGGAGGGAAGCAGGCAGGCGGAACAGAGTTCCACAGGCGTGCAGTTCTAAGAAAGAAGCTTTGTTCATGGAAAACGCGTTTTGATTTAGGCACAGATATAGAGTGGGGGAAATTTTTCACAGTGGATTCAGCTAGACGGGTGTTTTTTGTGAAAGATTGGCGAGGGGGGACCAGGGATTAAAGTTCAGACGAGCACCTGCCATGAAAATAACGATAAAACAAGGATAGGCTCGCAACTTCTCTTCTGTGGGAGAGGGGTTGCAGGGTAGAGAAAAGGGCATCCCCCACTAAGCCACGAAGTCTATTTTGTACTCTGTCAAGGCATGATAGGCTGTTTTTGGCAGCTCCTGCCCAGATATGGCAACAGTATTCCATCCTTTCATATTTGTTCTTGTTTTTATATACGGCGGACGGAAAAACGTTCTCTGTTGTTTGTTAGTTTTATCAGAAGAGTTTTTTTTTTGTTTTTTTGTTTTTTTTTTGCTGTAAATGTTTAATCCTGTGTTAAAACCATGACAAGTAGTGACCATGAACATAAGAATCAAGTGGAGTGGTGTTAAAAACCTCTTGGTGAATATGATGCAGGGAAAGTAATAAAAGCATCCACTAGATTGCAAAGTCGGTTATGTACTTTGTCAGTGTAAGAAAATCTCTTACGAGCGAAAACTTCCCAAATATGAGAGCAGTAGTCCATCTTTTGACTCATACCCAGGTAGAGGATTGCACAAGGATTAAATTACTTTGTAGAGTGATACAATTATCAAATTATTTTACCAGCGACCGTAGCGAAAGGTTTGATATAAGTCAGTTTTTTTTTGTTGTTTATTTTTACTCCTTCCTTCCAAACAAAGCATATCGCTACATGAAACTGAAGGGACTACTATTTGAGAGTTAATCAGAATACATTCCATTAAAGTACTTGTAAAGCATGGACAGTGATGCAATATCACGGCGATGGGACAGAGGTTAGTGCTTGGTCGATAGAGTGGGACCCATTAGGTGTGAAACTCTTTTATTAGATCCTGTCTAAGAGGGGGAGACTAATGCTTGAGGTACTAGCCAAATATAGCAAAAATATTCCATATATGGGCAAATTGTGGCTTTGTAAAGATGTGGAATACTCTCTGCTGTGAGTAATCTTCTCGGGCGATAGAAGTAGACCATGTTCTTTGCAACACTTTTAACAATATCCTCAATGTATTTGTTGCAATTTTGAAGAGTTTGAAAAATGAGCTCACGAGTAAATTTGTAAGCAAGTTTATTTTTGTAGCTGGTAAATAAAACAGGTTTGAAGTGGAAGAGTTGAGAGACAAGAAGTATTAGTTTGACGAACTGCAATCACTTGTACCCCTCGACATAAATAACCCCGACAACCCCGACAAGCAGCTAAATCCCACCCCTTCACAGTAGAGATCCCCAGAAGCAAAAGAGCCTTTTACTCCAATAGTTTCTTTCCCAGAACAGCTAGACTTTGGAATACCCTTCCGGGTCCCTGCTTCCCCGACTGTACTGAGATGCAGAAGTTGAAGTGCAACGTGAAACGACATCTTGCTGCCTAACTTCCTACAGCACTCTTGATGCTTATGTCCCTGATAGTAGCCCCCTATAACAAAGTGGAAATGTGCCTTGTTTGGGGCGAAAATGTAATTAAAAAAAAGAAGAAAGTTCTTGCGGAATATATAATTTGGATTCCAAACGATGTATTTTGAAATAAGTTTCCGTTATGATATCTTTACTTCATATAATTTAAAGAGCTCGGTCAAATGGTTTAAATTATAATCGTTTTAAAACAATTATGAATTCTTTTCAGAATGTTGATTACAAGATGGGAAAAAGAAGAGGTTTTCTTATTTCAATTGAAGCTAGGTCGAAAAGCTGCTGAAACAGCTTGCGATATAAACGAAGTGTGTGACCCATAAACCACTAGTGAACGTACAGAACAATGGTAGCTTACGAAATTTCATGACTGCTACGAGAGTCTTGAAGATGATGAGCGTAGTGGTCGGTCATCGGATGTTGACAACGATATATTAAGAACCTTGGTTGAAGCCAATCCGTACACCACTCTCTGAGAACTTGCTTCTGAATTAAATGTAAAGTATAGGATCTTCAACCACTTGGGAGATGCTGGAAAGATAAAAGAAAACGTGATAAATGCCTCACGAATTGAACGATAACTAAAAGAAACGCCATTATGAGGCGTCAACTTCCATTCTTTTACGCAACAATAACGACTCGTTTCCGGACCGGTTTTGACTTGCGATGAAAAGTGGGTTCTTTACGACAACCGGCGACGCTATGCTCAG
>NC_136507.1:91475044-91505044 GCF_053919585.1 Euprymna scolopes
TTTCATGCCTAGAACAACGCCAGGCCAGGGTGTCATTTCCCGGTAAGGGGGTCTGTCAAAGGAAAAAGGCAGTGCCTGGGAGGATGGGCCTTCTAGAACTGCACAGGACCGGAAATATATCTTAGTCAACAGTGAGCAAGCCATCTCAGCAATGACTTAAACCGTGTTGGTTTGGAACTGTGAGAAAAAAAAATTATGTCTAAAGATTTGTTGAAACGCTAACTTTTTGCTGAAATTTGAAAATAATTTAGATTACTGAAATTATTGATTTATTAACGATTAAGTAAAAAGAATGACCCCGGTCAGTTTTAAAGCAAATGCGTACTACTTGTAAGCGTGTTAGTACGGGGACTCTACATTGAAGCAAGGATTGCGTAATCACTAGGACTGTTACAACAGCATATTCTTTTTATTGTTTTGACTCTTGAGTATATATCTTATATGTTTTATATAAACTGATGTGGTTCTCGGTTGATTGACTGTGTCTTACTGCGTCGGATATATGCTTGGGAGTCAAAAGATTGAAAAGAATATTCTGTTGTCACAGCCTGAGTAATCACTAACCACACAATTCCTGAATCAGCGTGACGAGCTTTTAAAATCTAAACATGAAATGTTACATCGGCACCAGGAAATTAGAGCCATCAGAACAACCTCTATCACAAAACTAGCCAAATAGTTTTGACAAGATTGTCGTATCAATGAAAGAGAATCAAAAAATAAGTCTTCTACGGAAAGATCCTAAAAGAGTCGAAAAAATACACGAAGAACTTACATTGCAAAAACTGAAAGAACAACGTTCCAAGTGTTTTTTGCTGGGTGAATTCACTCCGGACTATATAGATAAAGTACGCTCTATAAACAGGCTAAAAAGAGGATCGCCCAGCTATGATCAGGAGATGATTATAATAGCTGTCGAAGATCAAAGCTTAATGACTAATCCTTTTGAAAAGATGAATGGTCTCAGCAATGACAATAAGTGCAGGTTCTGCCACACAAAAAGTGTGAGCCACTTGACATGCACTTGTAAAGGTTCCGCTGGGGGATGGCTACTATACGATGCGACACAATGGAGTTTGTAAATATCTCCACTGGACGATCTGTAAAAAGTTGAATATCGAATGCAGCTGCAATCCCTGAAAACATGTTTACCAGCAAGAACAGTTGGAAATAAGTCATGCACCATCCACCATGACTATGCAACCCTTACAGTTATGTACCTTGTAAGGGAACTATCAAACCTGGCATAGTTATATGGAACAAGAAGGAGTAAGAAGCAACCTTGGTAAAAGTTAATTGCCCCAATGATGCGGGGTTAAACAGAGAAAAGAGACAAAAAATAACGAAATACCAAGATCTTAAGCACGACATAAAAAGAAACTGGAATTTTAGGAAGATCTCTATCATTCTAGTGATTATAGGAGTAACTATACTCATGAAACATAATTTTAATAGCTACCTGGCAAATATACCCGGTGAACCAAGTGCAATAGAGAATAAAACAATTGCACTTAAAAGGGCAGTCAGAATCATTCAGAGATCTCACGATTAGAATATACTAGCATTTCAGCCCGGCATTGTCCGGGTGTTTGGAGGTGTATGTTAAGCAAAAAAAAGAAAAAAGAAAAAAAAAGGTCAATTTTTTTAAAATTTGACCCCTATTATGAGCCCTTAACATTTATTGTTTTGGGATCAAATCAAGTAATTTTTTTTTTTTTACAAGGTGGTCACCACTTATCAAGGCCAGAAAGCCACTCAGGGATAAGGGTTATTGTAAGTACAGTACGTTAGTGTGGAGATTTAATAAAATGTCTACTTAAGGGGGCGGTTCATCAGGAATTTGTTTACGTTAGACTTGAAGATATCCAGGGTGTAGTCAGGAAGGAAGCAGGCAGACGGAACTGAGTTCCAAAGACGTACAGTTCTAAGAAAGAAGCTTTGTTCATGGAATCTACGTTTTGATTTAGGCATAGATAAAGAGCGGGGAAAGTTTTGGAGAGGGGATTCAGCTCGACGAGTGTTTTTCATAAAAGATTGGCGAGGGGGGACCAGAGATCAGAGTTAAGTTAGATCCATGTCCAAGGAACCTATATCTAAAATTTCAAGTGCTTGGACCCAAAATTGTTGGAGGAGTTTGGTAGAGTTTAGCAGTCAAATCGTTGAACTTTAACCCATTAACAGCCAAATTTCTGGCCGACAACGGATAACAAAGATTTTCCCAAATCTCAGTACCCTGTATATCAAATTTCGAATCTGTAGACTGAAAATTGACAGAGTTATTGCGTACGAAAATATACACAGACACAGACACAACAGACACCTTCACTTTTATAGATATACTAGCATTTCAGCCCGGCGTTGCCCGGGTGTTTGGATATGTATGTTAAGCAAAAAAAAAAAAAAAAAAGTGGTAGTAAGAAGGCGGGCTCGAACCCGTACCGCAAAGGAGGAAAAGAACAGCGTAAACCCTATCGTTTATGCTGTTACGACCAGCGCCAAACTAGAAGCGAAATTTATTTAAATTAAGGCTAGACAATCTAAAGGAGAGGATAACTTTAAAAAATATCGACAAAAAAGTGACCCCCCCCGTAGAAAAATGCCTAGTTGACGGGGAAGATATTAACATTTTTAGCTAATTTTTCGACATTTGTCGTATGAAAGATCGAACTTTAAAACGATACTTATATTGTGAATATCTGTCGCCGCTATTGAAAGTTTAAGGCAGACATTCAAACAGACATACATACATACATTTATAGATTGGCAACTAAAAATTTTCGACGCAAACCGATTAAAAAGCTTGCCTTATCTCTAAATACCCTTTATGTAAAATTTCAAATATTTAGACCAGAAATTGTCTGAGTAATTTGGAAGAGACCGCAAAGGTTATTTTTTTTAACTTTGACCGCCATTATGACCCCTTAAAATTTATTGTTTTGGGCTCAAATCAAGTTATTAAGTTTGATCCATGGCCAAAGAACCTATATGTAAAATTTCAAGTGCATAGACTAAAAATTGTCGGAGGAGTTTGGTAGAGTTCTCAAAAGTCAAATCGTTGAACTTTGACCCCTTAATCGCCAAATTTCTGGCCACTAACCGATCGCATCGATTTTTCCAAATCTCAGTACCCTGTATATCAAATTTCGAGTCTGTAGACTAAAAATTGACAGAGTTATTGCGTAGGGAAATGTACACAGACACACAGACATGTTCACTTTAGATGAGATAGCGGATGAATGATTGGCATCCGATAGGATGTCCTGCCCGCAGTTTGAACAAACTGACGAAAATTGAAAAATAAAAGCGGCGGGTGGGGGGCGGCATTGTAAGTAGAAGAATAAAACGAGCGGTAACAGCGTTGGGATAATCAGATGAAGACTGATCTAATTTCAGGGTTGTCATTTTTTATGTCAATCCCTCCAGACTTGACATGAAGCCACTTGATATAATTAGTTTAAACAATACTAGCTTATGGTAAAATCCAGCCAACACCAAATACGGCTATCGTTAAAAGTGATGCAACGGAATGTTTTCTTTTCTTTTCGTTTTTTTTTTTTTTTTTTTTTTTTTTTGCAAATGGAGTCACTACTTATCAAGGCCCGGCGGCCACTCGAGGTTAAGGGTATTGAACGTACAGTAGTCGATGAGGACATTATCGTAGTAATCTTTAGTAGTGGAAATCTGGTAAATTGGATTACTTAAGGGGAACGGCTCATCTTCTTTACGTTGGACCTGAAGACGATCAAATTATAGTCAGCTGTATAGCAGGCAAACGGAAAAGAGTAACACAGGCGGGCAATTCTAAGGAAGAGACTTTGTTCATGGAATGTACGTTTAAGTTTAGACACAGATAAAGAGCAGGGAAAAATTTTTATAGTGGTTTCAGTTAGACGGGTGTTTTTGTTAAAGTTTGAAGAGGGGGCGTAGATTGGTACTCAGACGAACACTTGTCATTAAAATTATGATAAAGTAGAGACAGTAAATTGAAACAAACTTCATCCCAGTAGTTTATTTTTTTATTTGTTTATTTAGTTTATTTTTTTATTTGTTTATTTAGTTTATTTTTATTATGTTTTATTTGTTTACTAGCAGGGAGACCTGGTTTTACTCCACATTGAATGAGGATACACGAATGTTTCACACCATGTTTAATTGTCATGAAATGATTGAAATTGCCAATTTTTCAATTAAATCGAATGATTTTCTGCTCTAATTGAGATCCCACTGCGGTGCTCGAAGAAGAACATTTACATGCCTTCTCCATAATACGTTGTCTTTTACATTGCATCATAGGGAACTTATTATTAATTTTTTTAAAAGATTATTTTTATATAATAGCGTGAATTAAAGTTGAAAATGAAAGAGTTCAGTTGTGCCCTAAACAGAAACATCCTTATCGAAAGTGACCCTGTCTTATCAAAGAAACTACTTTTGCTTTTTATTAAAACACTAGCATTTCAGCTCGGCGTTGCCCGGGTGTTATGAGGTGTGTGTTGAGAAAAAAAAAAAGCGGTCAATTTTTTTTAACTTTGACTCCTATTATGACCCCTTAACATTTATTTTTGGAGTCTCAAATCAAGTTATTAAATTAGACCCAAATCCAAGAGATATATTTCTAAAATTTCAAGTGTTTTGACCCATGTTTGGTAGAGTTCTCAAAAGTCAAATCGTTGAAGTTTGACCAAATTTCTGGCCGAAGACGGATTACAAAGATATTCCCAAATCTCAGTACCCTGTATATAAAATTTCAAGTATGTAAACTGAAAATTGACAGAGTTATTGCGTAGGAAAATGTAGACACACAGGCACGCAGACACCTACACAGACACGTTCACTTTTATAAATATATAGAATGTTATATAATTACCTGAGTTTAAGTTGAAAATTAAAAAAACAAGTATCATGGTTGAACCGTGTTATAAACAGAAACATTCATTTCAAACGCGCTACTGTCTTTAAAAAAACATTGTTGATTTTGTACGCCGGACCTTTCTGCTTGTGCGATCATAAATTCTCAAATGCACTTGTTTATAAGATGTGACCTTTGTTCAAAATCGCGCTGTTCTTTCAGTTATCGGATTTTTCGATTATCGATTATCGATTAACGATCTTTAGTACTTATCAAAGATATTCCAATACAAACCATATTTAAGAACATTCATAGTCACATAAACTATATTTGTCTGAAATCCCATCTAAATCGGCCGAGCCGTTTTGAAGTCCCTAAAGAACGAACACACACACGAACAGACTTATATATAAACAGATATTTTGAATACTATCATAACCAAAACGTCCTTAGTCGGAATTAAAGTTTTATCAGTCAGTTTAAATGCTATTTAGGTCCAACTTTTAAAATCTCACAAGATTTTTTTAAAAAGCGAAGATAATTTTTTCTGTCTGTTGGATTCGAGTACAACCAGACTGTCTTGATAATACCAGATTCCTCGCATAAAGTGCACTAAGCACTGATGTTATTGTTTTATATTTTCCCTTTGCAAAACTCATTCATGTTCTGCAAAGACGAAATTAAAACAATATTTTTTGAAAAACCAACTTAATTAAACACCATGAATAGATAGCCGAATACATAAAGAAATTGTAGCATAAATAACTACTTTTACCAAAACGAACGAAGTATGTATTAAATAACACGATACACATTTACATTCCGTTAAAAAAAACCCTAAAAATCATAAATAAATATTTAAAGATATAACTGGAAACTTGAAATATAAAACTTTATACTTTTCAAAATCAGTGGATTCGGAATTAAAGGGTTGATATGCCATAAACAAATCAAGCAAACAGTAAATACAGGGTGGAACGATAAAATTGTCGCACTAGAAAATACGATTTTGATGAAAACCTATATATATATATATATATATATTTTTTTTTGTAGACCATTTACTAGTTGGCCAGTTGCATACAAATTCCAAGAGCGATATGAGCTTTCTATCATGTTTGAAAGTGACACGATATTCAACGAACGAAATCAGAGAGTCGTCACTGTATAACTCATACCTTTTAACGATCCAAGTTATGAAAACAGGACATTTGCCAGCACCCTCAAAATGCATCGCCGGATTGCCACGAATAACGGGGGCGTGGTCAGGATGAAGAAAACCAAGTTTACGGCCACGGTTATGGCTTTTGGTGTGGTTTCACGTGAGAATCACATCATGTCACCTCAAATCTTCGAAGTCGGCTTAAAAGTCAACACCAAAGTGTGCTTGGATATGCTGAAGAGTGTGGTGATCCCTTGATACTATCACGTGCCCGCTGTCAGATACTGGGTGTGGCAACAGGATTCGGTGCCGACCCACAAATCCAAAGAGACCCAGACTTGGTTTCAGAAGGAGTGCTACGAATGTGTACCCTTCAACACTGCGCTCTGGACTACTTCGTTTGGTTATACATCGAGAACATCACCAACATGACCTCTCACAACAACAAAGCCCGCCCGTTAAAGATTAAGACATACGTTGAGACGACAGGGAAAATATTATGGATTATCTTACCGCCAAAATGAATGGGATATAAACCGCAGTTTAATAACTCCAAATTAAAAAAAAATCTCCTGGTGTGAGAACATTGGTGGATTAGTTTAAGACTATTTAATGACTCTTAAACAATAAAATCATATATCACCCATCGTTTTAATCTATTATTAATCACCATTATTCTTGCGCATTTTTTCCCGCGCAGCGAGGTCCGCGCTGAATTTCATCATCCAAGATACGCGCTCGAAAGCTTTGTCAGAGTAAAGGCTGCCCATTTCTCTTCGGACATCTGAGTAGAGTATCCAAATACCTTTCTTGTGTCCTCGCACCATGTTTTCTGTTCGTTTGCGCGCAGTATATGTTCATACCACAACCTGTGTAGGTTATATTCTTACCGTTATGCTCACAAGAAGTGCCCGATCGAAATTCCCTCTATGGCCCCCGCTTTCTGTAAAACATTCACAGCAAACACTCATCTAGCTAAAACAACAGTGAGCAATTTCCGTTACTTTCTATCCAGACTTAAATCTAAATAAAAATTCTATGAGAAAAGCTTTTATTTTCCTTAGAACTGTTTGCCTACGTGAAACATTATCATGGGGCTGCTTCCTAGTTGTCTATTACATAGTCGTTTTTAGTCCAGCATAAATGCATTCTAGTTGAGTTATTCTCTTTATCTAATTCATATTTATCTAATTTCCACCATTGCCGATCATCACGGTTTTGTCATACCTGACACTTGTTAATCTTTATCCTTGAGTAACTTCCGGGCCTTGATAAGCGTAAACTCTATCTATACTCCTATAAATTTGGAGTTTTTCTGCATTGATATTAGTTCTGTGGCATTTTTGCCAAGTTTAAAGCAGACTGTTATTGTATATCGTTCTTCTAAAGTATCTTCACGTCCGGATTGCATTTTTGAAATTCACCAGCTGTGACAATCAGGCTTTAGTAGGGTGTATTCCAATTCCTGCTTTAGCTGTTCATTTGAATCTGAAATCATAAAAAATGGACTGTCATCTCATAAGATTTAAAGCAATAACATATTGAATTTGTAAGAGACTACGGCAATTTTAAATGCCTGTACAAAATACATCTGAAAACTTATCGAAGGTACACCGTAAATGATTTATTCTTTTGAATTCGTGTATTCTAACTTATTTCTCGTCATTTATGTTTAAACTTAATAGTAAAAAAATTACATACCCGGAGATTTAATGATTGAAGGTAACTATTTTGTATGGTATTGGAAAACTTTTGCTGTTTAAGAACCTCTTTTCGGACTGCCGTGTTTGTTTTGGGTTTTTTTTAATTTATTTTTATTTTTTATTTTTAGCGTTGGTTGTTTTGGTTGGTTGTTTTTGTTTTACGGCATATCAACCCTTTTCGGGTTATTTAATGCCGAATCCAAAGATTTTGAAGAAATTTTTTTTAATAGAATATATTTGTTGTTTTAACGTCGGTTTCTATTCAACCCATAGTTGGGACCCTAACAGGTGCTACCACTCCAGGTCAGAGTGGACCTGGGAGCAATGGTAATTAAAGGGTGGCTCCACACTCCCGAAAGCCTGCAAGCTGAGCCTCACCACTGGATATAGTTTAAGGTCATATCCAGGACTCCCATTGAGGGACTTTTACCCTCTGCAGGGGGGGGGCAGTCGGCGTAAAAGCGACGTCGCTATGAACGCTTGGCCGCCACAAGCCAGTTATCCCTGTGGTAACTTTTCTGACACTTTTAGCGCAAATAGGTTTTTTAGACTGATTTGATAAGGCCTGCTTCAACAGTAAAGGAGTTTTGTCGACCAAGAAGCCTTTTTCCCTTTATTCCTTTAGCTATGTAATACGAAGAGAGTTCTTTTTTGTTGTTATTTTTTTCTAAAGTAAACGGGTATCTCGTCAAAATGTTAACAGACTGAAGATTGCGCGCACACACAGACACACACGCCTGCAGCATTTCCGCGAACGAGTTTTACCCGCCATTTCGGAAGCATAGAAAAGTGTCAACCGTAAGTGTTCGAACAATCCATGAAAGGATGTTTAATAAAACTAATAAAAATGATACCGTTGCTAGTGCGCACCGCTCGACTAAAATGACAGAAAAATATGGTTAATCAGAATTCGCACTCGCTATTTATTTATAAGTGGAGATTCCACAGCGGTATTTTTCATTTGTAATATGTTGCTGCTGAGCATCATGTGGAAGTTTAACGTGAATGGAGACCCCGCGATATTATTGTATTATATAACTGAAGCGCCTCTGTAACGCTGACGGGGCTGCCCATGCATTATTGCCGACAGACGCTCTCTTACTCTTAGGTCCTGGCTCTTAAATCCAATTTTCTGACACGTGTCACATCATCTCGCTGCGAGAGAGAGATAAATAACCGCCATCTACATCAAACCTTTGATGTTTATTTTTCAGTGGCAAACTTTCGTCAAACTTAGTGAAAATCGGTTAAGTACCTTGTGGGAAATCCTATTAATGAACGTACAAATAAAAACAAAACCTGACAAACAAAAGGGCAAACAATTGAGTTCTTTTGAACTTCCTTGCCTGTGTCAATTTCCTTCCGGTTAATTTGGGTTTTGTATTGTTTTCTTCTTACCGATTTAAGGTCAATTTTGTACTAATCAGTAATAAACTTATATCAAGAATTCCCCCCTATATTAAAAATAAAAACAAGTGAAGTGTGCATGGTCTCCCGTGAGTGCACAGTAACGAGGCATAAAAAATGACTAAGTTCATCATTCCCCCCCTCATTTAACCCGAATGTTCCCAAGGCTTTAACATATTTAAATTTGAGTTCAGCATTATGCAAAACTACTAAATAAACATACACAGAAAATTTTGGACAAATATGGTAAAATAGTTCCAAAAGTGGAGTGCTTTATTAGCCCTAAAAGAGCCCCTGGGGCACATCCAAGAGTTATCGCAAAGTATAAACAAACAAAATTATACAGAAATCAGTTAGCTACAACTTTTCAGAAAGTTTTATAAAAATTCCAAACATCAAATTTTTTTTTCTAATAAGCACAAAAGTGTTAATTTTAGGCATTTTAACCCGAAAGGCACTCATAAGGGGAAGGGACCACCGGAGTTTTCCCGGAAAATCCGTTCTGTTACTTTTTTACTCATATCCTGTTTAATGTTTGTGCAAAATTTAAAAAAAAATCAAAGGCGTAGTTATTGAGAAAAGTACAGACAGACGAACAGACGGACAGACAAAGTTGAATTTACAGATCCACCCTCCTTTTGTCTGGAAACCAACAATATTATGTACTTACCGTTAACGAAAAAACATATCACATTCCAAATATCACGGAAATTTATTATGGGGCTTTATTTTTATCAAGAAACTCCAATTTTATTACTACTTAATAAGTGACTATATTGGCGCCATTTTGAAAACAATAAAAAAAAAGAGGAAAATAATTTAATAATACTTCGTACTTTCTAGATTTATGGTGTAATGCCTACGAATTTCCATTAATCGCTTTTAAAATGATTTTCTTCATAATAGTAAAAGTACTTGATCTATTAACGTGAGTTTTGGAATATGATATTATCGTTTCATCACGGGTACGTACATCATACAGATTTTTCTTTATTTTTGTTTGTAATAAAGAAAGAATTCTGGATGACAACCATACATTTTACCCAATATTTTAAATTCTTTCATAGACGATGCCATATTTGCTCTAATTTATTCATTGCAATGTTTTCGCATTGAAACGATTGTGTTATACACGAAAAAAGAGCTATTAATTTCCTACAAGACAGTGATACATTTCACCATTTAGAATGCCTCGTTTTCGCTAATCAATTATCTTAAGAAAATGCTTTCTAAAAATATTTTCCTAAAACATTCAAATTAATTACTTTCCTCCAATAAACTATTTAAAAAAAAACATTCGTAGGGTTATTATAAACGAACTTTAACCCTAACCGGAACAATCCGAATAATTCTAACAATCCGAACTGGCAGCCTCTTGACCAGTGGTTTAGTTCCTATTTACAATGGCTCCCCACGAGTCAGAGTTAGACACCAGGATCGTTTTTTAACGTGGAGAAAAAGAACAAAACTTAAGAATTGTCTCAGTCGTGAAAGATTTCTCCTCCACTGAGAGAGAACAACAAATTGAAGTCCAGCAACTGAAGAACAGATACTACACTTTGATCTTGACCAGAAGGTGTTTATTTGCTTCCCCACCGAGCAAATTAGGCACAAGGCCGTTTTTAATGTGAGGTTAAAACCAGCTCCCCTAAAAGTAGGCAAAAAGGGGACACTCTGGTTACCAAAAATAATAATTGTCCCAGTATAGAGGGTTTCCCCTCCATTGACTGGCACAAACCATCTTAAGTGCAGCATCTGCCGGAACAGATGGTATTTATTTGCTCCCCCACCGAGCAAATTAGGCACAAGGCCGATTTTTAATGTGAGGAGTGAAGGGAGGGGGAAGGGAAATAGGGGACCAGCTCCCGAGAGGTGGGAAATGGGAGCTGGTTAATGGTCAGGCATGTGGGGTTGCCCCCACATCTGGTCTTTGCTAGTCATAGCTAGTCATAGCTTGCAGCATCTGCCGGAACAGATACTACACTTTGATCTTGACCAGAAGGCCAAAGGAGCTGACGCTTGTCTAGTAGTTAACGACACGAAATGGACACCTGAGTATTTTAAGTTCGAATTCAGATCGTTCCACAAAAAATTATTTTCACGCAGGATGTTGGCAACCTTCTCGTGGTCCCTCTCGTAAAATTTCGATGTCTTTCCAGAAATAATTCTAACTAGAAAAATATCGGAGAAACCAATGCCAACAATAGAATTTTTTAGATCCATACGATAGGATGACGATTTTGTATTTGATTTATATACCAACATGTTTCTCTATTCTAAAGCCTAAAATAATAAAATAAATAGAAGAGTTAGCGGAATCTTTTACCCACTAAGCCATTTTAAGCCAATGTTTTATAACAATGAACACTGTATAACTGATTTGTACAAGAAATTAAAAATCCTCTCGTATGTAACGTAGTCCTTAATACGTTAAAACATCACAGGGAAGATAGTACGAGTAATAACTTGACTCCTTTTTGTTTTATAACAACAATATTTATTTTCTCATTCTCCCGCTACACGTGACTTCTCGGTACGGCTGTGACGTCTCTCACGTGATCGTCCTCCCTAAAGTACCCTCTCTCTCTCTCTCTCTCTCTCTCTCTCTCTCTCTCTCTCTCTCCGTTTTATAGCCTTTTTCCTTACAGTGACGTCGTTTCTCATTTCGTCTGCATTTGCATACGCATCTCCACACTCTGTTACACATAGACATAATTTGTTTCTTTCTTATTTATTTATTGGATCTTGAAACTGAGTACTGTGGGAAAGACAACACAAGGGCAATTATCTTTAAATATAGTATTATTATTTTATCAAGAATCATAGTTGCGTAAACTGATTAAATATTTAATAATTTACAACAATGGCGAATGAAGGTCTTCTAAAAACACCCAGTAACATTTTTGAACAAAGGAGAGTGGTTGTGTGAATTTTCAAACCCCCAAATACAGTTTCAAGGATGTCAACTGACACACAAACATTCGATGAGGCTTATGGCTTTTACAGTTGTTAGGATCCGTTTGTCTCAGGAGGGGATGATATTCTGTAGCTTAGATTTGTAAGTTGCCGAATTACAGTGCCTGCTCTAACTGTGCAGCCCTATCCTGTTCGATTTGCAATTGCTACAGATATAGGTAGTGTTTAGTTGCGAAAACTCTCTACATTTTGTGCTCTTCTTTCTCCACTCAATGCTGCTCTCTCTTCCTCTCGCTCCTTTGAAGAATGCCTTCACAGCTTTTCTAAACAGCTGCGGCCTTCAGGTCTTCCCTCGTGTCTTAATTGCAGGCATACTTGTGGCGTAGGATTTTTTTTTTCTGAAATTAGGGAGGGGAATTTAGTTTGATTTATAACTTACGATGCGGAATAAAGGTGTCAATTCCAACAAGAAAACAATCCGTAACACCATTATCGACAACATTAAGAGACGTAGCAAAGGTAGGAACCCATGAATGACATATACGAAATTGAGAAACCTAATCAGCCTTTTTGTTGTTAAACGTCTTCGTTTGGAAGCGGCAATCAATTGAAGATTTAACAGAAAGGGCAAGGCCAGCATCAATGAGACTATGACCAGAAGAACCTAACGAGGGAGATAATGCAATAGAACAGAAGCGAGAAAAGGATCAAGTAAAGGTTGATGAAGCTTATTATCAGGAAAACGTGTAGGGAACGTTTGGGACAGATCATGAAACAGAAAAAAAAACTCAAGACGGATTTCACCAGGTAGATCTGTGCGATTGGAGTGGAAGAACCCATCAGAATTATTAGAATCAACGAAGACAAAGATAGAGCTTGGTGGATGAAATTGCGATGCATTGTCAATATTACTGAATATAAATTCAATAACAGAAAAGTTATTGCTGGAAGAGAAAGTGTAAAAAAACAAACTGCAAGTAGAGTGCAACAGAAAAAAAAACTAGTAAAGGAAAAGGGACACAAATGAGTTTAAGAGTGAACACACATGCAATAGAGAGAACCTTGCGAGGAAAAACACAAAAAATAATGCAAATGCATTGGAAATTCTAAGCAGACAAGATGCAACTCAGCGTCCAAGTGTGGATTGTAACATCTAGATTTGTCTCACAAGGATGTAGGGAGATTTGACCAAGAGAAATGACTGAACGCTAGAAAAGTTTTACCTGCGATCTCTGACCTTGAAGTATTAATAACATGTTCTAGCTCGCGATTTTTATATTTCTCCCTCATTCTCTCTCTCCCTCTTTCTTTCTATCTATCTATATATCTATCTATATATATATATATATAGAGAGAGAGAGAGAGAGAGATATGTTTGTGTGTATGTGTGTGTGTGCGCGCGTACGTGTGTGTGTGTGTGTGTGTGTGTGAATATATGTGTGAAACATTCACCTTAAAATGAAAAAGGGATAAATAAATGAAGCTGATTCGTTTAAAAAATAAACCTAATTATACGCCCGGTATGTGTATGTGTGTGTGTGTGTGTGTGTGTGTGTGTGTGTGTGTGTGTGTGTGTGTGTATGCGTGTGCGTGTGATTATCTTATCTTCACCCGATTTGCGATAGATAATAAAACTTAAATATACAATCGAACCCGGGATACGGCATTAAAAATTAGTAATCAAATACAGTACAGGATATAATACTCATGTATATATTAAATAATATTATACACATGTATATCATCAAATAACATTATCAATAACACCGTAAGGCGAGGCAAATACCGTAACCAGGGTCCGGAAAAAACATGGGATTCCACCTCGTAACCAGAAAATACGTACCTTAGGATCACCGTATCCCGGGGTATATATATATATATATATATATATATATATATATATATATATATATATATATATATATATATATATATATATATATATATATATAATGTATGCATATGCATATATATTCATGTTTATACGTATACCCTAAGAATATATTTTCATATCACATAGATTTAAAGATAACGTATCTATATGCATTAAGTTACAATTTTTTTCACGAATAAAATAAAGATTTATTAGTTTTCGATGTTGTTAGTTTAAAAAAAAGTCTGTCTGTTTTCATCGCGTTTCGGGATAATCCTTTTCGTCATTTTGATAAATACTTTACTAATCTCCAACCTCTCCCCACCCTCTTGTAAAATATTCTCAGAAAGAGAACTGTTGTTTCGGCCGCTAGAAAAATTGTTAGCTCACTCTATCACATCAGAAAGTATCTGACTACTGATGCAAAATTCTACATTGTATAAAAGACGGGTATGTTCGAAGATTGATTACTGTTGACGTATCTGGGAAGGTTTAGACACTCACAAAATTGAATTCGCAATCAAGTTGGAAGTGATATTTTTGTGTATCTACAATCTGTTTTGTACAGAAAAGGCGTTGCTAATATTCCTCAATCTCGTCGTCATTTGCATACTGTCAGGAGGAGTCGTTGACCGGTCATAAATAACGCTTAAAAATATTTCCATTCGATCAGATTTCGTATTTATTATTACAGAGCAAATTCTCAATTAGCTATTATAGTGTACCAAATACGTAGTACACATTTCAAAAACGTTTTTTAAAAAAGGGCTTGGCTCCAATCAGCAAGGATAAAAAACAAAACATTTAGCGCCCCAGAGAGGTTCCCGATTGTTTGAGTTATACACAGGTAGATACGAAAGATTTAAATTAGACCACTTCAAGCTATGAATGAATTTGCGCATGCGCAAAAGTAATAGAGCTATATGTTGAAGTGAATATTTTTCATTTCAACTTTATACGCGTTATCTATCCATCCAAACAAAGATGTCACTCGATATAAACAACCCTTGCTGTTTGATTACTATTTTCTGTTTATTCAGTATTATGGGACCAGTAGTAAAAAGTAAAATATTTTCGCACAGACACATACATACATGCATATACTTTATATATATATATATATATATATATATATATATATATATATATATATATATATATATATATATAAACAGGCTTCTCCGGTTTTTTGATGGACTATGGATACCCACGTAGAGGTGCACAGGAGGTGCGCAATCTTCAACCACACCTCTCCTGAGTCGACATTGTTAAATACTAGTGGCAAGTGAAGTGCATGTTCAGGACAACTAGAAACAAATGCCGAGATAAGCAGAGAGCACATACAGCGCATAGAATTCACAAATGGTCATTCATCTTGTAGTAACTACTCTCAATGTTACTTAACATCGGTGATCTGGTGAAAACTGGTGAGTAAACGTGAATATGCCGTGTGTGTGTGTGTATATATATATATATATATATATATATATATATATATATATATATATATATATATATATATGGGTGTGTGTATGTATGTTTGGGTATGTGTGTGTGTGTGTGTTGAAAACTGGTCATGTGTGTGTGTGTGTGTTGAAAACTGGCCATGGAATAATTAGGATTTATTTCTTATCACCTTTGGAGCGTTTCAAATTGGATTTTAATACTGTTCTCCGTGGTTCAAATCGTGCAACTGGTTTGATAAGTTCTCTCTATACGATTTATACAGCAAGGATTAAACGTGTACTTACGTGGATAATAAAATATTTACTATTAAATAGTTAATGCAATGCATTTGCGCGTGCAATACCTACGTATATATGTCCATAGGAAAATGTTAAAGTGTATGCTTACGTATTAAACAAAAAAGTGTATTTTTATGTATTAATTTAAAAAGTGTATTTTTTTTTATTAAGTAAAAAGTGTATTTTATGTCTTAAATTAAAAAGTGTATTCTTATTTATTAAAGTAAAAAAGTGTATTTTTATGTATTAAATTAAAAGGTCTAGTTTATGTATTAAATTAAAAAGTGTGTTTTAAGTATTAAACAAAAATGTGTATTTTATGTATTAAACTGAAAATTGTATTTTCACGTATTAAATTAAAAAGTCTATTTATGTAATAAATTAAAAAGTGTATTTTTATTTATTAAATTAAAAAGTGTATTTTTATGTATTAGATTAAAAATTGTATTTTATGTATTAAATTAACAAGTGTATTTTTATTTATTAAATTAAGAAGTCTATTTTATGCATTACATTAAACAGTGTATTTTATGTATTAAATCAGAAGTGTATTTTATGTATTAAATTAAAAATTGTATTTTTATTTATTAAATTAAAAAGTGTATTAAATGTAGTAAATGAAAAAGTCTATTTCATGTATTAAATTAAAAAGTGTATTAAATGTATTAAATTTAAAAGTCTATTTTATGTATCAAATTAAAAAGTGTATTAAATGTATTAAATTAAAAAAAGTTTATTTTTATTTATTAAATTAAAAAGTGTATATTACGTATTGAATTAAAAAGTGTATTTTTTGTATTAAATTAAAAAAAATATATTTATGTATTAAATTGAACAGCTTATTTTTACGTATTAAATAAAATATTTATTTTGTTGTATTAAATGAAAAAGTGCGTTTTATGTATTAAATTAAAATTTTACTTTTGTGAATTAACTTTTTAAAAAATTTCCGTATTTAATTAAAAAGTTTATATTAATGTATTAAATTAAAAATTTGTTTATATGTATTAATTAATAAGTGTATTTTATGTAATAAATTAAAATATGTATTTTTATGTATTAAATTAAAAAGTGTATTTTATGTATCAAATTAAAAAGTGTATTATTACGTATTAAATTAAAAAATGTGTTTTATGAATTTAATTAAACACTTATCTTTTATGTATTAAATAAAAAAGTTGTTTTACTTATTAAATTTAAAAGTTTATTTTTCGTATTAAATTTAAAAGTGTATTTTTATGTATTACATTAAAAAGGTATTAAATTAAAAGGTGTATTTTCATGAATTAAATTTTATTTGTGTATTAAATTTTTAAAGTTTAATTTTATTTATTAACTTAAAAAGTTTATTTATACTATTAAAGTAAAATATTTATTTTTATGTATTAAATTAAAAAAAATTATTTTTATGTATTAAATTAAAAAGTTTATTTTTATTTATTAAATTAAAAGGTGTATTTTTACGTATTAAATTAAAAAGTCTATTTTCACGTATTAAATTAGAAAGTTTATTTTTACGTATTAAATTAAAAAGTGTATTTTGATGTATTAAATTAAAAAGTGTATTTTGATGTATTAAATTAAAAAGTGTATTTTTATATATTAAATTAAAAAGTGTATGCTTATGTATTTAATAAAAAAAGTCTATTTTATGTATAAAATGAAAAAGTGTATTTTTATGTATTAAATTAAAAAGTGTATTTTACGTATTTAATTTAAAAGTTTATTTTTATGTATTAAATTAAAAGTGTATTTTTATGTATTAAATGAAAAAGTGTATTTACGTATTTAATTAAACAGTGTATTTTATGTATTAAATTAAAAAGTGTATGTTATGCATAAAATTAAAAAGTTTATATTGATGTATTAAATTAAAAAGTGTATTTTATGTATTAAATTAAAAAGTGTATTTGTTTCGTATTAAATTAAAAAATCTATTTTACGTATTAATTTAAAACGTGTATGTTATGTAAAAAATTAAAAAGTTTATAGTTATGTATTGAATTAAAAAGTGTATTTTTATATATTATATTACAAAGTGTATTTTTGTGTATTAAATTAAAAAAGTGTATTTTATGTAATATGTTAAAAAGTGTATTTTTATGTATTATATCTAAAATTGTATATTAAATTATATATTAAATTTTACAATGTATTTTGTGTATTAAATTTAAAAGTGTGTGTTTATGTATTAAATTTAAAAATGTATTTTTATATAAGATTTTCCGCGTTCTAATTCGTACAGAATTGTTACGTGAATCATTGGAACCTTAAACCTGAAATATTTATATATGATGTTTATGGTATTTCAGTGACAAATATGAGATTTTCAATTATTTCAGTTTTTTCTGAATATATACGGGGTTAAACAGAAGCAGAAATTAAAAGCAAAGAAACCAATAACACCATAATATATCTCTATCGACTATGTTGTTCTATAATAACATTTCCTTGTTCCGTCTGTCTGCGCATCTCTTTCCAGCTGAAATCTTGTATAAACAATTAGTATAATAAAGTGTGGCGAATTAAGAAGTATGGTATCCGTCCGATACACATTTAGCGATTAATAGGAATTATTCATAATAATAATACCACATTTATTTTCACCTTTCCTCAGAAACAGTAAGCCGATCTGGCTTAAATTTTGTTATGCTAAGGTGCAGCGAACTAAGTATTATAACGTCTATTTAATGCAAAGTTTGTCATTAATAGGGATTAGTATCGAATGCAAAATTTAGCCCAAATTTGCACATATCAAAGCATCAATTTGCCGTAAAAATCGTATTCTAAATCAACAGTTTATAACTTTTGCCTGATACACACACACACACACACACACACACACACACACACACACATATATATATATATATATATATATATATATATATATATATATATATATATATATATATTGCTTTGCTGCATCTGGTATTTTTAAAAAATACACAGCGTAGATAACTACGGAAACAGACACACGTACACAATTGGACAAAGCTTATTTTTCGTATTCTCTCTTTCATTCTCTCTCTCGAACACAACCTCATACAAGACGAAACGTTAGGTATGGTATTTCCACTCATTCAATGCTTTCTTCTGTAATGAATATTTTCGTACACACAAACGCGCACGCACACACACACAAACACACACACACACACACACACACGTGTGTATGCGTGCGTGCGTGCGTGCGTGCGTGCACGCGCGTCTATGTCTGTATGTGTATGTACTTCTATGTCGGAACGAAACA
Organism: Euprymna scolopes; assembly: GCF_053919585.1. Taxonomy (NCBI): domain Eukaryota; kingdom Metazoa; phylum Mollusca; class Cephalopoda; order Sepiida; family Sepiolidae; genus Euprymna; species Euprymna scolopes. Next base: position 91,493,953 of record NC_136507.1, read on the forward strand.
ATTATAAATAAAAATAATCAAACGAGCGAATTCTGTTAGGTTAACTATTGTTTCCATGAATGAAGGAATAATGCCAATATATATATATATATATATATATATATATATATATATATATATATATATATATATATATATATATATATTAATAAATATATAGTAATTTATAAAATATATATGGCGATTAAGCTACACTGAATATTCTGCGACGCATAAATCTATACTTTCGTATATTAAATTTGTGTGAGTAAATGAAGTAGTTATATATATATATATATATATATATAGAGAGAGAGAGAGAGAGAGAGAGAGAGAGAGAGAGAGAGAGGGGAGAGATAGATAGATAGAGAGAGAGGGAGAGAGACAGATAGATAGATAGAGAGAGAGAGAGAGAGAGAGAGAGAGAGAGAGAGAGAATTAAATTTCTTGCAGGTGTTTCGGCCTTTTCCACTCATCGGCATGTTTGAACTCAACTAGATTTGAAGCCCTGATCCCAGAGTTTGCCCACCGAGACTCTCCCATTAAGCTAATCCCAGTCATTGCTGTAATGAATCACTTTTTTTATATATGTCATTTACTTATTTAGGTTGCGATAATTTTGTACGAATTCTGTTGAATTCCTTCAAATATATCTGACTCCATACAAAAAGGAACAAACCACACGGCCAACCCTTATCGCGAAAAATATCGTTGAAATTTAAACATTTATTTGTAAATGTCGAGACGTCCGTCCATAGTGATCTAATGATTATAACATCATGATCTGTACATGCGAGATATATCTATCTGTCTATCTATCTATCTATCTATCTATCTCTCTATCTCTCTTTCTCTCTCTCTCTCTCTCTCTCTCTCTCTCTATATATATATATATATATGTATATATATATATAGATAGATAGATAGATTGATAGATAGTAGACAGACAGATAGATAGATAGATAGATAGATAGATAGATAGATAGATATATTCGATAGTATTACATTAAGAGAAAGGGGAAAGAAAAACGTATAACATTAGTATTGTTTCAACGTTTCAGCATCATTTCCGTGAGACTTCTCCGGGATGATAAGATGATTGAGGCAAACAAAGTTAAAACCACGACGAGCCGAATGATTTTCGTGCTTTCTTTAAAGCTGACCATTTATAATGTGTGGAAATGTGTGTTTTTATATGTACATTTTTGTCCGCATATTATAAAAGATTTAAAATTATTTTAAGGAAAGTTAACACGGATATCTTTCGACCCATCACGGTTTCAATTTAATTTTCTTCAATCGTTTTATCATCTCGAATCACAACCCGGAAGAAACATTTATATTTCTTTAATGCTATAGGAGTTCTTTTCTTCTTATTCATATATATATATATATATATATATATATATATATATATATATATATATATATATATATATATATATATCATTCTTTGACATCTATGCTGATGACACGACCATCTATGGCAACACTTCAAAGGCTGTAAATGACAAAGTTCTCTCTGATTCTCTCTCCTCTGATCTCGAGCGCCTCGAGCGCGTGGTTCAGTGGGGGAAGATGTGGCTGGTTACCTTTAATGCACCCAAAACCAAACTCCTATCCTTACATCATCAATGTTCTGATCCCCAGCTGACATCAATTGTGATGGATGGCTCTCGTCTGGGTGAGGCCCCGTGTTTTGACAAGCTTCTGGGTTTGACCTTTACTCCTGATCTGAAATGGAACACGTACATCAAGTCTGTTGCCAAGGTCGCTGGAAAGATGGTGGGATCCTTCTACCGCTCCAGAAGATATCTCACTACTGATGCAATTCTCTATCTATATAAAAGCCAAGTACGTCCAAGGATGGAATACTGTTGCCATATCTGGGCAGGAGCTGCTAAAAATAAGCCTATCCTGCCTTGACAGAGTACAAAATAGACTTCGTGGCTTAGTGGGTGATGCCCTTTTCTCTACCCTGCAACCTCTCTCCCACAGAAGAGACGTTGCGAGCCTGTCCTTGTTTTATCGTTATTTCCATGGCAGATGCTCGTCTGAACTCCAATCTCTGGTCCCCCTTCGCCAATCTTTTACGAAAAACAACCGTCTAGCTGAATCCACTGTGAAAAATGTCCCCCACTCTATATCTGTGCCTAAATCAAAACGTGGATTCCATGAACAAAGCTTCTTTCTTAGAACTGCACGCCTGTGGAACTCTGTTCCGTCTGCCTGCTTCCCTCCGGACTACAACTTGATGTCTTCAAGTCCAATGTTGGCAGGTTCCTTATGAACCGCCCCCTTAAGTAAACACTTCAGCAAATCTTCTCACTAACGTAATGTACTTGCAATAACCCTTATCCCTGAGTGGCTTCCGGGCCTTGGTGGGTGGTGATCACTGTGTAAAAAAAAAAAAAAATATGTGTGTGTGTCTGTGTGTGTATGTATATATATGTATGATTATATATGTATGTATATGTGTATATATATGTATATGTATATGTACGTATATATATGTGTATATATATGTGTATATATACACACACATATATATACATATATATACATATATATACATATACATACATATATATATACATAAATATATATATATACATATATACATACATATACATACATACATACATATATATATATATATATATATATATATATATATATATATATATATATACATGAATAAAAATAAATTAAAAATACAAGCGATGGTTGATATTATGTTATTTGAGAAGGAAAAAACGAGAATTAATAAAATAATCATCAACGTTTCATCTCTATTTCAGCGGACACCGTCAGGATTTCGTAGGAAAAATGTAGAAGAAAACGATTACAGACCACATGCGAGTGAAAAGAAAAACTCCTAAACTCCTTTCCATTCTGGGCAGAAACAATAAATGTACGTGTGGAAAGGTTGGATTATTCTCTGCATATATATATATATATATATATATATATATATATATATATATATATATATATATATATATAAAATACATATATATAATACATATATATAATATACATATATAATATACACATATATATAATATACATATAATATAATAATATACACACATATATATAATATACATATATATATATATAATATACATAAAATATAATAATACACACATATATATATAAGATACATATATATATAATATACATATAATATAATAATATACACACATATATATATAATATACATATATATAATATACATATAATATAATGATATACACATGCATATAATATACATATATATATATAATATACATATATATATATATAATATACATATATATAATATGCATATAATATAATAATATACACAGATATATATAATATACATATAATATAATAATATACACACATATATATATTATATACATATATATATAATATACATATAATATAATAATATACACATGTATATAATATACATATATATATAATATACATATAATATAATAATATACACATATATATAAAATATACATATATAATAAACATATAATATAATAATATACACACATATATATAATATACATATATATATAATATACATATAATATAATAATATACATATATATATATATATAATATACATATATATAATATACATATAATATAATAATATGCACATATATATAATATACATATATATAATATACATATAATATAATAATATACACACATATATATATAATATACACATATATATATATAACATACATATAATATAACAATATACACATATGTGTATATATATGTAATATACATATATATATATATATAATATACATATAATATAATAATATACACATATATATATATAATATACATATATATATAATATGCATATAATATAATAATATACACATATATATAATATACATATATATAATATACATATATATATAATATGCATATAATATAATAATATACACATATATATAATATACATATATATAATATACATATACTATAATAATATACACATATATATATATAATATACATATATATATAATATACATATATATATAATATACATATATATATATATATATATATATATATAATATACATATAATATAATAATATACACATATATATATATAATATACATATATATATATAAGATAATAATATACACATTTAAACACATTAAAACGTTGTTCGTATGCATATGTACATGCACATTTACTTTTTTTTATCTTATTTATTTTGTTGAAATTATATGAGGACAGACGCCACCAAACATATATAGGATAAACACAACGTAAGTTAGAAATATAGGGACTAGTTTTCCTACCTAGCAAAAGGGGACGAGTTTTCCGGGGTCGAGTTTTCCGGGGACGAGTTTTCATAAATTCAGGAGAAACAGAACGTAAGTTAGAAATAAGACTTAGTAAACATAAAAGAAACATAAAGAATGGAAACTCCTTAAATGCACTTTTCTGTCATTGTGCTGAACATGATCACTCGTTTGACTTTGATCATGCAAAAATTATCAAATTCGTTGTAGATAGAGCTAAATGAAGACTTCTAGAATCAACACTTATTGCAAATGCTAGCACCATCACGCAAAGAAAAGTTTTGTAAAAATTTAGCTCCTATTATGGGAAATATAATGACCAGAGAGCAAAATATGAATACAGATCCTGAGTAATCAGTCTATATGTCCTTAACCGTCTCACCGTATTGTGACGAATTATCCGAATCGGAAGAATAGTAACTTTTTGGAGTATCAAAATCCGTATCTGAATCAGAAAAATTTGAGCTTATTTTCCGATGCCAAAAACGATTCCTTTAATTATCTTTTTCTATTTGATTTTTATTTAAAAAAAAAAAAAAGTCTTCCATGCTGGCAGTAAGAATTAAATAATAAATATTTATTGATTTAAACTTCCAGTAAAAATAAATTTATAGCTCAGCCCCCCCCCTACACGAATTTGCTTTTACGTTTGAGAAAACATATGCTCATTTTTTTTTTTTTACGATTATCAGACAAATTAACCATTTTATAGTTAAATGGTTTGAGATTTATAAGGAATCGGAATCGGTAATAGTACCGGAATCGGGAATTTAGTACGAAATCCGAAATCGTATCGGAACTGAAGAAAAAATATTAAAACCGTCCCATCACTAATATATATATATATATATATATATATATATATATATATATATATATATATATAAATTATTATCATCAATTATGTCAGCCCCTTTAAGAAACGCGTTTCTTATTGTTGAGTACTTTCAGTTAAATTAAGTCAGTCAATTTAGCTCTTATGCATCGTATAACGCTTAGATCACTGTCTGACTGACGTAAAAAACATTTTAAAATAAAATGTTTAAATTCAACGTTATTTCTCGTGGTGAATGGTAGCCGATTGTATACGGTCTTTGCTAATCGAGCCAGAGATGGCTCGTGTTGCCGGGTTCGAATATGTCGACTGGTGTTAAGCGTGACACCCTTAACTTAAGATTCCCGAAAGGATGAAACACTAGTGTCTGTAGGTATTTAATTATTATAGTAAATTATATATATATATATATATATATATATATATATATATATATATATCAGGATATATATATATATATATATATATATATATACACACACACACACACGAAATATGGTAATATACGAATAGCTGTCATATATTTATTTCAATAATAAGCAACATTGTAGGAAGATTTTGCAATTTTCACTGACGTCACACAAACCTTCACTAACAACGAAACTAAAAATCTCGTGCGGGTTTTCTTTTACTTGGACGGAAATTGATAACTGCTCTGGAATTAAATATTGTGCATATAAGACATTCTGTCAAACATGCATTTATCTTAATACTTAAGGTTTACCTACAAAACCCAAATCTATGCATTATGTTTTAGCCAAGTAAAAATTCAGCCTTGAAAATGAAAAGCGTTTGTCTTCGAAAAACCTTATCCACAACAATAACAAACTTTGCTTTCAATGATTTTGTTCTATCTATCAATCCCTCGCTTGTAGAATTCGTTTGGTTTGGAAGGTAACGTGAATTTAGATGGTGTTTAATATCCTCTTCCAAGACCACCTAACTTGTTTTGTTATCCCCTAAACAAGTGACAATCTGATAGAGCCAAACCACGAGAATGTGCAGGATGAGGCAATATTTCCTTGACAACTTCTCCTAAGCGATCTTTAGTCAGTATCACGAGCATTATCAGGATAAAATATGCCTCCATTTCTGTTGACTAATAAAGTCACATCCGGATCAACATTAATGGGAATATTTCGGAAAAATATGAATGATGTCTGGATAATCTGGACGAAAACTTTACTCGAAAAGCAGCAAAGCCCAACTTCTACACAATAGAGATCCCTCGATGTAAGAAAGCCTTCTACTCTTATTGTATGATCAGGGATAAAACATGTCATATGCTATACATTGGGTGAGATATTAAAACAGTCATATTACATAGTGAGATGTGGGATATTATTGCTTTGTTCTTATAACGGGATTCGATATAAACTTATAAATTGTCTTGTTTGTTTAGCCAGGGATATGATATCGATGTATAAACTGAATCATGTTGTATCAGAGAGTTATCACACGGGTATATATTACAGTTCATATTTACATAAAGGGATCATCTTTGTATAAGAAGCATTATATATGTTTCATACCTTTTCTTTCTTTAAGAGCTCTTTTATCTTCACTGCTGAGATCCGTGATTAAACTTGAAATGACCAACACCATAATCAATTGAGACATCTGTTCTTCTTTTGTGAAACGACAGAACGCCACTTTATATTTTTTTAAAATATAAATTTATTTCAGTGTTCTCAAACGGTCTTCACAGGGTCTACATTTGTGGTCTACATGTTTATTCTACCCAGCCTCGCTTCCTGACCGTCTGTTCACTCCCGTGACCAAACTACAACTCTCTTTAACTGACTAAACTCCTCGACCTTCTGACCTCAGTTCCGTTACGTCATCATTCAAAAAGCACGCGTATCCCTGACGTGTGACCTTTCCACGTCTGCCTACCCAAGGTGTTTTGTTTATATTTAACCTAGCTAATTTATATAAACATCTTCAGCTTAAACCCATTGCTATACTTTATTCTATAAACAATAAATTATTCCCAATAAAAGCTATTTTAAGAATACCATTGAATAGATAGATAAATAGATAGAAAGGTGAATAGATCGATAATAACTAATTAACTTTTAACAATGTTAATTATTCAACACTAATACTTTTCCTTAGAACTACAGGCCTTCTTGCTTCCCTAACAGTACTGACATACAGAAGTTCAAGTGTAAGGAGAACAGACATCTTGCTTCTCAACTCCTTACATGGTATCCCCGTAACTTATGTCCCTGATAGCAGCGCCCTACATCAAATTGGCACTGTTCCTTGTTTGGGGTTAATATGTAATAAATAAAAAAAGATGCATAAAATAAATCACGGTTTAAACTGGCCATTCTGCACACATGTAAAAACTGACCATGTATTACTAAGCGAGGCTACTCTTGTCTTCGTAGCTTTTCTAACTTTTTGATGTTGAAACATAGAAGGCGTCACTTTACGAACGATTCTTGTATATTTCTCATTTACTGCATTTTATCAGCTAAAGAGGATACATAACATATGTGATAACATTTATTTCTTTGTCAACAATATGATAATGTTCTCTATTTAAGAAATGCGTTTTTACTGTCGTATTTGAAAACAACGTTTAATATACAGAGAGGCCCACTTAAAATAGCCCGGTCTATACAATCTTTCTCTTAATGACCAACTGACACCACAAGACAAAATGCAATTCTTTTTCCAACAAGATGGCGCTACATGACACACGTCTCACAGACCACTGACACGAGTTCATGACATGTTTACGGAAGAGAGGGCAATAATCTAACGGTTATGACCACCACGTTTCCCGGAGTTATCCTCATGCGATTTTTATCTTTATGGTGGACTTTAAAACAAAAATTGTATGCAACTAATCCTAACAATCTAGACTAATTATAGGAGAACATTATCAAGGCTATCAGTAGAATCAGCAAAGAAGATCTACAGGCAGTATCTGAAAACGTTGTTAAACGTGCACAAAAATACATAGATGTCAACAGGGGGCAATTCCAGCATCTTTTGTAACACTACAGATAATTTAAACAATCAAAGAATGTTTCTCCTTTCTACTACATTTTCAGGACTACTTGAAAGTGGGCCACTCTGTATATATATATATATATATATATATATATATATATATATATATATATATATATATATATATATATATATATATATATATATATATTCCAATTACTCGAATCCCTTTGATTTTACTTGTGGGAATGGAAATTTAACCAACTTTTTGGGATTCTGGATTTTTTTAAAGATTTTACCGTTATTGGATATTTTATCCTCCACCAGACTATCCATTCACGTGAAATCATTTTTTTTCACCCTACCCGCTCTGCTTCATTTTTTTTTTGTTACCAAGTAAGATATATGACTTACTTGTAGTTTCATCAAATACTTTTGCAAGCAAAATCCAACCCCGCATTTTGCTAAATCCTACCCTCTGTGAGAAGGAAAGTATTTCTTCGAAACTCCGCAGATTAAGGACTAGCCACTTATTTAGTGCTTCCTTTTTAAAATTAAATGTTTTTAACTCTTTTTCAAAATGTTCTTTAACATGTTTTATTCACTACTTTTTCTTATATATATATATATATATATATATATATATATATATATATATATATATATGTATACATATGTGTGTGTATAGTGTATGTGTTTGTGTGTTTAATCTAAAATATTTGCCTTAAAATGTCTATTCACTTGTCAAAATAATCAAACACAATACAAAGAGATTACGACTACCAGGTGAGAATAATAAACTACTAATCTTCCTTTTCAGTAAACAAAGTAAAACACAATTTGTGTTTAGTTATGAATTTCAGGTGAATTTCGAAACGACAGAATAATCCGTCTTAAATGGTGAAGCAAGATTCTGTGCATAGTGGCGGGCTTATGCATTGGTAAAATACAATGAAAAAAAAGAATAAAGCAAAAATAATTCAAAATGATTTACAAGCCAGGTACAAAAATGGATCGATATTTCGGCTGAAATGAAACCGGATTTCAATCTGAATCCAGAGCTTCCACATTATTATTGGCTCGCAAGGAGATTTGACACAGGTCATCAAAGATCTTATTGAAAAATACCTGTAGTGTCCCCTGGAAGCTGAGTGACAACAAATCTCCCCATATTTTCAATACTCTACACGTCTTTCGATAACATTTGAAAATAAATTCTCCACGTTCAAGAGTTTTCTTTTATATTTCATGATTGTTGTTCGTTGTATTTTCCAGGCATTCCTCTGGTTCCAATTTTTCTCAATATTATTATTATTATTATTATTATTATTATTATTATTATTATTATTATTATTATTATTATTATTATTGTTATTATTATTATTATTATTATTATTATTGGTGTTCCCTGGAAGCTGAGTGACAACAAGTCTCTCCAGATTTCCACTACTCTCACCTCTTTCGATAAAAGTTGCAAATGAGTTTGCGTTACCGCAGCAGCCGCTTATCATCGCACTTGTCCAGCGGAGATCTGGCCAGTACTCTCTTCTTGGTCTTTCCATCCTCCTTGACCATTCTCTGTTACTTAGTATGACTCTTTTTTGGGGGAGGGGGTGATTGGGTAATTAGAGGGGATTGGGAGGGGACAGAGAACTTATAGATGTGCAGCTTATGCTTGTACCATTTGTCTGTGCGTTGGAAATGCAGTTGTTTACATAATTCCGAGTGTATTGCCCTCCCTACTTGTTTCTGTCAGTTTTTGTATTCCTTTTGGGCCAGTTTGCTGCATTCGCTTACTATATGGTTTATCGTTTCGTTTCTTTGTCCACAGCGTCTGGATTTGTTGTTTTCTTGTGTTTTGTCGATATTTGCTTTGATGTGGTTGGTTCTAGTTATCTTATACTGCATTTATTAGGGATTCACTTCCTCGGTTTAGGCGTCCTTTTCGCATCCATAGTTCGTTTTCGTTATTTTCATCTTTTGGCGTTCTTATGAATCTTCCGTGTAGTTGTTTCCCTTTCAACTTTTCTTTTGTCGTCTTATCTTTTGTCTCTCTATTTTCTGTTTTGTTGATTTTTTCAGTGTCTCTCGCTGTAATAATTATGTTTTCAGTATTCTGTATTATGTATTTTTTCTATTCTTTATTGTGTCCTCTCCCGCCGTCTTTCATTTCACGTTGGATCGGTCAACATTGTCTTTTGGGTGTAGTGCATTGTGCATGGTCATTGCATTTCTTGTTCTTCTGAGCGAGTTGTCTCAGTTCTTCTTTAATCCATACTATGAACGGTGCAGGGTATTTTACGGCCCATATATGTATGCCTTTTGTTATGTTTCTTCTATATTATTTAGTTTCCAGGGGTTTTCTTGTTCTCCTGGAGTATTCCTTACCAATTATCTTTTTTTCATTTTTGTTGCTTTGATAGCGTTTACTTGCAGAACTCCAAGGGGGCTTGTTCTCCTAGTGCTCTCATCTCCGCTTGGTTGAGTAGTTCCATGCCTTCTGTGTTTCCCTTTTTCCCTCTCTTATAACTAGTAGTGCGTATTTTTCCATACCAAACTCCATTTGGATATCCTGCCTGAAGATCCTGATTGTGTTTATTAGTATTTCTACATCAGGTGGTTCCTTTTTTCCCCTCTGTGTTAGAGAATGTGTATCCTGCTTGGTAATTTCTCAGTATATTGTTCAAGGGCATCATGGCTATGATGAAAAGTAATGGTGAAAGTGAATCTCCTTGTAAGATCGTCTTTGTACGTTAATTTCTATTATGTGTTGTCTATCAGCTGTCAGTTCCAGTCTCCATGTTCTCATTGCATTTTCTATCACATTGATGATCCTGCTTGGTATTTTATAGATCTTTAAGCATTCTATTATCCATGATTTGGGTATCCTGTCGTACGCTTTTTTGTATGAAGATTAACTAATTTACATATTTCTGTGAAAAAAAAAACGAGCCTTAATTAATTACTTATTAA
>NC_136507.1:91520044-91545044 GCF_053919585.1 Euprymna scolopes
TTCAGTTTGAAGCAATATGGTATAATAAAATTATGGGGTGTTTGTTCGCGCCTGACCTCCATAGAATGGAAATATGTCACAAAGTTTAACAAGGTTTTTTAATATAGATCAACAGAATATTGTGATATGTGTTTCAGTGTGAACAGGTATGGTATAATAACTTATGGGGTTTATCTATTTTATTTTTACTTTCATCATATTTTGCTTTGGTTTTGATACCCCCAAATTCAAAGATATCTCTTTACAACCCTTCCTATGAAAAGGAAGGGTTGTAAATCATGCTTTCATAAATCAAATCAAAGTCCATTTTCTGTAGGCTGTGTTTGAACCCGGTCAATGACGGGTACTTTTGCTAGTATATATATATATATATATATATATGATGTAAAAATATTTAATCGTTGTTATTATATATAGTTTACTTGTTTTATTTTACCTTAATCAAACCTCGTAAATCAAGGGGTTCCTTCCTGGAGTTAACACTTGATTTCCATACGAGATGCATATTTGAGTTTTTTAATATTTTATAAGCGTTCTCTCGTACTCCTAACCCAACGAATTTTCCTTTCCAAAACAATTGTGTTCTAGTTTATCTTTCGTGTGGTTCCTTACTGGATTCCAGGAAAATGTGTGTGCCTATATATTTAAATTGTAGAACCTCGGGATACAGTGGCCCTAAGAACTTTTTTTTTTCAGTTTACGATGTGGAATACTATGGGGTTTTTTGTACCTTGATAACGGTATTTACCATACCTTAAGTGCTATTTATAATGTTATTTAATTATAAACAAGTGTATTATATACCGTACTGTATCTTGTTACTCATTTTTTATGCCGTATACCGGGGATATGTGTGTGTGTGTGTGTGTGTGTGTGTGTGTGTGTGTGTGTGTGTGTGTGGGTGTGTGTGTGTACGTAGCATATATTCATATGTTTATGTACCTATTTACTATGCCTCCCCACGGGACAGAGTTAGACACCAGGGTCGTTTTTTAACGTGTATATATATATATTTATATATATATATATATATATATATATATATATATATATATATATATATATATATATATATATAACTGCAAATTATCTACATAAATATAAATGGGGAGGTGTGTTCGTGTCTACATGTACAATATATATGCATATATATATATATACATATATATATGTATATATATATATAAATGTATATATATATATATATATATATATATATATATATATATATATATATATATATATAGTAGTAAGTTATAAAATATATATGGCGTTAAAGCTGCACTGAATATTCCGCGTTTCATGCACTCTAGGACTCTTCAGGCTTATATATAATATATTATATAGAGTGGATGAAACGCGGAATATTCAGTGTAGCTTAAACGCCATATATATTTTATAAATTACTAACTAGCTCTACCTTCGTATTGGCACTGTTAAAGTAAATACTTAAAATTTACGCATAAATTTATACTTTCGTATATTAATTTCATGTGAGTAAATGAAGTAGTTATATATATATATATATATATATATATATATATATATATATATACATAGAGAGAGAGAGAGAGAAAGAGAAAGAAAGAGAGAGAGAGCGAGAAAGATATGTAAATATATATATGCATTAAAAGCTACATGGCAAATATACCTAGTGATCAAAGTGCAAGTGTTATTCACATAATTGTTCACAACAGGAGGATTAGAATCTTTAAAATAAATTTCTCTCGATCTGAATATTTTCAGGTCGCGGATGAATTTCTGTCATCCGATAGGATGCACCAAATGCACCATCCCCAGCTGAAACTAACGAGAATTTTTTTTTAAAAAGTGTATATATATATATATATATATATATATATATATATATATATATATATATATATATATATATATATATGAGCGTGTGTGCCGTTGCCGTAGTCCCTTCCTTTTTAACAGCGATGTGAGTTTCCATATTAAGATGGCTGTTCGTCAGTATATCAGTGGTTGTTTTCATTTAACGGACATTTAGCAGAAAGAGAAGAGGAAAAAAACTCTTGTGTGGAGGACGAACGAATCCTTAGAAGGCGGGCTCTTCGAATTTTATCTCGTGGCTCTTCATTATATTATTTTTATTATATTATCCACAGCCAACATTTCTCCGTCTTCTGATAGTAGTAGTAGTAGTAGTAGTATTAGTCGTCGTAGTAGTAGTGGTTTGTGAATTGTTAGATAGTACGTAGAGGAAGGGGTGGAAGACGCATTCTAAACAAATCGAAAGTTTTCGTTTTTTTTTTTTTTAATTTTTTTTATTTATTTATTTTTTTATTGTATATCGCAAATATTTTTTTTCAATAAGTTACAAATTTGATAAATGTACATTTTACAGTTAAACCCTCCTGGCGAATTAACCTCCACCCCTCTGCCCTTCAATAAATAATCACATGCAAAAAAGAAAATCTGAATTTTAAGGAGAAGGGGTTGGAGGTTAATTAATTCACTGATTTTGCTGATGTTGTCACTAAAATAATATAATACAGTTGGACCCCGGGATACGGTGCACCTAAGATACATTTTTTTTTTTTTTTTTTTCAAGTTACAATGTGGAATATCATGTTTTTCCGGTCCCTGGTTACGGTATTTTCACGGTAATGTTTTACATACATGTGTATTATAGACTGTACTGTATTTTGTTACTAATTTTTAATGCCGTATCCCGGGGTCTACTGTATTTTTTAAAGAGATACATGCAAATATTTGACAGAACTTTTTATCGCATGCGCATTCATTACCGCTTTTTTTGTTTGTTTGTTTTTGTTTTTTGCTTTTTGTTTTTTGCTAATACGCTGTTGCCGTAAAAAGTGCGTGAGCTGGAAAGCTCGTCAGTTCTGTTCTCTGCCAATTGAGGAAAAATCTTTCATGACTGGGACAATTTAAGCTTTGTCTTTTTCAGAATGCACCCCTTTTTTTTTAGATTGATGGATATTTCCCACATAAGAAAAAATCAATAACTTCCTGCCTCTATGGAGAGGCAAATAAACACGGACTCGTTTTTTTTTGTTTTTTTTTGCTCGACACCATTTCGAATCAGCGACCCAAGATTAACTTTATTATTTACGTATTAAATGACTCGCTGCTTATCAAGTGCCAAAGGCCACTCAAGGATAAGTGTTAAATGGGTGTCAGGAAAGGGTGGGGGGGGGCAACGCCGTGATGATTGGTAATAATGACTGCAACTGAGCATTTGATTATTATTATTATTTCTTTTTTTTTACTTGAAAGTCATTACTTATCAAGGCCTGAAGACCATTCGAGGATAAAGGCTAATGAATGTAAGGTGGTAGTATAGTTATCATTAATGATGTAAATTTGGTAGAATTTCAACATTTATAGAGACGGCTCAACAAGAACTTGTTTACATTGGATTTGAAGGTTACCATGTTGTAGTAAACCGGGAAGTATGCCAGCGGAACAGCGTTCCGCAAGCAGACAGTTCTGAGAAAGATGTTTCGTTCACGGAATCTGTGTTTAGATTTACGTACAAATCGAGAGAGGAGGAAATCATATGTGGTGGTTGTAGCTAGTCGAGTGTTTTGGGTGAAAGTTTGACAAGTGGAGTTCAGTCGAGCACTTGTCATGAAAATAGCGATAGAGCAGAATCAGGATTGCGACGTCTCTTTTGCGGGAAAGAGGTTGCAAAGAAGAGAAAAGAGCGTCATCTATTAGGTTTCGAAGCCGGTTTGGAACTCTATTAATTTAAGATAGGGCACGTCAAACAGATCCTCCTCAAATGTAGCAACAGTGCTCCATTTTAGAACCATTATAGAAGACGGCTCAACAAGATTGTATTAATATTGTATTTGAAAGCGACCACGATTTAGTCATCTGGGAAGCACTAAGCAGTATCACGTTATTGTCTTTCCCAGCGGCATAATTTATGGAAAGAAACTCTGTCCATGGAAGTTGTGTTTAATTTTAGGTACATTGAGGAAGTGATTGAAATTAATTACAATGGTTGTAACTAGACGTGTTATTTGAGGGCTCCAGAGCACTGCTGGCAAGCACCTGTTTCTAGGAGAGGGAGGGCATCTTTATCGGGGGATTCGAAGTTACGCAGCGGCGCAGAGCGCCTGAAAGATAGGGAAAATGTATCGAAAGGGGAGAGTGGACAAAGGAAATTATGTACAGTAGTGCTACTGCTGTGGATGCATCCTTTAATTTCATTTTATATCCCTCGATTTAAAGTATTCTTGTAAAAAAATATGGAGTCGTCGCGTTAAGGTAAAGTTTCAATTTTCGAACAACAAACAAATAAAAAAAAATGTTCAAGCTCATCTGCGTTCATCTGCTTGAAAACTTAAATAATGTCTAACTCCTGATTTCTACGTGTTGTGAACATTTCATTGGCTAATCATCCAATTTTTATGATTAACTAGCAAGCAGCTCGTAAAATATGCACAAAGATTATATTTTAATCAATGCAGCTTTTTTTTTTTAATTTATCATAAACAGAAATACCGTTGGTACGAAACGTAACGTTAAATTCCTTGAAAAAATTATATAATAAAATCGGAAAAAAAATGTGCATGCGAGTATTATTGTTTTTCAAAACAGTTCACTTCTTTTAAGTAAAAAAAAGCAACACTCGAGCTGAGATTGAAACGAAAACCCAAAGACAATGTGTCAAGTACGATAACCATTAGGCCAGCTTGACAGGGCATATTAAAAACGTATTCAAATCCAATTATTGTTAACATAAATAATCTGTCATGTGAACCATCCGCGCATACGCCTTCGGTAAACTGTTGACAAACGGATGGAATTCGATGGCCCCCACCCCCACGCACCAATTTTTCAATTTGTGGTAAATAAATAAATAAAATAATAATAATAATAATAATAATAATAATAATAATAATAATAATAATAATAATAATAATAATAATAATAATAAAATAATACAACTAAAAAATAACTTCCGAGCAGTTTAAAAAAATTGTGCATCTACATATATATATATATATATATATATATATATATATATATATATATATATATATATATATATATGTTGATATATAACTACTTAATTCACTCACATAAAATTAATATACGAAAGTATAGATTTATGCGTAAACTTTAAGTATTTACTTCAAAAGTGCTCAATACGTAGTTAGAGCTAGTTAGTAATTTATAAAATATATATGGCGATTAAGCTTAATCGCCATATATATTTTATAAATTACTATTGATATATATATATATATATATATATATATATATATATATATTGATAGACAGATACTTTACTTAGCAGCCCTTTCTTTAGATGAAAACCGATAAAAATGTTTTACGTGTCTGAATACCCTATTTACCAAATTTCAAGTCTGTAAATCAAAACTTCGTTGAGTATATAGGTTGAGAAATCTCCTCGCACACATTTATGTAGATATAGAGAATAGAATAGATGAATTAACGCATTGAATTCTCATAGATTGGGAAATAGCTTATAAGACCTTTAGCACCGGTAACAGGTGGCAACCATAGTAGTATTAGTAGCAGTAGTAATTGTGCCATTTAAAAAAGTGAAAATTCGGTAGGAATTTGGATCACATGCGCTCAAGTATTTCACATTGCACTTCAAAATGACCATGTTTTGGTTAGCTGAGAGGCAACTCCGCTGACGCTCAGTTCTTGAAAAGAAACTCTCCCTATGGGAGTTCCGTTCAGGTTTTGGTGCGCAGAAGGAGAAAGGAAAGCATTTACACTTGCGCATTGTGTTAAACCTTAATTAAGGTGTTCCAATGCATTGTTGCTGTTAAAAGTGCGTGCTTGGATTAATTTCGGTTCTGTCCTCTGTCAGAGGAGGAGAAATTCATTTTTGATTGGGTCAATTTAAATTTTTATTTCTTTAAGATTGCCTCATTTATTTTTATTATATATATATATATATATATATATATATATATATATATATATATATATAGTTATAAAATATATATGGCGATTAAGCTGCACTGAATTTTCTCGCGTTTCATCCACTCTAGGACACTTCAGGCTTATGCGCATGCCTGAAGAGTCCTAGAGTGGCTGACATGCAGAATATTTAGTGTAGCTTAATCGCCATATATATTTTATAACTTACTAACTAGCTCTACCTACGTATTGAGCACTTTTGAAGTAAATACTTAAAGTTTACGCATAAATTTATACTTTAGTATATTAATTTTATGTGAGTAAATGAAGTAGTTATATATATATATATATATATATATATATATATATATATATATATATATATATATATTTGGCGGGGGAGAGAGATGCTGGATGCACCTCACAAAAAATAACGGGATTGTGCCTAACTCTGCCATGGCGGGGAGGCAAGTATAGTAGTAGTAGTAGTAGTAGTAGTAGTAGTAATCGCCTCAAATAATATGATAAATTAAATAAAAATCTTATATATAAACGACTATATGTTTGTCTGTCTATCTGTCTCCAAAGTTTCAAACTCTATCTCCTCCGAAACTAAAAGTCGCAGAGTTGCACTAGGGGTCTCAAATGATTGGATTGTGAATCTTTAGTTGGTTTAAATAGTTTTTAAGTTATAAAAATAGGTCCAATTTTTTTTTTCTAAATCGCCAAACGTTTAGTACATCTTAGGTTATTTTTAATTTTCAATTTTTAATCAGTTCATATGCGTGTCACGTTGGTGCAGTGGTAACGTCACCAGCTTTGAATGCTTCAGTTAAAATTACGATTCTATAATAATATACGAAATCTTGACAAATTAAAATATAATATTTAAGCGTATTTTACGCCCGGGCAAAGCCGGGCGCCTCCTCCCTCCCGCTAGTAGATTAAAAATGAAAGAACGTTATAAAATGTCGATCAATGTAGATATATTTAAGTGACACTGTGTGCGTGTGTGATTGGAGAGATAGAGAAACAGATATACAGAGAACGTGAGAGAGAAAGAGAGAGATGGATAGGTAGATAGAATGAAAGAAATAGAGATAGGGAAACAGAGAGGGAAATAGATGAAGAGAGGCAGAGAGAATAACATATATATATAAACTAAAAAAAAAAAAAACTAAACAGAACGATTAAAAAAATAAAAGAGAAAATTTAAATTTGGGCGTGGCTTTTAGTAAGCGTTGCCCGGTTTCCTCAAAGCAGACAATTTTTATAGGCCGTCTTTTATTTGTTTATATATTCATACGGAGTGGGAGGAAAGGTAGCGGAAAGAGATGGAAGATTCGCTCGCTCTAGCAAGGAAAAGTGGGAGGAGTCATAGAAAAAAAAGACGCAAGAAATTGATATCATCTGTCAAATCCACGGGACGGAAGTAGGCGTGGTTTTAGTTAAAAGTTTTGATTTTTTTTTTCTCATTTGCATAGCTTATTACTATTCGCCCCCTCCACAAAAATCTTTATGAACGGGCGTCAGAGTCCGTATCAACCACTACAATATTTGACAATTGTCAAGGATAGTTACTCAGTTCAAGAGACTGTCCATTTACCACTTTGATGCCTGACACAAGCGAAATCGGACTTTACTAAGGTTTTCTTACTGTTCAACAACACTTAAAGCACACGTTCACTGCAAACTATCAATGATATTTTGCTCGAACCACGCAACTCGTTAACTATTTTTATACTTGCACAAAAAATCCACAACGCAAAACTTTTTGCATCCAAACATTTTCTTTAAAACAATTTTAAATTCAAAACTCGTGCACGTAGATGTTGCTAACGGATAGAAAACGTTTGTTATTCTTAATTTTATTAACAGCAACAACTTCCGCGTTTTAAATGGGAAAAGTTCGAGAGAGGACGTGTATATTCCTTTGTTAGTATATATATATATATACATATATATATATATATATATATATATATATACATACTAACATATGTATGCATATATATGCACACCTGTATGTATATATATACAATTGACAGATATATGTTAAACAGTATTTTTTTTTTTTTTGGTCAACATTTTTTTTTAATCTTAAATATCTGAATTAATTTTATTTTCTATTATTTTTTATTTTTTTCATTCTTATTTTATTTTTTTCTTTCTCCCGGAGCTGGCCTCTGGTTTTATTGTGGAAAAAAGTTTATTACAAAAATAAAAAAAATAATAAAAAAATTAACTAAAAATAAATAAATAATAATAATAATAATAATCAAATAATACAACTAAAAAATAACAACTTTCGAGCAGTTTAAAAAAAATTGTTTATATACATATATATATATATATACTTATTTATATATGTATATATTGATAGATAGATAGACAGATAGATAGATACATTATATTATTTTTTTTTAATCAGTATTATTAAAAATATATATTGGATAATTTAATTTGCTTCCAACAATGAGTGACACAGAAGAAAGTCGTGGATCTCCCGGTGGTCATTCCTCTCCGGACACTTGTGACATGTCGGATGGACTGGGAGTAGGTGGACATTTCCCTCCTGACCACCGATTCCCCCAACAGATACAAGACGCCGTCTCGCAGGTGTTAAAGGGTTACGACTGGACCCTCGTGTCGATGCCGACCCGTACAAATGGGGGCGAAAAGCGCAAGCCGCACATCAAGCGACCCATGAACGCGTTCATGGTGTGGGCCCAGGCCGCCAGACGGAAGTTAGCTGATCAGTACCCTCACCTTCACAATGCCGAGCTTAGCAAAACGTTGGGGAAACTCTGGAGGTAAGTGTGAGTTTGGGTTGAGACCTCCACTGGAAGGTCAACCACTTGTTTATTTCGAATCACGTTTTTATGTGATAATGCTTGGATGCATGCGTTCTTCCTACAACAGGTAGCTGCTCTGTCTGTCTGTCTGTCTGTCTGTCTCTCTCTCTCTCTCTCTCTCTCTCTCTCTACTTTTCAAAATGAGTAAACACTTGTGCATCTATCATTATTAACGTTGGATCTTGAAAAGAAATATATTTATATCTCTAGTTTTGCACAATTAAGTTATCTAAAAAAAACAACCTTCGTGTTATTAATTCATACGTAATCACTAGGTCTATGACAACAGCATATTCTTTTCCTTGTTTTGATTCTCAGGTTTATATCCATTGGTATCTTATATGTTTTTATATAGAGTGATGTGGTTCTCAGTTGATTAATTGCGTCTCTGTCGGATATATACTCGAGAGTAAAAACAATGAAAAAATATGTTGTTGTCATAGCCCTAGTAATCACGACCCCAAGTAGTTAAATCACACACACCCACACACACACACACACACACGCACACACACACATATATATATATATATATATATATATATATATATATATATATAATTGTTTAATAATTATTAAATACCTACAGACACTAGTGTCTCATCCTTATGGGAATCAGCAGTGCAGGGTGTCACGATTAACACCAGTCGATAGATTCGAACTCGGCGACAAAAACAATTCATTAGAAAGAACCAAATCCATTCGGCTACCGTTAACCGCGAGAAATGCTGTTGAAATTTAAACATTTGTTTGTTAAATGCTTTTTAACGCCTGTCAGAGTTATCTAATCATTATATGAGCTTAAGAGCTAAATTGAATGACTTTACTTCAACTCAAAGTGCTCAACGATAAGAAACGAGTTTCTTAAAGGGACTGACATAATTATTTACTATAATAACTATTAAATACCTACAGACACTAGTGTTTCCTCCTTTCGGGAATAATCAGTACAGGGTATCACGATTAACACCAGTCGATATATATATATATATATATATATATATATATATATATATATATATATATATATATATATATATATATATAAGACACTGATAGAAATTCAGATGAAAATCCTGATAGATATTACTTGAAGTAATAGTTTCAAGGAGATCCTAGCCAAAAAGGAAGAGCTCAATATTTAAGAATAGAGCAATATATGAGTTTCGTGGTTCAATTTTAAATTCTGAAAAAAACAACATATAGAGACATATATTCGATTTAAGAATTTATTGATTGACAAAGGAATACATAGAAAGGGTTATTTTAATTTCCTTAATCCATGTATTTTCAACAATGTCTCATATCATTAGAGGAAATGAAATGCAGTTAGCAAAATGTTCAGCTGCGAATGGACGCTATTTTGCTTTTCAGCACAATTATTAAAATTAGTTTCTTGAGTGGTTGTGTATAATTATATGGAGAAAATTATACGAAAAGAGAAGTTGATACAACCTGGGTAGTCCATTATTGGAAGGAGTCCAATGTCATTCGGGGCTATAAATCCGGGTGGGCAGAATATATATATATATATATATATATATATATATATATATATATATATATATATATATATATATATATATATACTTGCTTAATATATGTAAGAATTTGTTGTCTGAAGAAGAAACACACGATTTGTGTAGACACTTTTAAATATCCATATGAAATATGATTATATACTTTTACATTGTTTCAAATTCTGAACGTTTAATTTCTTTAATTAAATATATATATATATATATATATATATATATATATATATATACATACATACATATATATATTGTGCGCGTGCGTGTGTATATCATGTGAATATTCATATAGACGTATATGTACGTATCTATATAAATATAGATATATAGATGCATGTGTGTCTCTTTGAAGATATTTCTGAATATATAATTCAGAAATAGAATTAAGGGTATTAGCTACGGATACGTGTAAATCGTCATAAAACTCATCAGGGTAGCTATATATTTTAAATATTTCATACCAAACAAAAACGTAATGTATACACATGCATACACATACACACGTGCACACACACATATTTATGTGTGTTTGTATGTGCGTGTGCTCACCCAGAATAAATAATAAAATGTAATTCCACTCTCCCCCCAAAATGTCCACAAGTAACGCTATCCACCGCAAACAGTATTGAAGGTTTCACTTCTGCATTTCTAGTGACAACAGCACTACCCTAATATAAATATAATCACCTTATCCTCTGCAAAGGTTTATTCCTTGGCATAAATTTGTTTATTGCCTTAAACTGTTGGGAAATCTTATAATTATACTTCTACCAAATTTGCTGGGATTAATCTGTGAACCACCTGTTATTTTCTTCCACGAGCTGTTTATTCGTTATATATTATAGTGTGTGTGTATATATACATACATATATATATATATATATATATATATATATATATATATATATATATATATATATATCCAGACAATATGAATATAAATAGATATATATGTATATATATATACATATATGTATATATATAAATATATATATATATATATATATATATATATATATATATATATATACTTCAGAATAAAATTATATATATATATATAAAATATATACATATATATATATAAAATATATACATATATATATATATATATATATATATATATAGAGAGAGAGAGAGAGAGAGAGAGAGAAAGAGAGAGAGAGAGAGGGGGGAGAAAAAGAGAGAGAGGGTGCGAGAGATAGTAAAGTGCACACTTGATTAATGGGTGTGCGATTCATAAATATGTATACATACGAACACACAGAAATATTTATTTAGGTGTGTTTGTGTGGATGTACATATATATATATATATATATATATATATATATATATGTGTGTGTGTGTGTGTATATATATTGGTATGTATATATATGAGGTACCCAAATACCAGCTAGAGTAGCTAGACATTGGAATTCCCTCTCTACTCCCTAGTTCCCTTACTGTACTGATATATAGAAGTTTAGAAGTAATGCTTTTTTTTGTTTTTTTTTTACATGGGGATCACCACTCAGCCACTCAGGGATAAGGGTTATTGCGTGTACAGTAATCAATGAGATAGTATTGTAGTAATCATTAGTATTTGGGGTTTTGATAGAGTGTCTTACTTAAGGGGGAGATTTGTCGTACATAAACATCTTCTTAGTCTTTACTAGGCATGGTTCTAAAATAGTAGCCCCTTACGTCCAAGTGGGGATGTGCCTTATATATATATATATATATATATATATATATATATATATATATATATATATATATATATATATAGTAGCTACTGTCTATTATTCTCCGCATTCTAAGCACATGTGTCTCCTTCGGATACAACGAACAATATATAGTGATTTAAATAGGATAAAAAGTGAAAGTTGGGTCATCCTTTCGGCAGCTTTGTAACCCTCGCTACCCTTATTTTCTTCTTTTAATCCTCATATGTTATGAGCGATATTTCTGACAAAGGGGAAAGTATTGCTGTTTTTGGATTAGAGCCGATAGTATATAGTATGTACTGCTATGTTGACCCTTTTCCTTTAGCGTCTTACACCAAGTGGCTTTACGTCTTCTTATGAGCGATTTCCATAAAGAAGGGGTTGCTCAGTCAAAGATACACCCCGTCTGAATCGTCGTTACTTGATTTCTGTAAGAAAGAGAAATCCAGAAATGTTTGGAATCCATGTCGAGATGGAATTGTTCTTTTTCGTTGATAACTGAACCGATCGAGGGTTTATAGTCTATTAATAGTTTGAGGGACAATATATTGATCCAAGAGATTTTGTTCCAGAAATTAAACTTGATTTAGTATACGAAAGTTTAAACAAATTCAGAATTTAGTGAATAGATACACTACACTAGCACGTACGCACATACGTATCCAATAAAGTTTGTATATATATATATATATATATATATATATATATATATATATATATATGTATATGTATTGACTGATGACGCTGCATTTCGGAAAACATCATAGATGAATATATATCCAATACAGTTTGTATGAATAAAGAACATTATTCATAAATACAGCTGTATTTGTTATTGAGCACTTTTGTGTGCCAACAGCTAGAATCGAAACCGAAAGCAAATCTGCAGCATTGAAAGCTGGTGACGTTACCACTGTACCAACGTGACACGCATCTTGAAGCTGAACTATCTGTTATGTTAGAATCAAAATACTTGTTGAATTCAAACGAGACCAATGTCCTTTTACGAAAGAGATATGCAAATTAGTTAACCTTGCAACTGACAGCACATATACAATTAGCAGTATACAACAGACGACCAAGTGTTTCTTGTGTAAATTTGAACTAAAGAGAAACAGGTTGTTTTGCGTTTATTGTTAGTTTCAGAAATGAACCCAACTGTTGCATTTATTCATTAGTTATTTATATACTCGCACACCACCCGGCGTTGCCCGGTCGTAAAATAAGCATAAATATGATATTTTAATTCATGAAGATTTTGCATTTAATAATATAAAGCCAATTATTTTATTGATTTTTATATTGATTATTTTATTGTGCCCATTGTATTGTAGTATCCCTCGGAGTTGCTGGTCCTAAAATACGTTTAAATATGGTATTCTAATTTATGCCGATTTCGTATTTATTATTATAATGCTCATTCGTTATTGATTATTATATTGTACCCAATATGTAGTAGGAGTCCCTTTCTGGCGTTGCCCACTCGTAAAAATACGCTTAGATATGATATTTTGATTTATTCAGATTTAGTAATTATTGCTATAGATCCAGTTTTTTATAGAGTTTTTATATTGTGCCTAATATGCAATAGAAATCCCTCGGCGTTGTTTGGTTGTAAAGTACGCTTAAACATGATATTTTAATTTATGAAGAGTTCGTATATATTATTATAAAGACAAATTCTCTATTGGTAATTATATTGTACCTAATATGCAATAGAAGTATCCGGGGGTTGTTTGGCTGTAAAGTACGCTTAAACATGATATTTTAATTCATGCAGATTTCGTATTTATTATTATAAAAAGATTTTGGAGGAATTAATATGGGAACAACTCCTTATTTGAAAATTGAAATATCAGATTTGGATTGAATTTAAGCCATAGTCACTACACACCAATGAAGCGAGGTCCCTTAATTTCAGTTTTTTTTTTTCTAAAGGTCCGTTAAGAGCTATTTTTCTAAATAAAATGGATATAATGAATTTAAATTAAAATTTGAATAATAATTCTCGAAATGCCGTATTGTGTCAATATATCATGATTTTAATATTTGAGCTAAACTTTTCAGTTCGGATAATCTTAATAATATTTTGCTTGTTATTTCTCTAGTTTGATCGCACCTTATGCTTTGAATAAGGCCAAATACAATTTTGGAAAATCAGACTGTTTAATAAAGGTTAAATTCGGAAAATTTGGCTTAAAACCCACCATTCCAGCAACGCTGAGCATAAGTATGAGAGTGCTCTCCTTTTGATGCAGCCTCTTTTCTGAATACCATGATAATATATAATCATTGTTGTAATGGTGTGAGAAAAGAAACTCGTAGTGATTTCGAAGTGGACCGGTTCTTCACTGAAGAATGTTGTCAACAAAACGTTACGTAGAAAGGAAACATTCGAAAAAAACAGGGCAAAACAGAAGACCATTGTTTGCCAAAAGGTGCGTGACCGAAGAAGTAAATTAAAGATTGTCTGTTACAATGTGGTTTTATTATTTGTATTGAACTATGTAGCACAATATTATTTTCTGGGCATTTATTAGTATTGATTAATTTATCTCATTTGGGTCAATTTATAGTTAAAATACGATGAACATCAGTTTTATATGAATTTAAATAAATTCATATTTGTTGCGTGTTATTGAGTTCTTTTTAATCTGTAAAACAAACTACTTTTTTCGCTATCTAGAAAAATACCACCTTTATCAAAACATATTTGTTTAGTAAGAATAAGGCTTAGTGGGGGATGCCCTTTTCTCTACCCTGAAACCTCTCTCCCACAGAAGAGACGTTGCGAGACTATCCTTGTTCTATCATTATTTCCATGGCAGGTGCTCGTCTGAACTCCAATCCCTGGTCCCCCCTCGCCAATCTTTCACGAAAAAACACCCGTCTAGCTGAATCCACTGTGAAAAATTTCCCCCACTCTAAATCAAAACGCGGATTTCATGAACAAAGCTTCTTTCTTAGAACTGCACGCCTGTGGAACTCTGTTCCGTCTGCCTGCTTCCCACCGGACTACAACTTGGATGTGTTCAAGTCCAACGTTAACAAATTCCTAATGAACCGCCCCCTTAAGTAAACACTTCATAAAATCTCCACACTAACGTAATGTACTTGCAATAACCCTTATCCCAGAGTGGCTTCCGGGCCTTGATAAGTGGTGATCACTGTGTAAAAAAAAAATAAAAAATTCTTATTCCATGGCATTTAAACGGGTCAAGCTAGTCAATATAATTGGAGGAGACCAGCTCGATAACTTTTTCCTGTTGGTCCTTTTATTAAGTTGTTTTTCTGATGATATCATTGGTGAAAATTTCCAATGAAACAAAAAACCCTGTGTATGTTACTATACACATGGATTTGAAAAAGTGGTCAAAAATCAAGTATATAACAAATAAATGTTACCAAAGGCAAGATAAGTTACTCTTCTATCTATCTGCAAAGGTCTTTAGTAATTTCATTCACTTTAAAACGTGTAATCAGTTCGAAAGTCATACAGTGTTTATCGATATATTTGAAAAACCGAAAAGGCTGTGTGTTCACCGTTGAATACGGTAGGTCTGGAAAATGAGTTAAAAATAAATAATTACACAAAACAGTTAGAAATCCTCCGAATATATGTCCGCCTATGTCACCGTAACATATACTGAGTGAGTTTCTAAAAGTATTTTGTATAATTATTTAGTTTGAACTCATTTTCCTAAAATTACCGTATTCAACAGTAAGCGCACCGCAATTTTGCTTTTTCAAATATACCAATAAACACTTTATGACTTTCGAACAGATTACACGTTTTAAAGTAAGTAAAACCACTAAAATCTTTTGAAGATAGGTAGAAGAGTAAGTTATCTTGCCTTTGATAACATTTATTTGTTATATATTTATTATATATTATATCTATTATTTAAAAGCGAATACTACGCCTTTTTTATTGCCTTCTTTTATAGATTTTCTTATGTTTTGTTTTTGAATACAAAGAAGATGAAATTCATTAGTATTGAACGTAATCTGCCTCTTTCCGCAACAATTATAACCCTGATATATAATTTTCTGCAACACTGATTCATATTTTATGAAGCATTGTATTAGAAAGGTACTTCTAAGACGGAACATGTGAAAAGGTACAAGACGAAATAATAAAGAAAAACATCTAACTATTAATTTACTTGTCTGATATCCGGTGTACAAAAAAAAAAAAACATCACCATCGCAAACATTAATTAACGAGAAACGAATTACCTTCATTTATAGTCACTCTTCGTCAGTTAAAAATCATTACAACCATTTCGTCTCCAAAAATGTCCAAAACAAAAAATAAACATGGCTGTCTGTTTATAGTTTCAAATTTGCTGTTTTATTTTATAATTTTAAAAAAGTCAGGTTGAGAGGAGACTAATTTTTTATGATAGATTCTTTGTAATTTTTTTTTAAAATGTGCAAGTCGATTTACATCTGTTCCTTTATAATTTATATTAAAACTTATTCAAGGAAAAACACAATGTGTTGTGAATTGAAAAACATGTACATTTTTTTAACTTATTTTTTTTTAAGTTTAAATAAGAAAATTGGAAAACCTGAAAATTTTGTGAAATGAATAAATCATTTTTATTTACTTTTTTTGATGAAAAAAAAAATAAAAATGATTTTTCATTTCACAAAATTTTCATGTTTTCAAATTTTCTTATTTAAATTCATTAAAAAAATGTTTTCTAAAATGTGTGACTTTACATTTCTTAATTCTTTTTGGCTTTAAAAGGTTAAACAAGAATTTACTGAAGAAAAAAAACTTTTAAATTCGTTGTTATTTGTTTTATTTTATTTTTCATTCATTTTATTTATAATGAGTTTTTAAAATTTTCAACTACCGTTGGATTTCCACAGGTCCTGCTAGTATTTTAATAATACTTTTTATAATATGACAAAACTGCATTGACAGGATACAATACCGGTTTAGGAATCTAGTGGAAACTGTCCTCTCCTCTTCCCTGCTATCTCTTTCTCACAGAAGTAACGTAGCGAATTTTTCTCTGTTCTATTATTATTTCCGCAGCAGTTGCTCCAGTGAGCTTCAATCTGTGCGCACCTCTTATAAAAAGTTCATAACAAACACTCGTCTACCTACAACCATTACCGACAATTTCACCTAATCTCTATGCATAAAACAAAACGAAAATTCCATCAGAAGTAGTTCTTTGTAGAACTACCCACTATGTAACACAATACCACAAGGCTGCTTCCTAGCTGACTATAACATAGTCGTTTATAAGTCCAACGTAGACTAACACTTAAAGAACCGTCTTTGTAAATAACCAATTCCTAATAACTATTTACCATTTATCATGGTGGTCAATAAGTAACCCTTATTCTCGAGTGGCCTCTTAGTCTTGATAAGCGGTGATTCTCTTATATAAAAAAGGTGTTGTTCCGCACGACGGCTAGAAAACAGGTATTTAAGTCTTCTCCGTCTCGTAAGGCTCATTCTTTATCCGAGCAGAAATTGAGGTGCACTCTTAAACGAGCTGACTTATTGCTTTGTATAGAAAAACGGTGGTTTTGTTTTGAAATTCACAGAAAATAATTGAGTTTTGTAAAAGATAAGGAAATAAAAAAAAAAATGTTAAATGCATTTTTAATCCAAAAGCCAGCATCTTCAGACAGCCTCATCTAGTAGCGCCAGAAATGAACAGATGGCATATTTTTAAGTTAAAGATGCGTAATCGGAAATATGCTATATATATATATATATATATATATATATATATATATATATATATATATATATATATATATATATATATATATATTCCTATTAATTTGTGTATTTTTGTGTATTGATATCCATAGTAAAACCCTTTTTTCTATTTATTTAATGTATTTATTTGCTTCCTCACCAAAGCAAATTAAGCACAAGGCCGTTTTTAATGTGGGGTAAAAACCAGCTCCCCTAAAAGTAGGCAAAAAGGGGGCACTCTGGTTACCAAAAATAATAATTGTCCCAGTATAGATGGTTTCCCCTCCATTGACTGGTACAAATTATCTTAAGTCCAGCATCTGCAGAACAGATACTACTTTTTGATCCCGTTCCGAAGGCCAAGAACAACAGAAAAAAGGCAAGCTTCTCGTTTCTATTTATTTAATACGAAAATAAAACTTTGTTATATATGGGTTGTGGAATTGCATTCATCTGTTAAAGATCTAGCTAATTTACATATTCTTTTAAACATTCATTTTAATTCCCTATTAGTTTTTTTTTCGGTTCTCTTATGGGATGATCATCTGTAGTTAACTATTACATGTAATTATATTCATACAGATAATCTACATTATGTATAGTTGTGTAATATTTGCGCAAAAAGCTTATAGGAAACACAAACCTTTTTCTATCAATATTTATGCATGCATATATATATTTGTTTAAAACAAATGTTGCCTACCAAACTCCTCTGCCAGTTTTTAATCTATAGACATCCAACTTAATATGCAGGATATTCGAACTAAAGTGAAACTTCATATTTGGGTTTTTGCCGAGGTAAATAAGTGCAAAAGTGTAAAAATTTTAAAAATTAAATTTGCCAGGGGAAAGTGGAAAAACAGCGTTAGAATATGCATGCTTAACGTAATAGCTATTGGTTTATGTTTCAATTGTTAGCCTTGCAGCAAACATGTCTTCATAGCTCTAGAATAAACGTCAACGGAAACAGTAAAGAGTAAGCTAAACATTTTGGTTTCGATTTTCGGTGGTAGCACACGAGTCATTTTCTTTTTTTTTTTTTTAGCTTTTTAAATCATTACTATATATTGGAGACAATATAATAATAAATATGAAATCTGCATTACTCAAAATATCATATAAAGCGTATTTTACGACCGGGCAATGCCGGGCGGCCTGCTTATATGTATATCGATCTCCCATCGATTTCAACGTATGAGATGTCGCAACAACAACCAAGTTTTTTGGAAATCCACAGTTTGTTTTTATAGTGGTGAAGGCTTTGTGTAGAACCAACCACATTTTTGCTATTACTGCTAACCCTTGTCGGTGCAGATGACTGCCACAAGACAGAGCATGCAGTAGACTGCATGTTTTTACATCAGAGTTTCATTCTCCTAGATGCATGTCTTAAAGAAGACTTGTGGTGCATCTCTACCAGTGAATTAATGCATCGAGATACCGACCTGGAAAACTCTATGACTCGGCGTATATATATATATATATATATATATATATATATATATATATATATGTGTGTGTGTGTGTGTGTGTGTGTGTGTGTGTGTGTGTGTGTGTGTGTGTGCGCGTGTGTGTATGTATATATATATATGTATGTATATATATATATATATATATTTCTGCTTTTATTTATACCAATTCTTTTAATTTATGAAGCTCGAGGTAACTACAGAGCATATGCAAATAAATGACAAATAGTCTATATTACGAATTTCAAAATGGTGTCCATCTTACCGTTTATTTATTTCAGCATGTTAAAATGTTCAGTTCTTAAATGAATGATTCTGCGCTACGAAACAGGTATTGCCAAGAATGAAACATTTTAATATGCTGAAAGAAATGAACGGTAAATGAAAAGCATCTTAAAACTTGGAATATAGTCTTTTGTACGGTACGTTTTTTTTTTCAGGTTACAGTGTAGAATATGATTTTTTCGGCCTATGGTTAAAGTGTTTCCCCGCCTTACGGTGTTATTTATAATGTTATTTGATTATATACACTAATCAATTATGGTACTAATTTCTAATAATAATATTCCGGGTTTTACTGTGTGTATATATATATATATATATATATATATATATATATATATATATATATATATATATATATATATATATATATATATGAATAAAAAAGAATACGAAAAGTATAAAAGCTTATAACTTTTCTTTATTCGTTTTCAATTGGTGACGTGCAGGAATACAAAATAATATTGTGAAAAAAAATTAAAAAACTTTTGTTATAAGTACATAATTTTCGACCGATCCTTCAGTCTTCATCGGTGTAGTGAAAGTATATATATATATATATATATATATATATATATATATATATATATATATATGTGTGTGTGTGTGTGTGTGTGTGTGTGTGTGTGTGCGCGCGCATTATTTAACTGAAAATGTGGAAAAACTCAACGTTTCGTTTAACTATGGCGCGGGATTTCTCAAGACAGAAAAAGCTTGAAGCAAATTTCTTGACTCTTGATAAAGCCCGCGCTACAGCTTGGCAAAACTTACAGTCTTAGGTCTACCACACTTTCAGTTTAATTCATATAATCGGATTTATTTAAAGTTTTTACTATCCTCGTATATATAACCACACGTTCGCTTTTCGCTTACTTTGTCTGGAGAGGAAAAGCACAGAACGGGTGCAATCAAAACGCATACCTGCTAGTCCCGCACCTTTTTCATACAGGTAAACGAAAGTAATTTAGCTGGCCTACCTGAGGGAAAAAAAGCATCTCCCCTTCCACATCTAACCGCTGATTACTTTAGAGGTGAAGAATAGGAACGTAGTTGCGTGTCCTTCATTTTAGTATTTGTCATTTACACAATACCATCTGGCAATAAATGTCCTCGGTTTTTGGCTTCATATTGGTCAATAGTGTTACAATTTCTAAAATCTGAACAAAGCACAGAGAAAATTTTAAATTATCTAAAAAAAATATATATTTTAGCTCGTTTTCATATGCGAAAATTGTTATTTTAAGCTGGACATTACTTCCTTAGGGAATATGCATTGTATATTAGAAAGTCGTGTAGGATATATATATATATATATATATATATATATATATATATATATATATATATATATATATATATATATATATATACAGGGTGGCCGAAAAGTCCCTCGACACTATGCATGTATTTTTAATAAAACACAGTATTTTTTAATGAAACACACAGAAAATATATAATAACATTTTCGGCCAGTGTCCTGGGACTTTTCGGCCACCCTATATATATATATATATATATATATATATATATATATATATATATATATATATATATATATATATATACCCTAAATTTCGGCGTATAAGGCGACCATCAATAAGACGAGCTACACAATTTGAGCAAATTGTAATAAATTTATCATATATCGGTTATATAAGAGAATTAAATCACGAAACCATGTCCGTTTGGCCTTGAATAAAGATTGTAACACCCAGTATTTTATGAAATATTGGTTTTTAAATATGTTTTTTTTTAACTTGAAGGGTCATCTTATACGCCGCGATATATATATATATATATATATATATATATATATATATATATATATATATATATATATATTATTATTATTATTATTATTGTTATTATTATTATTATTATTATTATTATTATTATTATTATTATTATTATTATTATAGCAGTAGGGTTTAGTTTCTTAGAAATACATCCAATGAAACAACATGTCTTTACCAACAAGTGCTCAATGAGTAAACAGAGCAGGTAGTGTTTGTATAAATAAATTATATATATATATATATATATATATATATATATATATATATATATATATATGTATGTATATATTAACGTAGAGAAAGTAATAGGTATACTCTCATAAAAGTGACTTCGTGGTTGGGTTCAAATTTCCCGACCGACAGGAATTGTCATCCTATACTGATGAGTGCGTATGTATAAAACACTAGTATCTGTAGTTATATAAAAAATAGTATTTAATTGTTTATCAAACACTTTTATGAATAAAAGATGAGAACTGTCCGGGAAGTATAAAATAAGAGTCAGTCAACTACCGTTATGCAAGGTTTACGACTTCCGCCGTTCGAACACTCAAGGTTGTCTAATGTCTGCGCAAAATTAAGCGTTTATTAGGTTTGTTTGGGTTCCTAGTTTTTAAGGTTTGGCAAATGTAGTTAAAGCTGGTTTCCTTGCTGGATTCGAATTTTACGATCGACCGGAATCGTTATCCTACACTGATGGCTGTTTAAGCATAAAATACTAGTGTTTGTAGGGATACAAGAATCATTATTATTTAATATATATTATTACATATATTCAGTTAAGTTACATTTTTGTTTCAGCTACACGACCGTTTTTTTTTTTGGCCGTCGGTAGCGTCCTTAGACTTTTACAGAAATGTTCGCTATTTTGTGATGAAAGAGTGGAAAAATGAATGAGGTCAGGGGACTCTTTCATCAGAAAGATACGGTAATAAAAAATAAAACGTATATATATATATATATTTATATATATATATATATTTATATATATATATATATATATATATATATATATATATATTTATATATATATATATATATATTTATATATATATATATATATATATATATATATATATTTATATATATATATATATATATATATATATATTTATATATATATTATTATATATATATTTATATATATATTATATATATATATATATATATATTTATATATATATATATATATATATATATTTATATATATATATATATATATTTATATATATATATATATATATATTTATATATATATATATATATATATATTTATATATATATATATATATATATATATATATATATATATATAATATATATATATATATATATATATATATATACTTCTATTAATTTGGGTATTTTTGTGTATTGATATTCATATAAAAACCCTTTCTTGCATTTTTTTAAGAAAATAAAACTTTGTTATATATGGGTCGTGAAACTGCATTCATCTGCAAAAGGTCTAGCTAATTTGAGTATACTTTTCAACATTCATTTTTTTTTAATAGTAGGGTCTCAGATCATGAAGTAGAGACTCGAAAACTTGTTCATCGAATCGAGAGAGTAAACAAGAATGTTGTGAAATCAAGTCGGGTGTAAACTTGGTATAACCAGGACGTAAGTCTGCGCCCTATTTACTTCTCTATGACTACCTATGTGACATTTATTTGCTTTGAAGAAGATAGTCTGACAGAAGATCGTTTGGAAAATCTAGAGCTATTTAGATCTGAATTATATTCGTCCCTTCCCAGTTTTTTTGCCGGTGACACAATTTTGTAGATTTTTTTTTTACCTACTAAAACATAAAAGACTAACAGCATATCTTGGTCGTCAGAAAAGCTAAAGCATATTAATCTACGGTAAAAAATATTATCGTTTACCTCCTTCGAGGCTATCAAATTCATAATAAAAGATTAGATATCCATTATTGGACACAATCTCATTAGCTGTACAAAAGAAAATGCGAAGCTTATTGCAAGACCCAAATCTAGACAATAACAGGTTAAACACACACACACACACACACACACACACACACACACACACATATATGTGTGTGTGTGTGTGTTTGTAAATATAGTATACTAAATATATTATCTGTCCCTGCCATATATATATATATATATATATATATATATATATATATATATGTGTGTGTGTGTGTGTGTGTGTGTGTGTGTGTGTGTGTGTGTGTGTGTGTGGAATATTTATCAAGGTTTGCATATTGACAAATACACAGTTATAAGAAATATTAAAAATGTTAAAACATGGTACAATATAACACCTGTCTTTTAATCTGAGACAGGGTTCCCTAACGAGTCTCAACTCTAATATTTCATCTCTGTGTCCATTTTACAGTTACCCTAATGCAAACTGCTCTAATAAACACATCTCACGTGTGCCGTCTCGACTTATATACTGCCGACTGGCCCGACAAGCAGCAAAGTCCCACTCCTTCACTGTTGACAACTCTAGATGCTGGAAAATCTCATACTCTAATCGTTTCCTTCCTCGAAGTATGAGATATTGGAATTTTCTATCTACTCTCTTGTCTCCTTGACTGTACTTCCACGCAGGAATTTAAATGTACGCAACCAGACATGTTGACTAACCTCATACAGTTCCCTGTCAAACACGATCCCTAACGTAGTCCCTTATATCATCCAAGTGCAAATATGCAGGTTTATGTAGAAACACTTTTGTCTAAAAAGAAAACTGTTGCTTTATAAACACACACACGCACACACACACACACGCATATATATATACGCGCGCACACACGCATATATATACGCGCGCACACACGCATATATATATATACGCGCACACACACATATATATACATACATACACCCACATATATATGTACATATATATATATATGTCTGTGTGTATGTATATATATATGTGTGTGTGTATATGTATATGCATACACACACATATAATTACATATATATATATATATATATATATATATATATGTTTGGATAAAAATAGAAAAACCGAATGAAATTATTAAAATAATTCAAGTTCGTCCTTATTTCAGAGGACATCTTCAGGATATTGAAGTAAAAATGCAAGAAAAGAAATATATATATATATTTTAAGAAAAATAGAAAAACCGAATGAAATTATTAAAAAATCAACGTTTCGTCCTTATTTCAGAGGACATCTTCAGGATAATTGAAATAAAAATGTATTATATATATATATATAACTAGTTCATTTACTCACATAAAATTAATATACGTAAGTATAGATTAATGCGTAAACTTTAAGTGTTTACTTCAAAAATGCTCAATACGTAGGTAGAGCTAGTTAGTAATGTGTAAAATAAATATGGCGATAAAATGCATGCCCATTGGCTGATAGGAAGGGGCGCGGTGAATACTAGAAAGCTGATTGGCTAACTAAAATCCCCAATAGAAGAGGATCATATAAAAACGATAAACAACCACAGAATTCGCGCATAAGCCTGACGAATCCTAGAGTGGATGAAACGCCGAATATTCAGTGTAACTTAATCGCCATATATATTTTATAAATTACTATATATATATATATATATATATATATATATATATATATATATATATATATATATATATATATATATATAAAGTTGCATAATATGATATGCTTATATGTTTTTATCGTTCACCACACAAGGGTGCTATTATGGATACGCGCCAAAATTTTATGATAGGTTTAGGGATTTGTTGT
>NC_136507.1:91550044-91565044 GCF_053919585.1 Euprymna scolopes
GCTATTTAACAATACTTGTCTGAATTAAAACCTGCTGCCTAAATACACAATATATATATATATATATATATATATATATATATATATATATATATGTACAGAAGTTCAGAAAAACATTGGTACCGTCGGTTTCGAGCTCAACATATAGGGGACCAGTTAATAGTAAAACGTAAATGATGTTAGGCTCTCGTATGGCTGACGAGAGCCTAACATCATTTACGTTTTACCATTAACTGGTCCCCTTTATGCTGGGCTTGAAACCGACGGTATCGATGTTTTTTTCTGAACTTCTGTACTATTAAATAAATAAATATTAAGCTCTTACATCGAAAAAGTTTTTCTTTTTAATCGAGTACTTTGTTGGAATTCTTTCCCCAAAAAACAGTAAACATATATATATATATATATATATATATATATATATATATATATATATATATATATATATATATATATATATATATATATATATATATATATATATATATATATATATATATATATATATATATATATATATATATATATATATATATATATATATATATATATATATATATATATATATATATATATATATATATATATATATATATATATATATATATATATATGACACAATCACGTTGACACACCGGTTCCATCAGATCAACGAAGTTAAGCAACGTTGAGCCTGGCTAGTACCAGATGGGTAACCACTTGGGTATTCTAGGCGCAGTATGTGCTTTCCGCTTATCTCGGCATTGTTTCCAGTTGTTCTGAACCTCCACTTGCCACTGGTATTTAACAATGTTGACTCAGGGGAGATGTGGTTGTTGATTGCGCAACTCTTACCATAAAAATTTCACGCGCATGCACCCTTACCGTGGGTATCCATAGTTTGTCAAGACTGAAGGAAGCGTCTCTCTATATATTATGTAGTCTGTTACGATATCCGACACAATAAAAACAAAACTACTTATGCTAAAATTCTACAGTTTAATAAACTGTTGAATTTTTTAATACTTTTCACTATAATCACCGAACCATCTCGAGGCGGGCGCGGAATAAATCCCACGCTTTTGTGGTCGTGTCCTATTCTATAACGGCAAACACCTCCATGATTTCAGTCTTTAAAGAGTCCACTGAGTCAGGGGTGTGCTTGTTAGTCTTGTATTTGATCACACACCAGAAGAAATAGTCAAGAAAGTTATGGGGAGGGCGATCACATGACCGGCACCCGGTGATGAGGAACGTTGTTGAAAAGCCACGCCTGGGTCGTCTTGGGTCTGTGTGCAAGAGGAGAGTCCTGCCGAAAGACGTGGTGGATTCCGGCAACGATCTTGATCATCGAACGCTGTGGGTGCTCTTCAATTCACACCTGGTATTTCGTTTACTTTTTCTCAAGTATCGCATATTTGATGTTGTTTCAAGACCTATATTCAATTTGTATTATTCTGATGATTCGGAAAAATGTTCTCATCTTGAGTGTAATTTTCACAACGTTTCGACTGATGTAACCTCCAATTTTTTTTTCTCGAACTCAAAAACTGCACGAAATTTCGAATAGGAAACTATGTTTAATCTATTGAGGTTAGCATGGTATCGTTCCATCAGCCATAAACTCCTATGCAATTCGCAATTTAATATCGCCCGCAATGAATTGAACCTTTAACCCCAAGAAAAGTGTCACTTACAATTGAATTATTAATTACTTTATGTTTTACGCTACGAACCCTTACATATAATTTAGATATACGTTTTTGTGACCTATTCTTGTTTTTCGAGATCATCATTATATCGTATGAATCCGAATAGTGTTTTGTTGGCAATAATTTCCTTGATAGCTTTCTAGTAAGAATTTTTTAAAGAAACACATCGTGGATTACGGGAGTAATCACGTGAAGGTTGCCAACGTCTTAAGTGAAAGTGATTTTTGTGGAACGAACTGGATTCGAAGTTGGGACATCCAGGATGTCAGTGTGCGTCTTCAACCACTAGATCACCGTCACATCCCGGTTTTAAAGGTGCAATCTTATTACTTATCATTGAAGATCATTGCTTTTGAGAGAGAGAGAAAAAAAAACAGAGTTTGACTAGATATATCTGAAAAAGGTTGTACAGCGGCCGAAATAGTACGCAGAATAATCCAAATAATACGAATTATTAATCATCAGCTCAGAAATTCAAAAAGATATTTAAATATTTAGTTTTATGTATATACCAGCACACCGCCGGCGGTGCGCGGTCGTAAAACACCCTTAAATATGGTATTTTAATTCATACAAATTTTCTATCTATTATTATAAACCACTTCCCTATTGATTGTAGTGTATCGAATAAATATACAGTAATGATTTAAAATAGTGAAGAAAGCCATAAGATTTATTTGTCATCAGAATCGAAAGCAAAACGCCAGCGTTAATCGTTGAAAACTTTAAAAACTGACCAACTTAAACGTTTAAATGTATATTTGCGCATGCGTAATAGAGCACTTTAAGTCGACTTACACCTGCCAGATTGTAATTTTTCAATTTTAATCCTTAGCAAATATTTCTGCCGGCTAAAAGGCAAATCGAATTTGTTTCACAAGTCCAAATCTCTTATATATCAAGTTTGAAGATTGTAGACCTCAAAAATTACAGAGTAGTTTCATAGAGACCGTTTTGCATACACACACAAAGACAAAGTATATATATATATATATATATATATATATATATATATATATATATATATATATATATTTAGTAGAAATGGTGATTTATAAAAAACTGAAGAAAGTGCTCACAGACGGCCAAAAAACGGCCGGGTAGCAGAAAAAATAATGTACCTATTTACTATGCCTCCCCACGGGACAGAGTTAGACACCAGGGTCGTTTTTTAACGTGGAGAAAAGGTACAAAAATAAAAATTGTCTCAGCCGTGAAGGATTTCTCCTCCAACGAAAGAGACTAGGTTCAATCCTTGGCTTAGGAGAGATGCTAGTCTAGCGGCACTAGCATTTGTAGTCATCGACATATAGTCCTGTTTCGTTGTATCAGAACTCATCAGTGCCGCTAGACTAGCATCTCTCCTAAGCCAAGGATTGAACCTAGAACCGTCGTGTTGACATATATATATATATATATATATATATATATATATATATATATATATATATATATATACATACATACATACATACATACACATACATACACACACACACACACACACACACACACACACACACACACATATATATATATATATATATATATATATATATATATATATATATATATATATATAGTCTGATAAAGTTATACAGAGATATAAGTCTTTTTTTTTAATTTATATTTCCATCGTGACCATATCGAAAAGTATTTCACTGTTTTATCTGAAAAAATGGTGGGCATCGGTAAATACTCCAGATACCGTAGAGGTGCGTATGTCACTATTTCCCCAACAAGACAACCTAACGACCCCAGACAGACAGACATTATAGTACACACCATGTTTGAAAGAAAAAAAAAGAAAAAAAAAAGAGAAAAAAGAAAAAATAAAAAAAACTATTTCAAATCCAAGCAGTACCCCTTACCCCCGGGACGAAAAAAAAAAAAAAAAAAAAAAGATGGGCTGCGCGACTTGATGGATCCTCTTACTTGCGGAATGGCAAACCTTGACGCGAGCGTTTTATTAACTAAGTGGCTAGCGTGCTCTGGTACCGTTCCCTACCCATATCTCTATCTTTCTTCCTCTCTTTCTCGTTCACTCCCCTCCATTAGCAGTCCCTGCTGCTTCGAATTCTAGAGCGAGCAACAGCGGACTGGGGAATTTGGCGGCGGATACGGGAGGGGGGGGGGGGAGAACTACGGGCGTAGAGGAGAACGCAACGGCACATCTGTCTTGTAGAAAAAAAAGAAAACGGGAGAAAGTATGCCTTGAAGCTACAAACAAAATAAAAAATAATGAGAGGTGGGGTAAGCACATGTTGGCAAACAGCCACTTGTTGCCAATACGCGTGTTGCCAAAGTCATTCCACGCGGGCCCTTCTTCACAAAAAGTCGTTTATTTTATCGCTTGTTTAAATAGAACGCATTGTTTTCTATTGCTTTTGTTATTGTTTTTTTTTCTATATACATGCAGGTGCCTTTATCCTTATTGATTCTATTTCTACTGTGACGGTGGACTTCCGTTATTTATTTACTAGTAAATGTACTTGTTTTACATGTACAAAAAAAAAATCACTAATCTCAGTTTTACGATTTATGTACGACAAATTAAGGAACGGCAATTTTTCTTGCCGATTCTCTATTCGTGGGATATTTAGTCGCGACAAATAAACGCACGACAAAATTAAACACAATAACTACTCGTGATCTTTTTTTTTTTCGCCAAAAATTTTTAAAAAAATTTTTTTTCAGGCGTAGAGAAAAATATTAAAAAGAATAGCAGTCAGAAACAACAAAAATATAGTGTCTTATTATGCATTCATTTTTCAAATGTTGGTATCGTCGTTAGCTAAGATAATAACGTATAATGCTGGAGCCATAAATGCTTTGATTTCGATTCTAACTTGTGGCTTTTAAAGATCATAAATATTTAATAGCAAATGTTTCATGCAAAATTACAACATGAATTTATATAATACATTAATTTACATAATACATTTATTTACATAATACATGAATTTACATACTACATGAATTTACAAATACATGAATTTACATAATACATGAATTTTACATAATACATGAATTTTACATAATACATTAATTTTACATAATACATGAATTTACATAATACATGCATTTTGCATAATACATAAATTTTACATAATACATGAATTTTACATAATACATGAATTTTACATAATACATAATACATGAATTTACATAATACATGAATTTTACAAAATACATTAATTTTACATGATACATTATACATGAATTTACATAATACATGAATTTTACATAATACATGAATTTTACATGATACATAATACATGAATTTACATAATACATGCATTTTATAAAATACATGAATTTTACATGATACATAATACATGAATTTACATAATACATGAATTTTACATGATACATAATACATGAATTTACATATGTTTCATGCAAAATTACAACATGGATTTAATACAACATTATTTAATTCCCTCAAATCTCAACAGACAGTTTGAAAAGAAATGTTAATTTTTTAGGAAGATTTTAGCGAAAAAAAAAAATTAAAAAATACAGCGTGCCAGGTCGTCTGAATTAAAATCGTTTGCTCTTGCTGTTTTTGATAGAAGACTCTTAATAGAATTCGTTGTATTCGTTTGTCGTACATTTATCGTGCCTTAATTTATCGTGCATAATTATTAAAAAACAAACCAACAAACACTAGACTAAATGAATAAATACGGAAGATTCAGAGACATGAAGATGGGCATCCTTGCGGTGCATAAACACCTGCCCCTTCTACTCTTGTTTTAAAAGTGCCTCTTTTAGGGGAATGCATTGTAGCCTGTGCCCCTTTGAGACACGTTTTTTTTTTTCACTTCAGCACCTGCCCTAAAAAAAGTTCTCTACACGTTAATGGCAAGATGTATTCTTTTCGTGCACTAATGGTGAAGAGCAAACGTTCTATTTCAACTGAATATACCTCTTCTCCTTAGCAGCAAGTAATCTCGTGTACATAACGCTTAAGTAGATGCTATATAAATCTTGTGGGCATAATGTTTAAGCAAATGCGATATAAGTCGTAGGGTTTACTCGTCGGCATATTGCTTTATAAAATGGCGGGACTCTTATCCAGAATTCTCTCTCTCTCTCTCTCTATATATATATATATATATATATATATATATATATATATATATATATCACTTTTTAGAGAGAAAATCATTTTAAAGTTAATTTAGTTTTTTTTTTTTTTTTTTTTTTTTTTCCCAGTGCATCATTTTTTTGTTTTTCCCCAGTGCATCATCTCCGCATATTAAAAATGATTTTCAAAAATTTCTCTTTGGAGTTATATATAATGTTATGCGTAAATTTTTGAGTGTTTACTTCAACAGTGCTCAATACATAAGTAGAGCTAGGTAGTAAGTTATGAAAATATATATGGCAGTTAAGATACACAAAATATTCTGCGTTTCATCCTCGTAAAAATTAGCTTATTTGCCATATATATTTTTATAACTTACTATATATATATATATATATATATATATATATATATAATTTAACCACTTGTGAGGGATAATTTATAGGTTTTATTAACTGTTTGAAATTAATAAATATTTATTTTTAACCTTACTGCCAAGAGTAGGATATTTTGCTTTAAACAAAATCAAACAATGAAAATAATTAAAGAATCATTTTGAGCATCGGAAAATACGTACGAATTTCTATGATTTCCATACTGATTTCGATA
Source organism: Euprymna scolopes (assembly GCF_053919585.1). Lineage (NCBI taxonomy): Eukaryota > Metazoa > Mollusca > Cephalopoda > Sepiida > Sepiolidae > Euprymna > Euprymna scolopes. The sequence goes on from NC_136507.1 coordinate 91,556,438, forward strand.
CCGTTAGTAATGGAGATATATATATATATATATATATATATATATATATATATATATATTATATATATATATATCATATATATATATATCATATATATATATATATATATATATATATATATATAATTATCCACTGGCACGTGTTTCATCGCCTTTAGAACTCGTCAGTGTGAATATTTGAAACTAAAACTCCGAGGACAATATTTCTTTTCGTGTATAATTTCTTTATAATTTACCATTTTTATCCCTTTATTTATTTATTTCTTTGCAAATTCTAATTGTTAAAACACACTGGGGGGTAAGGAGAAATAAATGGAGAAAGACATACAAACATACAGAATAGGAGAGAGAAAGAAACGGATAGATAGATAGAGAGAGAGGGGAGAGGGGAAAAGAATACAGATAAACAAAAAGAGAGAAAGAAACACACATACAAAGGCAACATATAGATTGATAGAGAATGCGAGAGAGAGAGAGGTGGAGAGAGGGGGAGGGAGTGAGTTGGAGAGAGAGTTAACCGGAATTGGGCTTGATAGAGACTGTATCAAATTACAGACGGATGGTCAAACAGGATGTTTGAGATTACGGACGTCATCGATTATATGAAAGCACCTAACCTAAACATGTAAAATGGAATTATGTTTCTTTTTAATCTGACAGAATCTCTACAGTAAAATAAATAAATAAATAAACGTGTTTTCGTGAGATTAAAATATACAGTAAAAATAATCGCAGGGCAATAAACGTTCATAAACAAACCTTTAGTCTCATGCGAGGTGCCTTCAATAAGTTTCCAGACTTTTTGTACAAGTATTTAAAACTTTTGTAGACTCTTGAAACTTCAGTGTGTTACTGCGACACATTTTATGGGATGACTGACCAATTTTTTTGCGTTTTCGGATTCAAATGAACAGCTATAGTAGAAATTGGCACATAACCTACTAAAGCCTGATTGTCACAGCTGGTGAATTAAAAAAAATGAAATCTAGACGTAAGGACACTTTAGAAGAATGATATGCAAGCTAAATCTGTTTTAAGATGGAAGAAAAATGCCACGGGAAAATCTAGAATGATTTAGGTTGCTCATGGACCATCTTGCGTGAATCGAACATCAGTTTTGAGCGGCATAAAAGACTCAAGAAGGGTAGAGAGTCTGTCAGGGATGATGAGACGTGTGAGTGGAGTAAAAGCAAAACGTCTAGAAAATTATTTAAGGCAATTTGTATATAGTAAAAATAACCGTAGGGCAATAAACGTTGGTTAACAGAGCTTCATTCAAATAATTTATGAATGCGCACGTCGAAAGTGAAACACTTGGAAAATGTCCAACTAATAGAGTGTTCTCGGTTGTCTTGTCCAACCTCACTAAAAGGTATTTTTTCGCCTTTTATTTTCTGGCGTTCATATTTTATCGTCCATTTCCAGACATCATCTGATATGGACGTTGATGTTTAGATGGATCGTTTTGGTTGTCCAACTTTTGGATTGACAGCCCACCCTCGTCGGATATTCAAAACCCAAACTGATCCATTAACCCTGTCAACGAACAGCTCATAAAATTGTTAAAAATATTGACATATTGTGAATGAATCGTGGACACAGTCTGAGTTCCGTCTCTTTGTAGGCTAGATAAAAGAATCACAAGCAAACACACACACACACACACACACACACACACACACACACACCACACCACACACACACACATATATATATATATATATATATCGATATATATATATATATATCGATATATAAATATATAAATTAGTAATTGAACGGTTCCATTATATTTTCCGATGCCGATACATTTACCAATTCCGATTCTTTATAAACCTCTAAATATTTAGCTATATCGTGAATATTTTCCCCGATTACATTAAAAAAAAAATACATTTTAAATGCGTATATATTTGCGCAGATATAAAAATACATTTGTGTGGGGAAGATCTATAGGTTTTAGTTTTACTAGTAGTTTAAATCCATAAATATTTACAATTTTTTCAGCAGTAACGACAGAGGAAGATTTTGTTTTAAACAAAAAATCAAATAAAAAAATGACAATTAAAAGAATCGTTTTTGTCATCGGGAAATAGGCAAATATTTTTCCGATTCTGCTATCAATTCCGATATTCCCAAAATGCCGATTCCGATTAAACGTTTTAGGTTTGGTTTGGATTGGTTTGGTTAGTTTTATGGCATATCAACCCTTTCAGTTTATTTAATGCCGAATCCAAAGATTTTAAAGAAAAAGTTTTTAATAGAATATATTTGTTTTTTAAAGTCGGTTTCTATTTAACCCATAGTTGGGACCCTAACAGGTACTGCCACTCCAGGTCAGAGTGGACCTGGGAGCAATGGAAATTAAAGGGTGGCTCCACATTCCCCAAAGCCCGCAAGCTGGGGCCTCACCACTGGATATACTTTAAGGTCATATCTAGGACCCTTAAACGTTTTAACACTAATATATATATATATATATATATATATATATATATATATATATATATATATATGTGTGTGTGTGTGTGTGTGTGTGTGTGTGTGTGTGTGCGTGTTTGTGCGTGTGTGTGCGTGTGTATAATTTATATAATGTGAGTTAACCTGTGTCTTAATTATAATTTAAATAACACTATGAAAATATCACCTATAAAATAATTAATTACGTAATCAGGTAATCAATAAAAAAACAGATACATTTATTTCATTCCAATTGCACACATCTGAATTTTACTGGCTATATATATATATATATATATATATATATATATATATATATATATATATATATATATATATAATAGAAACGCCATTCGGTTCATTATATTTAATTTTCTATTACTTGAAATAGTTTTTGCGCGACGTAATCTCGGTGTGTCTACGCGGAGAACTGTACCATATCCTGTATTTAAAACTCAGAATTATAATCTCTTCGCAGATTTAAAGCAATTATAGCAGATCACCAATAGAAAATAGGGACTGATTAAGCGCATACATATATATATATATATATATATATATATGTATATATATATATATTGATACACAAATACACACACACATATATATATATATAAAGATATATACATGTATATCCGTATAAATATCCATATACGAGAGGCGTGCAATAAGTAATGCCCATGCAAACTTCCATTTGTCTGATCTAGCTGTAATTTTGCTTGTGCAATGATATATATCTCTACGGGTTATGTGGCAAATTACAGCTCTTAACTAATTGCGGTTTCTGTTTTACAGATGTTTGAACTGAGTCAGGTGTGAAATGGAGCCTGTTGAATGTCGAGCAGTGATCCGGTTTTTGTATTTGAAAGGATGCACACCACAGGAGACTTTTGATGAAATGAAAGAAACTTATGGTGATAATGCCCCATCATATGGCCTTGCAAAACGCTGGCATTGTGAATCAAAACATTGCCGGAAGTCTGTGGAAACAGCTCCCAGACCTGGCCGCCCCTCTCCTTCTGCCACTGATGAGGCATCTGTCCGTCAAGTTGAGGCTGCCGTTTTGGAAGATCGGCGCATTACTATTCGCCAAATAGCCCAAGATATCAAAATTAGTACAGGGTATGTGGAAACTATCATTCATGAACATTTACATATGCAAAGTGTCTGCCAGATGGATTCCCAGGTTGCTCACACCATTCCAGAAACAAGAACGTGTCGAGTGCTCGAGGATTAATTTAAGGATATGCCAAGAAGATGAGTCAATGTTTTTCAAAAGACTGCTTACACAGGATGAAACATGGGTCCATCACTATTATCCAGAGACCAAAGCCCAGTAAATGCGGTGGAAGCACTTGGACACTGCATCTTCAAAGAAGGCAAGGGTTCAGTACTCCGCTGGCACGGTCATGCTCACAGACTTTTGGGACCAGGACGGAGTAGTGATGACAGATTTCCTGGCAAAGGGTACCACAAATACAGGAGCCTATTATGCTTCACTTTTGAGGAAATTAAGAGAAGCTATCAAAATCAAGAGGTGGGGCAAGATCAGCAAAGGTACCGTCCTCCTGCAGGACAACGCTCCGGTCCACAACTCGCATGTCGCCAGATTAGAAGCACGGGCGTGTGGTTATGAAATCCTCCTCCATCTTCCCTACTCTCCTGACCTTGCACCCTCTGACTTTCACCTCTTCCCGGCCATGAAGTTGTTTTTGAAAAGAAAACCTTTCTCAGATGATGCAGCCTTGATTTCTGAAGTCACATCGTAGTTGGAGGACAAACCTGGGGTGTTCTACAAAAACAGTCTCCATAGCTGCATCAAACAATGGGTGAAATGCATAACTTTGGGTGATTCCTATGTAGAAAAAGACTAATAACTGTGGCAAGTTTCGTTGCCCTCTTGCAATGGGAAGTGGGCCAGGGGCATTACTTATTGCATGTCCCTCGAATATATATATATATATATATATATATGTATATATATATATATATATATATGTGTGTGTGTGTGTGTGTGTGTGTGTGAATGTATGTATGTATATGCGTTTATTTGTGATATACATACATTATATATATATATAAATATATATATATATTTATATATATAATGTATGTATATCACAAATAAACGCATATACATATATACATTTACACACACTCACACACACAAACACACACACACACATATATATATATACATATATATATGCATACATTCATATATATGTATTAATAGAGACTTGTTTGTAATATAAGGAGTTTTACTGGGTTCGTATAATTTAGTAAATATTCATATACCAATAAGAGAGATGACTTAAAATGTAAGCTACAAAATAATCATATTTCATAATTGAGTATTAATAAAATGTATTAACAAAACCAAGACTTCAAAAAAGGAATTGATAGCAACAAAAAGTGTATTTTATTGTAAGTTACAATTGTTTCAATACCAGTTGGACAATGTCAATCATTATCGCGTATGAAAATTTTCACATAACAAGCATTTCTTCAGACTTCTTGAATAAAAATAAAAACCTTTGACAATAGAACATTGCTGAAAGAGAATTCCCTTAACGAAAATGAAGCATGTGAAAACATTTACCCTGGGGGCATCCTCCGTCAAAAGCCTATTCAAATATTAATATATGTATAAATGTATATATTTATGTATTTGTGCATGAATATACACATATATACACACACACACACCCACACGCGCACACACACACACACACATATATATATATATATATATGCATGTATATATATACATATATATATATACGTATATTTATATGGATATGTATGTGTAAGTTTGTATCCGTACCTCAAAGGACAGGTGTGCGTCAGGGACATTATATGACACCTGCAAATGTGAAAAGGTTTTTTACAAAATATATATAAAAGAATAGGAAGTAATGACGTAATTTGAAAAAAAGTATCACGTTTATGTAATTTACAGATGTACTTGATTAGATCTCATTTTCTGTCTTTTATATAGATTACAGGACATTCAGAAATATCCTTAGAAAATTATAGACACACCTGAAACCGAGACTGACATACCAATCTACTTATCTCTTTATCAATATATATATATATATGGATACTTTGTTATTTTGTTTAGGTATATACAAATAAATACACACCCACACACACACACACACACACACACACACACACGAATAGGTATATTCATATGAATAATATATATATAATATACATAATGTATTAATATATATATATATATAAAACAAAATGTTTAAATATTTATTATAACATACTATATACATATATATGTATATATATATATATAAATACATACATATATATATATATATATATATATATATATACATATATATACAAGAGATGGAGGGGGTTATATATATTGTACACATTTACACTTATATATGTATCGCGTGTAATTTCATATATATATATATATATATATATATATATATATATATATATATATATATATATATATATGCATCAACCTATTTACGTACGGGTGTAGTGAAAAATTTGGTAAGTTATCATGTAGAACTGCGCTAATTTTTTATACTGTATTTATATTTATTATAATTGCTATATTGTATGTACACACACATATTTATATATATATATATATATACATATATATATGTGTGTGTGCGTGTGTAAGAAAAAGAGAAAATAGATTGAGTTTTGTTAAAATATCAATAGACTTTACTATAATTGTTAAGTAAGGAGTACTGTTTTGGTCAATTCATCTGTACATATAGGTTTATTATTACACAAATACGTACAAACAACCTCCAAAAAAGTTTAGCTTCATTTTATGCGAAGTTGATTATTTTACACGAGGTGTAACTAGACGGCAAATGTCTACTCTTGTCAATGAAACCATGGAAATCTCTTGAATTTACAAGGAATGATGTATTTTATATAGCATATTTACATTCATTCATATATATATGAATAAATGATTTAATGTATATATATTAAGATAATTATATATATATATATATAATTAATGAATCTACAAAATTAAAATATTTTTATTTTGTTATCAATTTTCAAGACTGCTTAATACTTGAGTAAAGCTTATAGTAATTAACACACACACACACACACACAAATACACACACATACACAGACACACACTCACACACACGCATATATATATATATATATATATATATATATATATATATATATATATATATATATATATATATATATATCAATTAAGCTACACAATAATTTTCGCGTTTCCCCTATGTAGTGAACGTTAGAAACATTCTAGACTGACGATTCACCACGGGAATGAAATGCGGAATTTCTGTGTAACTTAATGCTATATATATCTTTGTAAATTACCATATATATATATATATATATATATATATATATATATATATATATATATATATATATATGGTAATTTATATATATATATATATATATGTATATATATATATATATATATATATATATATATATACACGGTCTTTCGAATAAGTTGAATAATTAAGCTTCGTTTGATGCGAAAACTTCGGAATTCCGAACATTTAATGATCCCTTCCAGATAAGCTCTAGAACCGACTATCAGAGCGGGATGATGGCGAAGAAATCAAACGTTGTTTTTCTTTGGGTCGACCATGCCACCTTCTTATCCAAATCCAAACGAAGGTCAAACTAGTTTTTTTTTTGTTTACTTTTTTTGCGTCTGTATTTTTGTTATTTTATCCCCCCCCCCGTCGTTTAGTAGTTTAGTCTTTTCATTCCTTCTTAAACGTTCTCTCTATTTCTGCGCCCTCTCTTTTTTTCTCTTTATTTAACACATTAGAAAATTCATTTTGCGGTTGAGGGGGGGGGCCTAAAGTTACCTTTGTTAACGGGAACAAATAGTCCTGTTGACGCTTCTTGTAAATATCGAGCGGTCAGTTAGGAAGGGTAAACAGACAGGTCGCTCTTTTATTTGCCGGCCGGATTAGGCGTGCGTGTCAAAGGCCAATATACCGTCAGCGCACTACAGGTAACTTTCGACCTGGTTCTTTATCCGACGTCAAATACTGAAAACAATGAATGTAAGTAAGATGTTCAGGAATTATTTAGATGTTGATTGATAATGTTGAATATTTTGACTACTATTCTCATCTTGGATGTTATCGCCACAATATTTTGATCGTAACCTCCAAACTTCTTCAGGTGTGCCTTGTTGTCTTCGGAATACAGACAGACTTCAGGTGTGCCTTGTCATCTTCAGTCTTTGACAGACTACGGATACTCACTACGTGTGAAATTTTTGTGACAGGAGGTGCGCAATCTCCAATCACACCTCTCCTTAGTCGATATTGCTTAATACCAGTGGACAGTGACGTGTGTACAGGACGACTGGAAACAAATGGCGAGATAAGCGGAGAGTACATACAGCACATAGAATTTCCAAATGGTTACCCAACTGGTACTAACCAGGCTCAACGTTGCTTAACTTAGATGATCTGACGAGAACCGGTGTGTCAACGCGATTATGCCGTATCTTCGGAATATCTATCTATCTACCTATCTCTCTCCCCCTCTCCCTCTAAATATATATATATATATATATATATATATATATATATATATATATATAGAGAGAGAGAGAGAGAGAGAGAGAGAGAGAGATAGAGATAGAGAGTGTAAGAATAAAATAAAATTACTTACCTGAGGTTTATATCTGAACATGGCTTGAAGGATGAAGATCAACCTTCCTATATGGAGAAAATTAAGGATCTCGTTCGAAATTGCGTATAAATCTCCGTGGTCGGCATAGAGGATCTCGATTTTGACAATATATACATAAAGAAGGTTGAAAGTTACATCTGTTGGAACCGTATGATAATGTTTGTATTTACTTGCCTCCCCACGATGGCAGAGTCAGACACAAGGTCGATTTTTATTTTAGGGAAAATTCAGCTCCCGTAAAAAGGCATTCTGGATAGAAACAAACATGAAAATAGCATCATTCATGAAGGATTTCTCCTTCACTTAGCGAGGACAGAGAAGGTGAAGTGTAACAGCAGAACAGATACTACACTCTGATATCACGTGTATATAAACATGAGCATTAAGGTATTAAAAAAAACACAAAAATCACCTCTCTATTTTCCCTGCCAG
>NC_136507.1:91570044-91640044 GCF_053919585.1 Euprymna scolopes
TCGTACAATTTTTATCGACGCAACTTATAGTCTTGATATTTTAAAAGCTATAAATATTCATTATTTTATCGTTAGCACAAACAATGGGAAAGTAGGTTTTCAAAAAACAAAAACAAATAATAAACAAAGAAATAAAATTAAAATAAATTAAAGCATTTGTTTTTAGAATATTTTTTTTTTCAAATTCCGATGGCGTTTCCGATATCTCCAAAAGTTCGGATTTTTCCGATATCAAATTTTAATTAATCGTCCCAACGCTATTACTAACTGCATTTTTAGGAGGTTCGTTAGTTTCTTATATACCAACCTTACATTTTTTCTCTCGTGAAATTACACGATTATAATCAGATGGTATTTATTTGCTCCCCCACTGACCAAATTAGGCACAAGGCCGTTTTTAATGTGAGGTAAAAACCAGCTCCCCTAAAAGTAGGCAAAAAGGGGGCACTCTGGTTACCAAAAATAATAATTGTCCCAGTATAGAGGGTTTTCCCTCCATTGACTGGTACAAATTATCTTAAGCGCAGCATCTGCCGGAACAGATGGTATTTATTTGCTCCCCCACTGAGCAAATTAGGCACAAGGCCGCTTTTAATGTGAGGTAAAAACCAGCTCACCTAAAAGTAGGCAAAAAGGGGGCACTCTGGTTACCAAAAATAATAATTGTCCCAGTATAGAGGGCCTCCCCTCCACTGACTGGTACAAATTATCTTAAGTGCAGCATCTGCCGGAACAGATGGTATTTATTTGCTCCCCCACTGAGCAAATTAGGCACAAGGCCGCTTTTAATGTGAGGTAAAAACCAGCTCCCCTAAAAGTAGGCAAAAAGGGGGCACTCTGGTTACCAAAAATAATAATTGTCCCAGTATAGAGGGCCTCCCCTCCACTGACTGGTACAAATTATCTTAAGTGCAGCATCTGCCGGAACAGATGGTATTTATTTGCTCCCCCACTGAGCAAATTAGGCACAAGGCCGTTTTTAATGTGAGGTAAAAACCAGCTCCCCTAAAAGTAGGCAAAAAGGGGGCACTCTGGTTGCCAAAAATAATAATTGTCCCAGTATAGAGGGTTTCCCCTCCATTGACTGGTACAAATTATCTTAAGTGCAGTATCTGCCGGAACAGATACTACACTTTGATCTTGTCGCCCGGACCCCCAAGGGGTTTTTTATTTATTTAAATGCTGCCCACATCAGCATTATGTGGCACAAGGCCGGAAAGTGGGAACCCCGCAGGCTCCCCTAAAGGAGGGGCACTCCTGCAATTTTAAAAATTGCCTGAGTAACCCCGTCGGCATTCCCCGGTCAGGGCGCCTCAGGCAGCAAGCAATAAACTTGCCCCACCGGAAAGCCCAGTGGCAAGGCCTGGGAGGGTGGACCTCCTAGGTATTACCCAGGCGGTTCCCAGTATAGAGGGTTTCCCCTCCATTGACTGGTACAAATTATCTTAAGTGCAGCATCTGAAGAACAGATGGTATTTATTTGCTCCCCCACCGAGCAAATTAGGCACAAGGCCGATTTTTAATGTGAGGAGTGAAGGGAGGGGGAAGGGAAAAAGGGGACCAGCTCCCGAGAGGTGGGAAATGGGAGCTGGTTAATGGTCAGGCATGTGGGGTTGCCCCCACATCTGGTCTTTGCTAGTCATAGCTAGTCATAGCTTGCAGTATCTGCCGGAACAGATACTACACTTTGATCTTGTCGCCCGGACCCCCGAGGGGGTTTGGGCCGTACACGATTATAATCAGATTGGTCTTCTTTTGACAACAACATGAAGAGCATCTTTTAACATTGCTGATGAGGCTAGTAGCGCATACTCTTTACCGAATATGTCTATCGCCATTTTGCTAATAGGTGGCGTTGATACTTCGCCTTCCTACAATCTTTTTCTTCCTGCCTTTCTCTCTATCTTTTTCGTTTCTTTTCCGGGTCCTCTAACGTCAGACAAGTAGGCCACACAAACACCTACGCACATACATCTACATATATTTACGGATCTATAAGAAAAGTTTCCCGCATCACACCGACAATCTGTTTGATGTCAATAAGAACCCTTGACCTCCTGTCGCTGAGCGTGACTCGCGCCTTACCCCCAATAGAACCGACGGTGATATCTTCTTCTTCTTCCTCTTCTTCTATTACATTTTCTATCAGACTACTACTACTACTACTACTACTACTACTACTACTACTACTACTACTACTGCTACCACCACTACTACTACTACATACAAATACACACATAAATATATACATAAATATCTATATGTATATACACATGCATATGTAAAAAAATATGTACGCAGAAAGTTGATATAATTCCGATTCATAACGCTTAAAATCAAAATTAAAAAAGAAAATATAATAAAAAATAAAATATAGACGTACAGAAAATACAAGAGCAGAGAAAATGAGTAACGTAAGATCCTTAGCAATAATCTTGGGAAGCCACGTGTGTGTAATCATGATGAAGCCTCAATAAACCAGGTTTGAAATATCTATTCATTTTACATAACCTATTAGTTTTGTAAAATTTGTCGCGTATATATTTTCATTCATCCCTAGTCTTATTTTAATTTAATTACAGAGATTGGTCTGTTTATAATCTCTGTCTCGTATATATATATATATATATATATATATATATATATATATATATATATATATATATATATATATATATGTACATATATATACATATATATATATATATATATATATATATTGATTAAATAAAATTCATTAAATAAAATATACGTTTTTGTCTATTCATTCTATTTTTGGTACTTTCGAAATTCTGAATCGGTCTTCACTTCTGGCAGTTACTGGCTGAGGTAATCGACATAATTGTCGTCCGTTCTAGTACTTTAATGAAATATGCCTAAGAAAAAAAAACAAAAAAACGTTGTCTATATATATATATATATATAATTGAGAGTTCGACTGATATTTTCATGAATTTCTCCTACGTATATTATCCTAATATTAAAGTTTCGTATCGAAAACGTGTTTGTCGAATGTTTTCTTAAGTAATCAAATTTTGTTTATTTCATCCATTTTTTTCCCAATCTTTTCATAATTATTTTCATCCTGCAATTGCCAATTCTATCAACACTTTTCATTTAGTTAGTTATGGTTAGTAACACATATTATATATACATATATATATATATATATATATATATATATATATATATATATATATATATTGTGTGTGTGTGTGAGCGCATTCATGTGTGTATATGTTCGAAGGAACTGTAACCAAAAGGAAAACAATTTTATATTTTTATTTCCAAGTTTTTTGTGCAAACATAATACAGATAGATTTCTCTCGTCTTTTCTCCTCGTACAAACACACACGCACGCACACACACGCACACACACACACACACACACACACACATATATATATATATATATATATATATATATATATATATATATGCCTATGAGTGTGTTTACATGGGGCTTATTTCTGAAAAAAAAAATTCATACATGCTTTTTAAATCTTAAAGTGGTTAATGTCAGCAAGCGGAAAATCTGTTTACATAAAAAGTGGTTGAAACAATTTTGAAACTCGTTCGAATGAAAATTAGCAATGGATCGCGGAAGTGCATATTATTTCTACATTTTAAGGGAAAGATACTTAAAGAGCAGTCACGAAATACTATCTTAGAAAAATAAGAATTATTTTGCTTCTCATAAGAGGGTCAACAAGAACTTCGTGACACACACACGCATACACTCAAACACACGCACATACATACAAACACACACACACACACACACACACACATATATATATATATATATATATATATATATATATATATATATATGAATTTCATACATGAGAAGTCAAGAAATATAATATTAAGAAAATAGATAAAAAAAGATGTTGGTAAAAAGCTCAACCAGAGCTTCTGAACATGCTGTAATGTATCTATGTGTGACCTGGTAAGGCCACAGGGGAAAATACCAAACAACAAAAAAAAAAAAATTAGCACAATTCATCCTAAAGCAGCAAAACTGATGTTGGCCTAGAAGACCCTATATATACAATATATAAAGTTAAATGTAGACATATTTTATTAGTTCGAAAATATAGTTCTTTTTTAGCAACTATCAGAGAATTTTAGCCATAGAATAGTATTATGATGTTCAAAAAGTCTGCAAATTTTCATGTAGATTCGTACCATAGAACCAAAGATATGGGCATTTCAATCTTCAATTTAACTACGAGCATACTCATAAATATTTTTATCTATATATAGCACGTTTTTTGACAATTTTGTAAGTTCCAAATTCTAGCGACTTTTGATCAAAATAAAACAAATAAAAGTTTGTTGAAAAAAGAATGACCTGAATTGTGTAATAGGCTATGTGAAATTTTCCCTTAAGATCGCATATTAAGGGAACCATTTATTATCCAGAACCTATTTTTGGCACTTTTTACAGCTATAAAATGTTTCAATCATACGAGAGGCGTGCAATAAGTAATGCTCCACTTCATTCATTATAAGCCCTCTTCATTCATTATAATTTTTTTCATACAATTGTTTCATCCTTATATTTATTGCTTACGACGTAACTAAATTATCTTTCCATTTGTCCATCTATCTAGCTAGCTATATTCTATTATTTCTGCTGGTTTCAATATGCCACGTTTCGGGGTCATCTTTCGCTTATTGGACCTTCCTTTCCTTTGATCATCCTCAACTGAGATGTATGTACATCTGTTTCTCTAAATTTTCATTTAACATATCCATACAATCATAATGCAAGGTGTTCCAGAAGTCTTGGACAAACATCAACTCTTTCTATCTACTGGACTATATATATTAAATGAAAGTGACATGATTTTAAAGCAAAATTAATCTAGTTTAAGTTTATATATATATATATATATATATATATATATATATATATATATATATATATGAACAAATGATTAATAAAACATGATAAAAGACATCTTGAAAAAGAGTTAAAAACATATTTAATTTTAAAAAAGGAAGCACAAGATAAGTGGAGAGTCCTTAATCCGCGGAGTTTCGAAGAAATACTCGCCTTCTTATCAGAGGGCAGAAATTAGCAAAATGCAGGATCGGATTTTGCATATAAAAGTATTTAATGAAACTACAAGTAAGTCACAGATCTTACTTGGTTAAAAAAAAAAGGTGAGGTTAGGGGAATAGGAGGTAAAAGAAAAATGATAAAAAGATTTCACATTTATATATATATATATATATATATATATATATATATATATATATATAGTTATGTATATAGTTATATATATTAATATATATATAGTCATCCACAGGCAGACCATTTCACCGTATCAGTCTTTGTTGCAGTAAGACAAAAGGAGATGTATCTAGAAAAGTACGTCTTTTATGTCTGCGTCTTTGAAAATGTATTGTCCGGAAACGGCTACCCTGAATGGCACTCGAGCTGTGTTCCCTTGTCGCAATTAATTGTCCTTGACTACCCCGGTGTGAAACACGAACTTTTCTTGTGCAGACGATTACTTGAGCGTCGACGATTACGCTGTGATCTCATTTTGAAAAAGACAATCAGTGGCCATCACTATATAGGTTAGTGCCTCTTATTCAACCCTGCACCAAAAAGAGGTCTACGCGAACACCACAAGCAACTATTTTAACACCGATTTCGACTGAACTGGAGGAGCGGCGCATTTTCGGTCGGCATCCTGGGACATTGAAATAGACTTCGCAGGGCGGAAATAATTGTCCCTACAACGCAACAATTAACGTTATTTTGCACAGGTGCTGGTCTATTGTACGCTCTTCTGTGTAAATTTTTACGACCGTTCCTTACACGGTGACTGCAGTAGCTATTTATTAGCTTCCCACTGCAGTAATATGTTATACAATATTGGAAGATGGAGAATGCCAGGTCAGAATCCCGAAAGAAGGAACACTCTGATCTAGCAAAAATTTCCTGGGCTGCCTATTCAGCATTTCTCAGTAGGTACGCCCCAGGCAGTAAGCTTTGATCTTGAGTTTGAAACTGTATCAGATTAGGCGATTTTTAAATCGGAATCAGCAATTGTATCGAAATTGATATTCTTGAACAGAATTAGTAACTGTCTCGGAACCGAGGAAAATATTTGAATCGTCCTAGTATTTGTATTCGAAATTCTATTAATTTAAATATTAGTACTTGGCTGCCTACTAAAAACGGTCTTCGAATATCTAATGTCTCTTTGTATTGAGGTTTGTCAATAGAACCCAGCATAAGGATACTTTTCCCTACAAGTAGACCTCGATTAAATATTCAAAATAATATAGTATTGTCGGCACAAGTAAGATTTCCTCGGTATGGCCAACCCGTACTGGCTTTGATGAGGGATGGTGCAATTTTTCCAGGTGATGTTAACTAAAGTAACTCCACCAGACTAAATTAATTTTTGTCCTGGAATTCGATAAGACCAAAAGATAACACGAAAGATATACTATTAGGGGATGGACAAAGTAAAATAGAAGCACACACACACACACACACACACACACTATATATATATATATATTTATCGATCGATCTATATATCTATCTATACATATCTATATCTATCTATCTATATATACACACACACACACACACACACACACACATATATATATATATTATATATATATATATTGATTCGCAAAGGCGAACAGGGTCCAACACCGCACTGTGACATGTGGAAAATTATGCCTATCTTACGTTGGCTTCAAAAGTCATTCGCGAAAATGTGCAAAACCTGTATTGCACCCCAATAACGACACTGCAAGCAAAGCGGTTCGAGTGTGCCAATTATTTGGCAAAAATTTTCTGCGAACAAATCCAATTAGAGGATGACGTAGTAAAAGGTACAGAGGACAGTAAATAAAGGAAGTGGTCGCGCTCGAAACCGAGAGGATAGCCACAATATATATATATATATATATATATATATATATATATATATATATATATATATATAGGAAAAAGGGTCTTTTTTTAAAAAGAAAATCCCATTTCTTTTTTTTTTTTTTTCATATTTTTGTGTATTTCATCTATTACCACCTCTGTTTGACATTTCTGTTTCTCTTTAATCTGCTCCCCTCCACCGCTTCACATTCCTGGGGGACAGAAAATGCAAGTAAGGGCATGTGACGATGAACAATCTTTGTTTACACAGAGGGCCTTCTGATTGGCCACTGATAACACACCAAAAAAGTGGTTTCTCATGGTTCCCAGGATATGACATTGCTCGCCACAAGATTTTTCGTATGGTTATTTTTAACTTTATTTTCATTGCGTATGTTTTTCGAGGGGGGGTGTTTTCCCCTCGCTAATTTTCAACATCTGAAATAGTGTCTAAAAAAGTAAAAGGAATGGGATCACAAAAACTGTATTTTAATTCTTAACAAAAAATATTACATTCTTTCCACATCAACGTTTCCCCATTCCCTTGGCTTATATATATTTTTTATCATTGGGCACCACGGTTCTAATTTACGGCATAAACGATCCCCCTGGGATAACCCTCAGCTCGATAGTTTCGACTCTCTTGATAGCTTCCACATTTTTAAAATGCGTCTTCTTTAGGATAGATTTGAGCATAAGAAAAACAAAAAAAAGTAACATGGGACAAAGCCAGATGATTTCGTAGGTTTTTCGATATTTTTATATAAAACTCCTCCTGTCTCCAAGTTTACGGTAAACCCTTTAGGCTGTCAAACATCATATGACGTAACAGCTAAATTATTTATTAGCGACGATTTTCGAATACCAAATTCATTTTCAGATTACTCATAAAATCAGTAAAAGATTATTCTATTAAACATGACTAGCTGAACGTCCGGCGTTGCCCGGTCGTGCAATACACTTAAACATGACATTTTAATTCGTACAAATTGAATTAACGAATCAATCCTGTATTGATTATTATATATTATGCGGAATAATTTTCCCGGTGAACTAATTCGCAAAAAAAAAAATAAATAAAAAATAATAATGATAATGTTGTCCATTAAATTCCGCCTGTGTGTGTTTACAATATCTCGCTAACATATTTGGGCTTGACAGCCTTAAAAAAAGTGTTCTTCTCTCATAGATAAAAAGCATTTTTACAGGGGAATATTTTACGTTATACCAGCCAAGGTGACACCGATGTAACGTAGTGTATTTCCCTGTAAAAAATATTTTATCTATAAGAGAAGATAGACTTTTAAAGATCGGATTTTTTTTTTGATTTTCCACACATGTAGGATAAATTTCTGTACGAAACATATCTAAGAACTCTGCCAGACATATAAATTACCTTTGTGTGAAATTTGCAAAAGACAGACTCAGCCGTTTCGGAACCTATGAGGAATAAATTCACATACATAAAGTGACTTTTACATAATAGTAGAGATTTGGTTTGCTTTTTTTGTGTCACGGCATATCAACACTTCCGGTTATTTAATGCGGAACCCAGCAATTTCGAACAAAGACTTTTTACGCTTGAACTTCTGTATATCTTCAAGTATTTGTTCCTGGTGTTTAGTCCAGTTGTTTGGAAAAGGAAAGTTGTTATTTCTATTTTTGATTTTGCGGTACATGATTGAGTTTTGCAAAGAGAATGGAAAAAAATAACATAAATGTTTTGTGCATTTTGGTCAAAAAACCAGGTAGCCTATATCTTCAGACAGTCTAATCTGATAGGACCAGAAACTGGAGACGAAATAGATTCTATTAAAATAGTATATGTAGAAAAGCGATGTTCCGCTTGGCCAGATAATTGGAAATGTGGAACAGGTGCATTGTCGCGGTGAAAAAAATGGGTAAATGATAATACATCTAAAAAAATGGTTGAAGAACTAATTATAAACTTATATTCGCTGGATATCGCATTCGATGTTAATACAATCGACTAATCTGTTTTTCCCCACGACTTCATTAAGCTTAACCAGTCCCGTTTTTTAGTAGACATGCGCTGCTGATGTTGTTGTTGTTGTTGTTGTTGCTGTTATTGCTGTTATTGCTGTTGTTGTTGTTGTTGTTGTTGTTGTTGTTGTTGTTGTTGTGAGCATTTGTAAGTAAGCAAACTGAAATGTTTACATAAGTCGATAGAAGGGCGTCATTTATCATTTTCTGGGGAGATGCGGATCTGTATTTAAAATGTCCGTATATTCCTAAGTGTAAAATTGCAGGAGTGCCTCATGGACATGGGAAAGTTCAAATGATGGGAAAATAATTTTTTAAGGACTATCTCCAGTACTTACACACACACACACACACACACACACACACACACACACACACACACGCGCATGGATACACATGCATACATGCATATATATATATATATATATATATATATATATATATACGCATGTATGCATACTCATAAATAGGGTATATCAACCTTTTTTGAAATTTTTCTTGTTTAGCTCCCTCCCCACGCAGGCAGAGTTTGACATAAGGTCAGTTTTAATGTGAGGGGAAACCAAAAATAAGCACTCTGGTTAGTAACAATAATAAAAAATGTATAAGTTATGAGGAATTTCTCCTCCAATTAACCGAGACCAAAAAAGTGTAGGGCAACATCAGAACTGATACTAACCTTTGATCTTGACCTTAAGGCCAAGAGAGAAAGAAAGGTCCGAATTATTTAATACTGAATTCAGTAATTTAAGCAAAATGGTGTCGTGTTTTTAAGTTCTTCATGTTTTCTAATATTTATTCATAATTTTTGGTTTGGTTGTTTTGTAGAGAAACATTGTTATTTTTTTTTGTTTTTGACTTTGCAGAACATGTTTGAGTTTTGCAAAAAGAAAGCAAAAACATTAACATCAATGTTCGATGTATTTTAGGTAAAACAGCTAATATCTTTAGACAGCCTGATTAAGTAGAATCAGGTATCATGAAGGAATGGTTGAGAGAGAAAGGGAGAGAGATAGAGAGAGATAGAAAGAGAGAGAGAGAGGAAAAAGAGAGAGGGGGGGGAGTTGACACTATATACCAACATACAAAGAAAGAAAGACGGGTAGAATAAAAGAAAGAGTAAAAAGAAAATAGAAAAGGAAAATAGTTACGGTTATTTTGTAAATGACTCTGAATAGTCGAGTATGCCAAAATTTACGAAACAAAAAGAATGCAATACAGAAGAAAAAAGAAAAATGTTATAATAAACTGATGATATCTTATGTATTTGAATATTCTATAGTTGGCATTGGTTTCCCCGATATTTTTTTTAGTCAGAATTATTTCTAGACATCAGGTATTACAGCGGTGATCACGTGAAAGGGAATGTGAATTTAGTGAACGAACTGGATTCGAACGTGAAACACCCAGGTAATCGCCTCATGCCTTTAACCACTAACAATCGTCACCTCCAACGATGAACCGATTAAAGTCTTATATGAACAGATAGTATAAAGAAAAGATAACGAGAGAGAGAGAGAGAGAGAGAGAGAGAGAGAGAGAGACCAAAGTAAGAAAGTGATATCTGACTGATCAAACTCCCGGATAAGGAATATTCATACAAAAATAAAAGACGAAAGAAAGAGGAAAAAGATGGAAAATATTTTTACTTGTTTTGACTTATAAGAAGAATATAAAGACGGAGAATAATCCTCTCGTTATGATAGATTGTGGAACAATAAGTTTATAATAGTCTTACTCATTGAATCAATAATGATCCCGTATGTTTAAGTGGAGTTTTAATTTTGATGCGTGATTATTCGTTAATTGTAAAAAAGAAAGACAAAGCTGCAGAAATAAAATTATAGCTATTCCAATAGACGTTCTTGGCCTTCGGGACAAGATCAAAGTGTAGTATCTATCTTCACATACTGAACTTAAATTTCTTGTTTTCTGTCAGTTGAAGATAAGCGGACGGGTCACATATTGGATGCGCACTGAAAAGGGTGTATAAAAATATATGGCAATAAAAAATGAGAATATAGAAATAATGAAATATAAAAAGCAAGATAGAAAGTCAGGTAATATAAGATGTCAGTAGAGAACTATTTTTCTCTCTTTTCCGAAAATCATATTTTTAACTTTCTCTGCAAGACGACATAATTTTTGCTTTTTGTCCAGTTTACAGAGAAACAGGGTTACAAGAACTTGAGACGAGAAAGCAATATTGATACTTATGGTCCTATCCTTCTTCGGCCTCGATTTCCAAAAGATCCGGACAGGCGGACACCTGTCGTCCGTCGGAAGGGATACTTCAAGTTTCCGTTCCAAAAAAACTACTTCCGGAGGTTCCCCCTTGGATAAACTTGTATAGCCTCTCCTTTTTCTCCTTCATCTTCTATGTTCAAGTCAAATTCGACAATCCTTAAGGATTGGGATCGGATCGTAGACCATCTGAGACCTACTTTTAAAAGTTCATGCATTCATAGACATATATATATATATATATATATATATATATATATATATTATTTGGAGGTCAAGAGAAGTGAATTAATCTATACTGGTCAATATGTCCACTCTTTCTCTCTCTCTCTCCCTCCTCTCTCTCCCTCTCTCTTTCTTTCTCTCTCAACCTTTCCTTCATAATACCAGGTTCTACCAAATCAGACTGCCTAAATATATTAGCTGCCTTACCTAAAATACACCGAACATTGATGTTTCTCCGTATCACAGCTCTTAAATATGTCTAGATCTGACAAGTGTCTTTATACCGCTGAGATCCAAACCCGCTTAAATCGTCAGACATTTTACGACCACATCAAAACGCTAGCGACGAAAAAATAGAAAATGTTTAGGTTTATATATTTTTGCATTCTTTTTATCTACTACCGGGAATACTCGATACCTTTACGAAGACTAATGAATACTAAATATCACTATTAGTGATTATATAGATTTAACTTTGGGGATGCGGGGTTGCAAGTACGTAAAACTATAAGTCACCATGCATTGTCGACCTCATGTCTTAAAACTTATGCAAATAATAAAACGCACATTTAATTTATCAATTCTTCACATGCGAAGGTCATTCCAAAAGGAAAGCCTCCTATTTTTTTACTGAAAAACTAAAACGCTGAAGGCGAGAGTATTACCATTTAAGCGAGCAACCGTTTATGCTCCAGAATTCATTGTTCTACATAGCCACTAGCATTCTAATACACTTGTGCCATCATCTTTTTATGCCTCTGTCGTAAAAGTTCCGAGCGCGCATTGTCACTCTCATCCCTGTCACTGCTTTGAAATCGAGGAGCCCATCTCCTTAGTGTGCTTTATAAACGTTCACCAGACCTCAGTGAATGTTTATCGGTTCAGTTCTCCTTATGCACCACGTCAATGACAGGAGTTGCTTTCACACTATCAAGACCTGCAACAAAGAGATTAAACTTTTAGGTCATGAATGCATAAGTTCAGTCATCATATCAGCGCAATTTGTAATCCGCTCTGATTCATTCGAGCGCAATAAAAATAGGAGACATTACTTTTGGAACGTCCTCTGTATGTTTATACTTTTGCTTTTTAGGGAGTGACAAAATTAGATACCATGCCATTTTATAATGCTGGTGAAATCCAGCTCCCCAAAAGAGGCAGTCTGGATTAAAATGAAAATAATTGTAACCTCTAATAATGAGAGTGTCTCAATCGATAGGTAATAAGCCCTCCCCTCTTTAAAAAGTAGTAAGTAATACCTCTTCAGAAGGAAAAGGTGTTATTCGTTGATCCTTGTCCGAAGCCGGAAATATGTATGTGTTTAATACGAGCATAACCTTTCTAACGAAGCAGCTTTCTAATTATATCGTTTTTTTTTTCTATTTGATAGATTGTTGAATGAAAAAGAAAAGAGGCCCTTCATCGACGAGGCCGAACGGCTTCGTCTGCAACACAAAAAGGATTACCCTGACTACAAGTACCAGCCGAGGCGCCGCAAGCCCCTGAAGGGGGCTGGGAGTAGCGGGTCGTCCGGTGTAGACGGCCAGCACCACATGCCCCCGGGAATGATCCTGAAGGGCCTACAGAACTCCTCGCCCTCGCCGATGAGTGATGGCGACTCCAGCAACTGCTCCAGTCCTAACAACGGCTCCCACGGTCCACCGACACCACCCACGACACCGAACCAACAGGAACTCATCAAATGCATGACCGATCGCTCGCGCATGAGACAATCTATGGGTAAGTGTATAATTGAGATAAGGTTGTATATCGCGAGCACACACATACTCACACACATACAAGCATACACACACACATACACACACACATACAATCAGGCACGCACGTCCACTAAGTGCATTGTTAACAACATGAATGCGTTAACTGTGGTACAAATCGCAACTTGAGTCTAATTAAGCATCTAGAATTAATTGCTTAAAGATATATTAGTTTCGGAATTACATATTTTTTTAATTACATTTTCACCCCAAACAAGGCACATTGCCACTTTGGTGTAGGGGGCGACTATCAAGGGCAACAACTACTGGGGCACTATGTAGGGATTTGGGCAGCAAGATGTCTGTTCACGTTGCACTTGAACTTCTGCACGTCAGTACAGATAGGAAAGCAGGGGCCTGGAATGGAATTCCAAAGTCTAGCGGTTTTGGGGAAGAAACTACTGGAGTAGAAAGATCTTTTACATCTAGAGATCTCTACAGTGTGGGGGTGGGATTTTGCAGTCTGTCAGGTCTGTCGAGGGTGTTCACGTCGTGGGGGCACAAGTGCTTGCAGTTCGTTAGAGCATTCACCATTAAAATACTTGTAGAACAGGCAGAGGGATGCAAGGTTTCGTCGATGGGGCAGAGGCTGAACAAAAAGGGGTGATATATCGTAAAACAAACGTTTTTCAGACTTCTTGAGATTATGAATAATAATTTGGCATACTTGCATTAATTTAGTTACAATCATTATCTTTGTTCTCACAGCGTTGACTAAGCAAAGAGCCGGCTTTCTTCAGGTGCTACTTTTCTAACTCGGATATCTCTTGATAAAAATTAGAAATCCACCTAATAAAGGTTGGAAATCCTCATACCAAACTCGGTAATCTGTGCAAAATTTCATCGGCAACCTTCACTTAATCAACAATTCTACACAACTAGGTTTATCAGAACAAGAACAATGTATCCCCGTATATTAAACAAACGGTTTGAAATCCCACGTTATCGAAATAGACATGTAAATTCCCAAGATCTTTGAAGTCGGCAAATGGTTGAATTCAAAGTATTTTATGTATGAAATAAGGATTCTTAATTTAAAAATCTAATATATTTATTAATTTGTAAATTTTGTAAGTTTCTCTTTCACAATTTTATACTTTAATTTAAGTTACAGTTTAGAATATATAGCATGACCCCACCCTCATCCAAGTTAACAATGCTACAGCATTAATTAATGCATAATTGCATTATTAGTTAACGTCGGACAGTTTACGAAATGTCATATCTTAAGCTATTCTTTATGTAGACGCTTCAGCTAGCAATTGTTAGACCACAAGGCTAGCCAGAAGTTATTATTATTATTATTATTATTATTATTATTATTATTATTATTATTATTGAAGAAACTATTAAAGATATAGCAGATGAAAGCGACGTTGTCCACGAGTTGTTTCTACGGTTAATCAAATTTGAATTTACGATGTCAGCATTTTCAAGCTCATATGATAAAACATCATTACCATGCATTCCTGTCATTTTTTCCAAACTTTCTTTATGTGTGTGTTCTTTCAAATACAAAAAAAACCCTGATCACTGCATGCCACTCAACAGACTCCGTTTTACATATGACAATGTCTAAACACGTGTAAATCAGAAAGTACAATTATTTCGGAGCTGTAATTTGCAACACAATTCATAAATATATAAATCATCGCATATGCAAAAATTGCAGCTTGACCACACAACTGATGTCAAGGACATTACTTATTGGAGGTCCTACGTATGAAGAGTTAGAATCTAGCGGTTTTCTGGAAATGTTTTTTGTTGCGATTTCAATTTGTAACACTGCTCGTGACCTTCCCATATTCGTTTGAAGGAAACGCCTGATCAACAGGAAAACCGAATTTTCATCATGAAATCTTGGTAGGAGACGGTGACTAAAATGAAATTATCTGGTCACCGCAAGCTTCTTTTTACGTCGCTTTTATACAACACGGAACAAGAAAACATAGGGAACGCAGATAAATAATTAGTTAATAGTTTTTTTTTTCATGCGAATTAAATACAACATCTGATTGTGTGAGACGCTCCTGCATTCTAGCATGAACAGAAATATTGTAGTGAATAAACCAGGAGCCATTTCTATCAATTAGCACAAAAGCCAATAGGGTTTAGGCCATTTCTAAAGCAGCTTTTTCTCCTGTAGCTAGCCATGTGCGGTTCTAGGGTGTCCACCCTTCCAGGCTTGGATTTCTCTCTTGGGGAAGGGGTTAGGTTATTAATAATCGCTAAAGACGCCTCTACCAGGTGATGCCAACTGGGCTGCTGAAAAATTTCTTGCTGCCAGAGTGCTCACACTCGAGGAAGCTGTCTCTTCAAGGCCACTTTTGACCCTTGTCTCACATCTCATTGCGAGAGGGAGATGAACAAAATCATGTACACGTAACCCATAAAGTTCCCATGTAAAACAGGGAACACCTCCATCTCGCTAGCTATCTAAATTAATAAATATAAGTATTATAGAAAACTGTGTTGAGTTAACCTTTTTTAATTAGTATTTTGTTTGCACATTTCTTGTTTTGTTTTTGGACAGCACATAGAAAAATAAACATACTATAGCATCATCGAGTTATTGCACGTATTTGTTTTGATTCTTCTTGAAGATGAGGTCAACCTCGAAAATTTGTGAACTATACACCGCATTAACATTTTAGTGCGACACTTTCTTTAAAAATAATTTTGATAATAGAAAATTATTGAAATCTTTCAATATTCTTATTATTCCTTTTCCATAATCATCTCGTACCCAGTGGTGTTATTCTACTAGACTGCACTGTCATAGCCTTCAATGACAGGTCCTTTCACACTAGGCACAATGCCCCAAGATAACTACAATATCCTCTTCATAGTATAGTTGGGGTTGATTTTAAGAAATTACATTTGATGTGGTTTTGTACATTTATTTTCCTTCTCATGAAATTTAAATTAACAAAAAAATGTAATTTGTATTTTCTTACGTTCTTTGTAATTTCAGGCCAACACTCACAGCAGCACCCTATCGATTTCAGCCGCGTTGATCTCGCAGACGTCATGAGCCTGGAAAACATCGATGAACACGAATTAGATCAGTACCTGGCAATGAACCCTGGAGCCATGCACCCGCTACAACACAACGTCGCAGCAGCAGCGGCGGCAGCTGCAGCTGCAGCCGCTGCACAATCCGAAAGCAGCGGATATTCATGCTACACGCAGAACAATCCAACCTCAGTTTCAACTGCCCCGACCTGGACGACAAACTACCGATTATCGGCCGGCGCATGCGTCCAGCCGTACAATAACGGAAGTCCGACCAGCATTCCTTACGATTTGTCATCACAACAACAACAACAGCAGCAACAACAACAACAACAACAACAACAGCAACAACAACAACAGCAACAACAACAACAGCAGCAGCAACAACAACCACCACCAGCTCACCAGGGCACGAACGTACACCCAGGCCTTGTACCCAACATAGTACCCAACGGTTCCAACGCCGGTGCCAGTAGCAACAGTAACAGCCCGAACACTAACGTGAATGGTAACAGCGCCACTGGTCATCATCACAGAGGACCGGTCTACACGACGGCAGCCGAAAATGAATGCAAATTTCGCGAGCCCAACTCACCGGCTGCAATCAAGCTAGAACACCTGCAACCAGCTGCACCCCAGCTGCCCCAGCCGCCCCAGATACAGCAGCAGGCTTTACCTCATCACTTCCGGTGCGAGTCCTCCAAATATGACGACTATGACAGCAATTTGACGCGTTACTCAGTCAATGAGGAGCAGATCTATTCCGTACCGAATCACCAGCAAACATATTATTCAACCCCCAACGGGCCGAACGTCTCAAATCCATCACCACCGACCTACCAGTACCTTTCTATGGCCAGACAGACATTTAACCCGATTGTTGCTGCAGGTCCTGCGGAACAGCAATGGGAACGTTATACATGAAAAAGCCCATTGCATGAATAATAATTACAAAATAAACGCGTCTGTAAAAGAAGGAAATGAGTATTTGAGCAAGCTCGTGCTATAAGATTGTTTTTAGTAAGACTGTTGTATAGGGATGACACTCCCTCTCGTATGAAAGCGGCAGAAGAAAAAGTAAACATTCAAAATGCAAAGAAAAAAAAAAGGTACTGATCTCAACTTTTGAATGTCTCACGAAAGGATCTACGAGTGCGCACGCATGTCGACTTTTTTTGGTAGATCAGAGTCAGAATGAACCATGATGCTATCCAGCAACGATAGGCGACATAAATTTATCATTATTTTCTTATATATATGTGTCTTATATTTCACCTGGCACCATTACATCCAATTAAAGTTGCTATTTTTATAATGTTAATCATTGCCTGCTAGAATAGAATACCGGAAACGCTGTAGTGGGGATGACGGCATGTTCCCCTTTGATTCAACGTGTACATTTAACGGACAATCAACCCTACTTGGGTTATTTAAATATCTCTTGATCAATTTAATAGAAATAACTGAAATGAAAGTTTTACTATTATTATTATTATTATTATTATTATTATTATTATTATTATTATTATTATTATTATTATTATTATTTTATCTATAACGCTCGATGCGAACTATGTTTTCATGTTCCCATTTTGGAACGTTGTCAAATTGATACTTGTGCACTATTGCCACCGTGCTGAAATAATAACGTTATTATTTTGAAAGTCATTCTTAACATGGGGAGGAAAAGGGTGTTTTGTAACTATTCTGTGCTCCCACCTAACAATTTAATAAAAAGAAAATATCGTGAAGCTTGAATTTAACAGATAAAAACTATTTAAAAATAGTCCGGTGGCATAAGTGCGCAGGTACCGTCGAATCATGTAAAAAAAAATATCGTCTTATGAATGAAGGTCACTTTCAAAACTGATGTTAAATGCATCTGAACTGACTACTTGGGAAATTATTTTAAACTGCTTAAAAATGGTATTTAAAGCTAATTAGAGCGTGGCATATCAGTTGAAAAAGAAATATTCAAATGCACCACATTCGGGTGTAGTTCTAATAAGTTCGTTTTTTTTTTTAAATTTAAAAACAGGGAACTATTAATTATTTGCGAAAATCGATACTCACCATGTGAAATGTTTCTTAAGCATTTTAGTGTTCTCATACGGGCACGCTGCCAGGTGAAATGTTAGTGAACAGTTTTGGATTAACTATGGACAATTTTTTTTCTCTGGGAGAGGCTTCAGCATAAGAAAGTGAAGACTTATATATATATTTTTAAAGAATAATACAGGATTTTTTTCCTTCCAGATGATGAATGATATAAAAGAAAAAGGACAAAAAAGATTGACATAAACTGATTGCTACAAAAAAAGTGGCGTCCATTTTTGTCTTGATAAATTTTCAAAATGGCGTCCAGCAAAACGAAACAAACAAAAAAAAAATCACACACACAATTGAGGACAATACAACAAAAATAATAAATTAAATCACCCACAATTGGGTTAAGGAAAGACAGTTTTCTATTTAGAAAAATCATGAACACTAGTGCCTTAATTCTGACTCTTTAATCAGAATTTAAAACAAACTTAAATTAATTTTGATATCAATAAAAACATACATTTTATATTAAAATTATCTCAAACATTCGCCATGTGGCCTTAAGTTGGTTTAATCACGACAATTATATCATTAAAATTTGTAATATATTCGATTCTGGTCTGTCTTGACCGGAAAGCATTTTTTCATCTTCTTGTAGTAAAAAAAAAAAGAAATAATTTCAATCTTATTTTGTCTGTTTTTGTTTTGTTTTTTCTTTGTGTTTTTGAACTGCTTATCTAAAAAAAAAAAGATCTTTTATAAACAAGCAAAAGCTAAACAGAATTAAAAGGAGACAAAAATGATGGAAGAAAAAACACAAGTCTCATAGTGCAAATTCCGGATTTGGTATTTCTTTTCAGTTTTATAGGGTTTTGTATTAAAGGGTGTTTATTTTTATTTATTTTTTTATTTATTTTTACAAAGCGGCAAACTTTAAATTTAACTAAATCACAGAAAATATTTTCATTATAAAAATATGTAGTTTATTTAATCTTATGTGAATTCATTTTTAAAATGTATTACTTAAATATAATTTTGGGTATTTCGCACCACGCCTCGAGCGCTTATGGTGTTAATTAAGTCAACATTTCCAAACTCTACGCATAAACTTAGGCTGAATTTTTCAATAACGCGTCGAATGCTATCTTCCAAGTAGTCTATTATGTCTGGTTGGTTGGTTGGTTTTGTTTTACGGCGTATCAACCTTTTTCAGGTTATTTAATGCCGAATCTAGTGATTTTGAGGAACGATTTTTTAATGGAATATATATATATATATTTTTTAGTCGGATTCTATTTAACTCATAGTTGGGACCATAACAGGTACTACCGCTTCGGGTCAGAGTGGACCTGGGAGCAATGGCAATTAAATAGTGGCTCCACACTCCCCAAGGCCCAAGGCCCGCAAGCTGGGGCCTCACCATCGGATATAGTTTTAGGTCATATCCAAGTAGTCTGTTATGTCTGGTGTATCAGTATAGACATAGGCATATTACATATCACCCAAAAAATGAAATGAAGTTAAATCGCACGAACGAAGTGGACAGTTGCAGGTTCAATTTCGTCAATTTATTCGTTCATCATGTTTTTCTCGGTGAATTGATGGTATCGTGCTATGTGGAATGTGGCTCCGTCCAGCGGAAACCACGTGATGAATTGCCAAAGTAAGCCGAACTAAAAATAACTGATAGTTGCCAAATCTGAAGTTAAAGAAAATAAGTTCGCCGTTTCTAAATAAAACACTTGTATACGTTATTGCGTCATATTTTTTACTAGTGTGAAGAATACTAATACAATTATGACGAACAGATATTTAATATACTAAACTCCAAAAGACGAGGGAATGCTTGGGAGAACGATCTAAAAAAAAAAACTATAACAAATGCTATACTATGCACCTACTAATAAGGGAGAATGTAGTACTTGACCGCATATCATAAGAACATAAACCCTACAACACTATACCTTTGAATTGAGCATTGACAGTGGATTAGTCTAAAAATGGCAAAATCAATTGGACGTAGAACTAAAAGATAGTAATAGAATGACACATGGTGCATTTGTTAGAATCCTTGGACAATGCCAATCGTAAATTAATATTCTCCTGAAAGTTTAATGCTCAATCCGTAATGTTGGATAACACTCCAAATACAATTGCGAATGATGTATGACCTCTATCTTGTAATGGCTTGCGGAATAAGAGCATGCAAACCTCGTGAAGTAAACAAAGGGTTCCGTTCGAAATTTCGTACAGATTCCCGAGTTCGGCGGAACCATTCCCATGTTCGACAGGAGACACCTGAAGAAGGTAGGTTATGTCGAACGAAACGTTGTGCAGATGACACTTAAGGTCAGAACGATAATCCTAATAATCGAATAATGCTAATGATGAAACAGACTAATTTCATATCTCCAAGATGGTACAGTTTCAGTTTTCAACAAATATATATCAAACTTTCTCATATAGAAAAGCTTGTGATAATTAGTTATTTATAGTTATTTTTTGGAGGGAGGGTCCCTTGACAAAAGGAGGGTGAACCTGTAAATTCACCCTTGTCCGTTCGTCCGTTCGTCTGTCCGCACTTTTCTCAATAACTACGCCTTGGAATTTTTGGAAATTTTGCACAAACATTAAACATGATATGAGTAAAAAAAGAAACTTGGGTTGCCCCCCCCCCTCCTTAGGGTTGCCTTTCGGGTTAAAATGGTTAAAATTGACACTTTCGTGCTTATTAAAAAAACATTGATGCTTGGATTTTTATAAGACTTTCTGAAAAGTTTTAACTAACTGATTTCTATATAATTTCGTTTGTCTATACTTCGCTATAACTCTTGAATGTACCCCAGGGGATTTTTTTAGAGCTAATTTTATTATTACTCCATTTTTTAGACTATTTTACCGTATTTGTCAAATATTTTCTGCGTATTAAGCAGTTTTGCATGGTGTTGAACTCAAATTTTAATATGTAAGGCGTTGGAACTTTTGGGGCTAAATAGGGGGAGTGGGGCGGCAAATGATTGACTTAGTTATTTCTTTTTTTACATGGTGCAGCACTGAAATTTACATATGTTAAGGCCTAAAACTGCATCGTTTGTTCATTTTAACCAGGATTTGACGTTCCCTGTGGACTTTTGGGTCTAAATGAGGGGGGGGATGCTGCCCTTAGTCATTTTTTATGCCTCGTTAACTGTGCACTCACGGGGGACCATACATGCTTCACTTGTTTTTGTGGTATTCACATTAGTTGTGTTGATGATCCAATGTCAACTGAACATATGCACCCAGAAAGATAATATATGGCTGACCTTATGTACCATGACAACACAACACCTACAAAACTACATTCTTGAATTAAAAATTGATTGATAATACATAAGTCTGGAATGGTATACTAAACTTGATTGAGCATTATATGATAGCAATAGTGTAGCTTCAGTTTCAAACAACCTGATACCCAATCCCTATAATTAGTAAAATTAATAGTACACTTTCAGCTTCAACCATATATCAAACCTACGTACCTAACAGATAGATATAAAATTAATTTTAATGCTGGTGGTATTCACATTAGTTGGGTTGAGACCGCGTGAAGCTCGCTGTCAAGTAGGGAGGTGACGGCTTCCAACAGGCATATATCAAATCTACGTATATAAACGATAGTAATGTGATTATTACTATTTTTTTTTTTACTTTGGTGACATCTATATAGGTTGGGTTGATAGTCCAATTACAAGACAGACATTACGCTACGCACTCACACATAAAGGATAACGCATATGCTGGACAATGGTTATTACAATAAAAATACCAGCAACGCTTGAATTAAGCATTAAAACTTAGTGCATTAATCTTGAATGAATATAGTAAATTGGATTGAGATTAAAACAATACTGCATAGTTTCAGCTTCAGACATATATAAAAGCTATTTTTGTAATAGATTGATATATCAAGTTGACCGAAAAGTTCTTGCAGTTTAAAATTTTAAATTCAGATGAAGATATCTTGGCTCAAGCAAATATGATTCATCGAAACACGCACCATCAGAATAAAATGTATTTATGTCAGTAACGTCAAAATGTTGCATTCTGGTGCCAATGAAGTCGTCGAAGGCGTTTTGTATATCGCTTTGGTTTTTGTTGTCGAAATGCTTGGAAAAGTAGTAATCGGTAGGGAAGAGATTTTGAGAGTATGGTCGATGAAGCAGAGTTTCATCAACTTATGCAAGGTCAGTTTAGCAACGTGCGGTCGGGCATTATCGTGGAGGACAATTAGGACATTTCTGTTGGATAATATTGGGTGTTGTTGTCGAGGTTTCTAATGCATTTCATCTATTTGTTGACATTACGTCTCCATTGTAGTGGTTTCCTCTGCATTCAAAAGACTCTAATGGATGAGACCTATTACAGACCACCAAACAGTTAGCATGAACTTATTTTGGTGCAACTCTGGTGTCGGGAAGTGTCCTGAAGCTTCGTCGGCGTCTAGGCATTGAGCTAAGTGTCGCCAGATGTCGTAAAGAACCCACTTTTCATCAAAAGAAACAACCCGATCGAGAAACGGATCGTTCTTGTTCCGTTAAAGATAGGAAGATGCCACTTTATAACAGCGTTTCTTTTAGTTGTCGTTCAATTCGTGAGGCACTCATTTATTAAGTTTTTTTGTCTTTCCAATCTTTAAAGTGGTTGGAAATCGTCTTATATTTTTGTCTAATTCAGAATTAAATTCTCGAACAGTTGTGCGAGGATTGGCTTCGACTAAAGCTCTTAATTGATCGTTCTTAACAGCCAATGGTCGACCCTTACGCTCATCATCTTCAAAATTCTCGTTGCCGCCACGAAATTTTTTAAACTACCATTGTGTTATGCGTACAGTAGTGGTTGATATCGCCAGTTGTTTCCGCAGCTTTCCGGCCTAGCTGGAACTGATATAAGAAAATTGGTGCATATTTGCATTTTATTTAACGTTCTGAAAAGAATACATAATTGTTTTAAACCGATTGTAATTTAAACGATGAGATAGAGCTAAAACGCCCTTTTAAGTGCTATATATATATATATGCTATATAAAGTAAAGGTATTATAACGAAAACTTATTTGAAAATGCATCTTTTGATATATAAGCTGGAAATTCCGAAAGTATTTTTTCTCAACCTAATGTATTTACTTTCAATGTTGACAACACCCAAATTAGTTGGGTTCAGTTGGCTTTAAGTTAAATGCCATGTTGGGAGATGACGGTGGTTTTGTGGTTAACGGCATGGAGTGATTACCTCAATGTTCCAAGTTCGTTTCACAAAAACCACCGTCACTTAAGATGGTGACAATCTTCTCATGGTTCCTCACGAAAGTACACGATGTTAATCTAGAAAGAATTCTAACTAGAAAAATATCAAAGAAACCAATGCCAACAGCAGAATATTTTGATTCCTATGGTAAGATGATGAGATGCCATGTTACTACGAAGTAGCGATGAAATCAGCTAGTGTAATTTTGGCGAGGTTCACTCTTAGTGGATGTCAGAATGACCTTGCTACAGACAGTATTGTACTCAGGCATATGTGACATGAGCAATCGAAGGAAATCTGTCAAACTCTTCAAACAAAACGTAGTCGACCGATATGAGAATATCACCACGTCAAGCGTGAGAAACAATGCTTTTCTAATTAATTACTCCATTAGAATCATTGCAATAACGTTGAAATAATCTAAACTGAATGTTAACTCGTGACTCTGCCCGTCTGCGTCATTTATATCTAAAGAGTAAGTTAGTTAATTAGGAGTATACAATTTTATTTTCCCTCTCTCCAAAGTCGATTTTATCCAATAAAATCTCGAAAAACTCAGCGATCGCATTCCTTGTGACATTCATGCGTGAGACGTTTATTCCTCTTAGTTAAACAAATAAGCGATCGACAACCACTCGACTGCACAACTACTCATAAAACGGCGAAATGTAGCAGCGACGACGCAGAGAAATAAAAGGACAACGCATGTGAGCACGTGCACGTATGTATGAATGTATGAAGACAGTTTGTTTATTGATCTCTCATCGACGAAAACGTAGGGCATACCGACCGAAATCCGCCATGGTATTATTCGGATAACTTAGTATCTTACATAAACAACCAGACACTCCGCTCCAGAATGATGTAACGTCGG
The DNA here is from genome assembly GCF_053919585.1 of Euprymna scolopes. NCBI lineage: Eukaryota > Metazoa > Mollusca > Cephalopoda > Sepiida > Sepiolidae > Euprymna > Euprymna scolopes. The sequence goes on from NC_136507.1 coordinate 91,594,432, forward strand.
CTCATTCCTAGAGAGAAACCCTAACCCTAACCCTAACCCTAACACTCTAAATCAATTACTTTCTTATTCCTCTCCAGAAGAATGATTGCCATTTATTTTTTAAATTTTTAGTTCACTCCAAACAAGGCACATTGCAATCGAGACGGAAGAGAGTTGTATATGGAGATTTCAGTTCACGTCATATTTAATTTTCTCTGGTACAGTACTGGAAACAGTGAGCAGGGGCGTAATTACACAGACTAACATTTCCAGGAGTCTTGCGACCTCAAAAATGACGGAGTGATTGTCGCTTTGGTCGCATGTATTTACGTGGAAGTGGCATGAGAACAGCGAATTCTTCGGAGCACACTCCATTGAAGTACTTGTACCCATTTACTATGCTTCCCCACGGAACAGAGTTAGACACCAGGGTCATTTTGTAACGCGGAGAAAAGGTACAAAAATAAAAAATATGTCTCAGTCGTGAAGGACGGTTCCTCCACCGAAAGAGAACAAGAAATGGAAGTTCAGCATCTGAAGAACAGATGGTATTTATTTGCTCCCCCACTGAGCAAATTAGGCACAAGGCCGTTTTTAATGTGAGGTAAAAACCAGCTCCCCTAAAAGTAGGCAAAAAGGGGGCACTCTGGTTACCAAAAATAATAATTGTCCCAGTATAGAGGGTTTCCCCTCCATTGACTGGTACAAATTATCTTAAGTGCAGCATCTGAAGAACAGATGCTACACTTTGATCTTGACCAAAAGGCCAAATTGTAGCTTGTAGCATAGGCATACAACACTGAATCGATAAGAGCTTGATAAATAGTGTTGGACTAATTAGACAACGTTAAAGTGTCTCAAATCTAAAACGGTGAGAGAAGTGGTTGGTGGTCCATCCCAGATGTGAAAACAATGCTCCATTTATAGAAGAATGATGAATATATAGAGATACAAGATACTGGCAGGGTAAATGGGATTTCCAGTGCAGTATAGAGGACCCGCTTTCGTTGCAATGGCCTAGACACTATATTTTATGCATTTACTCTAATTCATGTAACCTGTGACTGTTAGAGAAAGAAGTTTGAATGATGGATTCTCGAGTGCTATTATTTCTTGAAAAGGTTACTTATAATTAGTTTATTGCCGAGGGCTTGGAGTTTAAATGGAATGCTGATGTAACCCTTCTTAACAGTATTTGGACCTTATTTGTATGAATATATATATATATATATATATATATATATATATATATATATATATATATATAACTGAAATTTTCTCTGTGTGTGTCTGTGTGTATGTGCATTTCCCTACAAAATTACTCTGTCAGTTTTCAGTCAACAGACTCGAGACTTGACATAAGGGGTATTGAGATTTGGGAAAATATTTTAACAGGTTTTCGAACAAAAATTTGGCTATCAGTGGGGTTAAAATTCAAAAGATTTGACGTTTGCAGTCTCTAGCAAACTATTCAGCTAATTTTCAGTCTCAGCATTTTGAAATTTTATATAAAGGGTATTCAGACATGCAGCAAGCTTTATAATCAGTTTTGGGGTGAAAATTTGGCTGCAAAGAAGGCAAAGTGGAATGATTGTACCTTTGCAGACTCTACCAAACTCCCCCGCCAATTTTTGGTCTAAACACTTGAAATTTTAGATGCAGGTTACCTGGACATGAGTCAAATTTTAATATATATATATATATATATATATATATATATATATATATATATATATGCACATAAAGTTATGAACAGTACATACGGCCCGAGCAAAGCCGGGCTGAACTGCTAGTGTGTATATATATATATATATATATATATATATATATATATATATATATATATATATATATATAATTATTTACTATAACAGCTATTAAATACCTACGGACACCAGTGTTTCATCCTTTCGGGAATAATCAGTGCAGGGTGTTACGATTAATACCAGTCGTTAGATTCGAACCCGGCGACATAAGCCATCCCTGGCTTCATTAGCAAGGACCTAATCCATTCGGCTACCGTTAACCGCGAGAAATGCTGTTGAATTTTAAACATTTATTTTTAAATGCTTTTTTATATCTGTCAGAGTGATCTAATCATTATATGATGATCTGTGCATGCATATAAGTAAACCTGACCCATTATTATTCAAATAAAAGGTTGAAGAACTTTGATGGCTGAAATGTTAAAAAAAAAGCGAGAGGCCATTTTGTCCTGAAGAATTAAATTTTCTACATAACCAACAGCATTCTTGATGCACTTTTGTCAACGATAAACGATTGCTTTACATGGGCGTCTGAATTACGCTTTGTGAAATGAGAGTTGTTCTAAAAGTAAAGCCTCGTATTTTTTATTCAAAATGTTGCAGAGCTACGAAGATGGGAGTAGTACGATTAAAACGAGTGACTCTTTGTACCCAAGCAATTATTTTCTATATAATCATTACTTTTATCAATGCACTTTTGCTAAACATTCAATGACACGTCTCTGCTTATAATACACAACCATAAGTGTTGCTTTCTTATAGGCTCACGCCGTCAATATCTGCAACAGAGAGATTAAACTTTCAGGTCATAAAGGTATAAGTTCAGCCATAATAGCAATGCAATTTATAACGCTTACGGATTCATACGGGCCGAATAATTAATAGGAGACATGACTTTTGGAGTGCACCTCGCAGTTTATTACCGATAGCTTGAAGTTTAAAAAAGTATGCTTACATGACCTATTTTTAGCTATTTTTGTACTTGATTTAGATAGATTTACAATGGAAAGGTTTGCTTGAAATTTATTGAACAAAATGAATAGAAACCTCAATCAATGTTTTGTTCTACTTGAGAATAAGGGTTAAAAGGAAGCGAACATTGTAAATTAAAATTTGTTCAGTACAGCTAAAAGTAACAGAGTTACTTCCCTTGACCCGAAGAAAAAAGACTTATCGCTTATCGGAAAAAGAAGATTCGCTATGATAGTTTTGTGAGATCAAGAAATCTTTTTTTTATTACAGAGTTTCATCATCTCGCATCTAACGCCTTGTACATTACTGTTTTACTCTGAAAGTTGTGAGATAAATACGTTAAAAATTATATCTTACCCTCTTTCTATTTTCTGATTGCTATTAGTGTATTAATGATCTAAATTTTGTTACGTACTAGCTCGGCGTCTACTGTCGACTTTGATCAGTACCAGCTTCCATGTAACTGCTCCGAAATGAAATTGTCTGTCTCTAATAGCGAGTCATGGTGGTTATTGGCTTTTTAATCAGTTACCTCCGTTTGGTCATTGTCGGTTTCTATCGATCATGACCAGTATCTATCAAATATTCTTGCACTGCCATGTATGGTACTGCCATCTAGTGGCGGGCACTGTTAGTCACTGGCGGTTATGACAATGATTGACAGTGACTTTCAGGTGGTTACTGTCACTTGTTTACAGGGACGGACACGAGCTGAAACTTACAGGCAAATCGTCTGTTTTCAATTATCGGGCACTGTCATCCATGATATTAAGTGGCTACCGTCATCTTAGGGCTTTGGCACGCGCAGGCGTATACAGGCGTATAAAGGTGGGCATATGCGAGCGCTGGTAGGCACGTTTTAGCGCTGGTGGGCACATTTGGGCGCTGACGGGCATCGGCTGATAATGCCATGTACTATCTTGTATTTTGTTTGAAGCCTAAGCAAAGCAAGGAGCACTGTATTCTAATTCTTACGCAATCCTGCATCGGTGATGACTGCAACTATATCATTTTTTACAGAATATGCAGGGATATGGTATATACATAAGCCCTGTATATGAAGATTTCGCCTGATGCTAAGCACATATTCTGAGCTTTATTTAACCAATTCTGGGTAAGACTAGAACGAGGAACACTTGCCACTACGCCCCACATTGCTCCCAAATTTGGACCTGGTACTGGATGTAATTTAGTGTCATGTTCAAGATTATTAAATAGCCGAGCTGAATTAGTATATAAGCACTAAGAAAAACATAGGTATAAAAAGAAAATATTTAAATATTTCGTACCCCAATATTGGACTGTTTACCATATTATTACAGTATTATTTGTTTTACATAAATAATAATTGTTCTGTAAATAAGCTAATTTTTATAATACGTATTTGACTATTTATGTGATAAAATCAACTTATTGTATCATCATTATTTATAAAACGAGAACAAATTATAACTCGTTGACTTAAAATAAGGGATTTATGTCAATTTCGTGGTTGAATATGGTTAAATTAATATTTGCATTAAATACGAACCCGTTGCATATGATTATAACAACGTCCCATTAAGACAAAGTTTCGTTAAAATTCATCCAGATCGTCCCACTAGCTTCACAGCAAAAATGATGGAGCAAACAAACATAGCGATAATATAGAAACATTGTAAATTATAAACGGACAAATTTTGAAAGTTCAGGAAAACAGGATAAAAATAAACAATAAAAGCAAACAAAAATATTTTGATAGGATGAAAGTGGGCGCGAACATATATCACATACTGGTTGTCTTCCCTATTCAACGTAGATGATACGCGTACTATAGTCAATAAAATTCTCAATAAATCCTTCACGCCAACCATATTTGATTCAAATATATTTCGCTTATCCAAATCTTTTACCAATTTGTTGTCATGAGTGTTTGTATTATCGCCGCTCAATGAAAAGCAGGGATACTTTTGTCATCGATTCATCAGTAAGAGGTGTGGTCTATAGTAATATTCTAAATTATCAACACATAATCCTTCAAAGTCTTACCTGTGAGATTTTCTAACTTAATGTCTCGGAGTCATAATTAAATGGCAATTGTTTGAAAATTATTGTACAACATTTTGCTTATCGTGTGGTGGAATTTTTTAAGTTGATCCTGCACATCAGATAATTAATATCAAATAGGTTAAATAGGTTTTATTCTGTGAGTCTCAATTTTATGGCTCTTTAATTTTATGGGTTAAATTCACATGGTTTAAATTTTGAGGAGCTATGATCACATAGTTTAATTTTTGGCTCTTAGCTTGCATACTTTTAATTTTATGGATTTAAGCTCACATAGTTCTAATTTTGTGGAGTTATGCTCATATAGTTTTGTTAAACTATATAGTTTTAATTGTGTAGGCTAAGCTCAAATAGTTTTAATTTTTGGAGATGAGCTGCATTATTTCAGTTTTGGGGGATTAAGGTTGTATAATTTTAATTTTGTGATCTCGTAAGCTCACATAATTCTAATTTTGTAGCTCTGAGCTTCAATTGTTTTGCCTTTGTAAAGCTGTGATCAGATAGTTTTAATTTTGTGATCTAAGCTCCTATAATTTTAATTTTGTAGCTTTGAGCTTAAATAGTTTTACTATTGTTGAGCTGTGTTCACATAGTTTTAATATTGTGACCTAAGCTCACAAAGGTTTTATTTTGTAGCTTTGAGCTTAAATAGTTTTACTTTTGTAAAGCTGGGCTCAGATAGTTTTAATTTTGTGGATCTATGCTCACAAAGTTTTTATTTTGTGGACTTTGAGCTTACAAAGTTTTAATTTTTGAGACTGCGCGCTAATCGCTTTATTTTGTTAATTTAAGCTAGCATAGTTTTAATTATGTGACGCTTAACTCACGTCAATTTTAATTTGTGGATCTAATTTCACATGGTCTTAATTCAGAGTGGGGAGGCTAAGCTTGCATAGTTTCAATGTTGCTGTCTAAGGTCGTTTTTGTCACTCAGTGAAAATTGTGCGGGTCTAACATAGTTTTTATTTTTGTTAGACTGAGCTCACAGAGTTAAATATTTGTGAGTCTAAGCTTATATAATAAAAATTTTGTGGATTTAAACGCACATAGCAATACTTTTTTTATGGTGCTAAGCTTAAATATATGTTATTTAGCTGATTCACTTCTAACCGTTAAAATTTTGTGGGGCTAAGCCAACAATGTTTTAATATTTTGTGTTCAATATCTAATTTAAGTTCATAGATCTAAATTTACATAGTCTTTATTTTGTAGGTCTAAACTTATATAGTTTTAATTTTCTGTGCATATATGAGTGTTTGTATGTAAATGTACATTGCAGGGAAAATTAGTTTCTTGTAATATCAGTTTATGTGGTTACCAGGCGGCTTTATAATCTAGTTTGGAATTCAGCTGAAATTTTTAAGTAAAATTTGATATTATTATATCATATCATATGCCAGAGTTACTTCAGCACATCCGGTATAGTAATTGTACTTATTTACAATGCCTCCCCACGGGACAGAGTTAGACACCGGGGTCGTTTTTTAACGTGAAGAAAAGGTACAAAAATAAAAATTTTATCAGTCGTGAAGGATTTCTCTTTAACTGAAAAAGAAGAAGAAATGGAAGTGCCACATCTGAAGAACATATACTACACTTTGAGGTATTTATTTGCTTCCCCCACTGAGCAAATTAGGCACAAGGCCGATTTTTATAGTGAGGAGTGAAGGGGAAATGGGGACCAACTCCCCGGGGAGTAGGGGAGCTAGATAGTGACAATTGGTATGAAGGGTTGCCCCTATATTGACCAAGGTCTTATCTGTGGGGTCGCCCCTCATAGGGTCTTTGCTTGCAGTATCTGCCGGGACAGATACTACACTTTGAGACATTTATTTGATCCCCTACTGAGCAAATTAGGCACAAGGCAATTTTTAATGTTAGGAGTGAAGGGGAAATGGGGACCAACTCCCCGGGGAGTAGGGGAGCTCGATAGTGACAATTGGTATGAAGGGTTGCCCCTACATTGACCAAGGTCTTATATGTGGGGGCAACTCCACATAGGGTCTTTGCTTGCAGTATGTATTTATTTGCTTCCCCACTAAGCAAATTAGGCACAAGGCCGTTTTTTTATGTGGAGAGAGAGGGAGGGAGAGGAAAAGGGGGACCAATCCCGAGAGGTCGGAAATGGGAGCTGGATAGTATCTGTTAGTATGAAGGGTTACATTGACCAAGGTCTAATATGTGGGGCTACCCCCACATATGGTCTTTGCTTGCAGTATCTGTCGGAACAGATACTACACTTTGATCTTGGCCCGAAGGCCTAGATGCAGATGGTATTTATTTGCTCCCCCACCGAGCAAATTAGGCACAAGGCCGATTTTTAATGTGAGGAGTGAAGGGAGGGGGAAGGGGAAAAGGGGACCAGCTCCCAAGAGGTGGGAAATGGGAGCTGGTTAAAGGTCAGGCATGTGGGGTTGCCCCCACATCTGGTCCTTGCTAGTCATAGCTAGTCATAGCTTGCAGTATCTGCCGGAACAGATGGTATTTATTTGCTCCCCCACCGAGCAAATTAGGCACAAGGCCAATTTTTAATGTGAGGAGTGAAGGGAGGGGGGAAGGGAAAAAGGGGAACAACTCCCGAGAGGTGGGAAATGGGAGCTGGTTAAAGGTCAGGCATGTGGGGTTGCCCCCACATCTGGTCTTTGCTAGTCATAGCCTGCAGTATCTGCCGGAACAGATGGTATTTATTTGCTCCCCCACCGAGCAAATTAGGCACAAGGCCGATTTTTAATGTGAGGAGTGAAGGGAGGGGGAAGGGAAAAAGGGGACCAGCTCCCGAGAGGTGGGAAATGGGAGCTGGTTAAAGGTCAGGCATGTGGGGTTGCCCCCACATCTGGTCTTTGCTAGTCATAGCTAGTCATAGCTTGCAGTATCTGCCGGAACAGATGGTATTTATTTGCTCCCCCACTGAGCAAATTAGGCACAAGGCCGTTTTTAATGTGAGGTAAAAACCAGCTCCCCTAAAAGTAGGCAAAAAGGGGAGCACTCTGGTTACCAAAAATAATAATTGTCCCAGTATAGAGGGTTTCCCCTCCATTGACTGGTACAAATTATCTTAAGTGCAGCATCTGCCGGAACAGATACTACACTTTGATCTTGTCCCGAAGGCCTAGATGCAGATGGTATTTATTTGCTCCCCCACTGAGCAAATTAGGCACAAGGCCGTTTTTAATGTGAGGTAAAAACCAGCTCCCCTAAAAGGGGTCACTCTGGTTACCAAAAATAATAATTGTCCCAGTATAGAGGGTTTCCCCTCCATTGACTGGTACAAATTATCTTAAGTGCAGCATCTGCCGGAACAGATGGTATTTATTTGCTCCCCCACTGAGCAAATTAGGCACAAGGCCGTTTTTAATGTGAGGTAAAAATCAGCTCCCCTAAAAGGGGTCACTCTGGTTACCAAAAATAATAATTGTCCCAGTATAGAGGGTTTCCCCTCCATTGACTGGTACAAATTATCTTAAGTGCAGCATCTGCCGGAACAGATGGTATTTATTTGCTCCCCCACTGAGCAAATTAGGCACAAGGCCGTTTTTAATGTGAGGTAAAAACCAGCTCCCCTAAAAGGGGTCACTCTGGTTACCAAAAATAATAATTGTCCCAGTATAGAGGGTTTCCCCTCCATTGACTGGTACAAATTATCTTAAGTGCAGTATCTGCCGGAACAGATGGTATTTATTTGCTCCCCCACTGAGCAAATTAGGCACAAGGCCGTTTTTAATGTGAGGTAAAAACCAGCTCCCCTAAAAGGGGTCACTCTGGTTACCAAAAATAATAATTGTCCCAGTATAGAGGGTTTCCCCTCCATTGACTGGTACAAATTATCTTAAGTGCAGTATCTGCCGGAACAGATACTACACTTTGATCTTGTCCCGAAGGCCTAGATGCAGATTATCAAGCGAAGTAACCCATTTAGCAACACAAGTAGAAATACAACTATTTCATTTAAAAAGTGGGAGAGAAACTTGCGTCAGTTTTTGAAAACTAAAACAAATCAGAGAAAGTAATATAAAATGTGTAATTGATACTATCGTCACGATTCGTATCTATGCCTTCCTTCTATGCGTCAAACTAGATTTGTAATCTCATATACATACATTTTCATCGGATTTGAGCTTACAAAAGGGGCATTAAATATATTTTAGACATCTTTTTAAAGTAAATCTTAATCCATACAAATAATTTCCTTTCTATTTTTATTTATCGATTTAAATACTTTCTCACATACGATGCTATTCTTTACCAATCTAGTGTCAGATCATGTATGGGGAGCAGGTATCATATTTAGGGTGGTGAATCTGTGTCTCACAGAGAGAGATTCTTGATAAATTGCTGAAAACTCTCTGCAATTCGACTGACCCCACACTTACTTTTTGTACTGCAACCTTTCTCGTAGATGTGATCCTGTTAGTCTCAGTCTTTTCTGCAAACACTATTATGATATGTGTTCTTCAGAATTGTCTGATTAAGTAGCTATTACGTTACGCATGCATATTCGTAATGTCGTCGGTCGATCTTCACCTGGCAAATCCGACTTCTTTAATTTTATCACTTTTGCACCGATTTTCCCCAGCTTAAATCCACATATAAAGTTTCGCACGGGTTCGAATATCCTATATATTAAGTTTCGTATCTGGAGAACAAACTGTGACAGAGGAATTTGATAGGCACAATTTTTATACAAATATATATATATATATGCATAAATATATATATATATACATATATATATACATACACACGCACACACATATATATATATATATATATATATATATATATATATATATATATATATATATATATAGAAAGAGGTTTGTGCTTACTATAACTTTTTTACGAAAATTTTATGCAATTATAAATCACGTAGAATATCTACAGGAATATAATTACACGTAATAGTTAACTAAAGAGGATCATCCCTACCATTGTTTCAGCTTGTTTTACTTGTTTCTTTAGATGTTTTAATACAGGGTGATCCAAAGAAAACGTGCCCAAGCTCTAATTAGGCCCCGTTTCTTACTGTTTTGTCCGAATGAAATGAAACTTTGGTCATACCTAGTTTATTATATTCACAACATCACATCAGAACACTAGGGTCTTTGGCCTTTTTTTCTTTTTTTTCACCGTTCTATAGCATATGTTCTAGATGGCCTCTTTTGTTTTTACTTTTTTGGGGTCACCCTGTACCTCATTCTAATACAGCTTCCTATTCCAGTTGTTTCTTTCCAAGGACTGAAAGGTTGTGGAACTCTCTTCCTGCTTACTGTGTTCCTTCTACTTACAGCCTCAATCTTGAAAAGACTAAGGCCAATAGGCATCTCATCTCTTTGCAATAATCGACTTCTGTTCTTGTTAGCTACTTACATCAAGTAGATTCATGCCTTGTCTTGACAAATTTCCATAAAAAAACTAATTAAGTTTCGCAGTCCGTGCGTGCGGGTTCCCTAGAATATGGTGAATGGTTCATAGATTTATTGAACTCTAATTTTACTTGGTATTTTGTACAATTTGAGATCTGCGATTTTCATATTGAAGTCACGATGAACTCATTTATAAAAGTTTCACAATTCTTCAGTTATTTCAATATAAAATGCTTGGTTACAAACGTCTACCATATATTATCGTCGTCATGTATATTAATTCTGTTTCTCCTACTCAATTGAGGCCCTTTCGTTGGGGCATTAGAATACGCCGACTGCCCCCTCTGCAGACGCTAAAAGTCCCTCACTGGGGGTCCTGGATATGACCTTAAACTATATCCAGTGGTTAGGCCTCAGCTTGTGGGCTTTGAGGAGTGTGGAGCAACCCTTTAATTACCATTGCTCCCAGATCCACTCTGACCCGGAGTGGTAGTACCTGTTAGGGTCCCAACTATGGGTTAAATAGAAACCGACGTGAAAACAACAAATATATTCTATTAAAATTTTTTTTTCTTCAAAATCTTTGGATTCGGCATTAAATAACCCGAAAAAGGTTGATATGTCGTAAAAAAAAAACCCCAACCAACCAACCTACTCACTTGAGTGTAACTGTCTAAATAATACGACAATTTAAAGCTAAAAATTGTGTTACGGTTTAAGGTTTTCTTGCAGTATAGAGAACACAATATACTTTTAGATGACACAATTGACTGTGGGAGGCAGAACATATCTGAAGTACACCCGTCCTTCTTCGAAATGCAAACAATGTTAATTTGACATGTGTCACTGACTACTTCCCGCACATGAGTTTCTTCCCAGAACACGTCAACAGAAATATTTAACTTAATTTATTATCGAAGTGTTGCCATTCCAATCCATTCAAAATTCAGCATTGCGATTATTTTCTTTTACATCACGAAACACATATCATTTACGATGTTACGACATATGGTCTTCTTTGCTTCCTACATTATAAAAATTGAATTTCCATGAAGACCTTCGTAAATAATTATATAATAATTATATTATCGGGTCGGGCATAACTCAAATATAATTGAAAAGCTAGAAACCTTTAAATGTAATGGGACGTTGTTTAGTAGTCTACCAATGAGATAATTTAGACACAAAGGTCGGAAAGTAGGATTCAGAAGTCACTCTGACGTGACAAAAATGCCAAGCTGCCCCTTCGGCATTCCCCGGTAAGGGCGTCTCTAGCAATATATTAAACACTTCTCAAAGAGAGACGACAAGGTCTTGAAAGTGCACCTTCTAGATTTGTACAGAACTAAACTCCCACCGCAAAATCAACAGGAACCGTATCATTACAGGAACGATCTATTTGATCTGTTGAAATAAGAGATCCCCTTCCAGAATTACTGACCGGGCCTTAGATTAAACTTCTTGTTAATGTAGCTTTCAAACTATGTCTACATCTACTTGTTTACAAAGTATGACACGAAACGCAGTGAGAAAATGATGGACATAGTTAAATTAAAATATCTCTGTCGATGAGAACTATTCTAAAATTTTGCGGAGTGTCTATTTCCTGTTGTGAAGCAGAGTCTTAAAAAAGGATGTGTTTTGGAGAGTCGGAAAGTGAAAAGGAGAAAAAGACAGAGAAAGTGAGAGATGGAGAGAGTGAAGAGAAAGAAATGTAGTGATTAGGTTGGGAACTAAATCCTGTCTAGTTGAGAACCGATGGGAAGATTTTAAACTGAGATATTGCACATAGTTTATGAACAAAATAAGTACTTGTATACTTGTAGCATCCAAATCCAAAATATTTCCACACCACGAAATCTGAATGTGTAAATACGACATACTGTGTACAAGGGTATAAGTTCGAATTAACACTTTTGTGTGTATTTTATATACTACATGAATGTACCGTGCCGCCAAAAAGAAAGTCCGCACACGTAATTTTTTTCAAAAACTGCAAATTTAAGCTAAATTTAATGTGACCTTTTAAACAACATATACCTCACTTGATTCGCCGTTTATTACTCTATAATTTTACCTGTTCATATGTGACTTTTAATTGAAATATTCTAGTGGCCACGTCAATTTAAAAAATTACTTCAAATTGAGGAGGCAAAAAGAAATCCGCAGCAACACATTCGCTTAAAATCAGCTTAAATTATCGCCCCTAAATCAGTTTAAAATCTCAACCAACAGGCAACAAAGCATCTCTAATCATAATTGTTGTTGTTTCAGGTTATACAACGTAACATTTAGTCCATATGCTACGACTTTCTCTTAGTAATCGTCAGGAGCTCATTAATTTCCACCTTTCTGGTTTATCCAATCGAGAAATCGGCCGCAGACTGAAATGTGATGAAAAAACAGTACGAAATACTGTGCAAAAGCACCAAAACACCGGCAGTGTTCGTGATGCCCCGAAATCTGGTTGTACTAGAGTTATTCTAACAGTGATGACAATGCTATCAAGATTCGCAGCCTAAGAAACAGATTTGAAAGGGCGACCCGAATCCAACAACAGTGCAATCTTGTTAAAAAAAGGCTTTCTTTCTACTGTCAACAACAGATTAAAGGAATGTAATTTGCAAGGATATGTTGCAAGACGCAATCCAATGATTTCTGTAATGAACAGAAAGTGTCGTCTGGACTTCATCAGATGCAATGAAGGTAATGCCTCTTCATATTGGTTAAAAGTGCTTTTTAGCGACGAAAGCAAGTTCAATAGGCTAAGCAATGATGGTAGGCAGTACCCCCGTCGGAGGAAAGATGAAGAATTTAATCTTAGGTGCTCAGTTTGAACACTGCAAGGTGATGGAGGTTCAATTTTGGTGTAGGGTATTATTAGTACCAATGGTCGAGGGCCTATAGTTCGCTTGCAAGGTTGAATTAATTCGACCAAGTACATTGATATGTTGACTGAGCATTTTCTACCCCACTTTGGTCGGAATTTGGATGATACTCCCATCTTCATGCAGGATAATGCTCCCATTCACACAGCTGGCAATGTCAAGAGATTCATGGAAGAGCATTATATTCCGTGTTTGGATTGGCCTGCACAATCTCCCAGCCTCAATCCTATCGAAAACGTATGGCATTACATCAAGCAACATCTATGCAATAATAAAATTTCAAATTTGGAAGCACTTTGGACAAAAATTAAAGAAAAGTGGGATGCGCATTTCCCGGAGTATTTCTACGGTCCAATTCAAGGAATTCTCAAAATATTGCAGGCTGTCATATTGCCGAAGGGCTATGCTACTAAATATTAACTAGTTCATTGTGTTCCTGTTGTATTTGTGTTGCATTAATGTCTCAAAGTAACATTTAAATAACAATTTTCTATTGTGCTGACTTTCTTTTCACATTCTCAATTTGATGTTATTTGTTTAAATTGACATGAACACTAGAATATTGCAATGAAAAGTCAAATATGAACAGATAAAATTATAGAAGAATAAAAGGCCAATCAAATGAGGTATAGTTAGTTTAAACAGTTACATTAAATATAGCTTAAATTTGCAGTTTTGAAAAAAATTACAAGTGCGGACTTGCTTTTTGCCCCTGTGTATACGCATGGTCGTTTCAACACATCTTTCTATTTTTTACACACTCTCTTGTACAGTGCTCTCCCTGTATACACACACACACACACACAAACACACACACACACACACACACACATATATATATATATATATATATATATATATATATATATATATAAAGTAATAGCAACCTAGGGATGGTGCACACCATCTTACAAGGTAAAAGTCAAAGTTCAAGGTTCTAGCCTATGTATATGTACTCTCTAACACCTTAAACTACTATACCGATCATGAGCAAATTGGCATGATGATAGTGTCCTACCTAGGAATTGTGCACACTATTTTCTAAAGTCAAAGTGAAAGGTTATGATCATAAACTATCCAACCTACACATGGTGCACAGGCGAAAAGAGGGTATATATATATATATATATCTATATCTTTATAAAGTAATAGGGTTCGTGTGTTTCTGTCTGTGTGTACAGCTCTCCATCATCAACGAAATATAAAGGAGGTAAGAGGGTAGATCTCTCCTGGTAGAGAAACATTAGAACCCATTTTAGGATGTTTCTGTTATAGGAGACATAAGAATCTTTGCCTAATTTCTTTATATACTATTCTACAAACCACCCCCATATCGAATGACTTATGCTCATTTGCATATCACATTATATTAAATCTCTTTAACTAATTACTTCGACCTTATTACATATTGGAAATATTCTAATCATTTCAACTGTACTATTTACAAAATCTATTTAACATTTAATTATTTAATATATTTTCATTTAATTTTATATTCGATTTATTTCACTTTATGTATATTATCAAAACAATTCATTGGCGAGGAAAGCTTTATGTTTTGGGATTGTATTGAAAATGTAATGGAAATTTCAATTTCGTTCCGTTTTAATCTTTTATATTTTACTTGCCAATATAATTGAAAGAATACAATTCAACTATCGTAATTTTATATAAATAAACAAAAACAAATATTTTAAAATAAAACTTTATTAAAAAAGAAATAATTTTATTTTTAAATGAAAAAAATCAATTTAGTAAAATAATTGTATTAAACATCCCAACCTCCCCATGTTAAGTATGGCTTTCTAAATAAACACCCCCAGCCTTGTCAGCAAACCTGTAAACCTATAAAAGTTAACATTTCGAATGTAAACAGTGATTTTTCGATTTTGTTAGCGCTTGCCGCAATTAAAGACAATTAAAACGGAACTAACTTTATTTCCATTCTATTTTTTAAACAACCCTCAAAACATAACGCTCTCTTCCAGTTATAGCCAATGTTTTTTTAATTAAATAAAACAGGTCAAAATAAACAGATAAGCGCATTTTCTTTTACATTTTTCTTACAACCAACGTTGTCATTTAACCAACTGCAGGACCGTTACTTTTGTGGGGTTGTTTTGAAAATGGCACGGAGATTATAATTTCGTTCCAATTTAATCTTTCTGGTCGAGCCTATTTCGAAAGCGTGTCTTATCATAGATTTGAACTACAAATAATTTATTACATTTTGATTATTACTTTAAGACTTAAAGCTTATATTTATTTCATTTTTCTATTTATATATTGAATTAGTTATTTCCAGTCTTATTTAAACTTAGTGCTTTCTTTAAACCGGATGAACCTTTTATAAAAATATGAGTTTAACGTAAAGAACACGAACAAGGTTTTATTCAACTGAATTTCTTCCAGTTTACTAACAAAATATATAAATTTAAAAGAGATATAAATAATAAAATAAAAAGGTTATGTAATTTAAAAGAAATACACGTACTCACAAAAGCAGAACTTTTTTTACACATTTTTTTCTTTAAAACCATAACAATGAGACTAACAATTACCTAGATCTTAGTAATTATTTGTTTTAATAGAACTGTTTTAATTATACTGTTTACTTAGTTAACCTAAGTTGGTATTACATTTATTTTACATTTACTTTTTTTTTTTAATTATTACTTTTAGACTGTGACGTTTACACCCGGAAGTTATGAGTCACAAGTAGGTCGCTTTTATTCATTCCTTTTGGTCAAGATCAAAGTGTAGTATCTGTTCTTCAGATGCTGCACTTCATTTTCTTGTTCTCTTTCGGTGGAGGAGAAATCCTTCACGACTGAGACAATTTTTATTTTTGTACCTTTTCTCCACGTTAAAAAACGACCCTGGTGTCTAACTCTGTCCCGTGGGGAGGCATAGTAAATAGGTACAATATAATTGTTTATAATTGTACTATTCAGAAATATTATTTATAGTTCGTCCATTTCAGTTAGTATACATTTCCTTTACGCTTAATTAATTTACAATCATTAATATCGTTAAACAATTCCGTTTAAAACCGAAATTATGCCACCCAAACGAAGTAGAAACGAAAGTGAGGAAGAAAGAATGGAAAGATTGGAAGCTAATAGACTAAGAGTTGCTTCAATTCGCTCCAATGAAAACAATTCAGATAGAGAAAGACGTCTAGAACTTAACAGGATACGTCAAAGAGAAAGGAGAGCAAGACTGTCAGATTTGGAAAGAGAAACCCAACGTGAAGCTGACAGAACTAGACATGCTGTAAGGCGGTTAAATTCATCACAAGATGAAATTCAAGAAAGGCAAAGATATGCACTGGAAAGAGAAGCAATATTACGATCGAATGAATTATATGAGGTAAGTAGACGTACACAAGGTCAGTTGAGAGTGGCTCAACGACATCAGAATGAATCGGAAACCCAACGAAGCTTTCGCCTATACCAAGGGCAACAACGAGAGGCTGCATGGAGAGAGAGTATGACTTTGCCCCAGCAATTGACAGAAAACGAGGCAGCTAGACAACGAATGACTGCTTTGAGACACCATGAAATAGAACACTGCAATAGAAAAGGATTGCTCTACAACAAAAATGACTCTCTCACTACAGCTGATATAGGAAAAATGGACAAAGTATGTCAACATTGCTCAGCTGTAAAATTTAAAGGAGAAACCCCTGGTTGTTGTTGTTCTTCTGGCAAAGTTGTGCTTGATAGCTTTCCACCACTGCCTCAGTTGCTTCAAGATTTGCTCTCCGGCAATGGTCCCATCTCTAAAGATTTTCTGCAAAATCTACGCAGTTATAACAATTGTTTTGCAATGACATCATTTGGTCACAAAATTGCGGCAGTACATGGGTGGAATCCTTCTTTTAGAATTCGAGGCCAGGTTTGCCACCAGATTGGGAGTCTTTTACCACCTGAAGATGAAACAGCAAAGTTTATTCAAGTCTACTTCTTGGATAGTCTGGAAGAGGAACTACATAATCGGGGACGTGACATTAGACTCAATAGAGACATTCTCCAAAGTCTGACTGAATTTTTACATGAGAACAACAGCTTCATTTGTCAGCTAAAAACAACAAAGGAGAGGATTGAAGAAGAACACTTGGTAGAACATAAAGTTGTCATAAGGGAAGACCGAAGGCCGCAAGAAGAGCATCCACGGCGATTCAATGCTCCAACAACAACGTATGAGATTGGAATATTAATGGAGAATGAACCAACAGCTAACCGGGATATTGTCTTGCGTTTTAGAAATGATACATTAAAATGGATCTCCGAACTACATCCCCTCTACGATACTTTAATGTACCCGTTAATGTACCCCTATGGTTCTCCATCTTACAACATCTACATGAAGGCATCCAATGGGCGAAAAGTTACCCAACAGCAATTTTATTCGTACCATTTAATGACTCGGCCTGGAAACTATTTTCTCTGGTACCGAAGGCTATTTCAACAATGGCTGGTGGATGTGTACTGCAAGATTGAAACAGAACGTTTGCAGTTCCTGAGGCGTGAGCAACAGACCCTGAGAGCTGACAATTATAGCAACTTGAGAGATTCAATTCTTAGGGAGGATGGGAATCCAGAACAGTTTGGTCAACGAGTTGTACTTCCGGCAACTTATACAGGAGGCCCTCGATACATGTTTGAGCGTCAAAGTGATGCCATGGCATATGTTCGGCGAATGGGCCGAGCCGACCTCTTCATCACGTTCACAACAAATCCAAAGTGGACAGAAATTATAGAAAATTGTCTTCAAGGGCAAGACCCTCAGGATCGTCCAGATATTGTTGCCAGGGTTTTCAGGCAGAAGCTAAAAAAGTTACTTGAATTTATTAAAAAGGGAGGATTTGGCAGGTTGAGGGCTTTCCTGTACAGTATTGAATATCAAAAAAGAGGACTGCCGCATGCACACATCCTCACCTGGCAGGCCCCAGAGGACAAACTTCTACCAGAAAAAATGGATCTCTGCATATCTGCAGAGATCCATGACAAAGAGGAAGATCCTGATCTTCATGCTAAAGTGATGGCACATATGGTGCATGGACCTTGTGGACCATTTAATCCAAATTGTCCATGTATGATTGACAACAAATGTTCCAAAAAATACCCAAAAGAATTTCTTCAGTGTACCGAGCAAGGCCAAGACTCTTACCCCAAGTACAGGCGAAGAAAACCAGAAGATGGAGGCCAGACTGGTACAATAAGGATGAAGAGAAATGGTCGGTATGTTAATCAAGAAATAACAAACCAGTGGATTGTTCCGTACAACAAGGTCCTCCTTCAGCAGTTCAACGCTCACATTAACGTAGAAATTTGCAGCTCGATCCAAAGCATCAAATATGTCCTCAAATACGTGAATAAAGGATGTGATCAAGCAGTGTTTGAACTACAAAGAACTGATGGAGCAGCTAACCAACAAGGCCAAGTACAAAGTCACATTGTGGATGAGATCCAGCAGTTCCAGAATGCAAGGTATGTCGGCAGTTCAGAAGCGGCCTGGAGGATATTGGAACATCCCATCCATGAACATTTCCCCCCAATTGTACAACTTTCTGTTCATCTTGAAAATGGGCAGCGTGTCATGTTCTCAGCTGATACTGCTCTGGAACGAGCCCAAGGTCCACCGCCTGCCACAACTTTGACAGCATTTTTTCAACTCTGCCATGAGGATGACTTTGCAAGGGGTCTCAAATACGTAGAAGTCCCTGAGTTTTACACTTGGAACAAATCGACAAAGAAATGGATGAGAAGAATGCGTGGGGTACAAGTTGAAGGTACTGAAAATGATGATGTATGGAAGGCACCATGCATTGGGAGAATCTACACGATTAGTCCAAAAGCAGGGGAGTGTTATTTCTTACGCCTGTTGCTCAATGAGGTTGCTGGTCCAACTTCATTTCAAAATTTGCGAGCATACAATGGTCAGGTGTTTGAAACATACAGAGCAGCGTGCCTTGCTCGAGGCCTTCTAGAAAATGACCAGCACTTGCATCAAGCAGTAGGAGAGGCAAGTGCCACTCAATCACCTTCAAATTTGCGAAGCCTATTTGTGATAATTTTAGCAGCCTGTGAGCCAAGAAATCCTCTTGAGATCTGGATGGCTTTTCGTGATGTAATATCTGAAGACATTCTTCACAGATACAGGCAAGAAGTTAACAATCCAGAAGCAGATTTTAATGAGGACATCTACAATAAAACTCTTTGTCTAATTGAAGAAAAAGTTCTCCTTATGTGCGGTCAACCATTGGCAAGCTATGGATTACCTGCACCAATGCAAGGGAGAGATGAAAGACTCGCGAGAGAGTATCAACGTGAAGTTACTTATAATCTTGAAGAACTTTCCCTACAAGCAGAAAATATGCAAGAAAAACTGACCGATTCTCAAAGAGAAGTTTACAATTCATTCATGGCAATGTTGGAAGCACAAGGTGAAATGAACAAAAACATGATGTTTCTTGATGCTCCAGGTGGTACGGGCAAGACTTTTGTAATCAATTTGATCCTTGCAAAGATTAGATCCATGAGAAAGATTGTGCTTGCAACAGCATCCAGTGGCATTGCTGCTACTCTACTACAAGGTGGCCGCACTCTTCACAGCACTTTTAAAGTACCCTTGGATACTCATCGAATGGATCAGCCAGTTTGCAAAATTACTGGTAACTCAGCCTTGGCAAATGTAATTAGAGACACCTCTGCAATCATTGTAGACGAAGCCCCAAT
The DNA here is from genome assembly GCF_053919585.1 of Euprymna scolopes. Taxonomy (NCBI): domain Eukaryota; kingdom Metazoa; phylum Mollusca; class Cephalopoda; order Sepiida; family Sepiolidae; genus Euprymna; species Euprymna scolopes. The sequence continues at coordinate 91,614,189 of NC_136507.1, forward strand.
GACGCACAAGAGTGCTTATGAAGCAATTGACCGAACACTGCAAGACATCACAGGAAACAAGAATCCCATGGGTGGCATTCCAACCTTATTTTGCGGTGATTTCCGTCAAATCCTCCCAGTGGTTAAAAATGGCACAAGGGCTAACATTGTCAATGCAAGTTTGAAACAATCCTATCTCTGGAGGCACGTTATAGTGAAGAGATTGACTACTAATATGAGAGCCTATATCTCTGATAACACAGCTGCAGCAGACTTCTCAAAATTGCTTCTCCAAATCGGTAATGGTCAGTTTCCTATCACTTCTTCACCTGACACAATTAAGATTCCAACTGCGCTTGGTAAATGTGTCGGTAATCAGAAGCAACTGAAAGACAAAGTGTACCCAGACCTGCAAAACAATGGAAAATCACCGGATTGGCTTGCTGAGAGGGCTATTATTTCGCCATTAAACAGCAATGTGAATCATTTGAACAATTCAATAATGGATGAATTTCCAGGAGACACAAAGCAATACAAGTCAGTTGATTCGGCTACTAATGAATATGAAGCTGTTCACTACCCTGTGGAGTTTTTAAACTCTTTGGAGATATCTGGAATGCCTCCACACATTTTAAATCTCAAAATTGGATCGCCAATCATGATTCTTCGATCCTTGGAACCGCCAAAAACAACAAACGGAACCAGATGTGTTATCACCAGATTGCACACCAATGTACTTGAGGCCACCATTTCCTGTGGTCCCTACAAAGGCGAAACCGTTCTACTGCCAAGGATCCCCTTAGTTCCATCGGACTCAGAACTTCCATTTAAATTCCGGAGACTCCAATTTCCTGTGAAGGTGTGTTTTGCAATGAGCATAAACAAAAGTCAAGGTCAGACATTTAACACCATTGGCGTAGACTTGACATCAGACTGCTTCAGTCACGGTATGTTCTACGTCTCCATCAGCCGGACAGGAAGTTCAGAAAAACTCTACATTCTGGCTCCAAATCAAAGCAGCAGAAATGTAGTTTACCCTGAGGCTCTTCAGTGAAAAGTTCGAGAAATGGATATGAGGAAAAACTGACATGATCTTATTGTAGTAAGTTTTTAGTATTGAATGTGCAAGATAAAATTTAAGCAAGAGTTGAAAATTACTTCAATGAAAAATTTACTATGTAACACCAAGTAACCTTCCTTTTTGATGAAAATGTTTTGTGAAGTTCCTGATTGAATTTCAGTCACTACAAGAGGTAGTTAAAATGTTAATCACCTTATGCAATCGTTGCTCTTACAACATCAACTTACTGGAAAGGTGCCCACAGATTTTGGTACCCGAGTGCGCAACAAAGCTCCGTGTGAAGCACGGGTATCTTTGCTAGTATATATATATATATATACGAGCATTTCAACCCGAACTGAGAAAAAATATATGTGGCAGTAGGACGGCAGGTTGGAACCCGGATCGCGAAGGAGGAAAAGAATGTGAAAAAAATGTGATGTCTTTGCTGTTACGACCACCGTCAGACAAGAAATGGGGTAGGTTTAAATTAAGTCTAGATAATCGAAAAGAGGAGATGACATTCGACAATATCGGCGAAAAAAGCGACCCCTTCCTGTAGAAAAGTGCCCAGTTGAAGGTGAAGAAATTAATGTTTTTTGGCCAATTGTTCGATATTTGTCGTCTGAAGGGTCGAACTAAAAACGATACTGATCTTGGTAACAGGCGTCGTCTCTGTCGAAAGTTTAAGGCAGATATAAAGACATACGTACATATATACATACATTTATATATTGGTAGCTATAATTTTCGATCCAAACCGATTTAAAAACTTGCCCTATCTCTGAATAATCTTTGTCAAATTTCAAATGTTTAGACCAGAGATTTTCTGAGTAATTTAGTAGAGACCGCAGCGGGCAAATTTCTTTTTAATCTTGCCCCTATTATGACCATTTAAGATTTAGTGTTTTAGGCTCAAATCAAGCTATTAAGTTAGATCGATGTCCAAGGAACCTATATCTAAAATTTTAAGTGTTTATACCCAAAATTGTCGGAGGAGTTTGGTAGAGTTCTCAAACGTCAAATCGTTGAATTTTGACCCCTTTATTAGCAAAATTTCTGTCCGAAAACCGATTACAAAGATTTTCCTAAATCTCAGTAATCTGTATACCAAATTTCGAGTCTGTAAACTGAGAGTTGACAGAGTTACTGCGTAGGGAAATGTGCACAGACAGACAGACACACACACACACTCTTTGGCTTACATATATGTATATACTAGCATTTCAGCGCGGCGTTGCATGGGTGTTTGGATGTGCATGTTGAGCAAAAAAACGTGGTAGTAGGAAGGCAGGCTCGAACCGGTACTGCGAAGGAGGAAAAGAAAGGGGAAAAAACCTGACGTCTTTGCTATTACGACCACCGCCAAACCGGAAGTAACTTATGTTTTAGTTAAGGCTTGAAAATTGAAAGGAGAGAATGACTTTATAAAATATCGGCGAAAAAAGCGACCCCCTCCCTGTAGAAAAGTGCCCAGTTGAAGGTGAAGATATTAATGTTTTTAGCCAATTTTTCGCCATTTGTCGTCTGAAGGGTCGAACTTTAAAAGGATACTGACCTTTATAATATCTGTCGCCTCTGTCAAAAGTGTTTGGCAGACATGAAAACATACATACATACATACATTTATATATTGGTAACTAAAAAGTTTCAACCCAAACCGATTAAAATACTTGCCCTATCTCTGAATACCTTTTGTGTCAAATTTCAAATGTTTAGACAGAAATTTTCTGAGTAATTTGGTAGAGACCGCAGAGGTAATTTTTTAAACTTTTACCCCTATATTAAACCCAGAACCTTTTATTGTTTTGGGCTCAAATCAAGTTATTACGTTCGAGCTATGTCCGAGGAACCTATATCTAAAATTTCAAGTGCGTATACCCAAAATTGCCGGAGAAGTTTGGTAGAGTTCTCACAGGTCAACTCGTTAAACTTTGACCACTTAACAGGATAATTTCTGGGCGAAAACAGATTACACAGATTTTGTCAAATCTAAATGCCCTGTATATCAAATGTCTAGTCTGTTGACTTAAAATTGAGAGAGTTATTGCGTAGGGAAATGTTCACATACAGACACACAGACACACACAGACACGTTCATTTATATATATATATATATATATATATATATATATATATATATATATATATATATATATATGAAATAAAATGGAGGTGGAAGGACCTGGATACTCAACGTTTCGCCCGAATTATGCGGGCTTCTTCAAGAGGGATGGTCATTGACGGGAGAGTCGGAGGATTGGGGCTATATATAATGATGGGGGAGAGCAGCGTGTTTTCCTTATGTAAATTAGATGTCATATATACATGTATATATATTTTATGAGAAAAGAACTAATTAGAGTAAACTAGTGTAGTGGATTACGTCTAAAAGATAAAATATCGTAGAGATTAAAAATTGTGTTTGGAAATATAGCGGTGATAGATTAAATAAATAAAATGACACGAGATTACGAAAGAATATATTTTTTTTTAAATTAGAAATAATTGAATTGGGATAAAATAGCGCAGTAACTTAAAAGATGGTGTCTAAAAGTAGGAATAGGAGGTGATAAAATGGAGTCTAAAATAGATAATGATAAAATACAGTAAATAAGTAAAATAAAAATAAAATTAAGTGAAATTACGAATTATTTTTTTTTTCGCGTTTAAGTCTAAGTTGTTTTCTTTAATAATTATTTTCGACAGAAAGGGAGCAACGTGGAAAAAACCTTTTCTTTGCTTAATTATATTGCTGGAATGGGAGATTATAGCTGACTCAATTAAACGTCGTGTGGATCTGTTATGTATGTGTTTAAGGAAAGTTGCTTTGTTAAAATCAAAATGGTGGTCGTTTTCCATGATGTGACAAAATATGGCGTTGAGTGTATTGTTGTTTTTTACATCTCTTTTGTGTTCATATATTCTTTTATTTAAATTACGTTGAGTTTCTCCTACGTATATTCTTCCACAATCAAGGCAGGGTATGGAACATATTCCGGCTTTGGTGTTAATGTTGGTATTAGTTATAATTTTACGTGTTAGATCCCTAAAAAAAATAATAATTTTACGTGTTAGATCCCTAAAAAAAATCTCCCATTCCAGCAATATAATTAAGCAAAGAAAAGGTTTTTTCCACGTTGCTCCCTTTCTGTCGAAAATAATTATTAAAGAAAACAACTTAGACACCGGTTAAACGCGAAAAAAAAAAGAAAAAAAATTCGTAATTTCACTTAATTTTATTTTTATTTTACTTATTTACTGTATTTTATCATTACATGTATATATGACATCTAATTTACATAAGGAAAACACGCTGCTCTCCCCCATCATTATATATAGCCCCAATCCTCCGACTCTCTCGTCAATGACCATCCCTCTTGAAGAAGCCCGCATAAATCGGGCGAAACGTTGAGTATCCAGGTCCTTCCACCTCCATTTTATTTCATATCGTCGGATTTAATCCAGCTCAACAATTATATATATATATATATATATATATATATATATATATATATATATATATATATATATATATTATTTATTCGTTTTTGCATATTATTGACTAAATAGTTGTAGATATTAGTATTTATTTTCTGCCATTCTTCATGAAGTTTGGCCTCTAATTCTTCTTTTGATGAACATTTGCGCATTTTCATTCTATTCCCTAGATTTGACTATAGAGTTTCAACGGGATTAAAGTCTGGATATTGAGTGGGCGGCTTCATGACTGTAATCCCTTTTTTCTCGAACCAACCCATTGAAAGTTTTGATGTATGGCATGAGGCATTGTCTTGTTGGAAGATTACATCACTTGGAACGTTATTATTAGTTTAAAGAAGTTTGGGAAAGCTGGTCCAGCATGTTAGTATAAATTGTGTATTCCATTCTACTCTCATATGTGTACAACAGTCCAGTGTCTGAAGAAACCATGCAGCCCCAAACTATTGCACTTCCTCCTCTAAATTTGACAGTTTAAACCATACAATCAGGATGAAACATGCTGTGAATGTGTGTCAGAAGTAGAGATGCTTCATTGAAGTCCTTTATGCAGAAATGGTCGATTGTTTTTGTTTTACTCATATCAACCATTTTCAGGTTATTTAATGCCGAATCGAAAGATTTTGAAGAAATATTTTTTAATAGAATATATTTTTTGTTTTTAAGTCGGTTTCTATTTAACCCATAGTTGGGACCCTAACAGGTACTACCACTCCGGGTCAGAGTGGATCTGGGAGCAATGGTAATTAAAGGGTCGATCCACACTCCCCAAAGCGCACAAGCTGGGGTCTCACCACTGGATATAGTTTAAGGTCATATCCAGGACCTCATGCTGAAAAAGAAAAAAAAAATTACACCGATCAACATTCACTGGTTCGTGTTGACTGTTTACGAAGCCTGTGCAGCTGCTGTCAGCGCAGGAGATAGGTTCGTCGATTTTAGAATCGCGACAGAGATGCGAGTGACAAAGCGCGCTTCAGACTTTTACGGCCAATGGCATCAAAAGTACATTAGGAATGGTGGCGACCATGTAGAACAATGAATTCTGGAGCATTAATTGTCGCTCGTTTTAATGGTGCTACTTTTGTTTTCGTATCTCTTAAACGTTTCAGTTCTCATCGTGCATGAATCGAAGATCAGTTTTTGAGTGGCATCAGAGATGCACAGAGAGACAGGGAGAATGTGAAAGATGATAGATGGGTGGGAGAAATAAGGAAGTCAGAACATCAGAATTAATTGGGCAAATAAAGAATTCCATGCATAAGAACCGTCTTGTATCTATAGAGACAGTGAGTGCACAGTTTGATGGTAGTGTTGGAACTGTACACAGGATTACTCCCGAGGAAGCGAAGGTGCGGAAGAGTTTTTTTTTTACAAAGGAGTCACCACTTATCAATGCCTGGAGGCCACTCGAGGATAATGGTTAATTAGTGTACAGTGGTCAAAGGGGAACATGCCAGCCATCGTTAATAGTATAAATTTGGTAAATTGGATTACTTAATGGGATAGCTCATCAACATTAAGGGGATAATCATAGATTTGTTCACGACGGACTTGAAGACAACCGTATTGTAGCCAGTTGGAAAGTAGGAAAACGGAACAGAGTTCCACAGGCGTGCAGTTCTAAGAAAAAAGATTTGCTTATGGAATTTACGTTTAGGTTTAGGTACAGTTGCGCAAAGTGTGTTCTAATGGTACTTAAAGAAGATCAGACTATTTAACCATGATGGGCATCAAGACAGTTCCTCACCCTCCCTTGCTCGCTGTGATTTTTGGTTATTCCCTAAGCTCAAGGCAAATTGTCGTTATAAATCAATTGAAGAGATGAAAGAGGCTGTGACGAGGGTTATTGGCACGCTAACACGAGAACACTTCCATAGAGCCTTTCAGAAGTTGTTGGAACGGTATAATTGTTACACGAAAGGGTTGTTCCTTCTCATGTAAGTAAGAAGACATACTAGATAAGTGAAAATGATATTAGGAAAAGACTAGAATCGAACCCTGTAAGCAAGTGTTAAAGATAATAATGAAAAATGAAATGTTAGAAATTACGTCCATTATTAATTCTATTAGAAATAGTTAAATATTGTTTATGCCGGAAAAAAGTCGATTGTCCATTCTTTTAGAAATCTGGATATTAAATATGTCAGTTAAATGAATGCAGAATGCGAGTAAAAATATAGTTTTAAAATAGGTTAGAATAAGATTGAGGATTACTTGTTTGCTAAAAGTGTGTTTGGACAATCATTTGTAAATCCACGTGAAGTAGTCACGTTGGTAAACACACTTCTGACGTATTACACAAAGAAGATTTCTCAATATAGGAATCTGAGGGTTCGAAGTTTGAGAGGGATGAGGATCAGATATTCAGAGCAGATCACACATGGTGATAGTTGGAGAGGAGAGCCCGTTAGAAGCGAAGGGAGGAAAATAGACCATGTAAATCAAAGTTTGGATTCCTGACATCACCGATCGGTCGGTTGAAGAATAAAGAAACCAACTATGTTTGTAACTGTTTGTCTGGTGTTGTCATTCCTTGCAATCAAAAAGGTAAATGTGTTTTTATCATCTGGTAACGAACTCTTGTAAACCCTTCCAAGTATTATGTGTTCCCTCCTCTGTGTTAAAAAGAACTTTTATAAATGTCTCTCCCCCTAAGAATTGTCATCACCATCGTCATTCATGTATTATATGTACCCCGTTCTACATGTTCTGTTATGTACCCAATATGTGACCCCTGCTACGCAACATAATAAGTGCATTGCAGCCGGAGGCAGTTACTTTGAAGGGGGCTAAAGTTCCATGTGTGTACTATCAGTAAAATGCACCTACAAAAAAATCTGCAATCTTATTAAAGGTACTTCGTATCTATGTGCTCCAATAAATGGTCATTCGTTAAGCACCTATTTATTTAGAGTCCGTCTTAACAAAGACATTTCTCAGGTTCATAATTCATTCGTGTCTGTCTTTGCCCGAAAGCAGGCACAAGCATAATTGATGCTAACTTTATCAACTTGTCTTATTAGCCCGGCCGCAGACTCGACGTGTTCAGACATGCAACCAAGTCGAACATCTTAAACCTGTCTCCACATTTCAATGTCGACAATGTTCTACTTGTAACGCCAACAAGTTGGTTAAATTTATATCCCGCGATGAGATTCCAACGTAATCAATGGTTCATATTTCCGAGACTATTTTTTTAAATTTCGTTTTATATTCGCGCTTGCAGAACTACAGCATGTTTTATTTGTTGATCAACCATATTACTGTACACTATAAAAAGACAGGAAGGACCATTATTTAAATACGTCACTACAATTTGGTGAAGACAAATTTTAAAGACTAAAAAATAAATAAAATATTTCTACGCATACGCGTGATAGTGAATGGGAAATGCAATTTCAAGCTTAAGTATGACATTACTCATCGTGCTACTCTGTTAAATTGGGTCGTAGACCGTCTACGATTGGGACGCTACAAAACTAAAACACTTCCACGCAACCAAACTAATTAAACTGTTTGACAGCAACTGGCAGGAAAGGATACCAGACACAGAAGTTCTCACTCGTGCCGGGCTGTGATACATCCTTACTATAATAATGAAAGTCCAGCTTTGCTGGGATTTTCATTTAGATCGCATGTGAGACTACAGATTACCTAAGAAGGTTCTGCTTTTGAGCTCCAGTACGGCAAGCGCTTCTACAGCAGCCAGAGAAAACGATTTAAATACACTTTGACAGCATTACTGAAAGTGTTATATCGCCCACATAAGCGCGTGGGAAAGTGTCAGCAGCTGCGAAAGATCGCTGGCTTTCGCATAGATTAGCAGCAGTAGCCGAAAACGCGCATATGCAGATTAGAAAGTATGCGCGAGAAAAAAAGAAAAAAGAAGAAAAAAATGCACGATGTGGTCGGGAAAAGCAAAGTGTGCGTCGAGGAAAATAGACGTGTAAAGTAGAGGATGAAAATGAGCCGGTTGTAGCCGGCGTGGGGTCGGAGAAAGAAAAGTATACACCGGTGGCGAGAGATCTTTTAGGTGTTTTTTAGACAGAAGAGTAAAGGTAATAAATGCTTGTGTTAAAAAAATGAAAAAAATGCTGCCCTCGACTTTTTAAAAATTTCCTTTTGTTTTTATGTAACGACAACGTCGTCATGGGAGCGTACAGCTTCAGATAAACCTAAATAACGTGTCGTCTTTTTACGACGATGCTCGCCAATATAAAAAAAACTGGAAAACTATTGAAGAGAATGACAGGAGAATTATGTTTTTAAATCCTAGGCACTTGCTACTATTCCCTGTCCTCATACTCACCGACTATAGCTTTCCCGCCCCAACTTTCAGGATGATCAAATTGTCCTCGTTATTTCGAACAACAAGCATGGCAGACCAATGAAAACATTACTTCAAATTGAGGCGTGACAGACTAAAGCATTATAGTCAGAAGAATTTTTATCTAAATCTTAAACATGATAGACCGATTAAAAAATCTATTTTGATTTTATCACTACAAATAGAACAAAATGCTATTTCAAACTTAAGCATTATTGACCGAGCAAATTGCTATTTCTAATGCCAGCATAACATATTGAAGAAAATATTTTTTTAACACTTAAGCATGATTGACCACAGAAATTTTATTTAGCACTCAAGTATAACAGACCGATAAACACCCTACTTCTCCCTTAAGCGTGGCAGATTTTAGCACTATAGTCGGATAAAGTATTTCTTAAACTTAAGAGCGATGCAAATTTTATTTAAATTTTATCGAGAAAAATACTGTTTCAAATATTAGAACAAACAACCGAATAATATTTCTAATGCTACCACGAAATTACAAAGAAAATTGTAATTTGAACTTAAGGGTTAGAAGCTAGAAATAATATAATTTTAAATATAAATCCGATAGACCAATGAAAACACTATTTAATATTTAAATATGATAAACCGAAATAGAATACTATTACAATCTTAAGCACGATCATCATTATCATAGCTTTGAGCTCGTTGAGGCGATCCAAAAAAGCCGACCAGCGTCCACGATCCCGGACTATTCGCTCTAGTTCCGCCCAGGAGTAGCCGATCTGCATGGCGTCCGCTTCCAGGTTTTTATCTAATTGTTATTTGGTCGGCAGCTTTTCCTCTTCCTCTGAGGGTTCTAGGTCAGGGTCTGGCGTGTAGTGTTTATTGATTGTTTCGTCAAGATGTGCCCGATCCATCGCCATCTTCTTCTAATCTCTTGTTCTGCTGGCACGATAGAAAAATGCAAATGTTTTTCCCCGATACAAGCATGGTAGAACTAGCAATATGCGATTTTAAACTTAATCGAGACTCAAAGAAAATTTTCTTTCAAATTTTAAAGAACATAAACAACGGAATTTCAAACTGAATATATAACATCTTGACGAAAATGCTATTTCATTACTTAAACAAGATAGACCAATAAAATGATACTTCAAATTTAATTTATATACAATTGTAAAAATGTCTCGTTTTTTTCATTTTTGAGATAAGGGTTGGTTATTCGTATTACTGGGGTTCTTCGGACTACTGTTCTCATCTTGAGTGTGATTGTCACAACGTTTCGGTCTATGTAATCTCCGACCTTCTTTAAGGACCCGTGGCGTAGTGGTTGGCGTAATTGAAAAAAAAGCAATTGTAGAAGCGATATTCTCAAGGTTGACGGTTCAATTCTCAGTGTGAGCGACCGAAAAATACAATTGCGGATTTTTTAAGATCTCTATCAAGTCATGACTGACGGAATGAGAGCATGCTACCAAACTGAATTAAATAACGGAGTCTGTTCGAAATTCGGTCCAGATCTCCGATTTCGACAAAAAAATTCCCTAATTCGACAAAAACATTCCCGATTTCGACAAAAAACATTCCCGAATTCAACAAAAAGATTCCCGATTTTGACAAAAACATTCCCGATTTCGATAAAAACATTCCGATTTCGACAAAAACATTCCCGATTTCGATAAAAACATTCCTGATTTCTATAAAAACATTCCCGATTTCGATAAAAACATTCCGATTTCGAAAAAAAACATTCCCGATTTCGATAAAAACATTCAAATTTCGATAAAAACATTCCCGATTTCGATAAAAATATTCCCGATTTCGATAAAAACATTCAGATTTCGATAAAAACATTCCCGATTTCGATAAAAACATTCCCGATTTCGACAAAAACATTCCCGATTTCGATAAAAACATTCCCGATTTCGACAAAAACATTCCTAATTTCGACAAAAACATTCCCGATTTCGATAAAAAAAACTTCAGATTCCGATAAAAACATTCCCGATTTCGATAAAAACATTCCCGATTTCGATAAAAACATTCCGATTTCGAAAAAAAAAAATTCCCGATTTCGATATTAATATTGCCGATTTCGATAAAAAAATAAAAATTTCGACAAAAACATTCCCGATTTCGATAAATGTATTCCCGATTTCGATAAAAACATTCCCAATTTCGATAAAAACATTCAGATTTCGATAAAAAACATTCCCGATTTCGATAAAGATATTCCCGATTTCGATAAAAACATTCAGATTTCGACAAAAACATTCCCGATTTCGATAAAAATATTCCCGATTTCGAAAAAAAAAATTCCCGATTTCGATATTAATTTTTCCGATTTCGATAAAAACAATCAGATTTCGATAAAAACATTCAAATTTCGACAAAAACATTCCCGATTTCGATATAAATATTTCCGATTTCGAAAAGAAATTCCCGATTTCGATTTAAATATTGCCGATTTCGATAAAAACAATCGGTTTTCGATAAAAACAATCAGATTTCGACAAAAACATTCCCGATTTCGATATAAATATTCCCGATTTCGATAAAAAAATTCCCGATTTCGATAGAAATATTCCCGATTTCGATAAAAACAATCAGATTTCGATAAAAATATTCCCGATTTCGATAAAAAATTCACATTTCGACAAAAACATTCCCGATTTCGACAAAAACATTCCCGAATTCAACAAAAACATTCCCGATTTTGACAAAAACATTCCCGATTTCGATAATATCATTCCGATTTCGACAAAAACATTCCCGATTTCGATAAAAAAACATTCCCGATTTCTATAAAAACATTCCCGATTTCGATAAAAACATTCAGATTTCGACAAAAACATTCCCGATTTCGAGAAAAATATTCCCGATTTCGATAAAAATATTCCCGATTTCGATAAAAACATTAAGTTTCGACAAAAACATTCCCGATTTCGATAAAAACATTCCTGATTTCGACAAAACATTCCCGATTTCGATAAAAACATTCCCGATTTCGACAAACACATTCCCGATTTCGATAAAAACATTCCCGATTTCGATAAAAAACTTCAGATTCCGATGAAAACATACCCGATTTCGATAAAAACATTCCCGATTTCGATAAAAACATTCCGATTTCGATAAAAATATTCCCGATTTCGATAAAAACATTCCTGATTTCGATAAAAACATTAAGATTTCGATAAAAACATTCCCGATTTCGATAAAGATATTCCCGATTTCGATAAAAACATTCAGCTTTCGACAAAAACATTCAAGATTTCGATCAAAATATTCCCGATTTCGATAAAAAAATTCCCGATTTCGATATAAATATTCCCGATTTCGATAAAAACAATCAGATTTCGATAAAATGATTCCTGATTTCAATAAAAACATTCCCGATTTCGATAAAAACATTCCCGATTTCGATAAAAATATTCCCGATTTCGATAAAAACATTCAGATTTCGATAAAAACATTCAGCTTCTGACAATAACATTCCTGATTGTGATAAAAATATTCCCAATTTCGACAAAAACATTCCGATTTCGACAAAAACATTCCCGATTTCGATAAAAACATCCCGATTTCGACAAAAACATTCCCGATTGTGACAAAAAATTCCGTATTTCGACAAAAACCTTCCCGATTTCGACAAAAACATTCTAGATTTCGACAAAAACCTTCCCGATTTCGACAAACACTTTCCCGATTTCGACAAAAACATTCCCGATTTCGACAAAAAATTTCCCGATTTCGACAAAAAACTTCCCGATTTCGACAAAACAATTCCCGATTGTGACAAAACCATTCCCGATTGTGGCAAAAATATTCCTGATTTCGACAACACATTCCCGATTGTGACAAAAACATTCCCGATTTCAACAAAACATTCCCGATTGTAACAAAAACATTCCCGATTTCGACAAAAACATTCCCGATTTCGTCAAACACGTCCCGATTTCGATAAAAACATTCCCAATTTCGATAAAAACATTCAGATTTCGACAAAAACATTCCCGATAGTGACAAAAATATTCCTGATTTCGACAAAAACATTCCCGATTTCGACAAAAACATTTCCGATTTCGACAAAAACATTCTAGATTTCGACAACAACATTCCTGATTGTGGCAAAACATTCCCGATTTCGACAAAAACATTCTAGATTGCGACAAAAACATTCCCGATTGTGGCAAAACATTCCCGATTTCGACAAAAACATTCAAGATTTCGACAAAAACATTCCCGATATCGATAAAATCATTCCCGATTTCGACAAAAACATTCCTGATTGTGACAAAAACTTTCCCGATTTCGAAAAAAACATTCCCGATTTCAATAAAAAACATACCGATTTAGAAACAAACATTCCCGATTTCGACAAAAACATTCCCGATTTCGACAAAAACATCCCGATTGTGACAAAAAACATTCCCGATTTCGATAAAAACATTCCCGATTTCGACAAAAACATTCCGGATTTCGACAAAAACATTCCCGATATCGAGAAAAACATTCCGATTTCGCAAAAACCTTCCCGATTTCGACAAAAATATTCCCGATTTCGATAAAAAAACTTCAGATTCCGATGAAAACATTCCCGATTTCGATAAAAACATTCCCGATTTCGATAAAAATATTCCGATTTCGATAAAAATATTCCCGATTTCGATAAAAACCTTCCCAATTTCGATAAAAACATTCAGATTTCGATAAAAACATTCCCGATTTCGATAAAGATATTCCCGATTTCGATAAAAACATTCAGCTTTCGACAAAAACATTCCCGATTTCGATAAAAATATTCCCGATTTCGATTAAAAAATTCCAGATTTCGATATAAATATTCCCGCTTTCGATAAAAACAATCAGATTTCGACAAAAACATTCAAATTTCGAAAAAAACATTCCCGATTTCGATATAAATATGTCCGATTTCGATAAAAACAATCAGATTTCGATAAAAACATTCAGATTTCGACAAAAACATCCTCGATTTCGATAAAAATATTCCCGATTTCAACAAAAACATTCCCGATTGCGATATAAATATTCCCGATTTCGATAAAAACAATAAGATTTCGATAAAAATATTCCTGATTTCGATAAAAACAATCAGATTTCGATAAAAATATTCCCAATTTCGATAAAAACAATCAGATTTCGATAAAAATATTCCCAATTTCGATAAAAACATTCAGATTTTTTTTCGATAAAAACATTCCCGATTTCGATAAAATACTTAAGATTTCGACAAAAACATTCTAGATTTCGACAACAAAATTCCCGATTTCGACAAAAACATTCTAGATTGCGACAAAAACATTCCCGTGTGTGGCAAAACATTCCCGATTTCGACAAAAACATTCAAGATTTCGACAACAACATTCCCGATTTCGACAAAAACATTCTAGATTGCGACAAAACAGTCCCGATTGTGGCAAAACATTCCCGATTTCGACAAAAACATTCCCGATTTCGACAATAACATTCCCGATATCGATAAAAACCTTCCCGATTTCGACAAAAACATTCCTGATTGTGACAAAAACTTTCCCGATTTCGAAAAAAACATTCCCGATTTTCATAAAAACTTTCCCGATTTCGACAAAAGCATTCCCGATTTCGACAAAAACATTCCGATTTTGACAAAAACATTCCCGATTTCGACAAAAACATTCCCGATTTCGACAAAAACATTCCCGATTTCGACAAAAATATTCCCGATTTCGATAAAAACATTCCCGATTTCGTTAAAAAACATTCCGATTTCGACGAAAACATTCCGGATTGTAACAAAACCTTCCCGATTTCGACAAAAATATTCCTGATGTCGACAAAAACATTCCCGATTGTGACAAAAACATTCCGATTACGACAAAAACATTCCCGATTTTGACAAAAACATACCCGAGTTCAACAAAAACCTTGCCGAGTTCGACAAGATACACATTAAGAAGGTCGGAGATTACATCGACCAAAACGTGAAAATGACACTAAAAATGAGAATAATATTCCGAAGAATCCAAATAATGCGAATAGCCAATTTTATTTCGATGGTAAGCATTTCAAACTGAAGTAAGGAAGAGTTCAACTTTAAGCAACATAGACCGACAAAATTGCTTTTTCAAACTTAAGCATTATAGACCGCTAAAATAAAATTTCAAATTTAAGTAAGCTAAACAGTTAGAAATGCAATTTCAAACTTCAGTATGACACACTGAAGATAATATTATGCTAACCCTAAACTATTTCAGACAATGAAAATAATTTTCAAAGTTAAGTCTAGCGGAATAATAAGAGTACGAAAGAGTGGAAAATTGTGCGACCGTTAAATGTTTCGCGAAAATACTATTCCAAACCTAAACACGTCAAACCAATGAAATCCAATAAGAGCGAACAGACAGAACTTCTTATGGAGCTGCATAGACATAGTGATTAACAACAACCCTACTGACACCAGCAAAAAATAAAAATTACAGTATAGAAAATGGAAGTCGTCAACAGCTACAAGAATCTTGGGATGGTTGTGGTTGATGATGCAATTCTGCAAACAGTATAAGCATTGGCCAAAGACATCTATAAATAAAACAATAGCTGTATATGTGTCTGTTCGTGTGTTTATATTTAACCGATAAACCCTTAAACTACTGGCTACATAACACTGAAATTAGCAGGAAATAATAATCGCAAACCAAGTATGGCTTATAACGAGTATAATCATTGAATGGATGAAGAACGCGTGCAAAATCTACAAGTTGAAACACAAATTGCTCATTAAGACTTATATATATATATAAATATATATATATATATATATATATATATATATATATATATATTGGCATATTGAAAAGTACCCTTATGTTTTTTTACATGGGGTTCACCACTTATCAAGGCCCGAAGGCCACTCAGGGATAAGGGTTATTGCGTGTACAGTAGTCAATGAGATAGTATTGTAGTAATCATTAGTATTGGGGGTTTAGATAGAGTGTCTTACTTAAGGGGGCGGTTTGTAAGGAGTGCATTTATGTTGTACTTGAAGACGTCAACGTTGTAGTCAGGTGGTAAACAACCAAGCGGCATAGAGTTCCACTGGCGTGCTGTTCTAAGAAAGAAGCTTTGCTCATGGAATCTATGTTTGGATTTAGGCACAGATAAGGAGTTGGGGAAATTATTGACAGTAGTTTCAGCCAGACGGGTGTTTCTCGTGAAAGATCGGCGAGGGTGGACGAGGGATTGGAGCTCAGACGAGCACCTTCCATAGAAATAACGATAAAACAAAGACAGGCTCGCAACGTCTCTTCTGTCGGAGAGAGGTTGCAGGGAAGAGAAAAGGGCATCCCCCCACTAAACCACGAAGTCTATTTTGTACTCTGTCAAGGCAGGATAGGCTTGTGTCATTTATAGATTTAATCAACTAACCAAACTAATTATACACTACTAGAAAGAACGTCTCTCAAGCTGCTAAGCTTAACATTCACATTCTATATGAATTGGAACAAATATATTGAGCTAATTGCTAATTGCCAAGGCTGCTGCGAAGAAAGTGGGCTCCCTTTACCGTGCTAGAAGGTTGCTCACACTTATTATTCTGTATATCTACAACGCCATTATTTGCCTATACATGGAATAGTGTTGTCACTTTTGGGAAGGTGCACTTACCATTAGTCTCTTGCTTCTAGACAGAGTTCAAGAAATAGTCGCCAACCTGTTAAGTCCCACACTTTCTGTCAAACACTAACCTCTATCGTCTCGCCGAAATATGGCATCTATGTCCCTGTTTTGTAATTACTTTCATGGTAAGTGATCGGACGAACTCACAACATTAGTACCCCTCGACGACAATACCCCAGCAAACCAGACAAGCAGCAAAATCCCACCTCTTCATTGCAGAGATCCCTAGATGCCGTAAAGCCTTTTACTCAAATAGCTTCTTCCTTCTGAATTGTTAAACTTTGGAATTCCCATCCAGGCCCCTGATTTCATGACTGTACTGACATGCAGAAGTTAAAGTGTAATGTAAAGAGACATCTCGCTGCTTAACACGCTACATAGTATCCTGCCAAATCTGGTCGCATATAGTTGCCTTTTAGGATTTAGTGGCACTGTGCATTGTTTAGGGTGAAGAAACAGACACATGCAGAAAGGCAAAGGATTGGGAGGTTTGAAGATAGCTAATTTCCAGTCATCTTTGGCACCGTCTGTCAGGTAATGAGTTGACGGGGAAGAAAAAGCACATAGTCGAAATCAAGAGGATGGAGAAGCGGAGCAAATACATGGAACTGAGCAGAGAGCTAAAAGGGATCTAAAAAATGAAGAAAGTCAAGATAGCACGACCAATAGTAAGATCGCTAGGAAGGATACCGAAAATTTATCATAAAAAAAGGATAGGAGAGATTGGAATCAAAGGGATGGCTGAGAAGATACAACGGATAAAAATAATAAAAACTGCAGAAATTTTAAGGAAAACCCTTGGAGACTAACACACACGAACTACGGAAGCAAAGTGAAAGGCTACAAATGTAAAAGGCAAAGAAGATCACATAGAATATAATAGTCAGATACAGCCCTCCCTTTTGTGTGTGTGTAACCATAAACTGACACCACATTAAACACACGAGGAGAGTGAAGAAGTATGGAAACACCGATAAGAGAAAGCACTAACAAAACCTCCGCTGATTAAGTGCAAAGAGTATTGGGTCATTTCGGAGGCTTATTTCCACCTAAATACCAATGAAGACTAATGGTCGCTGCCATCGAGAAATCAATAGTAAGCGGCTGTTGCGATAACGCAAATTCTTTAGCAAATGTTATGGAAAGAAGTGGAAAGTACTGGAAATCTATGGAGAATCGTTTTCACTCAAACTCTAGAGAAAACCACAATCTTTGATGATGACTTGTGTGATTACTCCTAGTGAGTAAGTAATAAACTTGTGTGATTACTCCTAGTGAGTAAGTAATAAACTGCGAGCTTTCTGTTCTTTAACACTAGTTTGGAATTTTATAATTGTAGTTCAAATTTTAGTCCAAAAGACCAATCGCCTGACCCACGGATCCTCTTATAAAGTTGCAAGAAGGCATCTAATTATGTTTTGTACAGTGATCTTATTTCTAAAGTGATATATTTCGGGACAATGCCGATCCCCCTGCTGGAAGATACTAAATCGATGTAATGTCAAACTTTGTGGAGCGATCTGGGTTTATTTTGTTCTTTTATTTTTCTTTCTGCCGTTTGATTAATGGGGAGAGACCCTTGCACACCAGGTGAGGAGGTCCCGGTAAAGCGGCGGCCAGGTTTTCGATAATTACGGTGGACATTAAATAATAAATCCATGTCCTGCATACACTTAATCAGTCCAAGTGATTACAAAGACTTCGCCAACTACTTTTTGGTCCAGCTTTCAAGAATGATTCCTAATTGGGCCCGATTACGTCATTCATTTAGGATAGTTTTCCACCTCTATTCGTCACGAATTTCTATGCTTACTCTTTTTTTCTCCTCTTTTTTTTCTTCTGCTAGTATGTGTTCTTATTCCTCCTCTTCTTTCTTCACATCTTTTTCTGCTCTTTTTCATCATTAGTTTCTTGTTCTTTTCTTTTTTTGTTTGGTTCTTTTTTTTTCTTCTTTTGCCTTTTCTTTTACTTCCATATAACGTTTTAATTTATTTCTACCTTTTCTTTCTTTGTATCTGAACCCTAATCGTTGTTTTTTTTTTATTTTCTTATTCTTATTTTGTTTGCTGTTTCGATTTCCTTTTTCTCCTCTTTTTCTTTCTTCTTTATCCTTTTTTTAATTTTCTATTTCGTTGTATATTCTCACCGTTATGATTTCTTCTTTATTTCTATACTAGTAGAACACCCGACGTTGCCCGGTGGTAAAATAGCATAAAATATTATATTTTAATCCATACAGAAACTGAGACATATGCATACGAGTATTGCCTTTTTAAATATTTCACTTCTTGTAAATAAAAATAATATCGAAACCAAAACCTAAAGACAACGAGTCAAGTACGATAATCATTAAGCCAGCTCGACACAACCTTTAAAAGTGTTTTCAAACTTATTTATTCTTAATATAAGAATCCGCCATGTGAACCATTCACGCATGCGCATTCATGAAACAGTTAACAAACAGATAAAAATCCGACGATTACCCACGTAATAATTCTTTCCATTTCGACCAATTAGCAGCTATTTTTTTTAATTAAACTTGATTAAACTTTTTCCACGTGTCTGAATACCCTATATACTAAATTTTAAGTCTGTAAATAAAAGCGTTGACTATATAGGTTGAGAAGTGTCTTCACACGCTCACATATTCTCATTTGCATTGATATATAGATTATTCTCATGAGTCTTTCTTTTCCTTGTATACTTCTTTCATTGCTCTTCCTGCTTTATGGTTTTCTATTTCTTCTCATTTTTCTTCTCCGTCACTCTCTTCTCTATATCCTCCTTCTCCTCTTCTTTCTTTTTCCTTACGTTTACTTCGTTAATTGCGATGGACTTATCTGTTTCTTTTTTGTTTCTCTATTCGGCTTTTTCGTCTTCTATTTTTGTATGCTTGTTTAACACATTAGTTTTATCTTCTGATTTAAATGCATTTCATTGTCATTCCTGTTTCTTTTTTTTTACTTATTTTTGCTTTCATACAATTTTTTTTTATTCTTGTTGTTTTTGTTATTTTCTTTTTCTTTTGTAAATTTTTCCCAGTATTTTTTTTCGTGCATTTACTTTTCTCCTTCATCATTTCTTTCTTCATATAATTTTTCTATCATCTTTTTCTTTTACTTAATTTTCTTCTAATTTTATTTATCTTCATTTCCCAATGTATCTTTCTTTCTTTTTTCTATTATTATTATTATTATTATTATTATTATTATTATTATTATTATTATTATTATTATTATTATTATTATTTATTATTATTATTATTATTAATATTATAATTATTATTTATTATTATTATTATTATTATAGGATTCTTAAGGTTGTGGCCAAGGAAGTGGAGGTATGTGAGACCAAGGTTGATTATGTGAAAAGTATGGATAGTGATAAAACAGAGGAACTGGCTAGGAAGAAAATGCATTGAAGGTTCTTCCAGGATATAGCAGAAGTGGCTGATGAAAGATCATGACAATGGCTTAGAGATGGGTATCTGGCTAAGAGTACTGAAACTGTTGTTAGTGCAGCACAAGAGCAGGCATTAGGAACACGATTGTTAAAAAAAGTAGTTCTAGGAGAGGAAGTTGCTGCAGAATGCCAGATTTGTGGTAAGACCTCAGAGTCAATTGCGCACGTTGTAGCAGGGTGTAGTGGATTGGCCCAGATAGAGTACCGCAAAAGACACGATCGCATGCGACTCCTGATATAGTGGCAGGTGTGTAAGAAGGTTAGGGTTAAGTATGCCGGAAAATGGTTTGAGGTGGTGCCTGATGAAGTGAGGCAAGGTAGTGGTATGGTGGGACAAAAGTTTTATAACGACTACGCAATTGGAACATAATCTTCCGGATTTGGTTGTCATTAACAAAGTCTCAAAAAAAAAAAAAACTTGCAGATTATAGACTTCTCAGTACCCTGGGACAGGAATGTGAGAGAGAAGGCGAACGAGAAGTGAAGCAATTATGCTCCATTGGCCTTGAGATAAAGCTTACACACGGGGTTAATACACAAATAATATCGGTCGTAGTTGGCACGCAAGGAGTAGTATCAAGTCGTCTGGAAGGACAATTGAAAAAAACCCTACAAATTCCCGATGTTTTAGGCGACCTTCAGACATCTGTTATTGTAGGTACCACCAATATCCTTAGGAAAACCCTTGATCTTGGAAGATCCTGATATGACGCCTGGATTGAGGGAAATCCTCTGGAAATGAATCCCATCCATTTCCAGACTTACGTTGATAAACGAAATCAGAATTATTATTGGCTTACATGGAGCTTTCAAACAAGTCAGCAAACGATCTGATTGGAGACATGTGGTGTTCTCTGGAAGCTGAGTGACAACAAGTTTCCCCAGACGTCCAGCCCTCTCTTCCTCCTTCGCTAGCATTTGCAAATAAATTTTCATCATCGCAACAGCCTCTTACATTGATTTCTCGCTGGCAGTAGCCATTGGTTTATACTGGAATTTGAGTGGCACTAAGCCTTCCCAAGATCCCAGTTCTCTCCGTACTTGTCCAGCGGAGGTCTGGCCAGCGCTACCTCCTCGGTCTTTCCATCCTCCTTGACCCTTCTCGGCTCTTTGGTTATTATTATTATTATTATTATTATTATTATTATTATTATTATTATTTACTTAATAGGAAAAATCTCACAAGCCATCACCGGAGATTTCTCTTTAAGTCAGAGTAACAACACGTCTTCTCAGATTTCCGGTACTCTCCACCTCTTTTGAAAACTATTGCAGATGAATTTGCGTTATCGCAACAGCTATTTACCATTAATTTCTCATTAGCGGGGATCATTGGTCTCCATTGAAATTTGGATGGCAAACAGCCTCCCCGAGGTCACAGTCCTCTTTGCACACATCCAGCGGAGGCCTAGCAAATGATTTCTTTCCTGTCTTACCATCCTCCTTGATCCTCCTTGACAATTTGGTGTGGAATCAGTTTATGGTGACAAACGCATACGAGAAAAAGAAAAAAAAAGACGAAGGCGGTGGCACAGGGTGGGGGAATTAACTTACAATTATATAGTTTCAGTTTCCAGGAATCCTTGCTATGAGATTTTGTGTTTTACACCGTAGAGATTTCTGTATGTCCCGGTTGTGCCTATAGCTCATTATTCTAAGTCTATTATTATTATTATTATTATTATTATTATTATTAGTAGTAGTAGTAGTAGTAGTAGTAGTATAAGCTGTTCAGTCCGAATTTGCTCGGGCCCTATGTACTGTTCATAACTTTATGTGCATATGTATATATATATATATATATATATATATATATATATATATATATATATATATATATTAAAAGGTTTGACTCATGTCCAGGGAATTTATATGTAAAATTTGCGGATGAGTTTAGTAGAGTCTGCAAAGGTAAACTCTTTCAACTTTGACCTCTTGGCAGCCAAATTCACGCACCAAAACTGATTAAAATGCTTGCTGCATGTCTTCATGTAAAATTTAAAATGTTTAGACCCAAAATTAGCTTAATAGATTGCTAGAGACAGCAAAGGTCAAATCTTTTGAATTTTGACCCCTTGGCAGCCAAATTTTCGGCGAAAAAAAAACGATTAATAAGCTTACCCTATGTCTGAATACCCTTTATGTAAAATTTCAAATGTTTAGACCAAGAATTGACTGAGTAATTTGGTTTTTAATTTAACCCTAATTTTGACCTCTTAACATTAATTGTTTTGGGCTCAAATCAAGTTAAAATATTTGATTCATGTCCAAGTAACCTCCATCTAAAATTTCAAGTGTTTAGATCCAATATTGGTGGAGGAGTTTGATAGAGTTTTCAAAGGTCAAGTCGCCGAATTTTGACCCATTGATAGCCAGAGTTCTGACAAAAAAAAACAAAAACGAATAAAAAATTGTCTCAAATGTCAGTACTCCTTATGTCAAATTTCGAGTCTGTAGACTTAAAATTGACAGAGTAGTTTGGTAGAGAAATGCACATACACCGACATGCAGACAGACAATTTCACTTTTATAGATATAGAGATTATTATTATTATTATTATTATTATTATTATTATTATTATTATTATTATTATTATTATTTTTATTTATTTTTTTTAATTATTATTTTATCGTCTTTTATTTCTTCAACAATGTATTTTTTCTATATGTTGGTGGCTCACTTACGAACGATATATGGCCTATTGATTATAATTTTAAACAGATAAAATACTTTTGAAAAACTCTGCTTAATTTAATTTACAAAGTGTAATATGTAGACAAATAAACTAAGGTTAAAGCAACTCGAGGATAACATATAGTAAAACTTATCAATAAGCTGTGTATCACTGCCTGTGTTTGAAAAAAATCCCTCGAACATCGGGTAGAAAAGAGTACTGAAGTAGAAATAAGCGATAAAAAATATTATTTACAATATTAGCCACTATCTTATGTAGTTTTCAAACACTATTTTAGACACACTCAGTCGTGGTATTAAAATGCTACATTGTATCCTACGAGCAACACCAGCACAATTGCAACATCGTTAGAGAAAGAAGTCCCTATTTTTCTTTCTAAATATTTAGTCCACCCACTGCTACCAGGTACCACCGGGGAATAATATCTGTGACTGCTTTACTTATATTTGACATAACAATGGCACACAAAATTGCTACAGGAGACTCATTTAATTTTATAGCCACAACTGGCACTAACTGTATGACATAACAGGTGTCCGCATTATCTCTAGTAACTTACCAACCTCAAAACTGTTTCTGATCTATATATCAATATGATAGCGTGTGTGTTCTTTTGTGTGTCATGCTTACATCCGGGTCATGTTATATTTTTATTTCTTGTCATAAATAAATTTACCAAACATTCTTCATAAGTTTTGGGTTCGATTTCGTTTATAAATGATGGCACTTTATTTGTTTATAAATAATGTTATCAAAAATTCTTCATAAGTTTTGGTTTCGGTTTCGGTTTTGATTATGGATGAAAAAATTCATGTTTTATATATATATATATATATATATATATATATATATATATATATATATATATATATATATATATATATATATATATATACCACAAGTTTTTTTATTTCGTTTTCGATTTGAGGTAATGCATCCAAATCCTTTGGATATATATTTTTTTTATTTTCGAAATCGCAACTTTATAACATCTAAAAATCGATAGAACATTAACTCTGCAATAATATATACGAGATCTGCAAGAATTAAAATATCAAATTTAAGCGTATTTTACGACCGGGCTTTGTCGGGCGTTCGTGCTAGCTTTGATAAATATTTTGCATTTTAAACAAAAAAGCTACAATATCAGAGCGTCTCCATTTATGCTGGACACCTACAGAATGCCAACATCAATATATTACGTATGAATCCCCTGTGGAATTTTCGCAGTTCCCGCTAGTAAATAATTAATCTATATAGGTGGCCAGGAATTTGAGCTTTTTTTTTTTGGATTTGTTACATAATAAAATTAGTTAAACTGAGAATATTTTCTGTTTTACATTCCGTCTGTTGTTCAATTGTAAACTTAATTAAACAAAATTCTCTCTCTCTCTCTCTCTCTCTCTCTCTCTCTCTCTGTATGTATATATGCATCTCCCTTCATTCTCTCTGATCGTCCGGGTCATGTAACGCTGAGATGCTCTCGTCGATTGCATGGCCTTACGAAAAAAAAAGAAAACTTCTAAACTTTTATGCAATGAATTCGACTCGTATACAAAAGATCGCTTATCGTGTTTGTTCATTTGAATAAAGGAATTACATTTCCACGTTCTCTTTCTTTTATTTGTTCATATTTTTGTGTCGATGTTGTTTTTACCGTTTGCCATTGATAAGAAACATCCGGAAAGGAATTTCAAAACTTTGCTATTCAAATTAAAACTAAATTAAGAAGGTAAATATACGAATATGTTAGTCTCGAGCATCATTTGAATCATTAGTTGATGCTGAATACATGGTCGTCATGATATTCTATTTCCTTTTCTTTCATATAAAATATCCATATTAAGACCTGATATATATATATATATATATATATATATATATATATATATATATATATATATATATATATATATATATAAAGTTAAATGAAATTCTGAAATACTGTCGGATTACACATTGTATAATACTGTAAGCGTAAAATCGAAATAAAAAAATAAATAATAAAATTTATAAATTTATGGATTTCAATAGATTATTTAAGTAATCAATGTATTTTTAGAACAAAAATGAAAGTCTACAGAGAAGCCATATATGCTAACATTCATACACCCTATTAGCGACAAACACAAACACACACACACGCACACACACGAACACACACGTATATATATATATATATATATATATATATAATAAATTCAACAGTCAAACAACGTCGCAGCCCACAAGAGCCATGACAGTCAAAGAACCGGAAGTCCAAGACTCGAGTTTCGCCCTCATTTGGGCTCATCAGTTAGACACATCCGAACTCAGGAGGGCTAAACTCGAGTCTTGGACTTCCGGTTCTTTGACTGTCATGGCTCTTGTGGGCTGCGACGTTGTTTGGCTGTTGAATTTATTATATACAATCTCTCACATTCTGAAAATCATATATATATATATATATATATATATATATATATATATATATATATATATACATACTATTTTGACTAGCGTAAAGTAATCTGTAATTGAAACAGAACTATTGACTTACAACCAAATGAACCTTTCAACGTTATAATCGTAATTATGTTTAGAAAAATTAAAGATTCCCGGGCAACGATGAGTATATACTCATCATTGCCCGGGAATCTTTAATTTTTTTTTCAAAATCAAATTTAGTTGGCTATGATGTCAGATTTAACGTCATTTTCTATAGGGTCATATACAAAATTATCTTCTATCTGTCTGTCTGTTTTTCTGTCCGTCTGTCTCTCCGTCCGTCTCTCTCTTTTCTTTGTATATATATATTTTATTATTATTATTATTATTATTTATATAAATACAGTCATATTTTGCTACGATGTGCGGACCGTTTCAATCATATATGATTTCATCAGGCAAGAAAAAATAAAATACAGAATCTAAAAAGGCTCCAGACCATTCAAAAATTCTGAGGAGAGAAAATAGTCTCTGACTGACGTTAAGCAAAGCTAAAGTTCTTATGGGTTAAATTAATTACATAAAAAAAAAAATTCCGTGGAAGTGGGAGGGGGTTTAAAAGGATAGTTTTAGGGAAAAGTTAGAAAGAGTGATAAGAAGGTAGTATAAAGATATAGAGGGGGAAGGAATGCACTTAGGAGAAGAAAAGGAGAAGGGGGATGGAAACAGTTGGCATGATGTCGGACTACGATAT
>NC_136507.1:91642544-91662544 GCF_053919585.1 Euprymna scolopes
TTCATTCTTTTGCGTTCATTTTTTGCGGTAATGTTTTCGTTAATTATTCCTATTATTATATAAAACTCACTTTGTGTGTGTGTGTGTGTGTGTGTGTGTTCCTTCTCTCATAGGTTCCAAAACGGCTGACCTCATCGTTTGCAAATTTCACACATTAACACATAATTTATATGTTTGGCAGATTCTTAAATACGTTTTGTACTTAAAATTCATTCGATAAATATAAACAATCGGAAAAATCCAACCTTAAAAATAGCTTTTCTCTCTCAAAAATAAAAAAAAGAAGAATTTTTACAAGGGAATTTTTTTACGTTACACCGTTAATGGAAAAAGATTAAAATCTCAGCAAATCATTTTTTTCTTAAATACAAATTCATTATAATCTGGAGATATAGCTTAAGGACAACGCATTCAACTACATATCACATGCTGCCCAGTTCAAGCCCGAGCGTACCTTATTTTAATTTTTTCTCATCACTGATTTCAATTTACGATAAAAGAAGAGGTACCATAAAAATCACCGCAAACATTTTTTTCGTCTGTATATTTTAAAACTAAACATTAATCAGAAGTGACTTTTCCAGGGCATACATCGTCAAGCCCAAATATCAGCTGGCATTATATTACAAAGAAATGCAGAATGAATCCGATGAACGACATTATCATTATTATTATTTAATTTTATTGTGAATTAGTTCACCAGGCAAATTATTCCTTGTAATATATAATAATCACTATCAGAGTGATTCTATTATAATACATACTCAATCTGCACGAATTCAAATATCGTGTTTAAGCCGATTGTACGACCGGACAACGCAGGGTTGCCAACTAGTACATTCATACAAGGCGTCCCAATATTTTAGCATCTGTTTTGAAATATAAATTAGTATAAAAGTAAAGGGTAAAATTTTGGGACACTCTGTATTCCTTATTTCACATCCCTTACATTTGTCGATCCATCATTCCTCCATATCTTCATCATTTTACCTTTATATTCGTATATTTTTTCTGTCATATTTCTCTTCTCGAGGGGCATTTTACTTTAACTTCTTTTATTTTTCCTTGCATTTGTATTTTAATTTGTCGTTTCGATTCTTCCGTTCGCTTTCGTTTTTGTTTTTACACTCACCCTGTTTCTGCCCGCCCTTCTGCGTTCATTTCTTCTCTTACCTCGTTTCTTTATTTCGTTTTTATCATTATTATTTTTATATTTATTTATTATTAGATTTTTTTGGTCATAAACTTTGGAGTAAAAATTCCATTCACTATCTTTATTTTATTTTATTTCTCGTACATTCACATTACGACAGGTGTATAAATTTAGTATGCACTCGTTGAAGACTCAGGTTGTTTCCGTTTGTTAATAAAATTGACGACGATACTAGTTGTTTACTTGGCAAGATTTACTTTAAAGACAGCCAGCAAAAACATGTTTATACGTTTAAAATAAAACGCGAGAAAGAGAGAAAGAGAGAGAGAGAGAGAAAGAAAGAAAGAAAGAAAGAAAGAAAGAAGGGGAAGAGACATATGCAGAACCGGACAGCTCGTATTGCTAGATCACCTTCCTCCGCGCTGAATCCTTCTCGGGGAGAGCCGACATTTTTTTGGTTCGAATCTCGCCGGTTAAGGGGTTGTGAGAGAGTCTCCGTCCGCAAATTAGTCAGTTTCTAACTTCTACATATTGTCACACTTTGACAGATACATCAATACTTTTTTCCACATAGAACCCTGATCTTATTAATTATTACACTTTGAAACTTTAACATCTTGCTTTATTCAATGTCCTAATTCTTTATATTTTGTTATTTTGTTCACCTCAGTTCAAATTTATCCAAACCATAATATTACGAACGTATGGGTGATCTGGGGGTTTTGTTGTTTTTTTATACGGTAGTGAGCGTTGGACAATCAACAACAGCACAAGTAAGAGACTGGAGGCAATTAGAATTAGTTCCCGAAGAGAATTTAGAAAATATTCGGGACAGAAAAAGAATAAGGTACTAGAAATGGCAATACACAGACAGGTATGTAATAAAAACAGTACAAAATAAACGGATGAGGTCCATGGGCCACGTCTAAAGAAAAAGCAGAAAAGAACAGATTAGTTTGACGGGAACGGTCGAGGTTATAAGAACCTGATAGAAACATGCGTTGGCAGTCTGAACACCTGACCAACATCAAAAGTGATGGGCAACAATGAATTTATGAATGCTTCGAGGAAGAGAGATAGATATCGAGTCATAGCAATCAATACCTGTACCAAGCAGAACACCACTGTAATGGATGAATTCATCCGAAATGATGCACATTGTAATTTGAACGCTACTGTTATGAAGGTGATTTCGATAGCATGATATTTGTTTCACGTTACATTTACTCTTCTATGCAGTTGGCATACAACATATTTCCGTTGACACACCGGTTCCCGCTGCATTACTGAAGTTAAGCAACTTTGAACCTGGTCAGTATTAAATGGGTGACCATTTGGGATTTCTAGGTGCTGTATGTGCTCTCGGCATTCTTTTCAGTTGTTCTGGACTTCTTGCCACTGGACTCAAACATTGCCGATTTAGGAGAGGTGTAGTTGGGATTGCGCAACGCTTGCCTCGCTTTCAGACGCGGAGCTGCTATACAGATGGTACCCTTTTTCTTTCGAGACTGAACGGAGGAATCGATAGAGTTGAGAAAACAGAGAGAATGATGAGAAGTTTAAACACAAGCCGTGCGAGCAAAAAGTCATCCAAGTAGAAAAAATATCCGACATCTAGAGACCGTTACGTTAAATTTGTGAGCTTTTGTTTGTAATCGCATCCTCATTATGCTACCTAACTTCTTCTCTACTCTTCTGATGAGAAGCATTAGGCTTCGAAATGCCTTGGTATAAAGAGTCCCCTCTATCTCCCAAACTTTATTAAATAAATCAGTCATTCTATATTCCCCATTATTTAACTTTTGTGTCATCATTTTTCAATCTTATTATTTCTTATATATTAACACACACACACACACACACACACACATATATATATATGTATATATATATATATATATATATATATATATATATATATATATATATATATATATTGAGTAAAACGATTCATAATTGTGAATTAATATTAAGTAAAACGATTTCTACGTTTTACTCAATATGAATTGTTTTACTCAATATAATATAGCTCTAGGATATCTCTACCTATTGAGCTTATTATTTATCTAAAGTACAATGGGCACTGTTTTCTTTTAAAAGTATTAATACATTTGCTGACACATTAAAATAAACAGGTCTAATTACCTCTAAAAAAAAATGCGTAGATCATCGTATAACGATTAGATCACTGTCTGACTGACGTAAATGAACATTTAAAATTAAGATGTTTAAAATTCAACGTTATTTCAAGCGGTTAATGGTAGCCGAATGGATTAGGTCTCCGCTAATCGAGACAGAGATGTCTCGTGATACGGGGTTCGACTGGTAGTAATCGTGACATCCTGCACTGAAGATTCCCGAAAGGATAAAACACTAGTGTCTGTAGGTATTTAATTATTATAGTAGAAAATATTTATATATATATATATATATATATATATATATATATATATATATATATATGCTAATTGGGAGAACGCCATAAAAATTACACATCAGCATCAAACACTTCCAACAAAAATTCCACGTGCAAATTCTAGGGTTTTGAAAAATACCTGTTGTTCGTTTATTGTAGAGCATCTTATAAATAGTACTTTTTGTGCCCCCACGTTCAGTGGCGACTTATGCTAGTTATGGCATTACATGAAAGAGCACCTTGTGATGAACGGTCATAAAATACAGAAAATCTGCTCACATCGGTTAAAACGTGTGAAAAAATCGTTCTTCGCTTTCTGGATTCACTACTGACTTTTCATGAATTCTGGACTTCATATATTCCGTTTTTTTTATGTTTTAATAGTTATGAACCTTTTTTTTTTTATAAAATGCTGTTTATTCTGATTTATTCATTAACTTCTTCGCTCAGCAACACAAGTAATATTTGTGTTTCCTCTGGAGAGAAGAATAGCATTTATTATGACTTCACGGAATAAGGATTTATTAAAATTTTGTTTGGGAGTATTTTGTGGAACAATAAATTTTCTTTTACATTTTGATTTACAGTTTGATTTAATTTTTTCATATATATATATATATATATATATATATATATATATATATATATATTAATAAAAGCTCAATAATTATTGCTGTCGCGAGCGCTTTCAATTCGTCCAGGAATCATCACCAGGTGTTGAAGTAAAAGTAAGAAGGAGCGAAAATGAAAATTAGATGTGAAAACTGAAATATTCACTAAATGGCAATAATAATAATAATAATAATAATAATAATAATAATAATAATAATAATAATAATAATAATGTCTTAATTTTTTGTTAAGACAATTACAAGTTAGAAAAGCATTTCATCCAAGGCATGAAAATTGTTAAAAAAATGTTTTTACTATAGGCTTTAAAATAAAGGTACAAGATTCAATTTGAAATGTATTTATCTTCAAAGTGAACTTTTATACATTTTACAAAGTAATATATAACAATTTAATTTATATTGAATCAAAAAATTACCTTGGATATATTTTATGTAATGTACATTCTGTTGCACTTTTTTTTTTTAAATCACTGAAAATTTTATATCTATATCATTAATTGCTAGACGAAAGATACTGTTTTTAAATTGTAACAAAATGTACATTATCTAAAATAAATCCACAACTAATTTTTTGCAACTCCCTCTTTGTAATACATGTCTGAATAATGAGAAAATCTGAATAAAAGAAAGAAAACCTTTAAAATAACTTTTTAGATAAAATTTTTTAAACGTCTTTCAGAATTAAAATTTAATAAGGAACATATTGCATATAGGTTCCATTAATAAATATTCAGTACATAACGAGAAAAATATAGATGAAAATTTCAAAAGGACTGTATAACTGGTTACGGTCAATAGTAGTCCTCGCCAGCGAAAGTCTTTGTTATTGTTATTCTATTATTATTATTATTTAAAACACCTTTGGCTGCTCTTTCGCTCGAGGACTAAAGTAAATGCTCAATTATGAAATATGATAATTTTGTAGCTGACAGTTTAAGCCATCTCTTTGTGGTTTAAAAATTATTGGTATATATAAGATTACTGAATTTTCAATTATATAAAGCCAGTAAAATCTAGAATACTATAATACTAAAATTCAGAATACTATAAACAAGCCTATATATATATATATATATATATATATATATATATATATATATATATATATATATATATATATATAGTCTTGTTTATAGTATTCCGAAAACAGAAAACAACATGGCTGACGAGAGCGTAACATTATTTACAATTTACCATTAACTGGTCCCCTTATGTTGGACTTGAAACCGACGGTACCAATGTTTTTCTGATCTTCAGTACAATTTTAAATATATATATATATGTGTGTGTGTGTGTGTGTGTGTGTGTGTGTGTGTGTGTGTGTGTGTGCGTGTGTGTGTATGTCTGTGTATTTGTTGTCAATATTTTTTTCATTCTTCCTCTTTCTCTATTTCTCTCACTCATTCTATCCAGCTTTTACAGCGACATCAATATATTTCCTCATCTCTTCCTCTTAATTTTAGGTCACTATATCTCGCATCCTGTTTATTTATTAAGCGTTTTTTTCTATCTACTTTCTCTTTCTATCTTTCTTTTCTCGCCTCTCTATTGCATTCCTTTCTTTTCCTGACTCTTTGTCTCCAAGAAGTCAAACACGTTCGTGTAATCAAGATAATCAAATACGTCCCTGCAAACTACATTGAAATGCCAGCAACCCGATCCCCTTCCGACGTTTGTGCGCACAAATATTTGGCTTTAAGGCCAAGAAATTTCAACCCTTTTGACTAACGCCAACACCATCGGAAAGATAGAATTCCGACATGACGGCTTTCACTTCAGTTCGCCCAAATTTTAAACGATCTTCCAATTTCTTTTACTGATATTGCTTTAAAATGATAATAGTCATGAAAAAAAAAAAACGAACGTTAAGTAAAAGGACATTTATTTATGAGTCACGTGATCTCATTACATAGAACCTTAATGAGAAATATTTTCAAACTCTTTGTCTGCAGTAGAAAATACATTCCTCTTTGTTTTCTTATCAACTCTATTTCTTTCTCTCTATTTCTGCCTGTCTCTCTCTCTCTCTCTCTATATATATATATATATATATATATATATATATATACTTCAATAAATACGGTTTTCTTTTGTGTGTATCGATATTCATATTAAAAACCCTATTTTCTATTTATCTAAGAAGAAAATATAATTTTCTTATATATGGGTTTTGGAATTGCATTCACTAGCAAACGATCTAGCTAATTTGCATATTCTTTTAAACATTCGTTTTAATTAATTCCCTATTAGTTGCTTCGGTTTTTTAATGGTATAATCATCTTTAGTTTACTATTACATGTAATTATATTCATGCAGTTATTCTACATGATTTATACTTGCATAATATTTGCGAAAAAAGTTTATAGTAAACACAAAATTGTTTCCATATATATTTATGTATAAGTATACATTTTTGTTAAACAAATTTATCTATCTATCTATCTATCTATCTATCTATCTATATATATATATATATATATATATATATATATATATATATATATATATATAAGTAGACGTGTCTGTGTGTGTGTCTGTGTATCTGTGTGTGTGTCTGTGTACATTTCCCTACGCAATAACTCTGACAATTTTTAGTCTACAGACTCGAAATTTAATATACAGATTACTGAGATTTGGGAAAATCGATTTGATCGGTTTTTGGCCAGAAATTTGGCAATTAAGGGGTCAAAGTTCAACGATTTGACCTTTGAGAACTCTACCAAACTCCTCCGACAATTTTGGGTCTACGCACTTGAAATTTTAGATATAGATTCCTTGGACATGGATCAAATTTATAACTTGATTTGAGCTCAAAACAATAAATTTTAAGGGGTCATAATAGGGGTCAAATTTAAAAAAAATTGACCTCTGAGGTCTCTTCCAAATTACTCAGACAATTTCTGGTCTAAATATTTGAAATTTTACATAAAGGATATTCAGAGATAAGGCAAGCTTTTTCATCAGTTTGGGTCGAAAATATTTAGTTATCAATATATAAATATATGTTTCTATGTCTGTTTGCATGTCTGTCTTAAACTTTTAATAGAGGCGACGGCCTTTACCCAGATCAGTATCGTTTTAATGTTCGACCTTTCCTACGATAAATATCGAATAATTGGCTAAAAATATTAATATCTTCCCCTTCAACTACGCACTTTTCTACAGCGGGGGTCACTTTTTTCGCCGATATTTTTTAAAGTTATCCTCTCCTTTAGATTGTCTAGTCTTAATTTTGAAAAATGTCGCTCCCGGTTTGGCGGTGGTCGTAACAGCATAAACGTTAGGTTTTACCCCGTTCTTTTCCTCCGTTGCCGTACGGGTTCGAGTCTGCCTTCCTACTACCGCTTTTTTTAGTATATATATATATATATATATATATATATATATATATATATATATATATATATATATATATATATATATATATACTTGTGATTAGACGATTCCAGTATTTTTCCTGATTCGATACAATTACCGATTCCATACGAAATTCGCAATTCCGATACAATTACCGATTTCGATTTCAGTTCTTCATAAATCTCTAAATAAAAAACTATAAATGTGTTATATTTTCCCGATTACCGTAAAAGCACAGGTTAAATGTGTCTATATTTTCTAAAAAGTAAAAACACACTTGTAATTGAAGAAAAGTTTTACTGTTCGTTTGAAATCAATTCAAATTATTAATACCAAGAATGGAAGATTTTATTATAAATAGAATCAAAAAAGAAAATGATAATGGCATGAATCGTTTTTGGCATAGAAAAATAGGCACAGCTTTTCCCGATTTCTAAATCCCAAAAGTTCCGGATTTTCCTATTCCCGATTCCAATTCCGATTACTCGTAAAAAAAACTTATATATACACCTGTATCTATCCATATATATTTATATATAAAGACATATGTATGCACACACACACATACACACACACACACACATATATATATATATATATATATATATATATATATATATATATATATATATATATATATATACCCCCACAGATAGGTATGTACATATGTTTATAACTTTGTTACAAGAAACGTGTTTGAATTAGGTTGGTACCAAATGAAAGATATTATCAAACTCTCCGTAAGCGGTACACAGTCAATTCCCCCTGTCTCTCTTTCTTTCTCTTTCTCTTTCTCTCTCTCTCCTTCTCTCTCGAAAACTCTCCATCGCTCTATTTCTGTCACTTATCGCTTTCGCTTTTTGTCTTTCTCTCTGCCTCTCTCTCTCCCTCTCTCTCTCTCTCTCTCTACACCCCCCCACACACACATATATATATATATATATATATATATATAAAATACGTGTAGTGCCATTCCTACTCTGTGCATCTGAGACATGAACCTTGTACCGGCCACAACTGCTCAAGAGGTTTCATAAGAACTAACTAATACACATTCTTGGTTCAAAGTGGGATAGTTTTGTTCCTGATACGTATGTCTTAAGTAAGGCCAAAACAACCGGAATTTCTACCATTGATATTAAGAACCAAACTCGTTGCGCGGGTCATCTTGTCCGACTTAATAACTCGCGACTCTCAAGACAGTGTGTTTTATGGTGAGCTCCTACTTGGCCCAAAACCCCATGACAAGCCAAAAAAAACGTTTACGTGATAGCATCAAGGAGATTCTGGTGAGCTTTCATGTTCCTGTTGAAAGTTGGGAGTCCCTGGCGTATGATCACAAGTAGTAGAGGACTCTGATATACAGGTACGCAGAAGACTTTGAAGCAGCCAATATAGCTCGAGCGAAGCTCACAAGAGCATGTAGGAAACGCCAAACCTTGCCGCCCAATCATAGAGATCGTTGGATCTGTGAGGGATAGGACCGAGCTCTGTTGTCCAATGTAGGTCTTGTTAATCACATAGAAGCGCGCGATGATACGGGGTCCGTTGCGGTTGGTATCATCCAAACTAATGACCGTCTTCAGTGTCATACCTACTTGAGGGCGTGAATGACTGATAAGTCACCTTCGGCACATGGACTTTCAGTAACTGAATTATTGGCACTCGTTTGACAAGACGTCGCAATCATCATCTATATATATATATATATATATATATATATATATATATATATATTAGCTGTACATACCTGGCGTTGCCAGGTAAAAAAACATATTTAGTCACATACTCTTTAAGACATAACCAATATCCTAAGGTCTCTGGTCCTGGATATGACTTTAAGCTATATTCGATGGTAACGCCCAGCTTGCCGGCTTTGGAGAGTTTGGAACCTACCCTTAATTGCCATTGCTCCCAGGTCCACTCTGACTCGGAACAGTAGTACCTATTAGGGTCCCAACTATGGGTTAAATAGAAACCGACTTGAACAAAAACAAATATATTCTATTCAAATTTTTTTTCTCCAGAATCACTGGATTCGGCATTAAATAACCTGAAAAATGTTGATATGCCGTAAAACACAAACAACCAACCAAACAACCAACGTACGGTATCACGAGTTTCCTGAGAGTTGACTATATTTTGAATTTTGAAAACATAAAACATAGTTATCGTCATCTATAAAATTCAAACAGGGAAAAAATCTCATACCTAAAAGGGAAATAACGCATAGGTTAAATGAAAACTTCCTTTTATATACACAGTTGATGTTGTTTATAATAATAATTGAAAATAAATTCAATAAAATGTAAATTAAAAATACATTTAATAAGCTTCATGTCTTGTTTCTGAATAGGATATTTAAAAAAATTCTATTAATAATCTTCATTAAAAAATTTAATTTAATTATATAAACCGGTGTAATATGCAAATGAAATAACCTCTTAAATGTTGATTCGTTTAAAATAAATAGTGTCGATGGAATTCATACTGGAATCAAACTATATAAGAATCCGTTTTCAGTATAAGAATCTATTTTTGAAACAGTATATCGTTTGTATATATAAAATAAATTGTGAACAAAAACACACAGGGATTTCGACTTTATTATAACATATGCATATATATATACATATATATATATATATATATATATATATATATATATATATAATGTTTTCTGTGAGCCACTGGCACTGGTGTTTCTGCTTCCTTTTGCAAAACTTAATTATGTTCTACAAAACCAAAAACCAAAGACCAAAAACAAGCCACCTTTCCCCCCGTTTCCTCCTTCTCGGTTCCTCTTTCTCTTTCTATCTCTCCCACTTCTTATTTGTTTCCTAATTTAAAATGTACCAAGCATTAATACTGTAATCTTTTTCTCTCTTCCATTGCAAAACTCATTCACGTTCTGCAGGACAGATAAGAAAAACGATAAAATCCACTATAAAACAACTAAACACTACAAACTGGTGATTGAAGATACAAAAAGCTTGAAAATAAAAACCTTCTACAAAATAAGTGGATGCAACATGAATAATATTTCCAAAATAACTGGATTCGCCATTGAATAACCCGGAAAGGGTTGATATACCGTAAAACAAAGCAACCAAAACAAACCATCCAACTGTATCCATGAAGATGTTATATATGCACAATTACTGAGCTCCCACGCAATCTTCCCAAACAAACAATTTCGTCTTCCAGTTTTCCTTCTTCCCATGCTCCATCTGATAATTACTAATCCAATATACTACTCGAGCAGCCCCTCCATCTACAATCATACAACTAGCAATAATAATAATAATAATAATAATAATAATAATAATATTTCTCCAAACAGCCATCCTAATACTAACACTACTCATTGTCCCCTCCAAAACAGTCGTCGTACTAGCATTGCCCAACCTTTTGTTGAACACAATGAATAAAATTCAAACTATTTAACTAATAAAAATCAGCAATGTAAGATTAATATCAGACCTCGATCTTTTAATAAAGTATATACATATACCGTCGCTACTTCAACATTAATTAATAAAAGAATATGAAACCACATTTATTCTTTTAACAACCATGATTCTAATAATAAACAAAGAACTTCTCTAACCACTTTAATTAAAAAACTTAATTCTCATAATACCCCCTTCTCAATCAAATGGACTATCATAAAAAAGTTAAGTCTTATACTCCAGGCTCTAAGTCATGTCGCCTCTGCACAACCGAAACTATAACTATAATTACTTCCCCTCAAAGTGACAATATAATAAATTCTAAAAACGAACTTATCTCTTTCTGTAAACATAAGTCCAAATTAAATTATGGTAATTTGGTAATTTTGAAATTACATAGCTATTACTTTAACCTTTAATATATATATATATATATATATATATATATATATATATATATATACTTTTTTTTACATTATCCTTCTTTCTACATACTTTCTTAATACTTTATAACTTAATAATCCTTTATTTTAATTCTAAATTTCTTCTTTGCTTGGCCGTTTTTTATGTGCAATTTCCGTTTTAGTCTTTAAATATTCCTATCTATTAAATATATCAATCTACCCACACATTCATATCCTGTATGCATATTTACTTATATTTTACTATATGCATTTACTTACATACTAACTTGCTTTATCCGGAATTTGCAAATACCGGCCCTCCTCTCCGCTTATAATTTTGTTTTATTTTTTATTTTATATTTTATTTTTATTTTTATTTATTTTTTATTTTGTATTTATTTATTTATTCATTTATTTATTTATTTTCCATTTAGTGTCTTTTAATAACTCTTGATGACATTTTCTTTAGTAATAACGTGTACATTTCAGCTGACATCATTTTTACCCTATATTTGTCGCGTATTTCATCGTATCTTGTCTGGGTTATTTTCACATTTGCTTTTCTATTTTAAAATTAATTCTATCACCATTTAATCTTTTTTTTTCTCTTCGTCTTCTTCTCTGATTTTTCTTAATTACACTTTGTCTCGACAGCCGTTTTAAACGCAAATCTTATTTTTCTTTATTAATATTATTGGAATTTTCCCCCTTTTCCTTGTACATATTTGTGAATTATTTCACGGATTTCGTCCTTTTGGATTATTTTTTATCATCTTCCAATTATGCGATTTCCTTGGATTTTACTTGTGCGAATGGAAATTTAATTAATTTTCTTGGATTTACATTTTTGGATTTTACCGTCATTGGATACTTTACCTTCCATTAGACTATCCATTCACGTGAAATCACCTTTTTCTTCACCATATTCTCTCTGCTTTTTTTACATGGGGGTCACCACTTATCAAGGCCCAGCAGCCACTCGTGGATAAGGGTTGCTTCACTTTTTGTTATCAAGTAAGATCTTTGACTTAATTGCAGTTTCATCAAATACTTTTGTATGCAAAATCCGACCCAACATTTTGCTAATTCCTAGCCTCTGATGAGAAGGAAAGTATTTCTTCGAAACTCCGCGGATTAAGGACTATCCACTTATTAAGTGTTTCCTTTTCAGATTAAATATGTTTTTAACTCTTTTTCAATGTGTTTTTAACATGTTTTATTAACTGTTTGCTCGTATATGTATATATATATATATATATATATATATATATATATATATATATATATATATATTAGTGATGGGATGATTTCAATTTTTTTACATGTTTTATTGATTATTTGCTCTCATATATATACACACACACACCCTCGTATATATGTATATATATATATATATATATATATATATATATATATATATATATAGCCAGTAGAGTTTAGTTTCCTAGAAGTACATCCAATGAAACAACACGTGTCTACCAAAATAGTGCTCAATGAGTGAACAGAGCATGTATATTAATTTTATTTATACAAACATTAATGGCTACATATGTGCATACATGTTTCTGTAATCACCCACGTTGGGGGATTACGTCTTCAGGCCAAGAACTACCTTCAAAAGTGACATTTCCACCAAATACATTTTTCTACTTTGTTTATCAAGTTAAAAATACAACCTGGGTGGGAGTCAAAAAAAACAAAAAACGGTAAAAGGACGGGGAACAATGGGCAAAAAATGGGCAAAACAACTTTTTCGGGGTATCAATGGGATCGCTGGACTCTGCAGAGGCAACAGATCTCGTTGGACTTTATATCATTCATAATTTAACGAACGATAATATTATTGATAGAAGGGACATGGGCCTATATCGTGATGATGGGCTGATAATAGTGAAGAATGCTACAAGTGTTAAATGCGATCAAATTAGGAGAGCAATCCATAGGAACATGAAAAATTTTGGCCTAAAAGTAGAAGTTAATGCTAACTTAAAACAGGTTGATTTCCTTGACGTTACTTTAGATCTGGATTTAAATGCTTATAAACCATATATGAAGGATAACGCTAATCCTATTTATATACACCCGCAGTCTAACCATCCACCATCCATTATTAAACATATACCGTTATCTATTGAAAGTAGAATAAGTAACAATTCATCTAATGAAGTAACTTTCAATAATTGCAAAGCTATTTATAATACAGCACTTAAAAATAGTGGATATAAGGACATAGAGATAAAATATAAAATAAATAACACTAGCACAAATGGATCTAGAAATCGTGGTAGGAAAATTATTTGGTTCACACCCCCCTTTAACATTATGTTGAAAACAAAACTTGGTGCAAAATTTTTACAACTTATTAATAAGCATTTCCCACCAAATAATATATTACATAAGATATTTAATAAAAATACATTAAAATTAAGTTACAGCTGTAGTGATAATTTGGAAAGGATTATAAAAAAGCATAATGGAAGAATTTTAAAGACGACTAATAGAGAAGGGGAGAATACTAGTGCAAACACTGCGGTGAATAAATGTAACTGTAAAAAACATGAGGAATGCCCAATAAAAAATGAATGTCTGACCTCATCGGTGGTATACCAAGCAAGGATATTCCCGATGGAGAACCCAAGGGACGAAAGATTCTACATAGGGAGTACCCAAATGACTTTCAAAAATAGATTCTATTGACATACACGCTCGATGAATAATCAAACATATGAAAAGGACACTTCCTTATCGTTATATTACTGGAAATTAGTTAGAGAAAATAAAACACCTAGTATAAAATGGAATATTATTAGAAGGGCCAATACTTGCCACTCATTGAACTCACCATGTCTATTATGCTTATCAGAAAAACTTGAGATAACTAGGTTTAAAGACCGAGAAAAATTATTGAATATTAAACAAGAAACTGCTATATCCTGCAAACATTTCAGAATACATCCACTTAAGGAACTCTAAATTAGGATAATGGAACTGCTATAAGTACAACTAACCCCCATCAAATAACCCCCCCCACAAAGAGGATAAGTGAGGTCGCAACTATAATCATACCCATATGGGTTACGTAAGTCACTTAACGTTCTACTTCATCGAGCAGTTATGTTATTACTAGCCGAAATAAGTACCTGTATGAAGGCATATTTGAACTAAATGAGGAATAGATCGTTTTGAGTGAAGCCCGTAATAATGTATGCATATGGATATTTTTGGGTGTGTGCATGTATGGATATATGATCTTTATAGACCCGGGTAGGAAAAATAATTTATTAATATAAAAAAAAAAAAATAGAAGAAATAAATAGATGAAAGAAAGTAAGGAATGAAGGGTGAATGGAAGAGAAAGGAATAAGGGTATTAGTGTGAATAAGCAAAGATGAAGGTAAGTACTACAATATATAAGCTTATATACTAGGTTTATATAACCTAAATACTCTGATTTCTGTCTGTTATTATATATTATTATTGTGTCGTGATACATCTTATGTATATCTGCCTTACCATCGAAAGAATCTTTGTTAAATATGAGGATAACCCTATGAACTTCATGCTGAATTCAATATGAATTTTTACGTAGTGTCAATTTTTACGGTAAAAACCTACAACTTAAGAAAGTGTAACAAGCGGAGGGGGCCATGAAACATAACTAGAGATGTGGAATTTGATAGAAAAAGTGAATTTATACAGTAGGTGTATTCATGTCTGTTTCTACTTTAGATGTATCATTTGGTGGCACGGTACATGTATGCATGTATATATATATATATGTCTATATTTGTGTGATTTTGGATATATAGCTGTATTTTACGTATGCATGTATGTTTGTATGTTTATATATATATATGTATATCTGTATCTATGTATCGGTGTGTATGTTTGTATGTGGATGTGTCTCTGTGTCTATTGTATGTAGATGTATGTATACACACGTATATTTCTGAACTATTAGAATAGGCTGCCTCGTATAGAATTGTTGTAACAATATAGATTACAAAAATGTATGGATGTCCGAATGTTGTTTATATATATGTTATATATGTATGTATGTGTTGATATGTATATGTATGTCTGTTGTGTGTGTGTTTATATGTATGTATGTGCATATATATATATATATATATGTATATGTATGTATTTATGTATGTATGTATGTGTGTGTTTGTGTATATATGTGTATATGTATGTATATATATATATATATATATATGTATATATATATATGTATATATATGTACACCCGTCTGTAGTCGGGTAGCATAATATTGCATATACGAAGATGTTACCACGCTGCATAAGTAAAGAAAAATACTATTATTTGTCTCTGTATGTCTGTAATGTGTGTGTGTATATATGCGCGGGTGTAGATAAATGTTAGACATTTATAAGTGTATTGATACACGCATATAGGTATGTGGGGCTTAGAAAACTTTCGGGTTTATATTTATTCACATTTTGTTGGTTTATTTGTTTTAATTTAATTTTACTTTATTCTTATTTATTTATTTTTTTATTTTTTATTTTTTTATTTTTTATTTTTTATTTTTTTATTTATTTATTTTTTATTTTATTTATTTTTTTATTTTTTATTATATTTTTTATTTATTTTTATTTATTTATTTATTTATTTATGCATTTTATTTTTATTTTTATTTATTTATATTTTTTTATTTACCTTAATGTAACTTTTACTTTATCCTCTATGTAGTTTCAGAATCATTGTCTAGTTTCAGTAAATAAAACAAAGAGTGTTCAGCATGGATTCGCTTTTGAATATATTGATTAATGTGTGTATGTGTGTGTTGGCAGTGTCTGTGTATGGATGTGTTATGTGTGTGTTGCGTGTATGTGTGGGTGGAGGTAGATTAAAAAGGCACCGGTCAGTACTTGGTTGACCATAGCTAAGGTTATTAACTTACAGACTCTAAGACAAAAAAACTAAACTCTCAAGTACCCTATGTCATAAAAAGCCAAAAGTTAGGTTACATGGGGGAAGGGGAAAAGAAAAAAGATGTTTATCATCTTCAGAGACCTCACTCATCCTTTTACCGTTTTTTGTTTTTTTGACTCCCACCCAGGTTGTATTTTTAACTTGATAAACAAAGTAGAAAAATGTATTTGGTGGAAATGTCACTTTTGAAGGTAGTTCTTGGCCTGAAGACGTAATCCCCCAACGTGGGTGATTACAGAAACATGTATGCACATATGTAGCCATTAATGTTTGTATAAATAAAATTAATATATATATATATATATATATATATATATATTATGCCGATTTCAAATTTCCGAAAATGTGTTACATGGTACACAACTGATCACCCCTGAAATAATATTTGTGAAGTTCTGACAGTAAGTTGATTAAGCGATGGCGGGAGATTGAATACCTTACCGGCAAAGGGATTTTTCAACTAAGAACTTAAGAACTGAATAAAAA
Source organism: Euprymna scolopes (assembly GCF_053919585.1). Taxonomy (NCBI): domain Eukaryota; kingdom Metazoa; phylum Mollusca; class Cephalopoda; order Sepiida; family Sepiolidae; genus Euprymna; species Euprymna scolopes. The sequence continues at coordinate 91,659,405 of NC_136507.1, forward strand.
ATACTTTTTCTAGCTTTTCTATAGTTTTAAAGGTTAAAAAAAGATTCCAAGACTATATATTATGTGTGTGTGTTTGTTTGTGATGATTCTACATACGTTTTTTTCTGTAATTTAAAATACGTTTTACCGCTAACAGTCATGCGTATGATTACATTCGAAGAAATAAAACCCGTGAATAATGTAATAACATTAAAACTTGTGCAATATGGAGAAACATAAATGCATTTAAATTGTAGCTGTTACTGCATATTATTTGGATTTAATTTCTTTTGAATACGAGTATGCTTTACTAAACAGCGAATAAACGTGAAAATTTAATTTAAAATGAAAACTGAATATTTTAACCTACGGTCCAGGCCTTTTTAAAATGTTTCTTTTGATTATTCTCGTGTATTTACACGCGTCTGTCGACTACGTATGAAACTGTTCGTTTGAAACGCAAAACCAATGTTTTCTGTTATTAATATCTCATCTTCATTGTGTGTGACCTATTGATGTTCTTATAACCCCAAAACACAAGTAATTTGTTCAAGTCGTAAGTTATTGCATTTGATTACCTATTTTCTTTAACGGCATATCAGCCCTGTTCAGGTTATTTGATATCGGATCAAGTCATTTTAGTAAAACGTTATATGATTCAAGTTCATTAGGCTTTCAAATATTTATTGATCGTGTTTTATTCGGTTATTTTTAAACTTCGCAATCAAGTGGACGCACCGATTCCCATCAGATTACCGAAGTTAAGCAACACTGAGTCTAGTCAGTACTAAAAGGATAACAATTTGGGAATTACAGGTGTTGTATATGCTCTCTGCTTATCTCGGCATTTGCTTCCAGTCGCCATGGACTTCTTGCTACTAGACTAATAATTACGCGCGCTACTACCTTTACAGGAGGAATCTATTGTCTCTTTACACTGAACGGCGGCAAGAAAGGCACGATTACGTTATTTTTTAGGAAAATTTTCGAATTCGTTTTTGACTTTGCAGAAAATTTGCGAAGGAAAAGATAAAAAAATATTTTTGGTCGAAGAAGTCAGTATATTATTTGGCCATATCAAGATTTCTCCAAGTGTTACGTTGTGGTGTTTTGAATACTTGTAAATGTCACTAATCTCTATCTAGTCGATCTTCACTATCTAGATGGCGAGAGTCTCATGTGTGTACAAGCAATAAAAGTGCCAAGACGAAAAGTCTGGAAACTCATTGAAGGTACTTTGCTTATATTTCACATCAAAATCTTAAGAATTCTACAATTTACAAGCTTGTTGACAGATGGAATCAAATTATAGAAAGCAAAGGTCATTATTTTATGAATAACGATTTTCAAAAGCAAATTTTTTTTCAAGACAAAATATTAAATCGGAAAAAAACATTTGCACATACCTAAAAACTTTTATTATCCACGTTAAATAATTTCCAAACTGTGCAAGGCGTGTCGAAATATTTACGTAAAAAGAGATAGTAATTATAATACGACTTTGGATATAACAATAATAAATAACATCCCAGTTACATTTTTATTATTTTGACATATGTTTGTGTATTAGATGTTATTCTCTTGACGTTGCAGCAAATGTAACCACCGACCTTCTTCAGGCAGGTTTTTTAGCACTCGGAAATTTACCCAAATTAGAACAGAACCGTTTATTTGATTCACCGGGTGGATTGACCTCAATCAGTCCATTCGCAGAACGCAATATATGTAATTATTTAATAATAGTCAAATATATGCGACACTTGTATAGAGGTTTTAGGTTCAACTACCAGTGTGGACGATGTTTTAAATATAAGTACAAATTATTTTAAGGATAATGATTAAAAAAAAGTTTTCCGCTCGAAGTTATGTACGGATTTCCGATTTCGACAAAAAACACAGAATAATTTTAGATGAAAACGTTGCGAAAATAGTATTCCTAAAATATAAAATCATACAAAATTTCAGAAACTCTACTAATTGGCGTTTAGTTTTTCATGAGGTCATTTTTTTTCCTTTTGTAAAATGCGATGAAAAGTTTTAACCGTGAAACAGTATGAGCTATGGAACAGCGAAACAGTACCGTATGTCGATGACTCTAACGCTCCCTATCTTAAGTTGAGCATATTGGGAAGTGATATACTAACTACAATTAGTGTATGAAGCGACAAATTGAGCTTAGGTATTTGGACAATGTCAAAACATTGTAAATTCACTGCCCTCAAATCAGCAGTCGTACAGCTCAATGGTTAGAAGCTCCGATCGGGTTTCCATCCTGGCATGATGTAGTTGCTTGTCTGGCAGCACTGATGAGCTGTGAAGCAGCGATAAAGTACTGTAGGTAGACGACTATATATATATATATATATATATATATATATATATATATATATATATATATGAATATTTTTTTTGGGGGGGGGTACAAAATTTAATTATGGCTAAATCGAAGACAATACGATTTAAAAGAATAGTCATAAATATGACCATATTCATGACTATTTTTTTAAATCGTATTTTCCTCGATTTAGCTCTTTTGGGCGAGGAACGAAACCTGTTTAGCTAACCTTTATTATCATTTTTTTTATTTTTTTAATCATCATGTTGATTGGTCTGCATTTAGCCATAATATATATATATATATATATATATATATATATATATATATATATATATATATATATATATATACTAGCAAAAGTACCCATCGTTGACTAGGTTCAAACACAGCCTACAGAAAATGGACTCTGATTTGTGAAAGTGTGATAGGTTATCAAAAGGAAGGGTTGTAAAGAGATAGCTTCGAATTTGGGGATATCAAAACCAAAGCAAAATGTGATGAAAGTAAAAATAAAATAGATAAACGCCATAATTTATTATACCATACCTGTTCACACTGAAACACTTATCACAAATTTTGTGGATCTATATTAAAAAACCTTGTTAAACTTTGTGATATATTTCCATTCAATGGAGGTCAGGCGCGAACGAACACCCCATAATTTTATTATACCATATTTCTTCAAACTGAAACATAATTATCAAAGTATACTTACGCAGATAGATATGAAAAGTCTTTATTAAAGTTTGTGCCTATTTCCATTCTATGGAGGCCAGGCGCGAACGCAAACCCCACAATTTTATTATACCATCCCTATTTAAGT
>NC_136507.1:91665044-91677544 GCF_053919585.1 Euprymna scolopes
GAAGAAAACCTTAAATAAAATTTGGGAAATAGAAAACGGGCATCCTCAGCTGCTTCCCATGTAGCTGTTTCAGATATATATATATATATATATATATATATATATATATATATATATATATATACGTGTGTGTGGATGTGCGTGTGTGTGTGTGTGTGTGTTTAGTTTAAGAATGCGGAACTAGAGATGTCAATACATTTTTATTGTACGATCCACCGTGAATACGGGAAACAAATAAATTCTTATACATTCACCAAACCATTCTATTAATATCCAAGCAAACGTGAAAGAATCTAGGGAAAACAATGATATTTCAAAATTTTTATCAGTTATAATAGTTTTGTCACCGTACTGGTTCGCGTTTTATTCTATTGTATTAAGTACATATGTACTAACCAAGAAAAAGTGAACACATGCATTATAGAGTATATAAATATATTTGCTCTGGGTCAAATGAATTGTTTACTATGTATGCGTATTGACAAGCGTCTTTTGGTAACCGAAAGAGGTTTGTTACTTGTATTCAAGGTGGTTTTAAATCTATAATATAAATCTCAAACGTCGGTTTATATGTATGTATGTATGTATGTATGTGTGTATGTATGTATGTCTGCCTAAAACTTTTCTCAGCCGCATAGGACGGGGTCGACATCGGTATCGTCTCAAAGGGCGATGTATCAGTCGAATAATATGTGAGAATTAGAAAAAAACGGTCAATTATTTTCTATAGAAATGGAGGTTTGCAATGAGGGAGGGTAGCAAAAAATCGTTCCTTCATGACAATTTTGCCAAACACGCATGGGCGAATAATGTTTTTTTTCTTGTTTGGTATAAATAGAAAAAAAAACGACATTTACTTGCTTGGCCCCATTGTAGAGCAGTGGGTATCGTCGCATCGTCGTTATCTTAGGGTTGCACGTTCGTGGTGATATATCTAACATATTTTTTTCGATTTTTAACTTTTAATATTTAAATAGGGTTATTATGCTATTTTTTTCCTTTGTTTATTTTTTATTCTTTTTATTTTTCTATCACGTTTGTTATGTTGTTTTGTTTTTGTTTCTCAGATTTTTTAAAAGAAGTTTTAACATTTAAACAGAGTTATTTATGCCACTTTTGTGGTTCACTTATTCTTTATTTCCATTTTTGTATTTTTCCATCACGTTCGCTGTTTTTTTTATTTTTTCCCCGACATTTTAAAGACGTTTTAACATTTAAACCAGGTTATTTATGCCATTTGTTTTCGTTCGTTTATTCTTTATTCTCCCTTTTTTGTCCATCACGTTCGCTTATTTTTCGTTTTTGTTTATCCGAGTCTTTTTAAAAGTTTCACATTTAAATAAGGTTAATTATGCCATTTTTCGTTCACTCGTTCTTTATCTTCACTTTTATTATTGTTTCGATTTGCGCCACACACTTAACAACATCCAGGCAACGCTGGGTACGCCCGCTAGTGTATAAAAAGGATATATATATATATATATATATATATATATATATATATATATATATATATTAATCATTTACTTAAAACTTACTCAATTTGTATATACCAATTTTAATTGATTAAAACATCTTTTTCATAAATATAGTGTTTATAATGATAATTTATATACATATATATAAAATTGTAAAGTTTGAAAAAGTCTAAATTAAGTTCCTGCCTGTTTATTGGATTCTAGAACATATATAACGTAAACAAAAAATATTTTTATTTATTAAAAGAATTATCTATGGACATGCATGTTTCGAGATCCTATTTCTTCTAGGATCCGAACTAGGAACCTTATGTATAGCAGTCCGGAGCGTAATCCAATACGCTACGAAGCCATATCTGATTTTCATATGCATTTTTATCGTATATAAATATTTACGTAGATTTGCTACTGATTTTTGCAAATGATAATACATTAAACTTAGCGCTTTCACCTTGAATAGGGACCTGAAGTCACACTTAGGTAAAGCCTAAGCGTTAGGTAGATGCTGAGAAATGGTCAGTTACGGTGGAACTTGGTTAGGCCTAGATTGTCTAAATTAAATAAAAATTTATTCCGATTAGACTTGAAGACGACGATGTAATAGTTAGCCGATAACCAGACAAAAGGTATTACGCTCCACAGACGGACAGTTCTTGGGAAGAATCTCTGTTCGTGGGATTTTTCTTTAGTTTTGTGCACAGATAGGAAGTGAGGAAAGTTGTTGGCGCTTTCCTTAGCCACGCAATTATTTGCTGTGAACGTTTCAAGGGGCGAGACAAAAAAAAATAAAATAAAAAACAAAATAAACAAAAAAAGCAATAAAATATCACATCGATTGTTAACAGAATATTTTATAGTTTAAGATTAGCATAAATTTTCTATGTCTCCAAGGTTGCTGAAAAGAAGCCATTAAAAAATCAAAAAGTAAAAATTATATTTTATCCCGCAGTGAATAACATTAGACGTTAATGAGCTGAAAATTATTATTAGAAAATGCGAGCACCAGCAAAACGAAGGAAAATACATAGGAATAATATTTCATACCTACATGTATATAAAAGTGAGAATCTGTTGCGTGAGGACACTTCTCAACCTATACACTCAACGATTCTTTGATCTACAAACTTGAAATTTGTTATATAGTGTATTTAGACACGTGGAAAACTTCTTAATCCGTTTTCATAAAATAAAACAGGGTACTAAGGAGTCAAAATTGAAAATTTGGTACTTGAGAGGTCATCGGATTTTTATTTGTTTGTCAACTGTTTCGCGAATGCGACTGCGTGAATCGTTCACGTGACATATTTCCTATGCTAAGGATAAGTAGGTGTGAAAACGCTCTTTAAAAATCATGTCAATTTTGCCAAATGGTTATCGTACATGTCTTTAGGTTTTGGTTTCGATCTCAACTCGAGTTTTATTAATTTATTTCCTTTTACGTACATGAAGTGGAGCTTTTAGAAAAACACAGAATATTCACATGCACACGTCTCATTTTCTGTTTATTTTTACATCATTTTTTAAAAAGGAATTTAATGTTACGTTTCATACCTATGGTATTTCTGTTTATAATAAATAAATAAAACTCTGAATTAATCAAAATATAAGATTTATGCGTATTTTGCGACCGGGCAACGTCGGGCGGTCTGCTAATATAAATATTATAAATTTATAAATAATATTTATTTGTTGAGAACCAAGAAATCAAACACTCAGAAAAAAATTAATATAAATATATAAAAATACGAACTACAGAATATAATTAATAGTTTTAAGTATATTTGAATAGCTAGAATGAACCGGCGCTTTCCGGGTAAATAGAAGACATAATATAAGTGCTTAAAAACAAATAAACAAACAAACAAACCAATAATTCAAGTAGGGAAACTTGCTCAGTAACTATAGACCACACTCTATAACAGACACGACAGGAAAACAAATGAACACATATCTAACGAAATGGCAGAAACACTAGAAGAATACCTCCGATACGTAGTGGAATGGGGACAAAATTGGATGGTTACCTTCAATGCTGCCAATACTAAACTTGTTTCCTTCAATAATTACAAGAAACTTTCCGTACCCCCAATAGCAATAGCCAAAGACTATTTATCTGAAAGTACATCTTTTAAACTCCTCGGCCTGACGTTCACAGGAAAAATGAGTTGGAACAATTACATTGAGAACATTGCCAGGACCGCTGCGAAGAAGGTGGGTTCTCTCTACCGTGCTAGAAAGCTATTAACGCCTGAAAGTATCCTATACCTCTATAAGGCCACAATTCGCCCATGTATGGAGTATTGTTGTCATATTTGGGCTGGTGCATCTGCCACTAGTCTCTCGCTCCTAGACAAGGTTCAAAAGAGAGTCGCCAATCTGATAGGTCCTGAACTGTCATCTAAACTTCAGCCTTTGTGACATCGACGAAACGTTGCGTCCCTCTGCCTGTTCTACAAGTACTTTAACGGTGAATGCTCTGACGAACTGCAAGCACTTGTGCCCCCTCGACGTAAATACCCCCGACAAACCCGACAATCAGCTAAATCCCACCCCTTCACAGTAGAGATCCCTAGATGTAAGAGAGCCTTCTACTCCAGTAGTTTCTTCTCCAGACCAGCTAGCCTTTGGAATTCCCTTCCGGGTCCCTGCTTCCCCAACTGTACTGACATGCAAAAGTTCAAGTGCAACGTGAACCGACATCTTGCTGTCCAACTTCCTACACAGTACCCCTGATGCTTATGCCCCTGATAGTAGCCTCCTACAACAAAGTAGCAATGTCCCTTGTTTAAGTTGTAATAAAAAAATAAATAAAAATAAAAATAGAAACAACCAACTAACCTAGGAAAGAAATACTACTCCTTAAAGCTCCGTTTAGTTTTTTTTATAAGCAGAGTGGTAAAGGAAAAATATTGATAGTGGTTGCAGCTAGATGAGATTTTGGTGTGAGCATTTTTATAGAAAAAGATATATTTCATCTTTACCGAGCATATGCAATGGAAATAACAATAAAATAGAGAAAAACTAAAAAAAAAAAAAAAAGAAAAAAAAAACATTTCTGTCAGAAATTGACTTTTCGGAACTGAAGACGAAATCACGCATTAGATTTCGAAATCGATTTTAAACCTGTTTAAAACAAAACCAACTAAATCGTGATAAGTTACTAAATACGTGCTAATAATTTTGGTAAAATAAATTCATTTGCTATTAGCAAATAATCCTTACCCGGCGTTTCTCAGGACTGTATAAAACAATGAGAAAAATGAAATTGACTTTGAACATATCTGTTATTTTTCGGAGAGAGGAATTTTTATGTCTATATATCATTTGCTATCTCGAGCAAAAGAATATTTTACCTAACCTTGGACGTTAATTATACAAATTATGTATGAAATAATTTTAACTTGCCTTGGACAGCTCGAATATTAAATAATTTTACAATTCCTAGTGTAGTGGGGAAGATAGCGGAAACAATCTTTCACTTGGTGATACAAGCACCCAAATTGAAATTTGTCAGGTTTGCTTCTGCAGCTATCTTGAATACTGACAGCCATCTTGAATTTTCTGATGGCTAACGTTCTTTTCTAAAAATGTATGTTCTGAACGTCATTTGGGCCAAGTGAAAGATTCTTATTGAATATTGCGATAACCTGCCCCACTAGGACGGTTAATGTACAACACATATATTAAATAATTTTCTGACCCTCCAATAAAACCAACTAAATCGTAATAGGTTACTAAATACGTGCAAATAATTTTGGTAAAATAAATTTATTTGCTATTTCGTAGATATTTTTTTAAAATTGTTTCTTAATTTTTATTAGATAAGGATTGGCTATTCATATGTTTTGCATGTTTCAGACTACTGTTCTCCTATTGAGTGTTATTTTTACAACGTTTAGGCCGATGTAGTCTACGCTCTTCTTCCAGTGATCTTACTGATCCCAGGAATCTTTCTGTCAAACTCAGGAACCTGCATAAAAGTTGGAACGGAATTTTTATTTCATCCACGGGGGAAGCATTCTCACGTTCTGTCAGTCCTGACCGAGTAGAAGTTCTTAGTAGTTGCAATAATCTGAAAGTTGGACGTTCAAACTCTTCAAGTCCAACATAAACAAATTCCTGATGAACCACCCCCTTAAGTAAGACACTTTATCAAATCTCAAATACTAACGATTACTACAACACTATCCCATTTATTACTGTACACGCAATAATCCTTACCCCCCGAGTGGCTTCCGGGCCTTGATAAGTGGTGGCTTCCATGTACCCCCAAACCAACAACTAATTTAACTTTTTCTGAAGCTTAAACATTACTTTTATTAATGCTACATAGAGATTTTGAATTTTAATAAGTCCTTTATCTACTACGACACCAGTCCTTGCAGATTCCCGAGTTTGACAGAAAATTTCCCGAGCTCGACTGAAAGACTCCCAAGTTCAACAAGATACACTTTAAAATACACAGTCGGGAAAATAATACTCAAAATTAAGACAGTAGTCTGCCAGATAGTTTTAGCTAGCCCAGACAGCGCTTTTTTTTTTTTTTTTTTTTTTTTTTCACGGCGCTAGCTTTACTTTCCTCACATTCTTGACCTTGTGTAAGGTCTTCCTGCGGTGGGTAGGAAGTAAAACTTCAACCAACTGACTTATTTCCAGCTCTAAACGCATTTAATTCCGAGACAGATTAGCCTATTTATTTTTAGGTGTTCTTACCTTTTGTTTTTTTTTCTTTCCACAGCGCAATGTCTTGCAGGAGGAAAGAGTAATGCAGTTTTACCGTAAAACTTAATTAAGTTTATCTTTATCTCTGATTTAAAAAAAACAAAAAGAAACAGGAGGAAAGACGAAACAGAAAATAAAAACGAGCGATAAAAAGAAAAGTTACTTAAATATAATAAAAAAAAGAATAAAAATATCATTTAGTGTAATTTTATTTGTTCAAACAACGATATTTAATCATTTACCATTAAAACCACTCTCGGATTTGTGACTTAACATCTGGGTTATCTCGTAGAAAAAAATATGTTAGCCATTATACGTGCGATTATTGTTGAGACAGCGGCTATTTCCGTCTCTGCTTGGACGTAAAATGTAATTACAGATATTAATTTAGTTGATAGTACTGCTTGCTGTTAATTAGAATATGGAACACTGAAATCTTTTCTAGAAGCCCGCCGCCAAAAGTACTCCGCCATCATAGTTATCAGACAAAATACGACTTATTTGTATTATTCTAACTACTTTTCTCATCTTGAGTGCCATTTTCCATAATATTTTACTCGATATAACTTCCAGCGTTCTTCAGGTATATCTTGTCAAACTCGGGAATCTTTCTGTCGAACTCGAGAAACTGCATGGAATTTCGAACGGAATGTTCATTTAATCCACGGGGTCGCGGGTATTCATTCCATCTCTGACGATTGGGCAGAAGTTCTACAAAAATCACACTTAGGATTAAACTGTCAACCCCCGAAAGAGTGGAGCTACCGACTTAATTTCACCAAGTGTTTTATCTGTTATGCTACGGATCCTTGGTACACCCGTGAATGAAATAAAGAGCTCCGTGCGGAATCCCGTACATATTTTGAGTTCGAAAGAAAGATTCTTGGGTTTGAAAAAAAAACCACTTAAAGAAGGTTGGAGATTACATCGACAAAAACGTTATAATAAAAAAATACTCAATATAAGAACAGCAGTCGGAATAATCTAAACAATACTAATTATCAAAAGTATCATGCTAAAAAATTAGAAACGTAATAAATAAAATGCGGATTATTTTTTCAGGAATTTTCAGATGAGGATAATTTGAATTGCTATTTTCAACTTGCTTGTTATTTTCACAAGGTTTATGTCCATGTAACATCAAATGGCCTGTGGATCAATAGGTAAATGTGCACAGTATTAATCAATTCTGACAGTGCTAAAAATACAATCACGAATTATTGAAGATTTCTACCTGGTTATGGCTGACGGAAATGGAGCAAGTAGCTTCGAGCGTAAATTAAAGGGATCTGTTTGTACGAATTTCTGAGTTTGATCGAAATATTCCTGATTTCGAATGGACGCACTTGAAGAAGGCCGGAGATTACATTGACTGAAAAATTTGCAGAATAAAATCAAAATTAAGATCATTATTTCCGTATTGATTTTCTTTTCTTTGATGTTGTTATTTATTTATTTTATTTATTCATTTGTTTTTTTTTTTTTTTGCAGACTCTTATCCTAATCTTCATACTTGCTGTTTCACTATGTTTCGGCCAACGATTACTCACACCTTCAAGTAATTAAAAAAAAATATCAATATGTAAATAATGAAGCCTCATCTCAAACAAATTCCAAAACATAAAATCTAATATATAATAGGCTGCATGACTGTCTGTCTGTCTCCATATTTTAAACTCTATCTCTTCCGGAAGTAAAACTCGCACAGCGGCGCTAGGAGCATCAAATTATTAATTTTTGTGGACCGTTTTTTATGGGTCTTTAGCAGGTTAAACTAGTTTTTAACGGATCAAGAAGAAGTCAAAATTGAAAACAATATTACAAATTTTGTACATTCATTTAAGTTTATTTGTATTTTTAATTCTTACTCAGTTCCTACATGTGTAAATTTGGTACAGTGGTAACGTTACCATGTTTGGAAGCTACAGCTGTGGTTTCGATTCTAACCGATGGCACCTAATTATTTATATTTTTACTTTGGAAATCACATCTTTATAATAATATATACGAAAGCTGGACACATTATAAAATATCATATTTAAGCGTATTTAACCCCTCGGCAAAGTCCCATCTCTAATCTGATATATAATTCAAATTATTAGATAAAAAATCCAGATAATTGAAAATACAGGTTGCAGTAAAAATAAACATTTTTTTTTATTGAAAACGATAAATTCACAATCATAACTTACATGTTAATGTATGGACAAAATCTTAAACTATCGGCACACACAACGCCGAGTCAAACACAAAACTGAGTACACTCAACATCAAGTACACTCAACATCGTCTTACCATGAACGCTTACTCTGTGAACTCAGAGTATGGGAATTTCCATATGCACAAACCAAAATCACTGAAAAAAAAAACCCTAACTAAAGGTAAGGATAATGAGTAAACGTTGGATAAAATGATGGTTAAAATTATTACGAACATGCCAGGATCCGAATCTGGAATCTTCTGATCTGTAGCCAGACGCGTTATCCATTGCGCCACAAGTCCTTCCAGTATTCAGAAAGATGTCACCACGACCGTATACAGACAGCGCTAAAATCCGTTGACATGGGCAGGTAACTTTTTCGACAATTGCACGAAACGGCCGGAAACCTTTATTTCGGGGTGTTTGTGTGACTCAGCGGTGTTCGTTACGAACTCTGTATAGATAAGGACAATCTAAGGACTCACACCTTTCAAGGAAAAAAAGAATTTTTCGATTTGGTGCATCCGTATATATATATATATATATATATATATATATATATATATATATATATATATATATATATATAAAATAAAAAAAATGGATTTTACCATCACTGGATTATTTATCTTCCACCACACTATCCATTCATGTGCAATCACCTTTTTCTTCACCATATTCCCCCTGCTTCACTTTTTTTTGTTTTCAAGTAAGATCTCTGACTTACTCGTTGTTTCATCAAATACTTTTGCATGCAAAATCCGATCCCGCATTTGGCTAATTCCTACCCTCTCATGAGAAGGAAAGTATTTATTTGAAACTCCGCGGATTAAGGATTATCTAGTGTTTCCTTTTCGGATTAAATATGTTTTTAACTCATTTCAAAGTGTTTTTTAACATGTTTTATTAACTGTTTGCTCGTATATATATATATATATATATATGTATATATATATATATATATATATATATATATATATAAATGACCATTTAGAATATTATTAATGGTATGGATACAGATTCACATATCACATATCACAAGCAGACCAAAGGTGTCTTCTTCATACATGGTGCTATGAAAGGATATTCAAATGTTCACCGGTTTATTTTATGCGCAATCGTCATGGTGGTAAAAGGTTCTTTTTATCTTCAAATATGTATTTATGGTGTCCGGTTTAGTTGTCTTTCACGTCATCAACCGTTTTATGATTATTTAATGTCCAATCTTGTTATTGCCGTCTTTATATGTCAATGTAATTTTATATTTTAAACTATTTAATCACGATGTTTGGTTTAGTTGTTTTGTAGATGAAATTTGTTGTCTTTGTTTTATATTTACAGAATATGATATTCTTCTTAAAAAGAAACGAAACAATACAGCGACATCAATGTTTGGTGCAATTTAGCTCACGAAACAATATTGATAAATTTGATTGTTTAGTTTCATTTAGCTGTTTTTATTTTACGAGATATAACCTTTTTCAGGTTAGTTAATGCCGAATCCAGTTTTTTGAAGAAAATTATTTTAATAGAATATGTATTTTTGGTCAAGTCGGTTTCTATTTAACCCATAGTTGGAACCCTAACAATTACTATCACTCTGAGTCCGACCTAGTGGACCTTGGAGCAATTTCAATTAAAGGGTGGCTACACACTCCCCAAACCCGCAATCTTGGGTCTCATCATCGTATATAGTTTAAGGTCATATCCAGGACCGATAAATTTGATAAATAAAGACAAAATACGTAATACATATAGATAATTAACGATTTTATTGGAATAATTATATTGGCTTCAATTATATTAATATATTATATAAAAGCAGAAGCTGCAATTATTCCTGGCAATGCTATCGCATATGTCTCTCTAGTTTTAATATTTAGAATCATCTTTAGTCTAAACCGGAATGGTTAATGTAGAGACAAATATTTCCAAAGCAATAACTTTACTTTAAATTCAACCCTACCCCAACCCTTACTCTAGTTGAACGTTAATTCTATTTACTGACCTCAATTCTTAATCGATACATTCCTTGTCAAACCTCAAGGAAATATGCTAAATTGGCATAACTATTTTTATTTTATGTTTTTTACAAATCTCATTTTTCCATTAGTTGTAGCGCTATTCTAAAAATCACTAATGCTATATAGTATTCTTCGTAATGGTTTTCAACTCGTATTTTAATATTGTAACTCATTACATTTTTACAAGGGTAAGGCGTTGTGTATGAAAGTGTCGCAAACAAAGAAATTCGACACGAGATATTTTAGTTGAAAGAAAAGGCATTTATTACCGGTCATTTCATCACCAAACCACTGACACATATTTTCCAAGCCAGCGACAATATGGTCGCATTCCTGTTTTTTCTCTCAGTTTAAGTAACAGTTTCCTAATCTTCAGCTACAATAGCTCGCCTCATGACACATTCTCGTCCGACAATTTTGTATGAAACCCGGAAGACTAAGGAAACCTGCATCTTGTTTAAAAGTCCCTGTCGCACTAACACGTGCTTTATAATTCTGTCATCATACCGCCACATGGGTAAACGTCTCTCTAGCGCCTGCATTTGGTTAACACTATGCCGTGTCGACGCATACTTAAAAGTCTCACTCCCCGACACACACGTTTTCCTCTTTTTTTCCTTTCTCTTTGTTTACTGTGACATCACGTCGACCAATGCTTGCGTCGAGTTGCTGTTGCTGCTACGTTCGTGTTAGTAGCTTCGTTAAAATATAACGATAAAACGTGACCCACATTTGGGCCGTTAAATATCGGCCTTCGTGCATTGCATTCATTGCTAGCCGTCTCAATGTTCATCAACACTTCACTGTAGGTTTAGTGTGAATTGTCATTGATTCCATAAATTACGTTGGTAGGCCCAAGATGATATTTCAGGCCAGTAACTGACTTGCACGGTCTGACCTATATGATAGACAAAATCAAGTGTTAAAATTTGTTTGTATAATAATCTATTTATGTGCAATAAAATGTTTCTGTAATTCAGCTCATTTGCATTTCTTCGAACCGGCAGCAAGTAGGCGTCTTCCGGTCGAGGTGAGAGGTCTCTGCTTCCTGTGTCTATAACATGTGATTGTGTTTGATGTGAGCTGCTTTCAAGGGGAGTATCCTATCACAAGTTCACTTCAGTAGATAGATATCGAAATACGAAGGATTTCCAAAAGTAATGCCTCCTATTTTTTGGATTCAGAGGGATTGCAAATTGAATTGTTATAATAAATGAACTTATGCATCCATAGTCTGAAAGTTTCATCTCTCTGTTGCAGATATTGGTACCTTGAGATTCCAAAAGACGCCTCTATCAGGGGCGTGTGTCAGAAGCGTTATTGAATTCCTAGCGAAAGTGAATTAAGAATAGTGGTAACTAAGTTGAAAAATACATTCTGGAGCTCAAAGGGCGCTCGTGTTAATGGCATCACTCTCGTTTTTATAGCTTTTCAACTTTTTTGAGTTAGAAATAGGAGGCTTTACTTTTGGAACAACGTTCGTATCACGAAGTGGTCTCTGAACGCCTATGGATAGCCATTGTTCATCAATGGTAGAAGTATGTTGAAAATACTGGCGACTATGTAGAAAACTAAACTCTGGAGCACGAAAGTCGCTCTTTTTAATGGTACTATTTCTCTCTTCGTAGTTTCTCAACATTTTTAGTAAAAAATTAGTAGGTTTTGCTTTTCAAACGACCGTCGTATTATAAAATGGGCCATGCATGCCTCTGCATCGTAAATCGCTGGCAAAAGTCCATTAAGAATGGTGCTTACTATGTAGAAAGATACCTTCAAGAGCACAACTAAATTGATTGTTTTAATGGTACTACTCCCGTTTTGGTAGCTCTTCAACGTCTATAGGAGACTTAACTTAAATACGTCATCAGACTAATTTTTTATCAAAGGTAAAACAAGAACACATTTTAGGTATAGCACGACTGAGAATTGAACCCCGATCTTCCAGTTTATTAGCGACTACTTACTATTATGCTAAACGCCTCGGCATTGTGGAGTGATGCTGGTAAAAAATACCAAAGTTATGATTACTCGAATCGGATTATACCGCTTTTGAAAATTAGAAATTCGTATCCTAAC
>NC_136507.1:91682544-91687544 GCF_053919585.1 Euprymna scolopes
ATTTTTTCCTATAGTTTTAAAATTAAAACTGATTGTAAATTACATTCATAAGGTATGATTTCTAAAAAAATTATATAATACAAAAA
Organism: Euprymna scolopes; assembly: GCF_053919585.1. Lineage (NCBI taxonomy): Eukaryota > Metazoa > Mollusca > Cephalopoda > Sepiida > Sepiolidae > Euprymna > Euprymna scolopes. Next base: position 91,682,631 of record NC_136507.1, read on the forward strand.
TTTAAAATCTATAATGAAATTACGATTAAAATCCAATTTTACAGACTAAAACAAGTTTAGCATTTAAAAGTTTACTAATGTTTACATATATGTAATCAAAATCTAGGTTTTGTCTTTTGCACTGACTCAGTTTGTTTTCCTTTTAATTTAGCACTCTGCTGGATTTTTTTTTTTTTGCTAAAAAGGAACTAATAATAATAATAATAATAATAATAATAATAATAATAATAATAATAATAATAATAATAATGATAATGATAAAGATAAAGTATATATATATATATATATATATATATATATATATATATATATATATATATATATATATTAATCTCTTATGCTGCTCATGTCTTATAATTCGTGTGTTGTGTTCTTGGGCATCTAAATAATATAGCATATATCCTCTAATTATTATTTTTGCTGTCATAATAATAATTAGAGGATATATACTATTATATATATATATATATATATATATATATATATATATATATATATGCATATAGGGTGCATCTGATGTTAGAGAACATTATTTATTTTACCAATTCTTTCTTGTATATTATTATTTTTATCTTTCAATCAAACATGGAAGATATTGAACTTACAGAGGAAATGAAAAAGACACGCAATAATGGTTGCAATATTGGCAGAACACAGCGATTTTCAAATCCTTTATTTTTGTAAAGTTCGCAAAACCTTGGGAAGATATGGATAGCAAAATTAATCCTGTTGCTAAACGTAAAAGGCAACAGCAATGATTTGACAGCGTTAGTAAACAGGAGTATCAACACATTCAGAATAGCATTGACAAGAGCCTCCAGAAGTCAATGAGATCTGTTGCGGTATTTACAAAGCCAAAATTTAAAGGACTGCCGATGAGAATCTTCGCTACCTCCTATGTGATGAAAATAGCCAGTTTATGTTCGACACCACCACAGAAAATAGTTTAGGTTTAGATCCATAAGATTTTTAAAAAAAACGGAAGCATCTTGCTAGACAAGAATCCTGTGTTCGTTTTTTCAGACCAAAAGAACTTTGACCAACTTGTGCTTTCCAAGCTCTCCAGGCCTTAATCCCTTCGATTATTATGCAAAGAGTGTTATTGAGTGAACCGTTAATAGACATCCTCACAACACCAAAGATTCTCTGAAAGCCTCTATAGTCAGAGTAATAGCCACTATCGATGAGGAACATCTCATACATCACATGTCAAAGGTTGAGGTCTCGAATCGAAGTTGTAATTGAAGCGGAGGGAAATTTCATTGAACGAAACTATCAAATAAGAAATTATTAAAAAGGAAATTATTAAATAAGAAATTATCAAATAAGAAATTATTAAATAAGAAATTATTAAATAAGAAATGATCAAATAAGAAATTATTAAAAAGGAAATTATTAAATAAGAAATTATCAAATAAGAAATTATTAAATAAGAAATTATTAAATAAGAAATTATCAAATAAGAAATTATTAAATAAGAAATTATTAAATAAGAAATTATCAAATAAGAAATTATTAAATAAGAAATTATTAAATAAGAAATTATCAAATAGGAAATTATTAAATAAGAAATTATTAAATAAGAAATTATTTTTAAAAATTATTAAATAAGAAATTATTAAATAAGAATTTATTAAATAAGAATTTCTTTTTATTTAATTACAGATGTGTTGTTGTTCATATTTTTATTTTTCTTAAAAATGTAGTAAATATTCCCAAACACCGTACGCACCCTGTGCATACGCACGCACACACACACACACACAAACACACACACACAAACACACACACAATGTATATATATATATATATATATATATGTATATATATATATATATATATATATATATATATATATACGAATGGTATATACAAGATAAAGTAAATAGATGTATATAGTTTTATTTATCAGTTCAATGAAAAGAAAAACATCATTGGTATGAAAGGCTATAAATGTTTTTATACCTAGATGTTTCGAAACCCAATGCTTCTCATCAAAACAAGCGAAAAGAATTAGTTTACAAATGTAGGAAAATGTGACATCTAGCTTATGATACATAAAGAAGTAAATATTAGAATGTTAAAATAGAGATAAACTAAAAAAAAAGAGACATGAAACATAGACTTACAAGTGGAGATAAATATGAACATTATAATAAATTAACAAAAATAACAGTAAAATAAAATAGAATAAATACTAATAAGTACAATAAATTTATTTGCATAAAATATGTTATATTAGGTTTAAGGTAATAATTAGAAATATGTAAAGGAGCTGTAAATTTGGATAATAAAGGGAAAGGGGATTGATTGGGGTCAGAGGGGATCTGGATTTATGGGAAAATTAGGGGGATAGGAAGCTGAAAATGTTAATTTATAGTAGAAGGTTGATACATTGTGAACAGAGGGGAAGGGAATCGGTGACTACGATACGTATGCTTCTAAAATAACACTTTATGGGAAAAGGCGAAGTCACCTATAATATTTTATAACTAACTCAGAAATCTTTCTGTCTGACTCGGGAATCTTTCTGCTAAACCCACGAATCTGTACAGAATTTTGTACAGACATATTTATTTAATACACGGGTGGGGGTAGCTTGCTTGCGTTTCCTCAGCAATGACTGAGTAAAAGTCTTACATAATTCGCACTGTACTGGAGATTGAAACTTTAATCTCCAAAAATGTGTTACTCAGAACTGAAACTTTGTACTTTATCCGTTACGCCGGGTCTGCTTGTGTCTGCTTTTTGCGTCCATGATGATCGCTGTACTAGTTTAAGTGTTATGTGAACAGACATCTCGCAGCTTAACTCCCTACAACACTACTTAAAGACCTATTCTCAAATACTAGCCGCAAATAAGCAATATGTCTTGTTTCGCAAGAATGAGAGTTAGCGAATTAAAAAAAATTATAATTTAAATTGATATCTATTGGAAAAAAAAATGATATTTGTTATTGAAATTGATATCTGCTGTTAAAATATCTGTTATTAAAATCTTTAAGTTTTTACGAGTGGCTACCATCAATTTTTACTCTAATTAGATGAGACTGAATAAAACCAAATAGTCCATTCCTTTGACTAACAGTTGTGTTAACAATGGTCAGTAAAATAGTTTATGAGTGAATGCTGACCGTAGAGATATACAGGGTGTTTAAAATTAACAATTTAAAAATATAAATTAGCATTAAAACAGAAGGTAAATTTGTTAACATCTATACTACTATAATTTTTTGTTGTTGTGTGTATTGATATTCATATTAAAAACCCTTGTTTCTATTTATTTAAAAAAAATACACTTTTGTTATATATGGGTCGTAGAATGGCATTCATCTGCAACAGATCTAGCTAATTTGCATATTCTTTTAAACATCCATTTAAATTAATATAAATCTCAAATGTCTGTTTAAATGTATGTATGTATATTTGCATATCTGCTTCACAATTTTAACAGAGGCAACGGATTTTTACGAGATCGATATCATTTTGAATTTCAACTCTTCGGCCGACAAGAATCGAACAATTGTCCCAAAACATTAATTCCATTACCCTCAACTGGGCACTTTTTTACAGGGAGGGTTTTTTGCTTTGTTTTTTGCTCAACACACATCTCCAAACACCCGGGCAACGCTGGTCATCCAGACTGATCTATAATATAAATCTTATTTGTTTGTTTAAAATGTATGTATGTATGTATGTATGTATATATATATGTATATATGTATGTATATATGTATGTATGTATGTATGAATGTATGTATATATATGTATGTATGTATGTATATATGTATGTATATATGTATATATGTATATACATATATACATACATACATATATATATGTATGTATATATGTATGTATGTATATATGTATGTATGTATATATGTATGTATATATGTATATATGTATGTATGTATATATGTATGTATGTATATATGTATGTATATATGTATGTATGTATATATGTATGCATGTATGTATATATGTATGTATGTATGTATGTATGTATGTATGTATGTATGCCCTTGTTTGGTGAGGAGGGCGGCTAGTCTCCCTGAAGGATTAAAAAAAGACCTTCCAAAGGGCGAATGAACTCTTTTCTGGGTCAACGGCCATCTAGCACCGTGTATATTTGTGTGTGTGCATATGTGTATTGGGGTGGAGAGGGCTTTCTAGGAGAAGCAAATCTCTGCTTTAAATAACCATAAAGCGGAAGACCAGTACCCGCATTAAGCTGGTCTGCAGTTTAATTTGTTGCTGGCTATCTTGCTCTTGCTTGTTGCTGGATCTCAACATTTTGAACCGAGAGAGAGACTTAGCTGTCGTACAAAGCTAAGACTCTGTAACATCATATTTGTATAGATACTCCCTCAGGCATTTGAGCTCATGGATTTTAAATGTCTGAGTGAGTGGCACTCGTCTGACAAGACGTTGGAAAATCATCATCATCATGTATGTATATATGTATGTATGTTTGTATGTATATGTATGTATGTATGTATGTATATATGTATGTATATATGTATGTATGTATGTATGTATGTATGTATGTATGTATATATGTATGCTTGTATGTATGCCTAAAAATTTCGACAGAAACAGATTTTCACAAGATCGGTATCGTTTTAAACGCAATAGTTCAGACGACAAATATCGAAAAATTGGCTAAAAACATTAACTCTTCACCCTCCACGGGCACTTTTATACAGGGTGGGGTCGCTTTTTCGCTGATATTTTTGAAAGTCATACCCTCTTTCCAATTGACTAGCATTTTTTTAAACCTACGTTACTTCTGGTTTGGCTATAGGCGGAACAGCAAAGGCGTCACGTTTTTTTTTCACGTTCTTTTCCTCCTTCTTTGCCTACCTAGTACAACTTTTTTTTTCTTTTGCTGAATACACACATTCAAACACC
>NC_136507.1:91690044-91700044 GCF_053919585.1 Euprymna scolopes
AAAAAAAATTATTCAATACTCCAACTTGAAGAATAAACCTCTTCAGTGGAACACAAACTTTATTACGTCGCCTGACGAAAACATATTTGTCCTGACCGACCACTTGTCTGAAACATTAGCATATTCAATATAGTGACTATGTAATATTGGTATGTATATATATATATATATATATATATATATATATATATATATATATATATATATATATATATATATATATATATATATAACAAATGTCACGCAAGAGGCTCTCTGAGACTGTATGGTCTTCGTAAAATCCACAAAGAAGGCATTCCGCTTAGACATATCTTGTCTATGGCGCGGTCTGCCAATCACTCCTTAGCCCAATGGCTTCTAACCATTATAGAACCGGTTCAGGCTCTATACGCTGAACATTGTATTATTGACTCGTTTAGATTAGTCGATTACTTACACGAATTGCAACCCGGTGTTGAGAACAGCTTTAAGTGTACTTTCGACGCATCTAGTTTATTTACCAATGTCCTGCTACAAGAGACTATAAATATTTGTGCCGCCTCCCTTTACAACAGTAATTTAATCCCACCCACCCTTCCCTAGAGATATATTTGTTGAACTCCTGGTAATCTATACCAAAGCTGTAGAATTCAGCTTTGATAATATCATGTATAGTCAGATTGATGAGGTTCAGATGGGAAGTCCCCTGGGTCCGGCATTGGCCGACACTTTTGTGAGATATTATGAGTCTGCACTATTGGACAATATATCGAAACCATCGATATACTTTAGATACGTCGACGACACCATTGCAGCTTTTGCATCAGAAAACGAGGCATTAGCTTTCTTCGATAAACTTAATTCCCTCCTTTAATCATTAACATTTACTACGGAGGATGAGAATGACGGTTGCTTGCCCTTTCTTGATGTTGTAATTGAACGTGGTAAGAACTCTTTTCTTACGACTGTTTATCGTAAGCCGACATTTACCGGCCTCTACACAAATTGGCGTTCATTCGTCCCTACTTCAAGAAAAATGGGGCTTAATCAGACATTAGTGTATAGAGCCCTTAGAATCTGATCTTATATTTAACTGGATTGTGAACCAAAGAAGATTAAATACATTTTTATTCACAATCGTTATCCGGAGAAATTGGTCGATAATATTATTTATAATAAAGTTAAAGCTCACAATTCTCCTACGGTTTTTGGTCCATCCAAGTGTCCTGTTTATGTAAAAATCCCTTGGATTCGTGACCCTGGTCAGTGTTTGGGTTGTTTCCCATCTGTTGTTCTTCGCTTGGTTTATCGTGTTAAGTCTGCATTTCCTTCAGTTATGAAGGGTGGTTTCCCCTACCTAACAAATAGTAATGTGATTTATCAATTCAACTGTCAGTGTTCTGCTGTCTATGTAGGTCGAACCCGTTTGAATTTGCAAACAAGAATAAACAAACATGTTCCAGCGATTCGTAAAATCTTTGGACTTATTTGGGAATATATTTTAAATTTTAACTTCCCCGCATATCCCATTTTGTACATATATTTTATACAATTGTATATATTCTACAACGTATAATTTACTCGTAATATTTTTTTTACTTGTAATCCCATTCGCCCTTCATTTAATTATATATATATATATATATATATATATATATATATATATATATATATATACATACGTTTAATTTTTTATTTCCGCATCTTTCTGTTAAGTAACATTATTGTTTCAGCTACTCGGCCGTTTTTTTTTTTGCCGTCTGTAGCTTCCTCAGACTTTTACAGAAATGTTCGCTATTTTGGGATGAAAGAGTGAAAGAGTGAATGACCTAACCTCATTCACTCTTTCACTCATATACATTAGGAGCGGCAGTACAGACACCACCCGATTGTTTTCCTCCTCTATTGCCCCACCGGCTCCCGTCTAGTCCAGGCTGACTTATTGATTTCCTTTTAAATATTTGACCTCTACAACCAGGAGGAGCGGGAAAAAATGAAGGAAAGAATAAAACAGATGTTATTTGCCTTGGAGTTTAGTGGCCAAACACAGAGTAGCGAAACGATATTTGTTTTTTCATTAATATTTAGACTCAGTGGCGGTGGTCCTTTTCAAGGGAAAACAACGGCACAAACGAGGCGAATCAGCTTGGCAAACGGTTTAATAGGAAGAGAACACCAGTAGGTGAAGAGCCCGGATATTCGTATTACAACAAGCCTATCAGGTTTGAAATATTACGAATGACTAAAGAATCGATCTGACGGTGAACTTTTGATCTGGACTAAAACACATTCTATATTTACAATGATTGCTTTCGACTTCGCGTGTGTAACAGAGTTACAGCTGTAAAAGTCTGTTTGAACCTAAATCGTTATAATTTAAATCGGATGGAACCGAAACTATCTGAAATATAATATCTATATACTTTTTATTACTTATATGTTTGTAGTCCATCGTGTTCGAAGAAGATTTGGGAATTCATCTGTATTTACGGCGATGACTGCACAACTCCAGCTGAGAGAGTAGATGCACAGGAAGTCCATATTTTACATCACTGCTGTTTATGTTCTATGACGCTGATTTCTAGCAGCAATGAACTTCAGGCGACTATCATCCTAAAAGGTGGCAGCAGCTTTATGTATGGTGGCTTCGTATTTTGATAGATCATTAGCACAATGTGCTAATTTCTTTGGTCCAAGTTCACACATTAGTTTCGAGTGTGTCCTTGTAGCGTTTTGTTAGCCAACCATGTTTTTTTCTTTCTTTGCACTCAATAATTGTCCATGCGGATGACATGACACACCTACCGCAGTTTGTCCTAATAAGTATACACTCTATGTAGAATAATTTGGCTTGGTCTATAACCTAATGATTAGTAATGCGTCGTCAGCAAAGAGCACTTGTTAAATGATGTCTAGAAGGTTCCTGGTCTTAGCACGTAGTCAGCGCAGATAATAAAATCGAGTCATCCAGACGATGGTAAATGTAGACCCTTTGATCCAAGTTTTTCACAGCAAGTGGAAATAGTGTTCAAGTGTATTAGCGCTAGTGATGATTTAATTACTCTTATATATATATATATATATATATATATATATATATATATATATATATATATATATATATATATATATGATAAACAGTGGTAACACAATATCTGTAAATATATTCTTTTCTCCGTTTGGAAATAGACTGCTTTGTATTATATATATATATATATATATATATATATATATATATATATATATATATATATATATATATAGTCGCGTCCAAAACTGAAGGACAAAATTTTAAAACCTAATATTTGTTAGAAATAACAACTGTGAAAAGCTGGAATTTTAACAACTGATAGTCGTTATCATCCATAAAAACATACTAAAATTTGAATCATTTGCAACGGATAGAAAAGAATTATAACAATTATTTATTTATTTTCCAAATCGGAACGTCCAAAAGTAAGGGACAAAATTGAGAAAAACAATGTAAACAGTACGCTATATTCAAATTTGTATTTCCTCTAAAGAATAAGTCTTACTTAGTCATTTGTAAACGTTGCATTAGCCCGCACCTTGGCGAAACGCCAAAAACTTGATTACTCTGTGAGACAAGCTATTGTGAAGCTAGACAAGGAAAATCACACCATTAGACAAATTTCAGAGAAAGTGAAACGTTCCAAGAGTGTTGTCGGCAGGGTTGTTAAATCCTACAATGATACTGACAAAATATTTACGCGTATGCATATAATATATGCATATAATATATTCATATACATATATTATATATACTTTTTACTCTCTCTCTCCTATGGCAGCTATTGTACCGAATGAGATAAGCAGTTGTACTTAAAATTGCCGTTAGTTCTTTACAAAACCTTCAAACCAAAAGCACATCATTGGTGTAGATTTTCGAACAACTTAGTTGTTATAGTGAACCGCATACGTCGAAATCGACGGGAGTATCACCATGTATATAATATGTGTGTATGAATTATCACAATGTATATAATATGTATGTGTATGGATCGTTTGAGTGTAAAACATTTTAAATACCAATCATAATAGTAAACGTTAGGTTCCGACACTCTACCAGACCACAAAATGTTTTACATAATGTGATATATATAAAAAATGTTCTTTGTTTCAATTAAAATAAGTCGATGTTTAGGTTTGATATTTTTTCTTTTATTGTTTTACAAGCAGGCTGTAAAATTAGCTTAAATATAATATTTTAAATTACTGCATTGATTATTATGCTGCATCCAATATGAACCAGGTATTTCAAAAGTTATAAAAATATATGTGGTATTGATTATTTACTGTAAGTTATGTATAAAAACCATTCAAGAAAGCTCAAAAGAATATAGTAGTGCCTAGATGTTAAATTTATGCTTTGTGAGTTGTATATATCTTTAGGGAAATACTAATTGAATTTCCAAAAGGATTCCAGCACGCAAACTAATAGGTGTATATTTTTTTAGTTGGAATTCATTATTGAGATGGATATTATTTCATGATTTCATCCTCATCTTTTCTTAGTTGTTCTTTCAAGACGTTTCGGTCAACTAGTCCTCTGACCTTCGACTGGTGGTAACCGCGACAAGACAGGGACTTCCAATTTCCTAACTGCATTCACAGCAATTTCAGCCATCCATAGTTGTTGTCGTCTCACCACGTTTTGGCCAAGTAAGCCTTTAGTCGGCTTTGGGTAGGATTGAAACCGCTATCTTCAGACAATTCTCACCTGGAAGCGTAGGCTCGTGGCGCAGTGAATAGAGATGTTGAACAATTTTTAAAGTTTGTCCTCTGCTTTAAAGAAAGGTTTGTGCAGCTCGTTTTTTTTTAATTTTTATTTTGTTTTTTTTTGTCAGAGACAACTGACAGCCGAACAGTCTTTCTACGCTTTTATCTTTTCTAATCATACCTACGCATATTCTATGTTGTTAAATGAAGTCTCAGTTTACTGGTTGGCTTTAATTCTATCTTAATTTGGTGGGGTTTTCCACATTATGTAATCGTTAAATTGAAAGTATGGGATTACACCATTTTTATATGTACTAAATGATTTTTTTAAAATCAACATTTCTATATTTCTATTGTATACTATTTCTTATTATCTATCTATATATATCGTCTGAACTCCAATCCTTGGTCCCCCCTCGCCAATCTTTCACGAAAAACACCCGTCTAGCTGAATCCACTGTGAAAATTTTCCCCCACTCTATATCTGTGCCTAAATCAAAACGCGGATTCCATGAACAAAGCCTCTTTCTTAGAACTGCACGCCTGTGGAACTCTGTTCCGTCTGCCTGCTTCCCTCCGGACTACAACCTGGATGTCTTCAAGTCTAATGTTAACAAATTCCTAATGAACCGCCCCCTTAAGTAAAAACTCTATCAAATCTCCACACTAACGTGATGTACTTGCAATAACCCTTATCCCTGAGTGGCTTCCGGGCCTTGATAAGTGGTGATTACTGTGTAAAAAAAAAAATCTATATAAAGTGTTGATATGTCTTGCCCATGAATCAGAATTCAATAAAGCAAATAGTATGGTATTGCCAACGGTTACCCATATAAAAGAGCAATAAAAATTGAGCATAACAATGAATAATAAACACTTACAAGCCTCCACCCCTTGGAAAAACTTCAAATTAACTACGAAAATCGCCATTTTTACATCTCCGACACATTTGAAAATAATTTCTGACGAGGACGCATCACAGACCGTCTGAAACGCGCGTAAAAACGATTTCAATGACTTTAAAACATTATTACAATGATCCAAACATAATTCTCAATGAAAAACCAAGACACGGAATGATAAAATAATGTTAAAAAATACACATTGTTGGTGACTACTCCCTTATTTAAATATATATATATATATATATATATATTAAAATTAAAAGGCTTAAATTTAATGTTATTTCACGCGATTAATGATAGCCTATTGGGTACGGTCTTTGCTCGAATCTGTCGACTGGTGTTTATCGTGACACCCTGCACTGAAGATTCCCGAAAGGATAAAACACTAGTGTCTGTAAGTATTTAATTATTATAGTAAAAAAGATAATAATAATTATATATAATCATTTTTATTTATATATATATATATATATATATATATATATACTTAGTATAGTAAAAAAAAATAATAATAATTATATATAATTTTATATATGTGTGTGTGTGCGTGTGTGTGCGTGTGTGTGTGTGTTTGATTATTGCTGTCGAATACGTATCGTTAAAATTTTATAAAACATTACAGTTACGTTGGTATTCAACAACTTTTAAATGAAACTTGAACTAATTATAGCCCACGTCATTCGCTATTATGCTTATCAGCTGTTATCAACTTCATGATGATCAGTTAATTAGTTTAAGATAAATCATTATGTAAACAAACATTCACTTTTTAGATCAATAACTCTAAAGTAATAATCCACCCATTCTACCCAATAATTTGAATCCTATCATGGTGACGATCATTGTCCAACTTAGTTGCTTTCACTCTTATTCTCGAGCGGCTCCACGCCTGTATACGCGGGAATTCAGTAGCAAGAAACACATTATTACGTAAGATCTTATTTTACAGTAAACGTAACGGATAAAATCTTCAATACATTTTTTTTTGTTTTTATATCTAGAACGTCCCGGTCAATGAGTCCCCCCTCTCTCTCTCTCTCTCTCTCTCTCTCTCTCTCTCTCTCTCTCTCTCTCTCTCTCTCTCTCTCTCTCTCTCTCTCTTTCTCTCGTACTAGCTTTATCTTTATTTATCATAAAAAGAATTTTCCGTCTTGGCATACCTCATAACCTTCCCTAACCCGACCCCACACACTGGTATGTTTATATTTACATTCCTGAGTAAGGCTCCACACCCAAACCTCCACCATTGGCACCGATATCTTCCACGCTTCAAAAACCTCTTTTTTTTAATATGAAGGATATAAAAAAAGCAGTTTACCTTCCCCATGGTAACATTTGTTTCGTTTTTCTATGTACAAGGTGCGTCCCAAGAGTAATGCCTCCTTTTTTTTTTCTTCATTCCGCGTGAATATATCAGAGGAGATTGCAAATAGCATTTCTAGGATTACTGAACTAATGCATTCATAACCTGAAAGTTTCATTAATCTCCTGAAGATACTGATGATGTGAGACCCTATGGAACAACCCCTGTCATGGACGTGCGCCCGAATCAAAGATGCATTGAATTGCAGGCAATATTGCATTCAGAATGGCGGTGACTATGTAGAAAAATAAATTCTGAAGCACAAAAGATCGCATTAATAGTACCAATGTTGTCTTTACTTTTGGAACGACCTAAGTTTTTCATTGTTTTTTTTTCTCTTGTTTTAAATGCCCTGTAAATCTATTATTTAAATAAATAGGGGGTCAATCAACTAGTACTAGTACTTTTATAAGTCTTTTTCCTGCATATCTAACTCTACGTTAGTACCATGGGGAGTTTTGTCACCCCAATGTTGCTTAATTGCATATGATTTATAGTTGGAAACTTATTTCTTTTTCTCCCTCTCAGTACTACCCTGATTTAATAAGGGTATAGCACACGTAGTTTGGTGCAGTTGTATAATAGTTTTCCTTTGTGTAATGAAATCATATTATTTTTACTGCAATTTCAATTTATAGAAATATGTTGTGTTCATCATGGACATTAAAAATAACACAAACAGTTGTATCCCGTGAGTACTTTTTTTTTTAAATAAATGTGATCTAAATCTAAGATTTCCAAATTTTTTCTTAGTTTTAACATTTATTTCATGGTATTATAACATCAACTAGATACAAGTGACTCAGACTGTGCAATAATGACTGTAAATATATCCTGAACCGGGGGGGGATAATGTTATTTTACAAAATAATAACTCTAAGCATTTTTCGATTGCGCTGTGTAGGTTTTAACAATGTATAGAATACCCAGGTGACTAGCACAGGGTTAAATAACACAAACGGCGCGATAAGATTTATCCGAATTCTGGCATACAATTATAATTGAAAAGAGAAATAGAATTTTCATAGTTAATCGTACTATATAATTAAACTAGCCTGGGTGCCCGGAATTGCCCGGGGTTTTGTATTGAAGCAGGCAGGCTCGAACCCGTACCGCAAAAAAGAACGCAAAAAAAAACGTGAAAAAAAAAACGTGACAATGATTGTGTGCAATTAAAACAAAGACAATTATTTGTCGATGAATTGTGTTTGTGTGTGAATGGATAGATGTTGCAGAGGAAATCGCCCAAAGGAGAGACGCCCAACAATACGTATTCGTAGATTCGGGTCAACAGAGTTCCACTGGTTTATTGTGAAAAAAACTGGCCTTTATAAAAAAAAAAAAAATTAGATCAATCCCAGAAAGATCATTTCAAATGAATTCAGAATAATTTCTGATTAGTCCAAAATAAAAGTATTTGTTTTCATTCAAGATAGTTTATGCGCAGACAACGTGCGCACAAACGCATTTACGTATTTTGATTTTGTACATCGATGTGTAAACGTCGGACTCTACAAGCCTTCTTCAAAACAGTATATAGAGGGTGAATAATTCGTTCATAAGGTAATACAGCTATAATCATTATTAGAATTAGAACTGTGTTATTAAGCACCTCACAATGGAACGATCTTATGTCATACATTTCTCTCTTGGAGTCATACACAAATACCAACTATATGCATTATTACTCTTACACTTCGGCCGTAAAATACCACAAAGAACACCCCGAGCACGTCACCAGCTTTTTCCATCCAGCCAGCGCAGCTGTAGCCGAGACTGAACTTACTATACGAGTTTGTAGTTATAATTCAAATCTTGTCAGTAGCTGAATACTTGATGCTTCGGCAAGTCTATCAAGTATATTTTTTATTGTGACGCCATCACTAGATGGAGTGCCTATCGCGGCTTAAGAGAGTCCCATCTACACTCGAAAGAAAAATAAACTGCGCCAGTTTCTCAACCTGGTATTTTACCTCGCGGTACATACAGCGCCTCGCCTTCCCAAATGGTCACCAATTTGGTACTGACCAAGGGAGACGTTGTTTAACTTCGGTGATCTGTCGAGAACCGGTGTGCCAACGTGATTGTGTAGCTTTTTAATATATTTTTATTATCAGTCAATTCCCAAAAAAACTTGCAGTCGACATCTAATATCGGAGAAACGCAGTTTTTTTTTCTTACAAACATTTTGACGCTAATCAGAAGACTGTGTTTTGATACACTGTTTTGATTTGAAAGCTAAACACGTACACCCACAGAATGTCACAAGTCAACGGTCTCTGACACCCAGGAAAGTGCAAGTCAGTGCACACGAAATACGAAGTCAGGTAGGCGGCGGGGGTATGCATGCGATTTTTTTGGCATACGATCGTTTTTCTTTATTTCTAAAAAAGAACCACTCAAGAAGGAAAGTTAAGAAAAAGAACGGACTGAAGTCTATTTAAGCGACATAAGGGTTTTACACCCCCACATAAAACCACCATGTTTATCTGTAGATAAATAGATTGATATATAATTATATGATTAGTTATAGAGATAAGTACAATATCCATGGGTTGAGCTTCCTAGGAAAGGGAGATAAATGCGTCTTTTTGAAGGTAATGAAATACAAGGGTAGAATCGAAATTTCGATATGAGTCTATATCTCTTTTGCACGGAGCTGATAGCTCAGTTTCTGATTTTACATATAAGAAACCGATGCCAGTAAATATCAATTAAGTGAGTTAGTATTAATTTAGCTCAGAATTATAATAGTATATGTCAAAATAACCTAGTTCCAAACTGAAGTCTACCCAGAGAAAGGATAAAAGTAAGTATACATCTCAGATCAATTGCTGATGTAGTATAGTAGCTTATTTAAGATGGATTTTTTATCTACATTCTTGTGTCCCATAAAAATGATCGTTATCCCAGAAAACAAAGAGAGGGTTACATTCCATATCGAGAAGGCTAAAATTTTGCCACGCAAGATCAAAAAGAACAATGTACTATTTTAATATTCACATTTCAGGAA
>NC_136507.1:91705044-91720044 GCF_053919585.1 Euprymna scolopes
CGTATCCGTTATGGAATGAAGTTCTCCGAAAAAAAAATTTCACTTAATTTCATTAAGTAAGATTTTTTTTTTTACAGCGAAAAAAACGATGTGTTATGATAGCAAGCAAAAGGTTCGATTTTTAGGAAGAAAAGCTAGTATTAAAGATCGGGAGGGTGTGTCGGCGCTTTAAACTGAGTTATCTCCCCGTGGCTTTTCTAAAAATTCAAACAAAATTTTAAAAAAATTCAACGTGTCGTAAAAACGTGTTTTTCCGCTGTAAAAAAAAATACTCGATCACATTAAGTGAAATTTTATTTTGGAGGTCCTCAGTTAAAAAGTACGGCACAATCACGTTGACACCTCGGTTCTCGCCAGGGAACGATGAGCCTGGCCAGTGCCAGATGGATGACCATTTAGGAAGGCAAGACGCTGTATGTATCTTCTGGGAAGGTTGGACGTGGGGCCAGCACCCTCACCCTGTAAAAATAACTCCTTGTTACAAAAACATCTACAAAAGTTGTAGATGGCCTATGCCCCTCCAGGGGCTCAATGGCTATGGATGAATTCAGTTCAAAACGGATACATACAATATAACCTTCTATTTTCGATATTTTTTATGTTTTAATCTTGATTAAACTGTACAAGTACCTTTCATTTATCTATTAATATATCTATCTATATATGTCTTTATTAATTTTACATCTGAACACATGGAATCATCCAATTGTAGGTAATAAGAGGACAAAGCAATTGTTCTCTCAAGTGCGTAATGATTGTGTAACCATGTGAACGTCCACCGTTTCCGGTAGTCAATTTGTTTTCATACTTCATTTGGTTCATAAACCATTGATTTTCAATGGTTTCCGTTTAGACATTTTTCTTTAGATAAAAAAATAATGAGTGACTCCAACTCAGTCGTAGCTTTCATAAAGAGAAGGCTTTTCCATTAAGTCTCGTTTTTTTTTCTGACGATGTTACAGAGGTTGGTGCTAGCTGTTGCTTAACGAGATTTAAAAATACATGATATAAACTGGTATTTTCATGATATAAATTGAGGTTCTCTAAGGTAGCTTTAAAAAATGTATAATTGTCTTTATTTAACTTTGCACGATTTTTTAATTTATTTTTATAAAGCAATAGTTTTCAGATTGACCGCAATAAGAATAAATGCCATCTGGCATCAATTGGGATGGGTGGCTCTCGTTTTGGAGAGGCCCCGTGTTTTGACAAGCTTCTGAGTTTGACCTTTACTCCTGATCTGAAATGGAACACGTACATCAAGTCTGTTGCCAAGGTCGCTGGAAAGATGGTGGGATCCTTCTACCGCTCCAGAAGATATCTCACTACTGATGCAATTCTCTATCTATATAAAAGCCAAGTATGTCCAAGGATGGAGTACTGCTGCCATATCTGGGCAGGAGTTGCTAAAAACAGCCTATCCTGCCTTGACAGAGTACAAAATAGACTTCGTGGCTTAGTGGAGGATGCCCTTTTCTCTACCTTGCAACCTCTCTCCCACAGAAGAGACGTTGCGAGCCTATTCTTGTTTTATCGTTATTTCCATGGCAGGTGCTCGTCTGAACTCCAATCTCTGGTCCCCCCTCACCAATCTTTCACAAAAAACACCCGTCTAGCTGAATCCACTGTGAAAAATTTCCCCCTCTCTTTATCTGTGCCTAAATCAAAACGTGGATTCCATGAACAAAGGTCTTTCTTAGAACTGCACGCCTGTGGAACTCTGTTCCATCTGCCTGCTTCCCACCTGACTACAATTTGGATATCTTCAAGTCCAACGTTAACAAATTCCTAATGAACTGCCCCCTTGAGCGAACACTTCATCAAATCTCCACACTAACGTAATGTACTTGCAATAACCCTTATCCCTGAGTGGCTTCCGGGCCTTGATAAGTGGTGACCACCATGTAAAAAAAAATGGCTTCGACTATTTAAAATTCACAGAATGAAATTTAATTTATTTACTTTACGCAAAAACAACAACAACAACAACAACCAACTTTAGTATCGATTATGAATTAATTTATCATTTTATTAATATTGAATAAAGTTCAGTTTTAGTATTACGTCTGTTGTATATAGGGGTACATATTGGGGACATATAACAGGTTCATGTAATACGGGGACTCAGAACAGATGACGATGATGAAGGAGACAGTTTATATATATTTTACATCATGACGACGATTGTGACAATTCTTGGAGGTTTCCTACTAATACAGACTGCATGATATATGATGCAACAGGCATTATACACATATACATAGGAGGGGAGTAGATACTTCACTTATGATGATGGTGGAGAGGACACATATTAATTGGAAGGGTTGTACAAAGTTCGTTATAGATGATGATAAAAACACATTTACCTTTTTATTGTAAGGAATGACGAGACGAACACTTACAAAACATAAATGGTGATTTCTTTATTCATCTGATCGGCCGGTCGATGACGTCAGAAATTCAAACTTGGATCTGCATCGTCTAATCTTCCACCCTTCGCTTCTAAGGGGCTCTCCTCTCCAACTGACTATCTCTCATCAATTGTCGACTTTCAACTCTGTCTGATCAACTCTTCTGATCAACTCTCCTAACCCTCAGATTCCTATATTGAGATATCTCCTTTGTTTATGACGTCAGAAGTGTGTTTTTCAAACCTGACTAATTGTCAAGTGGCTTTACATATGTTTGTCCAACACACTTTTGACAAACAAAAGAATCCTCAATTCTTTCTAACCTATTTTTAAACAATATAATTTAACTCGCATTGTGCATTCATTTTACTGACATAATTTAATAGCTAGATTTCTAAAGAAAGCATTAGAAATATCTCTCATTTACTACCAAAATTTTAACTTTAAATATGTCTTGATTGCACTAAACTGTCAGACATTATTTTTGATCAAACAGGCTGAACGATGGTTGTGACTCAGTTAAATTTGAAAGTATTCACATTTTTTAATCTTCCTCTTAGTTTCCGATTAATTTTATCAATTTGATTTGTTCAATGCTTACGTTTATTTAGATACGACAAGCAATATTTAATCCTTTTGGTTAAGAACAAAGTGTAGTATATGTTCTAATACGGCACGTAATCTTTTATTTATTCGAAAAGTAAAGTAGTAATTCTTCTAGATTAAGGTATTTTTTACTTTTTCCTAATCGAGAATGCCATTTTGAGGAGCTGAGTTTTTTCACATAAAAATTGACCATGTGTTTACGCTTGTATGGCGGCAACTAAGTTAATATAGAATTTTATCCCCATTTTATCCATAGTTTAGCTAAAAAGATAAATATCAGAGTGAGGTGATCATCTTACAAAGACAGAACTGAAATTAAATCAGTTGAAGTATGTTTTAGTAAATAATTCATGAATTTGTGTATATAGCCAAGTGACAAACTTAGGAACTCCATCTTGTTTGAACGATAGGCTAGTCAAAGTATGACATCGCTTTTGATCCAAAGTCAAATTCACAGAGTCCCTCTAGGTTTTTCACATTGCAATGAAATCCTCTCGATTTTCTCTCCAGCTTTTTTCGGTGGGTGGTGGCAGGGATCTTCCCTTCATTTTCCCATTCGAGCGCTTGGTTGGCCATTCTCACTGGGGCCAATCTTAGGGTATGCTCAAATCAACCTAATCGTCGTTTGCAGAAAATTGACGGTACTATGTGCTGGTTACTTATATCTCTGAAATATTGCTTTCTAATTCGGTCGTTCCATTTAATTCCTAAAATCTGTCTAAGGCAGTTAGAACCAGATGCATCTAATGTCTTCTTTTAGCTGATTTTGAGATACCAAGTTTGACTTCCAATGTGGACAAGACGTTACTGTCACATAATCCTTATTTAGATCAAAGATATTTTTTGTTTCTCCTCATCTTCAAAAGCTGGCTAAATGCTACTGAGGTTTTATCCTTCCTGCACTGCAACTCATTGTTCATATTGCCTTCTTTTTATGTTGCTCCCTAAGTGGGTGCAATTGTCAACTATAGCCGAGTGAGAAAATTTTAATACTGATCTGTTTATCACGGGTTCTATCCAACCTCGCAGCAAATAGTGACCTCTCCTGGCAAGTTCCTGAAAGTAATATACACACGCGAAAACGCAACCCTCGCGAGTCGAATAGGGTACGATTACATTGTCGAGAAACAGTCGAATTGCAAGGTTTTGAAAGGTATGGATATCCACCATGCATGACTCTGTACGGCCTGGGAAAGGGAATGGCCGCATGACTTAAAAGTTTTTTTTTTACAATGGAGTCACCACTTATCAAAGCTTGGAAGACACTCGAGGATAACGAATAATGGTGGAAATTGGGCATAATTTGACTATTTAAAAAGTGCGGCATAGCAACAATTTGTTCACATTGGACTTGAGGACAAACATTTTATAATCAGCTTGGAAGCAGGTCAGCAGAACAGTGTTCCACATGCGGGAAGTTTTAGAAAAGAGGCTTTGTTCATTTGCGTTTAGATTAAAGCACTGATAAAAGCAATGGAAATTGTTGGTAATGATCATAGCTTGAAAAGTGTTTTTGTGAAAGTTTGGCGGTGGGACTTTGGAGTGAAGATTAGACCAGCACTTGCTGTGAAAAAAAAAAACGCTAGAACATAAACCGGCTCGCAACGTTTCTTCTTGTGGAAAGGGGTTGAAGAAAGAAGAAAAATACACCGCCTAGGTGGCAAAGCCTATTTTAAACCTCTCAAATTTATTAGCCTGAGAAGAAAGTTGTGATTTTTTTTAATTTTTATTTCAAATGAATTTTCAAATAATTATAATACCTTTACTTAAAATGTTATTCTAAATAGCGTTTTTCGCTCTAATTGATTAAATTACCATCGTTTAAACAATTATATCTTTCTTTTCAGAACGTTCAATACAAGATGAAAAGAAGCAAATTCGCCCAACTTTCTTATTTCAATTCAAGCTAGGCCGATATCGAATGAAACGTTTGGCCCAGGAACCACTACTTAACACAAAGCACAATGATATTTTAAGAAAATACGTGGCTGAGATGAGAGTCTTGAACATGATGAGTGTAATGGTTGGCAAACGGATGTTGACAATGAACAATTAAGATAACTCGTCACAACTGTTCTAGAATTTGCTTCTGAATTAGACGTAATTTATATGACGATTTCCAACCACTTGAGAGAGATTGCAAATTCAAAATAAGTGACAAATGGGTGTATCATGAGACGAACAATAACGAAAAGAAACGCCGTTAAAAAGGGTCATCTTCCCTTTTTGACACGCAGGCATATTCAATATCGTCATGTAAATAGCTAAATGTGTCTACCGTGAATAGAATTCCTCTAGTACAAATAACCCTGTATACTTGTTATTATGATATCCAGGGATGCTGACGTTAGATTTCCCAGAACACAACATGGATGTTAAGGATGACAATAAATGAAATTTCAATGAAATATATGTATATATATATATATATATATATATATATATATATATATATATATATATATATATAAGGTGAGGCAGAGCAACTTGCTTATTTGGAATATCAATTAAAACACAAATCATGCAGGTATGCGTGTAATTGTTTTAACTACAACTAGTACAACATTTACATTTTATTTTTAACAGTTTTACAGATGATTTTAGTATCATGGCGTCCATTCTTCTTTATATACTGAGTTAATCGAACTCTGAAGTTTTGGTCAACTCTTTCCAGCATATCGATGAATATGTTGGCGACATCTCGACGAATGTTATTTTTCAGGTGAGACAAGGTTAATAGGACGATTGTTGGAAACAATTGATTTCAAATATGCCCATAAAACATGGTCACATGGTGATAAATTGGGGGACAGTTTGACCAATGCAGATCGTCCCAAAAGGAGATGAGGTGTCCTGAGAATTTCTGCCGTGAAACAGCCATAGATGCGCTGCTGTAACCACATATATTCTACACCCATCTGGTTCAGTGTTGGCAGGCAACACTCATTGATCATGTTGACATAACGGTCAGATGTAACTGATATTGTCTGTTTTTTTTTGTTTAAAAAAAAAATTGGCGCAATAGTGCACACCGAACAGTTACATGTAGTGCGTATAGAGAGCGTTGATAAAGTTTTCTGAGATTTTCAGGACTCCAATAGCGCATATTTTGGTACTCCTGCAGTATTTTACCCACCGATTTCACGATCTTAGCCGAGCGTTGATCGACATCCGTCGGAAAACGCCGGAACATGGCGAGCGGTACGATACTCTATCAGCCAATCAGGGCGCTTCAAACGAACGCGCAGCAGACGAATAATTTTCATTGAAATTACACACATAGCGTTTCATTTCAGTTATTTTATTGTTCAAAGTAAAAATACACAGCCTTTTATTTCAGCTATTTAATTTAGCGATAAAAAAAAAAACCGGGAGCTGTTGGAAACATATTTATGCGAATTTATGTGGAGACAAAAATTTGGACACTACCCTTTTGTCTCCATAATAAATCAAATCGCGGAAGGCTACCCGGTTTGGGAAGGAGCTTCTTTCCACATCCTCTGAAAACCCTTTGCTCCCTACTTTGCCTCTCTACAGTCAGTAGAAAATCTTCCAGTCGGAACTAAAGATAAACAGTAATTGTTGTCCCCCCCCCAACATTACTGAAAAAAAACAAAAAAAACATTGTTGTTACTGTTTAATAACGTTTTGTTAAAAACAAACAAAAAAAAATGCATTGAAGTGTTTATTACTGTTGCTTACCCCCCCCCCAAAAAAAAAAGCTATCGGAAAACAAAATGAACCAAAAAAAAAAAAAAAAATATTCAACAAAATAAATTTATTTTACTTTAAAAAAACTTACGGTAAGTGTTTGTGATTTATTTTATCCAAATTTTTTGTATTAATTTTATCCATTTTGTTGTGTGTGTGTGTGTGTGATATCTTTTCCTTGTAATGTTGTTGCTATTCACATACTTTTAGCGTTCTTCTTGCACCGTAGCTCCGAATTCTCGGCTTTCGTCGGCGTTAACGCCGAAAGCGTTCGTCAACGCTCGGCTAAGATCGTGAAATCGGTGGGTAAAATACTGCAGGAGTACCCATATTTTGCTTATTTACTGATTGCGAAAGATAGAATTGAGTCTCATTACTGAAGAAAATGTGTCGTCAGGCAAACCCAAAAGCGCCTCACATACACTTTTATGAGCAATAAAATCGCGTGGATTAAGTTCTTGAACTATAACCAATTTATAGGGAGTAAATTTCAATTCTTCATAGAGGATTCGTCTCAGAGACTTGCAGACAACCCAAGAGCAAATGCATGTTTGCGGGTAGACCATCGGAGAGATCTCAAAATAGATTGTATCAGCGCATCTTTGGGGCCGTGGGAGACCAGGTTTTTCTTTCTTTACATCAGTTTATTGAAGTTGTTTACTCATGAAACAATCGAGGGCCTGCCAGGAACATGACTTCGGGGGCCAATATTGAAATCTCTACGGAATTCACGTTGTGTTTCCACGATTGGGCGACCGATGGAAAAAAATGCCCAACGGCGAAAGCGCGTTCCAACTTCGTCCACTCCATGATGCTCCCTAGGGTTCCTGAAAAATAAGCAAAAATATAAATAACGCACATTAAGAACCCAATGTTTAGCCCCGCCCTCTCAAATAAGTTCATCGCTACAATCTTTGAACCAACCATCGCTTTAGAACGCTAACTTTAAATAAGCAAGTCGCTCTGATCCACCCTATATTACAGAAACTAACCAGCCGCATGGAAAGAGCACCAAAAAGTAAACATAGAACACCAGAATAACCAATGACACTGAAAGTGCAAGAAATATCACAAAGTGTAACGCCCGCCAACAGAAAAGACATAAAACTCAGCTCATACCATACAAAAGAGTTATAAAGAGTAAAAAAGGATAAAAGGAGGGCGAACACTACTCAGACTTCCACTATATAAGTGTGTAGTGTAATGCGGTTTTGAGAAAACTTTTTGCCACACAAATACTAATGAAGACCAATGGTCGTTTGCAGCAAAAAGTCTATAGCAAACGGCTGCGGTAATAACAATATCATTTGAACTAATAAAGACGAGAGTATTGCAAATCTGGGGAGTCTTTTCCTCAGCAGGACTTCAGGGAATATCTCTGTGAGAACTAGTGAATAATAATAATAATAATAATAATAATAATAATAATAATAATAATAATAATAATAATAATAATAATAATAATAATAATTCTGATTTTGTTTACCAAAGTCCCTCTGAAAAAGAGATTCCTTCTCAAAGGACTTTCCCTCAATCCCGGCTCCAAACCAAGAGCTTCAACCATCAAGTGTTTTCCTAGGAATATTAGTGGTACGTACAATAGCAGAGGTCTGAAGGCCGCTCAAAACATCAGGGATTCCTAGTTTTTTTTCAAATGTCTTTCCAGATTCCTAGTGTCCCAACTACGACAGCGATTATTGGTGTTTTAACCCCGTGTATACGCATTATCTCCAATAATAATAATAATAATAATAATAATAATAATAATAATAATAATACACTTCAAGTATTCGTATATTTCAACAGTGAGAAAATGGGATAATTAAATTTGGACGCATAAGAAAGGCAAGAAGAAAATACAAACATTAATGAGAGGGAATACTTGGATAGCCGTTCTGGTACTTGTAGTCGCGAAGTTTTACCGTTAAGTTTAAATCACCGGGACGTGACGCTAGTTTAGTTGTTACCGACACGGACTGACGTCTTGGGTATCGATTTCGAATCCAGTTTGTTCCACAAAAATTACTGTCACTTAAAATGTTCGAAACCGTTATCTAAAAATAATGCTAACTAAAAAAATGTCAGAGAAACCAATGATAACAATAGCATCTTCGGATTCTTATATGATGATGCTGGTGTCTTTAATGGCTTTATTAAAGGGTGTACTAGTTATTGCCTTGCAGATTTCATAGGATGATTAGTAAGAAGAACCCATATTCTCAACAAAACTTAAGTCCATTAATCAAAGAACAAATAAGCTAATTACAAAAAACAACGTACTCAACCGTGTGATGACACTGATAGATTCTTTGTCAAAAAGAAAATATGGAAGAGAGAACATGTTCAAATGCAAAACTGCATGAGTAATACAACGAACTGTCTACAAAAATATACAATAAAAAATACAGCGAGACTGATTTCAGCCGCTAAAAGCATCGCTAAGACATATATCTTCCAAACTCAAGAAAACAAAAAAATAGAACATAAATTAAACTCCGCGTTCAAATAAATAATGGGACAGACCGAATCTGCTTTCAGAAGGTCGAAATTGTAAAGGTACTCATGGACTCTTCCTGGGATCAAATCACACTTAAAAATCCTGCAAATCTGCAAGACAACCATTCGTCTGAGCTCGTTCATACCACTAGTCTCTCAGTTCTAGGCAATGTCCCAAATGTCTTTAATTGAATAGGTCCCGCACTGTCAGCCAGGTGTCAATCTCTGTTTCATCGCCACAACGTGCTTGTTTTGCAAGTATTGTAATGGAATGCGTTCTGATGAACTCATAGAATTTATACACTATCGCCATACATATTCCCAACTAATCCGAAAAACACCAAAATATCAACCCTTCACTATTGCGGTGTCTATATGCTGGACAACCTTCTACTCTAATAGTTTTTCTCCCACAAATTACTAGATTTTTTAAATTCCCTTCCTTTTTCCTACTTTCCTGACTGTACTAACTTGTAGAAGTTTAAATATAATGTGAACCGAAATCTCGTTGATCTACTTCCCACAGTTCCCCTTTTAGACACGATCCTAAATAAAACCGTCTGTGATTAAATGATTTAATTTGTGACAAACCTGTTCTTTCGGCAGCATGCAGACATAAAGAGTGAAGAGAACAGAAAGAAAATTTAAATGCCCGCCTTTTAATATGCTTGATCGATATGCAAATTATGCGCTTCCGGTGGTGTTGCAATATTTTGTTCCTATAATGGGGTGGTTATTTAAATGCTGCCACCTCAGCATTATTTGGCACAAGGCCTGGAAAGTGGGAACCCCGCAGGCTCCCCTAAAGGAGGGGCACTCCTGCAATTTTAAAAATTGCCTGAGGAACCCCGTCGGCATTCCCCGGTCGGGGCGCCTCAGGCAGCAAGTAATAAACTTGCCCCACCGGAAAGCCCGGTGGCAATGCCTGGAGGGTGGACCTCCTAGGTATTACCCAGGCGATGTACCTCAGTCCAACAGGTGCTGGACCGGTTCCCGGCCCCTCACATGTTGGGCTGAGTGCTAAGTGACGAATCCTTGACTTGTACTACCCTGTCTCCCTGCAGCCGAAGCCGCTAGGAGACACATCCCATCATAGTGAACTATAATGGGGTAAATATTTATTTTATTTGGCAAAAATAATTTTTTACAAAATAAAAATGTGGCACAAGGCCGTAAAAGGGGTATGTTGACCTAACTAACATAACGTTAACTTAACTAGACTCGTTCACCAAAATATCAGAATCACTCTGTGGACATCCTACTTTAAACCCGAAAGTTACAAATATATATACTTTATGTGGGGGGTTGGGGATAAAAATCTTATTTACAAAATCGGATGAAAAATATACAATGATAAAAAGTGGTTAGTAAAAAGAACCCCCTCACTACTAATTGGGGCAGATAAAAAGGTTTGTCAGTCGGAAAGATGTAGGTCCCACGAAAACTAACTTTATTCAAACACCACGAGAATGGCCTACATCGCTGGCAAAACAGTTTATCCGTCACCTAATGGGCCGGGATTGGGGATTATCGAACCAAAAGCGGGGAGAAAAAAACAAAAAACAAAAAAAAACAAGGGACGCTGGGACAGGGAAAACCAAAAAGGGGATTGGGGCGATGACAGCATGCATACTCTAGCTAAGTTTAAAATCGAACAAAAATGCCTAACTAGCCTATTCTAGGAGGTCCGATGCATGTCTATGTTTGATCAGGTCACCCAAAATCCTTAGGTCACCCAAAATCCTAAGCGACTCAAAAAAGGAATTCAAGACTAGCTTCATTCATTCTACACAGTCGCGAAACTTTCACCCACCTGTCGTTGAAATTCACAGGAGCGAGTTTCACCTTCTCTAACTTAATTCGCATTTTCAATCGATATTTGAAAATGAGGACAAGCTGGGGAGCAGTGAAGGTCTCATCTCCGTAAACCTCCTTCTGTCGCGTCGTCCAAATCACGCCTCCCATAACTGCTAGTAAACAGAAAAACATAGCGTTCTTCTTTCTTCATGGTCGGTGCCCAGTTGCAGCACGGGGAAACCGACTCCAGCACAAAAAAAAAACGCTCGCTCAGCATGTGAACCGTGAAGCCTTCAACTAACTCACACAACGGTCGAACGATGGCGCAGTGGAAGAAAGCATGATCAAGGTCTTCCTCCCATTCTCCGCATCGGACACAATTGGGTGTCTCCGTAAAACCCGCTGCGTAAAGTCTTTTGCCGACCCAGAGGGCATTTCGTATTACGAGCCAGGTGAGTGATGCCTCGTAATTATCAAAGCAGCTCGACCCAGGCGCCCAAGGCCATATTAAGAGGCGCTCCTCCTTCGTAAAACCGAACTCCTAAATCTTTTCGTCTCGAACGGATCCCCTCACTAAGGCCCGATATAGCGCCTTGCGAGACAACAGCTGGGTATCAGAGAAGCTTTCTTTGAGCCGTAGAAGAAATATCAAGGCCTGCCGACACTCGCGATAGAAAGGGCACTCGTTTCGGGGCAACTTGTGTGCCTCCTCCTCAGCCAAATGCACACTCTCCAAAGCCTGAAAGGCTTTCTTAGTGTCTTCTATCCAGAAGACACCGTTTCCCTCACTTGGTGTACCCATTCGATCCAGGTATATCAGCCTAATAGTGTGTCTACGTATTTCCACACTAGGCATACCCAGACCGCCTTCAGACGGATGTAGGTAACAGACCTCCCGGGTAACCATGGCTTGCTTTCCGCGCCATAAGAACGCGAAAAGAGCACGCACCAGATCAACTAGTGTGGTCTCTGGGAGTGGAAGTACTGATAGACGGTAAAGGATCAGGGGGTAGATATGAGAATTGCATACCTTCGCCCGACCCTTCAAAGACAGATTTCTCAAGTCCCACAAATGAGATGCGACCTTGACCGCTTCCAATACCTCCGACCAATTTTTCTCCAGCTGGAGATCGGGGCCAAACCAGACGCCGAGTAGCTTGCATGGCCCATCAGCCCAACCAAAGGGTCCCTGAAGGGGCATAACCCTCCAGGCACCGATACGTAAGCCAATAGACTTAACGTAGTTAATTATGGCCCCTGTGACCTTGGCATACCGACTTGTTTCTATGTCGACGACTCTAATCTCGGCACTGCTCGTTACAAGCACAGTCACGTCGTCGGCATAGGCGGTATACTTTACCGGGGTAGGGCCACCTGGCAAAGTAATCCCGCGAAGGACCAGATTCACCCGAAGCTGGCGCAAATATGGCTCAAGCGCCAGCACATATAGCATTGGGGATAACGGACAACCTTGACGGATCGATCTTGTTAACATGAAGGGGTTCGACCTCACCCCATTCACTTCTACCATAGCACCGGGGTTGGCATACAAGAGGCAAATCCAAGAGCGAAACTGGGGACCAAACCCAGCCGAGCGAAGAACAGCCTCTAGGTAACGATGGTCTACTCTGTCGAATGCTTTGGACTAATCTAAATTGATCAGCGCGGCTTCTGTGTCGACTTTTTCTACGATCAAGCGTATCGTGTGCAAATTGTCTTGAATCGTCCGGCCCTTAACAGAACAAGTCTGTTCGGGACTTATTAGGCGGTGTAAGACAATCTGCAGACGATTTGCTAAGATCTTGGCCAAAATCTTTAACTCTGTGTTTAACATCGTTAAGGGCCGGAAATTACCTATCCCATCCCCTCCATTTTTATCTTTGCGTAACAATTTAATTATCCCCCTGGTAAAGTACTGAGGTATGCACCCGTTCCTAAACCAGGAGTAAAAAAGTACGGCCAGCAAAGGAATAAAAATGGGCGACAGCCTCAAATACACCTCGTAGGGTAGACCATCTATCCCAGGGGTCCTGTCTAGCCCGACCTGTTTCAAGGCCTCAATGACTTCTTCCTCTTTTATGCTACCTTCACACCTAGCTGCTTTGGTCGCCACCGTGATAACCCAGAAAGAAAAACCCATGACTTTTAGCCAATTCAAGGTAGCACTCAGAAATTACGAAGAAACTGAAAAAATGATCACAGAAAAAAACGAATCCATAAATATCATGAAATTTAAAAATACACACATAAAAACACCAAAATCGAATTATACTCATGCCAGGAATAAAAAACGCAACTTTGCCAAAAGCAGGTGTTTTCCTAAGAAAAGTACAAAAAATATTTGTTATAATTGTGGACGACCTAATCACAAGAGTTTCCAATGTAGATACAGGACTCAAAATGGCGACTACATGAAAAATGTAGAGAGCTCTGTTAGCGAACATACATTTTTATTTTCGTGTACATTTGATGCTTCAACAAACAATAATAATTTTCTTGTCGATTGTGGGGCCACGGCACATGTGATTACAAAGGAATCTGATTTTATCAATTTTGACCCCAACTTTAAGCCACAAAATCATTTTGTAGAACTAGCTGACGGGAGTCGAGTCAATGATATCGTTTTGAAAAGAGGCAATGCGAAAATCTCGCTAAAGAACAATAAAGGTGAACAGTGTTTCTGTATTTTAGAAAACGCTCTTCTAATCCCAAAATTTAAACAAAATATATTTTCTGTACAAGCTGCCACAAAACAAGGTGCAAATATAAACTTTAGCCCCAATAAATCAAAACTGGTATACCCGAATGGAACTGTTTTCGACATTAAAGAAAATGGACGACTATATTATTTAAATAGCGTAGTCC
This sequence comes from Euprymna scolopes, assembly GCF_053919585.1. Lineage (NCBI taxonomy): Eukaryota > Metazoa > Mollusca > Cephalopoda > Sepiida > Sepiolidae > Euprymna > Euprymna scolopes. The sequence continues at coordinate 91,718,931 of NC_136507.1, forward strand.
CATCAAAAACCGCCTGCCATGATCTACAAACATGGCATCAAATTCTTGGACACTGCAATATTCCTGATATCAAAAAGTTGCCGACTGTAGTTGATGGAATGCGAATACAAACATCAAAACAAAAAAAGTTTCCATCGGCGTCCCGGTGGCTGCCGCCATCGCCGGTGGGGGCAGAAAGCAAAAATTACAGTCCAATAACAAGTAACGTAGGAGGAAGAGAAGAGAGAAGAATAACAAATTTAACAACAATATATAACAATAATAATAACAATAATAATAACAGTAACAGCGCAATAAATATCGTATACGAACCAAAAGAGAGTGATGGTGTATGATCCCACACAGTCGGACGATTCTATTTATAAAAGATGCTGCTAAGAACTGACGAATCAAATTAACTACGTTCTGCTACCAACCAATCAGAAACCAGAATTACTTCATAAATATTAAACCCTTTCTGGAGCAATTTCACATGTTCTTTTCCCGGGTTTCGACACGGTAAGAATATTTTGTTCTGTGGAACTGTCTACTACAAACAAGTCACCTCCCAGGACTTGTGTGTAACAGCGAACCATCTGAAAGTGTTTCTGAAACTCAAAATGGCTTACACTTCTAGAGGTGGCATATAAAAGAAACGCTTGATTTTTTTTTTTAGAAGGGTTGTATTTTGAACTTGACTATTGAAGTAACGAGTTGTGTCAGCTGTGCATCGTGTTTTGCAGTTACGAGGTTCTTGATTGCAGAACGTAGTTTGGTGTGTGTAATCGTTGCTTCTTGATTTTTTTTACCACATTTTCTTACATTCTAATTGGCAATATGCCTTCTGTGGTAGTAAAAACTAGTAAAAGTAAAACCCAAACCTCTAAAAAGGTAGCCCTGTTCTCTATCCACTGTGCAGACCGGTAGTGTCTATCTCCGAATTATATTTATTTATGTCTCTGTTTACACATAGAGTCGCTACCGCTTAGTGCAATAGGCTCATTGGGCAAGAAAATGCGATAATGGAATGCGAAGCGCAGTTGAGGGCTCACAGCCTATATTGGGCGAAGCTCGAGATTGTTTTGATTAGGGCATACCTCAAACCACCGTTCATTTACTTTTCTATCAAGCCGGA
>NC_136507.1:91725044-91730044 GCF_053919585.1 Euprymna scolopes
TGTGCATTGTGCATGATCATGAGGTTCCTGGTCGTCAGATCGAGCCGTCTCAGTTCTTCTTTAGTCCATCCTGTACACAGTTCAGAGTTCCTTTCTAGTGATTCTGCCCATGTGTTTATAACTTTTATTAGGTTTCTGTTATATAAATTCGTTTCCATGAGGTTTCTTTTCTCCTGAGATATTTCTTTTCAATTCTCTTTCATTTCTGTTGCTTTCATGGTGTCTGCTTCCAGAATTCCCAAGTATTTATAAGCGTCTAGTTCCACTAGTGCCTTCATCCTCGTTTGGTTGGGTATTTCCATGCCTTCTATCGTCTCCAATTTTCTCTTTCTTATAACTAGTAGTGCGCACTTGTCCGTAACCAGCCCCATTTAAGTATCCTGCCATGAGATCTTAGTAGTGTTTACTAGTGTCTGTAGTTCGTTTTCGGTCCTTGCAAAAAGTTTCAGATCGTCCATGTACATTAGGTGGTTCATTTTTATCCTCTTTATTAGAGAACGTGTATACGGTTTGGTACTTTCTCGGCATATTGGTTAAAGGGGTATCGTGGCTTGTTATTATTTAGAGTTCTCACACAGGTCATCATCCTATTATTATTATGATTTCTATTATTATTATTATGATTTTTATTATTTAATTATTATTATGATTTTTATTATTATAATTATTATTATTATTATTTTTATTATTATTATTATTATTATTATTTTATTATTATTATTATTATGATTTTTATTATTTTTTTATTATTTTTATTATTATTATGATTTTTATTAATATTATTATTATGATTTTTATTATTATTATTATTATTATTATTATTATTATGGTTTTTATTATTATAATGATTATTATGATTTTTATTATTATAATTATTATTATTTATGTTATTATTATTATTATCGTTATTATTTATTATCATACTATTTTATTATCATTATTATTATTTTCATTATTATTGTTTATTATCATTAATATTAATAGTATTATTATTATGATTGTTATTATTACTACTACTACTAATACTACTACTACTACTACTAGTAGTAGTAGTAGTTTCTGTATTAATGTTACAAATAAGATGCGTCGCAGGATAAATAGTAAGAATTTCCTTTCACTATTTTTCTTTTGATTCTTTATGTTGCTTAAATAATTTTCTATGCCATCACATACCCTTTTTAATATCATTTGTGTTCATCTTATTATTTCTCTGCTGTCTTCGTTTTGTTATAAGTCTTTGCTTTTTTAGTAGTCGCTGCCATTTATTGCCGCTCTTCTTTATCTTCGTATTCCTTTGTTGTTGTCATTATTTTCCCTTTAACACAATTCTCCCCCCCCCCTTTCCGCTGTCTTCTCATTACGTTGTAATATTCCTTTCACAATATATTTGACGTTCAATGCTAAAGTTTACCGAAAAAAAGACAATGATGTATTCAGAATTGCGTCATTTTTATGTTCCAATTTATATTTTATGTCAAGATCAAACGAAGAATAATCGAAGACACGTATGGCAGCCATTATTACAAATGACCACATAAAATTTCATTAATGGAATCGTTGATTGTTTTTTTTTAGAAAAAAAAAACATGGTCTCTTTTACTTTTCTGTATAAAACTTTAATATTTGTAGTAAGATTGATTCTAATTGCCATCCTCTTACATTCGCCGCTTTGTGTGGATTCTTTTTCATCCTTACTTCTTATAGCAAGTTAATTTTTACTGGATCGTGTTAAATTAAAGTGTTTTTAACAAATGGCAATAATTTCCATGTCGCGAAGCAACAAGTCTATGTAAAAGTGATAAACGAACGCGAATTAGAAACTTCTATAAAACGAGGAATATGTATATATATATATATACATATATATATATATATATATATATATATAAATATATATTGAACGTGTCTCTGTGTGTGTCTCTGTGTGTCTGTGTACATTTTCCTACGCAGTAACTCTGTCAATTTTAAGTTTACAGACTCGAAATTTGATATACAGGGTACTGAGATTTTGGAAAATCTTTGTAATTCGTTTTCGGCCAGAAATTTGGCTTTAAGGGGTCAAAGTTCAACGATTTGACCTTTGAGAACTCTACCAAGCTTCTCCGTCAATTTTGGGTCTAAACACTTGACGTTTTAGATATAGGTTCATTGGACATGGATCTAACTTAATAATTTTATTTGAGCCAAAACAATAAATGTTAAGGGGTCATAATAGGGGTCAAAGTTAATAAAAAATTGACTGCTTTTTCTATTTTTTTTGGGGGGGGGACTCAACATACACCTCCAAACACCCGGGTAACGCTGGGCTGAAATGCTAGTATATATATATATATATATATATATATATATATATATATATATATATATAGAGAGAGAGAGAGAGAGAGAGAGAGAGTGAGAGAGAGAGAGAGGATAATCTTGAAGACGTAAATATAGTGCCCACACATAGGAATATCGACGTGTAACTCTTCGACCTTTTTGTACATTTTACGAAGCTGATTTTATCCCTCGTTAACTAGGCGTTAAGTTTATTCTTGCAGGAGTGAGGTGCGGCTTAATGTTTTGGTTTACTAAGTAGCTGAGTGATCAGTAGTGTTGTCATGTCTCAGCAGCTTGTGTTCCCATCACATATATTACATCTAGAGAGGGGGTTTGTGTCGCTACTTGTTTTACAGAACAACGTCAATTCGACCCATCCAATTCTTGCTTACCAACTCGAAACTCGAGGAAATTTCTATGAAGTCGATAAGAAATTTCTATGAAGTCGATAGTTCCTCCATATCGCCTGTTTATCGCTTATTCCTTTTCTATTAACTAGGTCATCATGTATCACAGGGCCATTTAAATATATGTCTTCAGTATTGTAGTCTTTCAGGTAGGTTATAATCAGGATAAAAAAAATTGTATGATGAACAGATAATGTATTAGTAAACGTATTTACAGAAGTACACATCATTATACTGGTGTCATAACTGCCACAAATTACTAGCCAATTGTTACGCGTAACTGCACCGCTTTTTAGCTAATAATAAAATAATTATTATCAAATTTCGTGGGTTACTCAGCATTTGACAGAGACAGTAAGTAACTACGATGTATATATTTGCGTATTATTTGAAGGAAAAATATTGGGTCTATTTTTAAAGAAAAAATAATTTGCTTTAAACTAATATAAAACACTCCTTGTGTTTATTCTTTGCGGGTTATCAGTAAAAAGATTATTAAGTTCAAGCCAAATATTTTATAGTGTTTTTTCTTTTTTAATTTTAATTTCTTACCATTTTTAAAAAGCGTATAATGTTAAAATAAATCTGAGACGTCAAATTAGAATTTTGGGAGAGTGAAAAGTATTGCCTTAGTTATTTATACTATGCCTACCCCCTTTTGAAAACTAGTAACAGACAGACAAAATTTTAAAAACTAGTAACAGACAGAAACAATTTTGAAAACTAGTAACAGACAGACAAAATTTTAAAAACTAGTAACTGACAGACAAAATTTTAAAAACTAGTAACAGACAGACAAAATTTTAAAAACTAGTAACAGACAGAAAAAATTTTAAAAACTAGTAACAGACAGACAAAATTTTGAAAACTAGTAACAGACAGAAAAAATTTTAAAAACTAGTAACTGACAGACAAAATTTTAAAAACTAGTAACAGACAGACAAAATTTTAAAAACTAGTAACAGACAGACAAAATTTTAAAAACTAGTAACTGACAGACAAAATTTTAAAAACTAGTAACAGACAGACAAAATTTTAAAAACTAGTAACAGACAGAAAAATTTTTAAAAACTAGTAACTGACAGACAAAATTTTAAAACCTAGTTACAGGCAGACAAAATTTTAAAAACTAGTAACAGACAGAAAAAATTTTGAAAACTAGTAACAGACAGAAAAATTTTTAAAAACTAGTAACAGACAAAATTTAAAAAACTAGTAACAGACAGACAAAATTTAAAAACTAGTAACAGACAGACAAAAATTTTAAAAACTAGTAGCAGGCAGACAAAATTTTGAAAACTAGTAACAGACAGACAAAAAATTTAAAAACTAGTAACAGACAGACAAAATTTTAAAAAACTAGTAACAGACAGACAAAAATTCGATAGAATCATATTTTTTCAGGTTTAGCAGGTTTTTACTTTTGCTTTTCTTGCTCACATGCCCCCATTCCGAATCCGAAGCTGCGAGCCGACATCAGTAAATTTATATTAATTAATTGGAATTCATTATTGAGATGAGCATTATTTATTACTTTATTTTATTGCGGACTATTATTCTCATTTTTTCTTAGATGTTGTTTCACGACGTTTCGGCCAACTATTTCTCTGGCCTTCGTCAGGTGGTAACCGCGACGGGATAAGAACTCCGAATCTCTTAACTGCATTCTCAGCAATTACTGCCATCCATAGTTGTTGTCGTCTCACCACGTTTTTTGGCCAAGTAGGCATCTGACCGGCTTTGAGTAGGATTGAAACCGCTATCTTCAGACAATTCTCACCTTGAACCGTAGAGATCCAACGTCTTTATCCGTTGCGCCATGGGCTCCGAAAGGCGATCAAGGTTCGATTTTTTGGTTTTATAAATTTTTATTATAAATTATTTATGAAACGTCGGGAAACAACATCTAAGAAAGATGTGAATAATAGTCTGCAATTAAATAAAGTAATCAGTAGATTGTTTATACCAAAACGGTCATTAACAATTTTTTTTAATAACTTTTAATATATTTCACACTGATATAAATTATTGCACAATAAAAATAATTTAATTAAAACAACACTTGTGGAATTGTCTTCCGTTTTCCTGCTTTTCGGCTGACTACAATATGGTTGTGTTCAAGTCTAACGTAAATAAGATCTTGATGAGCCGTTCCATATAAGTTATCAAATTTACCAAATTTTCATTACTAATGATTACTATATTGTCCAATTTCTACTGTACACTCTTTAACCCTTATCCTTGAGTGGCCTCTTGGCCTTGATAATGTGGTGA
>NC_136507.1:91735044-91780044 GCF_053919585.1 Euprymna scolopes
ATATATATATGTGTGTGTGTATATATTCATATATATATATATATATATATATATATATATAATCACAATCATAAAGGGAAGACTTTTATAATTCATGATTAAAAGCGTTTTTATATAAAATAAAATTGAGGTAAAAGAGAATGGCCTAACGTTCACAGGAAACATGAGTTGGAACAATTACATTCAAGGCATTGCCAGGGCCGCTGCAAGAAAGGTGGGCTCTTTCTACCGTGCTAGAAAACTACTGACACCCGAAAGTATCCTGTACCTCTATAAGGCCACCATTCGCCCATGTATGGAGTATTGCTGCCACATCTGGGCTGGTGCATCTGCTACTAGTCTCTCGCTCCTTGACAAGGTTCAAAAGAGAGTCGCAAACCTGATAAGCCCTGAACTGGCATCTAAGCTTCAGCCTCTTTCCAATCGACGAAATGTTGCATCCCTCTGCCTTTTCTACAAGTATTTTAGTCGTGAATGCTCTGACGAACTGCAATCACTTGTGCCCCCACGATGTGAGCACCCTTTGCTGCTAAATCCCACCCCCACACTGTAGAGATCCCTAGATGTAAAAGATCTTTTTACTCCAATAGTTTCTTCCCCAGAACCGCTAGACTCTGGAATTCCATTCCAGGTCCCTGCTTCCCCAACAGTACTGACGTGTAAAAGTTCAAGTGTAACGTGAACCGACATCTTGCTGCCCAAATCCCTACATAGTACCCCAGTAGTTGTTGCCCTGATAGTAGCCCCTACACCAAAGTGGCAATGTGCCTTGTTTGGGGTGAAAATGTAATAAAAAATGTTTTTTTTTTAAATGCAGCTGACCGGTTTCGCCCTCGTTTTCTCAAGGCTGTATTGAGGGATTTTTTCCTTTAAATAATAAAATCGCAAATATGTTCAATTTAAAATACAATTCCGTTGCGTTACATCATGTGTGTGTGGGGGGGGGAAGAAAATTGGGTGAAAGTGATTAAAATAAAGGAACGTTATATCACTCGAGACTAATCACGTTCAGTTGAGAAGGCCGTCTCTCTGTAAATAGAGGGAATTCCTCTTAGGTTTTAGCGTGATTAGTTTCTATGATATTCGAGTAATATAATACCTTTATTTAATCTCTTATTCAAAAGCTGATATTTGATTCATGCAAGATGGTCCAAAAGCCGTCTGAATCATTCCGTACATTTCTGTAGAATTTTCTCCAAGTTTAAAATAAAATTTTATTGCGTATCGTTCTTCTAAAGTGTCCTCACATCCGATTATATTTTTTTAATTCACCAGCTGTGACACTCATGTTTTACTAAGATGTATTCCAAACACTGCTGTAGCTGTTCATTTTAATATGGAATGATAAAAACTGACCAATATGTTATTGTTTTAGATCTTCTAAGATGACTGCCCAATTTTATGAAGTCTCCATTTTTTCAAAAGTCTACAACAATTTTAAATGCCTTTATAAAACCTTCTAGAAACTAATCGAAGGCACCCCGTAAATGTGATGTTGTGGCCATCATCCCTATTAATCCGTATGTATTCTGAACTGTGAATCGAACGAATAACACAATTCTTAGATCACTGATCAAAACAAAAGTCTATATACGATTTCAATCTCATCGCGAGTTTTCGAGAATGAGTGAACGGGCGGGCAAACTCACCAAGGCATATAGTCATAAGTACTAGTAGCACTGAGTGTGTTAACATTTTACCCCTTCCCTCTTACGGATTCGGAGTTTCTAGAATAATTTATACCAAATTTGGTGTAGATAATTAGACAGACAGAAAGACAGGCAGAAAGTCATACGTCTCTCATTTAAATAAAAAAAACTTTAGCACATCTGATCTAAGCCTGTATTAAATGATCATTTTAGATTGGAAACCCTTACGGAATTGTAGATGATTCATTCTTTAGAATGGTTCCGGTCTGTGAATGCATCATGGCATTCATTTGTTCGTCTTATTCTTTTTCTTCTTCATCCTCCTCCTCTTTTATTATTATTATTATTATTATTATTATTATTATTATTATTATTATTATTATTATTATTATTATTATTATTAGTATATACTCATCTAATGGCCGAATTTGATTTTCAAATGTAGATGAAAAAAAAAAATAATACTGTCGTGATCGGTGCCAGCTGTTCGTTCGTCTTTCTTCTGCGACAATGTGATGATAAAACGAAACGAATACAACAGAAAAACGGAAACACTTGCTTCCCATTTTACGTCGGGATTAGGGCGCAGTTCTTAGGCTGTCGACACATGGTGAAAAAGAGATAGGAAAAAGAGAAGAAAAAGGCGTTGAACAATTAAGTTGGAATCTTATGTAAATTGTAAACATTTCAATACACGTTTACTTTTAATCATCATTAATTAAGTGTAAGAATAGAATATTTTATAAATAATGTGCATGTATATATATATATATATATATATATATATATATATATATATATATTTATAAAAGGAGTAATTGGCTGAAGAGAGCTCGATAAGGATACCTTAAACGGGCCTTATTATCGGGCTTGAAACCGACGGTACCAATAACCTGTCTCAACTAACAACTTTCTGTACACAAAATATAAGTACGCTCTTAAAATTTGGATTTTCCTTTTAATTGAGCACTCTGCTGGAATTCTTCTTCCAAAAAAACTAATCATATATATATGTATATATATATATATGTATATCTATATACATATACACACACATATATATGTATATATATATACATATACACCCACACATATATATATATATATTTGGATATGCACATATACACACACACACGTATATATATATATATATATTTATATATAAATATATATATATACATTGACGATATCCTCATTTTTCTCCCCGCAAGTACACACATAGAAGAATTAAAAAATAAACTCAACTCAATCGAACCCTCCATAAAATTCACATACGAATCCGAACATAACAACTCCCTACCCTTTCTTTATGTACTTATCATAAGATCTGAAAACCATCTTATGTTTAAAGTACATCGAAAAAGTACACACAAAAATGATTATATACACTATTATTCGCACCACAGTGATAAAATAAAAACGGGCATGATCATCGGTTTTTTCTTACGTGCCCTTAGAATCTGCAGCCCTCAATATCTCGAAAATGAAATCACATATAATCGATATATATATATATATATATATATATATATATATATATATATATATAAAGGAGATTAGAATAATAGTCTAAAGAGCTAAGTGTATTTTAATGTAATAGTGAAATTACTAGTTTAATTAAAATACAGGAAATGCTCGTTGTAATTTAGATATATAATAAGCTCGATAGTTAAATGTCCTAGAGCTAATTCAATATTAAGTAATGTGATTTATAATTCAAAATCTTTAAAAAAAAATTTTAAATTTAAAAATCAAATTTTAATTAAATTAAAAATCAGTTTCATAAGAAGGAACAACAACAAAGTCAATTATCTGTACGATCGTTTCGGAAATCCGTGCTTTTTATTTGTGGTATACATGAAGTCACGTAGAACAATTATACATAGTTTTTTTGGTAAGCACGGTCTCCTCATCAGCAAATTTAGGAGGATTTTTATTGAATTGAAAAGACACCAAAAATAAACCTAGCATTAAAAGTAAGGCAGATGAATCTGAAAAAATGAAGTAAAAGGTTTGGATTTAAAATTTATAAGAAAATTAGTATAGGTTAGAGATAGAAATGAGTAGAAAAAATATATATATATTTTTTGAATTTACATAATAAATTTGATTTAAAAATATATAGATATAGTTACCTTTTAGTTTTTCTTTTTTTGAAATCAGGAACTGTATTTAAAGTAGTCATTTAGATGTTTGCTATAGCTTTTTATTTTATTGAATGATGAATTTTAAAAGGGCGACGCTCGTGCAGTAAATTGTTTCCGTTAGCGTATTTTGATTTAAAGACGCTACAGTTAATATATATAGAGAGAGAATATTTGTTTTGCAAGTTTTTAAGGGGAGATAATTGTCATGTGTTATTGGCTTTATTTATTATTTGATTTACGAGTCTAAGGGCGGTAATTGGTCTAACTTAATTTATTAAAAAAAAAAAGTAATCTATTTTTACTAATGAGTAATTTTTAATGATTTAAGGTGGTTTATATTTATTAAATTTAAACCAACGTTTATGATTACATGATAGAAGCTCGTGTCTTGAATTTACTAGTTTGGTTGTGTTTTTATATCTTCATATTTTAAAATTTTTAGGGTTTCTTTTGTTGAGCAAAAAAAAAAAGTAGTAGGCAGGCAGGCTCGAACCTGTGACCCGAAGGCGGAAAAGAAAGTGAAAGAAAATCTGACGTCTTACCACTACTCCATGACGCGAACGGAAGTTCAGAACGTTATAATTAGGCAAGGTCAATGCAACGGATAGGATTACTTGCAAAAATGGCTCACAAAAAATCGAACCCGCCTTGTAGAAAACTACCCAGTTGAGGGCGAGGGAATTTATGTTGTTGACCAATTTTTCGATATTTGTCGGTCGAGACGTCGAGTTTCAAAACGATACTGATTTTGTGAAATTCCGTCGTTTTTGTCGAAAGTATAGGCATACATAATACATACATACATTTAAACAGACAGGGGAGATTCATATTATAGATAACACGGTCCGTATTCTACATGAGTGCAAAAACATTCTGGGATATAATATCTACACCAAAAAAAGTCCCCCAAAATACAAGCCAGCTCTATAGAGTGATAGTAACTGCCTTAAAAGAGAACCGGTAGAAGCCATAACCGCCACTGGATGACAGTTCCCGACAATTGAAGAGAGAAGTTTTCATTTTGGAGCAGTCCAATAGAGGTTACAATCACCGTCATCGACAATGGCCGATTGTTGCAAAAGCAGCTAATATTTACAAAACGTCTCCAAACGCCTCAAAACATAACTACACCTCAGTGACCGCAAATGCTCGCCACTGGCATCAAGTGACAGCCGATTTCATTTTGGGGCAGTCAAATTTAAGCCGATATTAGTCAATAACAGCTCGTGGGTACCACTAGCTTCTACTGCCAGACAATGTATAAGAGTGGAAACCAAATGATTCAATTTTAGATTTTGCTGCCAGTGGCCGTAATTTTCCATAAACAGACAGTGGCTATCGCCAGGAACTGCCATTATTTCTCTGTGTTAATAATTTTTGTTCTTTATCCCTAGTCAATAATTTACGTGGTTCGTATACGATAATTCACTAGATAATCATAGGTTGATAATCTTTCCTGGTATCGGGCCATATTTCTTCCGGGCATCACTGGTACACGGGTCCTGCTAGTTCTTGTATAATTTAGACTGCCTAATTTTTTCGAGTTAAATTTTCCTCGCGTTTAAAACTTATTTTGTGCCTGCTTCCTTAAGAAGAGGAAAGTAAAATAGACGCACTTGATCGCTCTCGCTTGCTTTGTTTTGCAAAAATGGGCAGCTTATTTCCTGTCTAAAAATGGAGGCTTTTTTTTACGCGGGTGGTGGCACCTGTTTTTTGCACCTGTGTCATCGGAAGAAAAGCATCAAAAGAATATATACGCATTCATAATCGGCTCTCACCACAAATCCCGAGATTTCAACTTGAATTCAATGAAAACGTATTTAAACCACTCTCATCAATGAAATTAACGTCGCCCTTCATGAGAAAACGCTCATTTTATTTTGTCAGCAATACGTTTGAAAACACGTCATGGTGGTCAGTAGAGTAATAAAGAGGGGTATTAGTATAGAAAGAACATATGACTTCTCAAAATTAGAAGAGTCGAATTAAGATGGAAAACTTTGTAGCACGAATAACTCAGTATTATTTTTTTTCTCAGAGTTTTATAACAATTATTAATAACAAACGATGATAAATCATATAGTTCTCAAATAAGTTAGATCTATTTTTTATCTATATATTTTGTATAAAATAAACTGATATACTTCCTTATTTTAATGAGCGATATAGCTTCATAAAAATAACTGCGTATATAATTCCGCTTCTTAGGCGCTTTAGTTCGACTTCCAAACGCGTTTTCAGAAATCATTTTTTTCGTTCGCATTCGACTATTTTATTAGTTTATTAGTTCAACCATTTTCCTTTTTGTCACCGATTTAATCGCGAGGAATCCGATATAAATTAGGAGCATGTAAATTATTATGTTCTTAGCTGATAAAACAACAAATAGGAACATTTCGTTCTTGAAATCAAAGAATACAATACGGAAAACTTCTCCTTCATGAGAAAATCCATCTAATATATAAAGGAGGGACTGCCTGCCTGTCTGTCTGCTGTACGTCTGTATGTATGTATGTCACAATCACGCTGACACACCCGTTCTAGTCAGATCACCGAAGTTAAGCAACGTTGAACCTGGCCAGTACCAGATAGTTCATCATTTGAGTTTATGCGCTGTATGTACTTTCCGCTTTTCTCGGCATTGTTTCCAGTCGTCCTGAACCTCCACTTGCTACTAATATCTAACAACGTCGATTCAGGAGAGGTGTGGTTGTAGATTGTGCAACTCTTGCCATAAAAATTTCACGCACAGACACCCTTACAGTGGGTATCCATAGTCTGTCAAAATTGGAAGAAGCCTTAATGTATGCATGTATGTATGTATGTATGCATTGCTAAAATTCAAATAATAATAGCCAAAGGTCAATAAAATTTAGTTCTTTAATCGTCAAACTCTCAGACAAATAATATCTAAAATTTAGAAAAAAATATAGAAATTTCTTGATAGAAAATGCTGCAGAATCTGCTGGGTAGTCAAGTTTTACTGTATCTTTATCGTGTATATCCCTTTGTAAATGCGTAGATGTCTTTTCAGCGTCCCCTCCTTTTTTTAATATATATAAAATATTTATTTGCAACATCCTGATAAGAATGTTCCAGTTAGCTCAGTGGATAAGTTTTTAGGTTCGATCTCAGCTGACTTCGTACGTATCATTTTTATTTTTATTGCTTTTGAGACAATAAAATATTTTAAAACAAAAAGTTTTATTGTGTTTAAAGAACAACTTCTGCAGTTTAATAACCGTACTGAAATAAGCACCCAAAAATTTAGTATTAAATAAATAAAAACAAAGTGCTATACACATATGAAGTTGACTTTTTTGTCGTACTGACAATGATAATAAATGCCTAATTTTCTATTTAAAAATTGTTAAAACAAACTTATTATTATATTCAGTTATGTGTATGCGAGCTACTTCATGAAGGTTACTTAATTTACATATTTGTTTGAGAACTTATTTTTTTATTAATTATACAGTTTTTTTGAGGATCCTTATTGGACGACTCGTTTCAATTAATTATTACTCTCAGTTTTATACATACATATTTTCTACATCGCGCATAACTGTGTAGCATTTAGGATGAAAACGTTGCAGCACACGCATATATATATATATATATGTGTGTGTGTGTGTGTGTGTGTGTGTGTGTGCGTGTATAAAGAGAGAGAATAAATGAAAAAAGCTATATTCCAAAATTCATGAAGTTGACCATCTTATTATTTATTCTTTAAGTGCCCTTGTCCCTGTGTGTGCGGAACGGTCTCTATCAAACTCCTATTTTAATTTTTGGTCTACAGGATTGGAACTTGATATATAGGAAATTTTTTACCTGTGGAAAAAAAATCGATTTGGTTTGTAACCAAGAAATAGCTGCTAAGATGAAATAATTGAAAATAAAATTGAACTTGGTAAGTCGATTAAACCTGCTACTTCTGTGCGTACGCAAATATACATTTATGCGTTCAAGCTGCTTATCTTTTAAAGTTTTTATAACAGTCTGTCGATAGCTTAAACGGTAACGACTGTAAGATTGTATCCGTTTGCATGTAGACGTCGCTAGATTATTAAGACAAGGAATAACTCGACTCAATTTTTCCGTTAGAACAACAGGCATTTATTTCCAGGTACTTTCTCAGTTTCTCAGATAACGCCTTTACTCGTGTTCAAACCTGTCGCCCTCGGTGTGTGTAACACGTCTATCTCTGTCCTCGCTCTTACGTGACCCTTGGTATGGTCACACGTTCTTTCTTTTATAATCCGTTTCTCTCTTTCCATAAACGTGACGTCACTTCGCACACGGCTCAGTAATTTGCATACAGTTGCCATACGCACATCCGCGCTCTGTTACATGACTACTGATGGAACGCTAAATGTTTTGCTTTTGAATTTAATTGATAACATCTAAGTCATTTTTTAAACTTTTGAAATAATTACTAATTGGTACAATATAATAATCAATAGAGAATTAGCTTTATAATAATAATTAGGAAATCTGCATGAATTAAAATATCATATTAATACGACAGGTTAATTTGTGGGCACTAGTATATATTGGGTACAATATAATAATCAATAGATGATTGGCTATAAAATAGTAAACACGAAATCGGCATAAATTACAATATCATATTTAAACGTATTTAAAATCGGGCAACGCGGGCGACTTGCTAGTTTACTATATAAAGGCCATTTTTTTTTTGTCCAGCAATTTACTGATCGTGCACAAATAATAATGATATCATTAGGGCTATGACAAGAGATTATTCTTTTCATTGTTTTGACTCTCGAGTATATATCCGACACAGTTAGACACAATTGATAAATTAAGAACCACATCCCCTTATCTAAAAACATATAATTATTTCCATGGCAGGTTCTCGTCTGAGCTCCAATCCCTCGTCCCCCCCTCGCCAATCTTTCACGAGAAACACCCGTCTGGCTGAAACTACTGTCAATAATTTTCCCCACTCTTTATCTGTGCCTAAATCTAAACGTAGATTCCATGAGCAAAGCTTCTTTCTTAGAACTGCACGCCAGTGGAACTCTCTGCCGCTTGACTGTTTCCCACCTGACTACAACTTGGACGTCTTCAAGTCCAACATAAACAAACTCCTGACAAACTGCCCCCTTAAGTAAGACAATCTATAAAACCCCCCAATACTAATGATTACTACAATACTATCTCATTAATTACTGTACACGCAATAACCCTTATCCCTGAGTGGCCTTCGGGCCTTGATAAGTGGTGACCCCCATGTAAAAAAAAAGAAAAAGATATTAACTGATATATACTCCAGAGTCAAAATAATTAAACGAATATTTTCTCGTCATAGCCCTAGTTATCATTAATAAACCATTCATAATATGTGAAAGTAGGGCTACGTTAACTATTCTGTAGTCATGAAATTACAGAATACACAATACAAATGTTCCCAACCTTTGCTTTAACGCGAACGTTTAAATGTTCCTCATAATTTAGTTTGATTAGTTATTTCAATCTATTTTATAAAGATGTTATCATTTATTATGAAATATTTGTGTATATAACTGTTCATTCGTTGCCCTGTCGTAAAAGACGCTTAAATATGATAATTTAATGCATGCAGCTTCCGTGTTATTATACTAAATTCTCTCTAGATTATTATATTGTACCTAATATATAATAATGATTTCAAAATTAAAAATAAAATGATTTGCTTGCCATCAGCTAAAATCGAAACCAAAAGATAGCTATTCGCTACAATCAGACCTAAAGTTCATGTATATCAAAACGTTAAACATTAAAGTTCTATTTAAAAAATTTTGACCTCATTAGCTGTTAAAACACCTCCAAACATCCGGGCAACGCCGGGCACCCAGAATAGTACTTTATATATTTCTCAAGTAAAAATAAACATGCCCACGGTAGTTGTTATTTTTAGAATTGTCAGGTGCTTCGATATTAATACTTGGTTTATAAATAATATCAAATCGAATTTATTCCAAAGTTCCGACTTTCTTACATATCAAGTTTCAAGTACGTAGACCAAAAATTGACGGAGTAGTTTGATAGAGACTTTCTTGAACCCAGACAGACAAGATCACTTGTATATATATCTATAGATATATGTAGATTTAATTTAGAAGGATGGTGTCTATTCGCTACAAAATATACACACGTTTATATCATCATTATTATTTGCATATTTAATAATTATTTATGTCTATTTCGTGAGGATATCTTTATTGCTTATGAAATATACGCATTTTAAATATAATTTGTGATTTATATTTTTAATAATTATTTTCACCAAAATGAAAATGATTTTCTTTAATAGTTATGGAATGTACGCACGTTTAAATGTACAATCTTATTTGGAGCTTAAATAATGTTTATATATATTTAATTTAATGATGTTTTTCCTTGCTCATTAAATATACGCACATGTCAATGTATATTATTATTTGCAATTTTAATAATTACTTTCATCTAATTAAGGAGGGTATTTTTCGTTAGTTATGAAATGTAATCACTTTATATCTGCATTATGTTTTGGGATGCTAACAGTTATATACATCTAATTTGTGGTGAGGTATTTCATCGATTATGAAATATACGCACATTTTATATGCAATAGGATTTGTATTTTTTATAATTACTTAGATTCAGTTTGTTGAAATGTCCTTAATCTATACTCCTATATATATATATATATATATATATATATATATATATATATATATATATATATATTTGTGTATTGATATTCATATTAAAAACCCTTTCTTCTATTTATTTAAAAAGAAAATACAACGTTGTTATATATGGGTCGTGGAATTGGCAAAAGATCTAGCCAATTTGAAAATTCTTTTAAACATTCATTTTAATTAATTCCCTGTTAGTTTTTCGGTTTTCTTATGGAATGATCACCTTTAGTTAACTATTACGTGTCATTATATTCATGCAGATATTCTACATGCTTTATACTTGCGTAATATTTGCATAAAAAGTTTATAGTAAACAAACCTCTTTCTCTATATATGTATGCATGTGTATATATATTTGTTTAAAATAAATTGCCTATCAAACTCCTTTGCCAGTTTTTGGTCAATAAACATGACACTTTATATAAGCGAAACTTTATATGTAGGTTTTAGCCGGGAAAATCGGTGCAAAATGTGAAAATTAAAAAAAAAACTGAATTTGCTAGGTGAAGGACGAACAACAGGATTACTGATATGCATACGTAACATAATAGCTCCTGGTTCATGTTTTAATTTTTAGCCTTGCAGTAACTATATGTTCAGGCATTAACGACAAAAGAAAAAGTAAGTCGTAAGCTTAATATTTTAATTTCGATTCTCGTTAGTGGCGCACGAGCCATTTTTTTTTTAAACTTTTTAAATCATTACTATATATTAGGTCCAATATAATCTATAAATATAAAAGCGAAAATGGTATGTATGTATGTATGTATGTATGTATGTATGTATGTATGTATGTATGCATGTATATGTGTTCGCTTTTTCTGTGTGTCTACAAAAGGCTTCTTTCAGAGAAGCGGTCGGTCGGTTCACAACTTTTTAAAACTTTTATATCACTTAGAAATCGAAATATCTCACAGTTAACAACGAAGCTCACCTGTCTATTAAATTTGCTCGATTTCGGGAAGATAAATATTCAAGATTTGTCGCTCGCCGCATGTGGGTTAGTCTTTTTCCTATAACATATTGGGGGTGGGAAAAAAGCGTTCAGCAGTAAATGAATACCATCCCGCAGTCAAACTTGTAAAACGGCACCTGCTAAATCCAACTAATTAAATAAATTCAAACGTGTTTCCGTTGGCATCTCGCGGTGGGGCAATGGTTAACAGCGCACATTTTTTTTCTTCACACTTTAATTTACAACTTTGCCTCAAGGGTTCGGGTTCGATCCTCATACTTACTTTTTTACCCCCCCCCAACACCCGGGCAACGCCGGGTACCCCTCACTAGTCTATATATATAAAAGCGAAAATGTGTTTGTATGTGGGTTTGTAAGCATGTGTGTGCGTTTGTATGTCTCACAAAAACTTTCGACACGGGTTACGGGGTTTCACAAGATCGGTATCATTTTAAACTTCCAACCTTCGCCCGATAAATATCGAAAAATTTGTCAAAAACATTAATCTCTTTACCCAAAAATCATCAGTTTTCTACAGGGAGGGGTCAGCAAAAACCGTCCTATGACAAGTTCCCTTCTACGCAAGCGTCATACGACGTCGGAACATGATTTACTTTAAATATTAAAAAAACGGATATAACTTCGTCGACGTCGTCTTAGCTCAGTTGCTTAGAGCGCGGCCTCATTAGGTTCGAATCGTGGTGTGAGATATCTGTTTTTCCGATGTTTTAAATTTTAATATTGAAACAGGGTAATTTAAGTCATTTTTCACGTGTTTTTTCCTGGGATGGGGGAGGGGTACTTTTCAGATTTTTTAACGAAGTTTTAACTTTCGTTTTTCTGTTTCGCGTTTTCTTTTTTTTTTTTTTTGTTTTTCCCTTTTTTACATTTAACATTGTTCGTTTGCCTTACGTTAGTTTTTTGTGTTTTTTTAAATATTTACTTCGCTTATTCTTACGTTGTGATTAACACCACCCCGCCCGAGCACACACACCTCGAAACACCCGGGCAACGCCGGGTACCCCCCAGCTAGTATAATAATAAATACGAAATCTGCATTAATCAAAATATTATATTTAAGCGTATTTTACGACCGGCCAATGGCGTGCAGCCTGCTCGTTTTTTATAAAATATACGCACGTTTAAATATCTATCATCATTTTCAACTTTTTAGTGTTACTTACATCTCGTATGCTACAGTGTTCTTCGGGGATTATGAAATATACGCATTTTCAAATTTGCATTATTTTTGTCAGTTTTTATAACATGGACGACTCGGCATCCGAAAAGTAACAGATTATCTTTATTTTTTTTATTTGTATGAATGACGTTTTCATTTTTTAAGTCATATTTTACTGTTCCAATTTGGGAGAAAGTTTTTTTTTTTAGAAAATATCCCGTTTTAAAGGAACATTTCTAATAAAAATTTGTTTTTTTTTTAATTGTACTTCAATGTCAAAGAGCGACAGAATTATCACGGGATGATAAACTCAAACAAAATCATGATTTCAAAAGCACACATTTACAAAAGAGATATTTTAGATATGTTTACAATGGAAGCGTAGCTGACATCTCAGAGAAAGGCTCGAAGGCAGCACTAAACAGTTGGGGGGCTTTGTCAAAGTAAGGCACTACGGCTTTCGACACCAACAGAAGACCGCAGAGGAAAAACGTAGAAAGAGGAAAACGTCATCTGCCCAGGGCTTCTCTTCCCAGGGATTCTTATGCCCTGAATGTCGCATATTATACATGTATAAAATCCGTTTGTACAGTCACCAGAGGGCATGCCGCAAAGGATAACCTTCCTATTGATCCTCGGACCCGAAAACTCAACCAAGAAAAACACTGAGGTTTACATAGAGAGCAAAATATAGAAGAATCTATGTTAATATATTTAAAGTCTTTGCAAAACAAGAGGGTAGCTATGATATCGAAGGAATCTGCGTCAATAATTTTAGAACTGTGAATAATCCACGGGTACGAAAAATCATAGTGAACACTTCTACTCAGTTGCAAAAGTTTATTTGATTAAGGGTTATAATAAGAAAAACTGTTTATTTGTTTTCATTGTAGAAAGACAGTTCAGTGATAAAAGTCAATGAGTTTTGTTTATGTGTGTGCGTTAGTGTAAGCCTGCGTATGTTTATAACTGTGTAAAGTGTGAATTGGGATAGTTACTTCAACGTCCGACAAAGAGATGTTAACACTATTATGGATTTAATCTGAACGGTTTATTGAGGAAAAATTACTGGCTTTTTATGTATTTAGGGTTGATAGGGCGGATAATTTTCATAAATCTAAAGTAATGCATCGGATTGTTTTAAAACTATAATTTATTTGTTTTTATTAATTCAGGCAAGTGCATGCGTCGACCCAGTTGCATAGAGACATGTTTCACCATTTGTATGTAGGATTCCAAAGTGTAAATTTAAGGGTACATATTTCTATGCTACGTCATTTATGACATAACATCTTCTCAAGGACTACACATGTGTTACTTAATTATGTGACGTCATTAATCGTCCTATCATTGTTGTCCGGCGTTTTTATGAATGACATTTGAATTTCATTACAAAAGTATTTATCTTTATAACTAGAGGGGCCTGTGGAAATTCCACAGTGGACTCTTTCATATGTAATATATTGATGTTGGCATTTTTTGTGGATGTTCAGCGTAAATGGAGACACCCTGATATTATTGTAGTTCTTTTGTTAAAATTGCAAAATTACATATCTAAGCTAGCAGGGACGCTCGGCATAGCCTGGTCGTAAAATATGCCTCAAAGAGTCAATTGTCGATCCTTTTCTTATATATTATTAAACCTGTGATTTCAAAAATAAAAACACATCCATATGGCTTGGGTGCGTCAGCTTGAATAGAAACTGGAACCAAAACTAATGAAAAAAAAAGAATGTATATGACTGGAGTTCTTTCAGCTATAATTGAAACCGAAACCAAAACTGATGAAGAGTTCTTGGTAAAATTATTTATTACAAGAAATGGAAAGGCATAGCAATTAAACGACAGACACTCGGAAGAAAAATTAAATGTGATACAGAAAATAACACACACGCTATCGTATTAATATATAGATTAAAATATTTTATGTACCCAAATCAGTTTTTCATGAAACTATTTTAGTTAAAACAATGTTGTAATAAAAATAATTTATTTAGAAAAAGGAACTGTCATTTAATATATATATATATATATATATATATATATATATATATATATATATATATTAGATTTAATGTTTTTGTAAAAATATTTTATGTACAAAACCAGTTTCGTTTCGCTAATAACGTGTCGCTCGAGGTTTCATAACATATGCATCTGGGCTTTTTTTTACATGGTGTAGTAATTAGTAGTAGTAGAAGCAATAATATTTTAATGAACGAAAACATCAGCGTCTCTCTCTCGCTCTCTCTCTCGCTCTCTCTCTCTCTCTCTCTCGCTCTCTCTCTCACTCTGTCTCAATAAACAAATGTAAAGAAAAATAAACAATAAAAAAACAAATAACTGCTCAATTTTTGTCCCCGTCGCCCGAGAGAGTTGTGTTATCGTTTTTTTTTTATTATGGAATAACTTAAAATCAGTTATTTCTTAACAACTTTTTAAAGATAAAACTTTAAATTTTATAGAATTAAAAACAAATATAGCGGAGAGAATACGCTATTCGAATGCTGCCTGGAGCGTTCGTAAATGTGTATTCTGTAATTAATGTATATTCCGGAATTAAATCTCAACCAATCAAATTTGCCGGGAAGTGTGACACACAAAAGAACACACACACTTTCGTATTAATATATAGCTGACATTGTCATTTTATGATGCAATCAAGTGCGCATGCGTACAACAGATAGGAAATTAAGATGTGTTGAATGAGTAGAGCCTGGGCAAGTCATCTTGAATAGATATAGTCATTTCTACATGTACTAACGTTGAACCGACAAGTCACTGGACTCGTCCTATATCGTTATTTTTATTACTTCAATATTTCTGCTGTTTCTTTATGTTAATGGTGTAATCTTTTTGTGATGTCACCCTTTTTTCTCTCATTTAGTGTCCACAGACACAAAAAAAGGTTAGAGATGCAATATTAATAGTATACTAGGCCATGAGAATTTAAGACGATATATTTGATATAGAGCCAGTAAACGTTCTTTCTTCTCTTTTTATCTCCATCTATGATTGGATGTATGACAGAATTATATATATTCTCTCACGCTTGTTGAACATAATATATGCATATATATATAATTTAATTTACTATATATATATATAATTTAATTTAATATATATATATAATTTTATTTAATATATATATATAATTTAATTTAATATACATACATGTATAATTTAATTTAAGCCATTATATATATATATATATAATGACTTAAATTAAATTTAAAATGACAAAAGTCAAGCATCATGCTTCAGTTGTGCTCTAAACAGAAATATTCATTTCGAATATGAGCCTGTCATAACAAAGAGTCTACCGTTGATTTTATATGCTGGGCCTTTCGGTTTGCGTAGGAATAAACTTTCTTGTGATATTAAACTCTGTAATATTTTAACTTTAGTCAATATCCCTTCTCGCTTTTTAAATCAGATAATTTGATTATCTATTATCGATACTTATCGAAGGCATCTCGATACAAAACCTATCTAAGAATACTGCCAGACACAAGAAGCTTCTTATAGTGAAATGTCATAAAAACTGGCCTAGCTCTTTCCGAGTCCATTGGGAACTCTGTCTGCCTTTCTCTCCCTTACACACATACAAAGTTCCTTTTATATAATACTAGAGCATCTTACATAATGTTTTATTAATCGCTAGCAAGAGTTAATTTTTTAATTTTTTATCCCGGGCAAAGTTTGGTAGCCCTGCTGATGTATACATAAAGTGAGACGGGCAAAAATGGGAGCTAGTTATACCTCAATTTACATCTATCTCTTTCTATTCCTACTTCTAAAAGCATACTAAAAACTTTATGCTGACGGCGGGTTATTTAATTTTCTAATCTTGTCTTCTGCTTTGTAAGTGCACTCAATTTTACAACAATTATCCGTCTTGTAATTAGAGATTATTGCGTGAAATGTTCTGATCGAAATTCTGTTAATAAGGATGTGTCAGACCGTGGACATATTAAGCAAACATCTGTATAGAACTTGCAAGCATTTACGTAAATAATAAAGTGACGTCAGTCTGTTTACGAAAAGTGCCACTGATACTTTTGAATCTGATTAATCGATATTTGAGTTGGACTAGTCATTTCTTTATTTTTTATATAGGCACTGTTTGTAGGGTTCAAAATTTTATTTTGATTAAGTCTTCTTTTAGAAAGTACTTAATCTAGCTGAACGGATTGTTCAAACAGAGAATTTATATTGCATTTCCCTTTGTCTGCCTGTCTGTCTGCCCGTTCAACTTTTTCTCTAAAACTGCCGGGTTGATCTGGCTAAAACGTTTATAGTTTGTGTATCGGCAGTAGATATTTTGGAGGGAGGTGTGGTGAAGAAAGGGAGTTGGGGTGGGAGTGGAGGAAGAAGGCGAAGTACGATCCCTTGTGATCAAGCTGTCGCAGTGAGGTATTGGTTTCATTTAAACTTGGCGGTTGCTTATTGGCCTAAGTTTTTGCTTTGACCTGAATAAATATTAGACCCTCAATGTCATTTATAAGCTCAATTTAGTTATTTAGTTATTTTATTTTTCGCTTTTTTATGCGTTCATTTGTTTCTCGTTTTTAAATGATTTATTTATTTATTTGTTTATTTATTTTTAAATTAAATATATGTCCACGTGGTCAAATTAAAAGTCGCAGAACAAATACACAGGGCGCTTAATATTATTTAAATAACGGGGTGTCTGAAGTAACGACACAGGCAAAGAGTTTAATCTCTATATATAAACTTAATTTCGATGGTTGTCAGTCTTCGATTTGAGTTGTTTATCGTTTTTTTTCAATAGCAGAATAGAAGTATATTTTATTTGTTATAGAGATAGGTTTCTCATATAATATACCTGCAAACAGATTCATAATAGCATATATGTGTCTATATTGGTAGAACCTTCCGTTTTCATAAGCCCTCTAGTTAGAGTTCTTTGTAAACGCTTGGGATCAATTATGTGGCATGTTTCCTTATGTAACGTTGCTTTACGATAATACTTCTTGTAGGTATGTATCAGCATTTCAATTATAAGCATGCTAGATCCATAGATTATTTTAGTTAATCAGTTCGAGTGTTGCATTACTAAGTATGCAAAGTGCACTCGCCTTTATCCAGTTGGTGGCATATTGTGTTTTTATTTGGTTAGTTTAGTATAAAACGGTAGCGTTTGAGATGGTGTTCAGGTGTAGCGAGAGGGTGGCTCCTTCCTTAATTTAGCTAAGTTATTTATGCTAGCCTATTCTTCAAAATTTTTCGGTAAGTATAGTTATTAATTAGAGATGTGTCGGTTTTTAGTAAGTATAGTTATTAATTTGTAGTATACCGGGATTACTTTGTGTCCTTTTAACTCGAACCTTGGTTTATTTATTAATTAATTCAAATATTAGGAGTGAGGAGTTATGAATTGTGGTAATAGTGCTGAGGGGAACGCTATTCGTTTTTTACATCTTATTTAAGTTGTAGATTCCAAAGTGTTACAGTTTGTAACCGATTCTACTCTTCCATTTAATAATTTTTCACGGTTCTTAAAACTGATAACCTACCGTTCGTCACCATACCTCCCTCCAAAACTTATACTTAAAACTATTAACCTACCTTTCATCACCATACCTCCCTCCAAAACTTATACTTAAAACTAATAACCTACCGTTCGTCACCATACCTCCCTCCAAAACTTATACTTAAAACTAATAAACTACCTTTCATCTCCATACCTCCCTCCAAAACTTATGCTTAAAACTATTAACCTACCTTTCATCACCATACCTCCCTCCAAAATTTATACTTAAAACTAATAACCTACCTTTCGTTACCATACCTCCCTCCAAAACTGATACTTAAAACTAATAACCTACCTTTCATCACCATACCTCCCTCCAAAACTGATACTTAAAACTAATAAACTACCTTTCATCTCCATACCTCCCTCCAAAACTTATGCTTAAAACTATTAACCTACCTTTCATCACCATACCTCCCTCCAAAACTTATACTTAAAACTAATAACCTACCGTTCGTCACCATATCTCCCTCCAAAACTTATACTTAAAACTAATAACCTACCTTTCGTTACCATACCTCCCTCCAAAACTGATACTTAAAACTAATAACCTACCTTTCATCACCATACCTCCCTCCAAAACTTATACTTAAAACTAATAAACTACCTTTCATCTCCATACCTCCCTCCAAAACTTATGCTTAAAACTATTAACCTACCTTTCATCACCATACCTCCCTCCAAAACTTATACTTAAAACTAATAACCTACCGTTCGTCACCATACCTCCCTCCAAAATTTATACTTAAAACTAATAACCTACCTTTCGTTACCATACCTCCCTCCAAAACTGATACTTAAAACTAATAACCTACCTTTCATCACCATACCTCCCTCCAAAATTTATACTTAAAACTAATAAACTACCTTTCATCTCCATACCTCCCTCCAAAACTTATGCTTAAAACTATTAACCTACCTTTCATCACCATACCTCCCTCCAAAACTTATACTTAAAACTAATAACCTACCGTTCGTCACCATACCTCCCTCCAAAACTTATACTTAAAACTAATAACCTACCTTTCGTTACCATACCTCCCTCCAAAACTGATACTTAAAACTAATAACCTACCTTTCATCACCATACCTCCCTCCAAAACTTATACTTAAAACTAATAAACTACCTTTCATCTCCATACCTCCCTCCAAAACTTATGCTTAAAACTATTAACCTACCTTTCATCACCATACCTCCCTCCAAAACTTATACTTAAAACTAATAACCTACCTTTCGTCACCATACCTCCCTCCAAAACTTATAATGTCCCAATTCACAAACTATACCCCCTTCTTTCTTTCAGAGCGTCAATCACACCCGAGTATACTTTATAAAACGTAGCGTTTGAAAAAGATAAGACAGATTTAAAATTAAATCACTTCAAGCTATAAGTTATCTTGCGCATGCGCAGATGTAATAGGAATATGTTTGCAAGTTGAAATGAACATTTTGCATTTCAATTTGCTGGCATATTTCTGTACGGGTTATTCATTTAACAAAACAAAGATTTTACTCGTTATAAACCATCTTTAGTGTATAATTACTATTTCCTGTTAATTTGTGTTGTGTTTACGAGTTTGTAGGTTAAATATTGTCATACAAACACACACAGGCATGCATCTAATATATTATTTATATAGAAGACCTGCATGTTTCCCATTTAAAACCCGACATTAAGAAGCCACGGAAATGCAGATTAATTTTTTAAAAAATAATCTAAATATATTAGAAAGTTCAGTTTACGATTATTTAAGTTACTGTTCTTCCACGACCTTCCGGTCGGTGAGACCTCCAACCTTCTTCAGATGTATTTTGTCGAACTCGGGAACCTGTACACAGTTTACAGACCTAACTTTTTATTTTATCGAAAAAACAAAAAAAAAACAGCAAGCTCTCATTCCGACAATCATGACTGGTTAGAACTTCTAACTAATTTGCAATTGTTTTTTGTGTCACCCATATTAAGGACTGAACCTTCGATCACAAGAAGCGTGTTAGTTACAACTGGTTTTCTCCAAGAACTTTATCCATTACACCAGGGGTCCCGTGTTTAATTCCAATGATTATTTTATGTTATGCGTGGAGCCGATTTTCATCACAAAGAAAACTCAGGTAATATTTTTTTGATATAATAATGGGAGAGCGTTGTCGTTAATATGCTAGACTTTTTAATAGCGTCGATAGAGTTGATCGGTTCAGCTGGTGAGGAGTGGCGTGCGGTGAGTCGGGGGTTGTCGAGTGCTACGCGGCAGAAACTTATTCTTTATATAATATTAATTAGAAAAGCTTCACCGACTTATGTTATATCGGTCATGTTTTCACCTTCTAAGCAAACTATTATAGTTGTTTTTTGTTTTGTTTTTTAGTTTTTTACCTTTCATCCAATGTAGACACCTCTACAACATTCACTTTTTTTCTCTCTTTCTCTCTCTATATCCCTCTCTCTTTACACACGCACACACACGCACTCACACACACACGCACTCACACACGCACACGCACACGCACATGTATACACACACACACACACACACACACATATATATATATATATATATATATATAATGTATATATGTATGTATGTATGTATATATATATAATGTATATCAAGGCAGCATTTTTTCATTTTCACGTTATTAAAAAGAACAGAGTTTAATTACAAATGTTTTATTTTCTCTATTTTTTATTTATCTTTTTTATTCAGATAAAAAATATATAGTCCATATATGCTCTGTGGGTGTCATGAACGTTTTCGTTTCAGCGTTGAATCATGTTGAGATAACAGAGAAAATTGGAGAAGAAATTAACTTTAGTGTGCGAACATGGTCAGTATTCGCAAGGCACTTGAAGTAACAGCTATCAAACACACACACACACACACACACACACACATATATATATATATATATATTTATATGTGTGTGTGTGTTTCTGACAGGCATTAAAGAACATTTAAAACATAAATGTTTAATTTTCAACATAATTTCTTGCGGTTAACAGTAACCGAATGAATTAGGTCCGTGCTAATGAAGACAGAGATGTCTTCCGTTGCCGGGTTCGAATCTATCGACTGTTAATCGTGACATCTTGCACTGATGATTCCCGAAAAAAGAAACACTAGTGTCTGTAGGTATTTTATAATCATTATAGTAAATAATTATGTCAGCCTCTTTAAGAAACTCGTTCCTTATCGTTAAGAATTTTCAGTTGAAATAAAAAGTTAGTCAATTTACCTCTAATGTGCAGATCATCATATAATGATTAGATCACTCTGACAGGTGTTTATAAGCGTTTAAAATATTTTTTTTTAATTTCAACAATATTTTTCGCGGTTAACGGTAGCCGTATGGATTAGACCCTTGCTAATGAAGTCAGAGATGGCTTCTTTTACCGGGTTCGAATCTATCGACTGGTGTTAATCGTGACACCCTGCACGCGAAAAGATGAATCACTAGTATCTGTAGGTATGTAATAATTATCATAGTAAATAATTACATATATATATATATATATATATATATAATTGATTATATAATATTATAAATTGAATTTTAACAGAATTCTTAATACTGCAGTATTTTAAGTTATAAATTTGTTATATTTTTACTAGAATATCTTGTCCTTTTCTTTTCCAGTTTTAACAACTAGTCCTTTACTTTTCTATGTTTAAGCTTAACCATATAATTTTTCATGTGCGCATTTTCTATTGTAATCCATGACTTTCCCAGGCTTCCAGTAAATTCACTTGTTCTTTGTTTAATTTCAGTCTTATTTTTTTTCTCCTATAAACATAACATACACATTTGTAATAACAATGTACGGCATTTGTCTGCTTTCAATAAAAACCCCAATTATATTCATTTAATGCTTTCATTCTCTTTGTTTCACTTGTTATTTCTCTTTTTGCGAGAGCGGTGAATTGGTAACAACAGTAGTGGGTGAAGCGACGTGGTTGCTGCGGAAACCAGATATAAAAAAACGTCGCTCACCTCCTTACGTTTTTTTACGATTTAGAACACCAGTAAATTGACCTTAACTTTGGTTTTACTGAACGAACATTGAAAAAAATGCCCAATATAGCCGAGAAGTTGCTCTATAAACTCTATTAATTAATAATGGTTTAAAATTTGGTCCAAAAGCGAGTGAGCAGTTCTAAATGAATAAATATTGGAGACGCCCCTCCATGAGTAAGACTATTTCATGACGTCACTTAATCTAGTGACGTCACTTCCGGAATCAAGCAGTCAGAGATTGGCACGCGCCCAATGCGGTTGTGCGCAAACGCCCACAGTTGAGGAATAGTATTGCTCAACCTGCTTTTGCCTGTAATATGTGAATACATGTTCATTTCTAAAAGTCCTGTATCTCTTCGTTTTATTATCATTTAACCCCATAACAACTGGCGACATTGGATTCGACTTTAACACAGGTTGACTCCACAAAAAATAAAAGAAAAGAATGAAATGAATTTGACTTCGAAAGAACTACGGATTTACAAGTTAAGAATTCGGTTGGCAATTACGTTCTACAAAAAATTCTAAAAACAAAAGAAAAGAAAACGAACACATGGCAAAGCGCTCGACTAAATTTTAAGTTAATCTCTATGTCTCTAGATTTAAATTGAAAAGAACTGTACTAAACGCATTTTGTTTATGCTTAAAATTAATTTGGTTGCTTATTGAAAGAAGAAAGAAAAAAAAGAAAAGTGTTGACTCAATTTCACCGTGAGACCAATGTCTAATTGTAAGTTGTGTAAAGTTTATTCTTATGCAAATTTAGACAGTTTTCAAATGAAGTGAAAATTTTTTGTTACCCTTATTTTTTGCTGCTAATCTTATGCAATATTTTAACGGGAGAGAAATGTTTTCCCCCTTTCGTTTTACTTGGACTAAAAGAAATACTTTTTTCATTGAGTAGAATTTTCTAAAATTTTTTATGATTAACTGTCGGTTCTAAAGTGATTTTTTCCGCGTTGGGACAACTCCCCCCCCCACACACACACATAAAACGCTAGCCATTTTGGTTAACTTTCGCAAGTAAAAAAAATAAGTTTTTTGTCCATCCTCATATTGGTTTATCTCTAAGGTTTTACCAAGAAGTAAGGGATACATTGCTCCCTCCTCATACGCACACTCTCAAAGAAAGGACATTTTTTTATTTTTTTATTTTATCTCTTTTTCCAGTCAAAAACGGAAATATATTTTCGTGCATTTGGAAAGTTATTGCAAGATGGAGGAGGTTAATACAATATTAATACAGCTAATCAAGGCCAAGGAAGACCAGCAGCAGAAGGCTGAAGAAAATTTTAAAGAACGTGATAAAGAGCTCCAGTTACAATTTCAAGAGAGGCCACAAACGTTGGAGGAGAGAATGCTACTTCAACAATAGAGACAAGAAGAGCTATTGTTAAAAATATTCGATAGAACAGAACACAGGGACAACAGTTGTGCTTTTTCCCAAAGTACAATATGGAACGCTATAGAAACGTTCAACTACCAACCGGAGCTGGAGGGGACGTTTGACGCTTTCTATCGGAGATATTAGACCGGAAAAATACTCACCCCGAAAAAGCAAAGCTGGATGTAAGAAAACTCAGGCTACACCTAATAAGTACCACCCAGTCACAAGACCCGGGTCCCCTACAAGCCCGTGCTATCGCTGCGGCGGGAAACATTGGTCGATCCAATGTTTTTACAAAGATAAGTACTGCAACGAATGTAGCAGGAAGGGCCACAAAGCGATCCAGTGAAGGAAGAACAAGGTCAGGAACAGCGTTTGACAGACTAGATCTGACTTGAATTCGGAGTAGAACCGGCGCAAATATGTCAGTTAACATCGCAATTAAAACTGTGCATCTACAATTGGATTCCGGATCAGATATGTCCATCATTAACCTTAAGACGGTGAAAAGGCTAAGGAAATCAACCTATGCGGAAGACGAACAAATCAGGTCGAGCTGTGACAGGCGATAAAGTGGAATTTGCGGGAGAGCTTACACTACCGGTGACCTTAAATGGTGTTACTAAAAAAGTGAAAGTATGTATATAGGACATCTGTAAACCTGTTCGGTACTGACTGGATTGAGCGATTCGAATAGTGGGATCAACCTATGAATAAATTCTGTCATAGGGTAGAAGACTCGTCTAGGGAAGCGCAACAACTGAAGAACGAGTTAAAGATGGAATTTCCAGAAGTATTCTCACCAGGACTAGTTTTCAATGAGAAACAAAGTGTCCCATTAGCAGTCACAGGGAAATCGAAAAAGGAAGCTCCAACGGAATCTGCTAAAGGAGGCAAAAAAAAACTGAAACTGAAAAGCCGGAAGCTAAAAACCAGAACCAAAGAATTCCCCAAGCCAAAGCAACCTAAGGAGGCTGACAAAACTGATGAGAAACAAGTTAGCCATGCGAAGAGTCTATCTAGGCTGATACCATTGAAAATGGGGCCTGTTTGAAGATTTCCTCGTTGCCACTCTTCGGACGGATGGGGAAATAAAAATGATGAGGGGCAACACAATCAGAGAACTCCCGGTGTCTCTACCAGAGATTAAAAGCGAAGCATTTCAACAATTTCCACATGTGTATAGGATTACACCCAACCCGAACACATCAACAGCAGTCTCACCTGCAGAAACGATATTTGCGCGGAAATTGATATCTATTCTTAGTAAGCTCTTAACCAAACAGTCAAGCCCACTAGTGACCACTTGTGTACCCAGTAAACGTTTCAGATCAGGTGAAAGAGTGTTTTTTCAAAAGTTATAAAAACAACACATCATTCTAGGAGGCGGGTACAAATACTAAGAGTCGGTGACATGGTATATATCATCCAAGGACCAACATATCCTCACAAACGTCGCCAGCACAAACTAAGATGTCGCTCAGTTGAAACTATCGACACTCCACCATTGGATGATAGGCCGATAGACACTGTCTTCGAAACTTTTGATCTTGAACCTCCTCAACCAACATCTGGACTACGGCGGTCGTTCCACAAGAGAAAGTTTACCGAGCCATTAATGGTAAGCCCTAAAAGGAAGAGATACTTACAGCTTTTATGAACAAAAAGCTTGGGAGTGGGGTGTTGGAGATGCCCCTCATGGGATTAATGGAAAATCTCATGACGACACTTCCTCTAGTAGCGAGTACCTGTGACGGCAGTCAGAGATTGGCACGCGGCCAAGGAGGTCGTGTGCAAACGCTCACAGTTGAGGAATGGTATTGCTCAACCTGCTTTTGCCTGTAATATATATGAATACATGTTTGTTCCAAAAAGTCCTGTGTTTCTTCGCTGTATTACCATTTAACCCCATAACACTAAACCTTCCACTTAACCATATATTCAAACACGGTAGTGTTTGAAAGATACAGTAATAAGTAAACGCACACACGCACACACACACACACACACATATATATATATACATACACACGTTAATATTTAGTGGTTATTAGTAATAAATAGATATTTACAATTAGAAATAAAATAGGTTTATCGCTCTTAAAATTCGTACCAGAATTGTACGCAAGGACCTGTGACGCAGTGGTTAAAGTATTTGGAAAAACCGATTATAAAAAGTGATATTCTCTTGAAGATTGAAGGTTTCAATCCTCAGTCTGGCGACCAAAAAATAAATTGCGAATTACTTAGGAATTCTATCCAGTCATGGCTGACGGAACAAGAGCACACTATACCCGTGAAGTAAATAGAGGGTTCCACTCGAATTTCTGTCCAGATTCCCGAATTCGACAAAAACATTCCCAACTTTGACAAGATACACCTGAAGAAGGTCGAAGTTTACATCGACCGAAATGTTGTGAAAATCACACTCAAGATGAGAACAGTAGTCTGATGAATCCAAATAATACGAATGACCAATCCTCATCTCAAAAATTCAGAAACGTCATTATGGATTTTTAATAGACTAAAACGAAAGTGAAAATAAAAAGCGATTAGAATCTAAAGATCAAAAAACAGACACTAGACATAGCATCTATTTCATAAGTCAATCCACGAAAAATTTAGTTGTATAATGATTATAAATAATCTGTTAGCGTGTATGTATGCCATTTATCTAAATATATCAAAGACGTACACATATGCACACCTATTTTATTAACTTATTTATAATTAATCTATATATTCATCCATATAAATTGTAACATCTATAACATATATTTATATATCTATTTAATTTTTATACGAAGCTAATTACTAAAATTTTATTTCCAGTAATAACATTTGTTGATTAGACCTTAATTTTTGAGAATTCTTTTTTTATTAATATTTAATAAAATTTATTACTATATCTGTAATAAATATCTGTTTACATGTATGTATGAATGTACGTATGTATGTTTGTATATCTGCCTTAAACTTTTGACAGAGGCGACGGATTTTCACTAGATTGATATCATTTTGAAGGTCAACTCTTCGGATCAAAAATATCGAAAATTGAACAAAGACATTAATCCCTTCAACCTCAACTGGACACTTTTATACAGGAAGGATGGATTGTTTCGCTGAGATTTTTTTGCAAATCGCGTTCACGACGCTGGTTAAAAGGTGTTATTTCGACCTCCTGTGATGTCACAATCTCGGCAAATCGGTAAGACAGTTTTTTTTGCACATCTTTTTCGTCTGCCGCGTTACGGGTTCGAGTTATCTTACTACTCCTATTTTTTTCTCAGATTTATTTTTCTTTTTGAAAAATATGTCTCTCTCAAATTTATTTTTCTTTTTGAAAAATATGTCTCTCTCAAATTTATTTTCCTTTTTATTTTGCTCAATCAACACCCTTACACACACGTTCTCTTTCTTTTCCCCCTTCGCGTCACGGGTTCGAATTTGCCTGCCTCCTCCAACTTTTTTTTTGCTCAACACACCTCCAAACACCCGGGCAATGCCGGGCACTCAGGCTAGTTAACTATAATTCTTTGGTTATCATTTAATTATTTATGATTAATTATTCTAAACATTAATATAGGATTGTACTTTTTAATGTTTTTATTGTTATTTTTGCATAATCCGTTAAAGAGCGATAATCTATTTTCAAATTAAAGTGAATTATTTACTTAACTTCTTATTTTAAGTATTTAAATCAACACTCGAGAATTTAGTATACTTTTAATATATTATGATTTCAACACAACCTCTTCTCAGACCTTCTCATTTACTTTATTAAATAAAACTAGTTTTTTTAATTTTTTATCGTATCATTGAATGATGTATTTATCTAATTTCATTGTTTTTTATTTTATATTATTTGTTAATTCATTCAATTTGTATTTTTCTTGATTATATTGCTTATTTTAATATTTATATTAAAAAATATTTTAATATGAATTAATCTATACTTATGAGGTTTTATCTATCAATATACTGAGTAAAATTATAATTTCAAATCAACGATAAGCTGGTATTTCTATTTATTTTTCTTCCGTACTTCCCCTAATCTAATTTTTTTGGAATTCAAATATATCCGATTCTTTATTATTTTTTTTGTATCCTTAATATATTTAAAAAAAAGATCCTATAGTTAATTTATTTTAAATTTACCTGTAAATTTTACAGTAATAATAAACTATTCAATATTATTTCAGCTATTCTTTTGTATTAAGATTATTTACTTGTGATGTATATTGTGTTATAGTATTGACATATATTTTTCTTCAATCTTTCATGTATTCTTTAGTTAATTTGTATATTTTGTTCAATTTGATTGTTATTTTATTTTGAATTTATTTCCATTAACATTAAAAATGAATTTCTAATTTTAATTTTAATTTGATTTGACAGAAAACTTGATAAAATACAGGAAATGACTCTAATTGGTTTCCAAATATAGAAAATTCAGGAAAGTAAAGAAAATGGCGGAACAAACATGAAGGTTCGAGAGAAAAAAAATAAAAATAATTTCAAAGAATGAAACAAACTAATAAAAAGAAGGAAGAAAGAAAATGTACAGAATAAATAGTTTTCCGTATTATGCGGATAGTTCAGACTACTGTTATCATCTTGAATCTCATTTTCATAACGTTTTGGTCGACGTAACCTCCGACCTTCTTCAGGTGTATCTTGTCAAACTCGGGAATATTTCTGTCAAACTCGGGAATCTGTACGTAATTTTATATATTTATAACCATATCAGTTTAGTATTTAATTTTATTTACTTAATTACTACTATTTTCTTATTTTATTTATCGATTTATTTTAATTTAATTATTTAGAAAATTTAACGTTAAAAATTATTTTTTTCCTTGCCTTCCTTTTTTTCAATCTGTAATTGTAATATGCAAATATTCTTCAATCAATTTTGAATAATGATTCTCCGATTAGCTAACTTCGTTAGTAAATTTTACTTGACTGTAATAACTCATATAACCATTTGTATTTATTTTTAAATGCACAATACTCATACTATGACTTATTATTTTAATTAATTAAATGAGTATATGCATTAATATTTAATGGTTTAGTATCTTTTATGGCTCCGCCATTTACACTCTTGTTTTATTTATAAGTTGAAATATTAATATAAACTAATATTTAAAATGTTTAAATATTGTCATCAGACCAACAGTTAGAATATTAAAAGCACCACACCCTCCATTCATTTGATAGTTTAATTTATCTTAATCTATAATTTGAAAATAAAATTATTAATTTCTAGTTTATATGAAAAAACAATTCATGCTCTAAGATAATTTAACGCCTAGTTTATATGAAGAAAAATATAGTACTCTATTTACTGTTATAATTTATTCCATAAATATATCTGGCTATAACAAATGTTTTTATGTCTATTATTCAATTATCACATTTAGTTTATTTATTTTAGTCAGGCATATAATAATTTCTTATTCCAAGTATTTAAATCAACACTCGATAATTTTGTATACTTTTATTATATTATGATTTCAACACATCGTCTCAGATCTTCCTATTTTTATTTTATTTATGATTAAACAGTTTTTCCTACTAACATGTAACATGTCCAAATATTACAACTGAACAAATTGTTAGAATATTTCATGTTCCACAACTTTGGAATAGATAAATCGAGATTATTGCTAAGGCTGCTGCAAAGAAGCTAGGCGCTCTCTCTATCGTGCTAGAAAGTTACTTGCGCTTGAAAGTATTCTATACCTCTTCAAAACCACCATTCACCCATGTATGGATACTGCTGCCACATTTGGGCTGGTGCATCTGCTACTAGTCTCTCATCCATGGACAGTGTCCAAAAGAGAGTAGCCAACCTCATAGGACTCGAACTGTTATCTAAACTTCATCCCCTGTCCCATCGACGAAATGTTGCATTCCTCTGCCTATTTTACAAGTATTTTAATGGTGAATGCCATGACGAACTAAATGCGCTTGTACCCCCTCGGCGAAAACACCCCCGACAAACCCGACCAGCAGCGAAGTCCTACCCCTACACAATTGAGATGTAAGAAAGCTTTTTACTCTAATAGCTTCTTTCCCAGAATTGCAGGACTTTGGAATTCTCTTCCAGGTTCCTGCTTCTCCAACTGTACTGACATGCAGAAGTTCAAGTGTAATGTGAACAGACAACTTGCTGCTAAACTCCCTACTTAGTACCCCTGCAATTTAGGTTCCTGATAATAGCCCCTACATCAAAGTGGTAACGAGTCTCCTTGTTTGGGGTGAAAATGTAATTTTAAAAAAACTTCCATTCTATATAGTAATTGGATATTTCATTCACTATTTTCATATAATTATAACTAAAATTATTAACTGATTTATATTAAATACTACATAATGTAAAATATATCTCCATATTTGATTTCCTTATCTATTCTATATATATATATATATATATATATATATATATATATGATTAAACTCATTTACTATCATTATTTTATGACATTTAGTTTATTTTAGTTATATTGACTAACGATTTCCACTTTATTCTATCTATTTGCTATTTTTAAAAATCTTATTTATATTTATTTCCATACATTTTTAAAATTTTTATTTTCACGCACGTTGCATCAGGTTTTAGTCGAGAGAGGATATACTTATCTCTATGTAAACAGTTATTTATGACTTTCTCTCCTTTGCTTAGAAGGCTTTCTTTATAAATTACTAGCAGTTCAGTCCGGCTTTGCTCAGGCCTTATGTACTGTTCATAATTATATGTGCACATGTATATATACATATATATATATATATATATATATATATATATATATATATATATATATATATATATAAGAGCAAACAGTTAATAAAACATGTTAAAAACACTTTGAAAAAGAGTTAAAAACATATTTAATCTGGAAAGGAAACACTTGATAAGTTGATAGTCCTTAATGCGCGGAGTTTCGAAGAAATACTTTCCTTCTCATCAGAGGGTAGGAATTAGCAAAACGCGGGATTGGATTTTACATACAAAAGTATTTGATGAAACAACAAGTAAGTCAAAGATCTTACTTGATAACAAAAAGTGGAACAGAGGGAATATGGTGAAGAAAAGGGTGATTACACGTGAATGGATAGTCTGGTGAAAGGTAAATCCAATGACGGTAAAATCCAAAAATATAAATCCAAGAAAGTTATTATACGTTAATATAAGCTCTATCTGCTATTTGGTTTTATTGAGCTTTTACATCTGGTTGAGATTACTTTATAAATATTAATTCTTTAATATTGATAAATTTATATAATATACTTTAGTTTTACCATCTTGGATCATTTTGGTAAATTTAATTGTTATTTATATTTTATATATATATATATATATATAGGTGTGTGTGTGTGTATACGTATATATATATGTGTGTGTGTATATATACGTATATATATATATGTATATATATATAACTACTTCATTTACTCACATAAAATTAATATAGGAAAGTATTAATTTATGCGTAAACTTTAAGTGTTTACTTCAAAAGTGCTCAATACGTAGGTAGAGCTTGTTAATAATTTATAAAATATATATGGCGATTAAGCTACACTGAATATTCCGTGTTTCATCCACTCTAGCCTGAAGAGTCCATTCTAGGACTCTTCAGGCTTATGCCTGAAAAGTCCTTGAGTGGATGAAACGCGGAATATTCAGTGTAGCTTAATCGCCATATGTATATTTTATAACTTACTATATATATATATATATATATATATATATATATATATATATATATATATATATATATATATATATATATTAAAAAGTTGGACTTATGTCCAGATAACCAAAATCTAAAATGTAAATGCTTTGACCCAAAAGATAATTAAACATAGTTTACATTTATGATTTTTCTCAGATTAAAAAGTTTTGTTAATAATTTGCAAACATTTCTTCGGGAAATTATTTTCTATGTAACGCTGCAAGTAAAAATATGTAGATTATCCATAAATAATAAATTAATAAAATATTAAACAAAATATATAAACAAATACAAATTATTACAACGGAAATTTAACTTTTAGTGGATTTATTTGAACATGTTGCAATAAAAGAAAGAATAAAAGTTAATTGCAACTTTTCTATCAATTTTCGGGTGTTGTAATTTTGCCGATATGCACTTTATTTTCTTTTAATATATTGATAGGTGCTTTTTCTTCTGAGTAATTAAGGGCAGAATAGATTCAGTGATTGATATAATTATTAAAGAATGATTGTGCGCTATGAAACAGGTGGTGCCAAGATTTTTGTATGTCAACGTACTTAAAGAAATAAACAGTAGGATAGTCAACATCTTGAAATTGGGTATATAGACTTTTGCCATTTATTTGTTATATATTTATTGTTATTTATTACAATAGAAAAATGCGAGCATGCAATCTAATATGGTTAAGCTTAAACATGGAAACGTAAAGGACTAGTTTTTAAAACTGAAAAAGAAAGGACAAAGCATACTAGTAAAAAATACAATAGATTTATAACTTAAAATATTTCAGCATTAAGAATTGATTATATAATGTTATACATGGAATTAAACAAAACATTTTAATTCTACAATATGTTAAGTTATAAATTTATTATATTTTTTACTAGAACATCTTGTCGTTTTCTTTTCCAGTTTTAACAACTAATCCTTTACTTAAAATAATTGCATGTTTCGATTGTAATCCATGATGTTTCCAGGCTTCCAATAAATTCACTTGTTCTTTGTTTAATTTCGGTTTTTTTCTTTTGTTTGCCCCTATTTAATACATATGTAATAACAATGTACGGCACTCGTCTGCTTTCAATAAAATTCCCCAATTATCTCCTTTTCATGCTTTTATTCTCTTTATTCACTTGTTACTTGTCTTTTCGAATTAGTAACAACAGTAGTCGCTGAAGCAAAGTAGTTGCTATAGAAATCAGTCATAAAAAGCGTCGCTCATCTCCTTAGATATTTTTACGATTTTGAACACTAGTAAATTCATAACTTTTATTTTAATGAATGAAAATTGAAAAGTGTTTTTTTCACAATATAGTTGAAATGATGGTCTATGAACTATAATTATTGTTTAACATTTGATTGAAAAATGAGTGAGCGGTGAAGCTTTAAAGCAGTTATAAATTACTAAATCCACCACTTAACCATATATTCCAACAATACCGTGTTTGTATTGTATACATTCTATTATTGCGTATAAGGAACTTTGTATGTGTGTCTGACTTCGTTGCCTATGGACTCGAAAACGACTGGGTCGATTTTTCTTACAATAAACATGAATTGTACTTTATGTGCCTGGCAATGTTGTTAGATAGTTTTTCTGTCGGAATATCTTCGATAAGTATCGAAAATCGATAATCGAAATAATCCGATGAAAGAAGGAACAGATGGTTTTGACCAAGATTAACACCTTACACAGCCTTACATTATGAGTGCATTTGAGAAGTTTTATTACAACACAAGCTGGAAGGCCCGACATATTAGATTAACAGCAGTTTCTTTGATATGACAGAGGCACGTTTGGAATGAATGGTTCTGTTGTAAGCACAATTTCACAATGACAGTTGACTTTTTCATTTTAAACATAAATTCAAATCACCATCAACGCACACCCAGTAAGTCCAGGCATATGAAATTAAAACTAGGTTCTTTGATATGATAGGCTCGCGTTCAAAACGAATATTTCTGTTTAGAGTACAATTGAATTATGATACTTGACTTTTGCATTTGTAACTTTAATAGAAATATTTTTTTTTTTAAATCAACAGTAGGTTATCTATAATACAATACAGACTACAATATATTGTGTACTTAGTTATTGCGGAAGGCATACCAAGTTTCCCCAAATTTCTGGCTAAAAACCGATCACAAAGATTTCCCCACATCTCAGTACCCTGTATATCAAATTTAGAGTCTGTAGACTAAAAATTGACAGAGTTATTGCGTAGGGAAATGTACACAGACATACACACACACAGACACACAGCTACGTTCACTTCTATAGATAAGGTCTTGTTCTAAGTATTTAAGAATTCTGGTTCAAGTATAGATAAAGTGACAGTACCATTCCTCTTTACATTGCTAGAGTATACGGAAAACGCGCTGCAAAAGAGAGCATGCCAGTCGACATTGTTAGCGTCCGGGTTAAGCTTTGTGGCCCTTACTTAGTTATAATTCTAATATCTATTAAAACCTGTTTTCCTAAAGCAGCAATACAATTACCACGACTCGATATATTAATACACTTGCGACCGCTGATTTTTCTCGCAACCTGCCTACATTATCTATTATAAGACGAGATATACGTTTTTTGGTTTTTTGGTTTTTTTTTATAGTTGCTTGGTTTTGTTTCTTCAGTTAATGTGTCTCATCACGCGCATGCGTACCGGCATGTTCGATGACGCGTCCAATATGCGAGTGTTTCTTTCTTTTATGCATGGTTAAACAAAGGGGCTAAACGAACGAGAAGCTCAAAGGACAAGAAAATTTAAGGGGCAAGTCCATCTACGCTCCTCGTAATAATCATTAATTCAAGCTCAATGCGCTTTTCGTAATGGTGATAATGGCTTCCATATAAAAAGCGGCTGCTTTCGTTTCGGTGAGTGCAAAAAGAGGAACAAAAAATTTTAAATGCAGGGAGTAATCGAATCACGGGGTTGTAAGGAGAAAGTTTTCGAGTTATATGATTACAAAGGATAAGTCTATCGTGTTTATGTGAGGGGCAATGGGTATTAAAAACGAAAGTAGTGCATAGTAAGTATGTTTACAAGTAGAAAACTAGATTATATATGCATACATATATATATATATATATATATATACATATCCATGTGTGTGTGCGGTGCCTAGAAAACTAGATTAATGTATATATACATATATATATATATATATATATATATATATATATATATAGAGTTGTCCTCCACATACAGAATTGTTTCCTTGTATCACAACTCATCAGTACGGCTAGACAAACACCTTTCCCCAGCCGTGGATCGAACCAACAACCGTCGCGTCGACAGTCGACAGCTCTAACCATTGGACTACGAATCAGTGCCGTAAGTACTCCTCCTCGAGTGTGTATTAAATCCACGCTTGCCCGTCGCAGAAAGTATTCAAACCATCATTTGTTTACAAATAAATAAATAATGGGCTTCGCTTAATTGCTTAAATACGCATCGGGGGAAAATATATTTACAAAGTGCTTTAATTTGTCATATATATATATATATATATATATATATATATATATATATATATATATATATATATATAATTTATGAGGGAGTTAATTTGTCATATGTATGTATATATTAAATTTATGTATGTATGTTTGCATGTTTGCCGACAACTTTCGACAGAGGCGACGGATTTTACCAAGATCGGTATCGTGTTGAAGATGGGTCTCTCAGCCGACAACTATCGAAGAATTGGCTAAAAACATCTTCAACTGGACACATTTCTACAGGTGGGGGGGTCGCTTTTTTCGCCGATATTTTTGAAAGTTATCCTCTCTTTTCGATTGTCTAGCCTTAATTTAAACATAAGTCACTCCCGGCACTCAGCAAAGACGTCAGGTTTTTCCCCCGTTCTTTTCCTTTTTCGCTGTATGGGTCCGAACCTGCCTTGCTACCACCACTTTTTTTTTTTTGCCAACATACACATCCAAACACGCGGGCTGATATATATATATATATATATATATATATATATATATATATATATATATATATATATATATATATAAAGTATTCACTTTTTCATTTATTTCAACAGACACTAGTGTTTCATGCTTTCGCAATCATCAGTGTAAAAAATAATTCCTGTCGGTCATGAGATTCTAATCCAGCCACAACACTACATTTTGCTTCATTTGCCGAGCCTCGACTTCAGAGCCACTAAACAATAGGCACATGAATGAAGAAAATTAAAAACTATAAAACAGGCGAATACCTTTGACAATATATAGTGTTCGAACAAAGAGAAATTTCGAACATTGAATAGACGCTAGTTGATTGCCTTAGTCATATCTCTGAAAACAGTGCCCATCTTTAAATATTCTTTAAAAACTTGATAATTATAATCAAATAATAATTATTAATGTTTTTTTTTTCATTTTTACATGGAGACACTAGTGTTTAATGATTACGTGATCATAAATGTAGGATAACAATTCCTGCCGATCATAAGATGCGAAGGGAATTAAGCACTATTAAACATCACGAGTGAAATGTTAGAGGGAAAACTTCCTAAAACATTTTCAAGGGGAATAACTGATAGTATTAAAAAGAAAAAGAAGAATACAACTGCGTTAAGGCGTTGGATCAGAGAGCTACGTAGAAATAATAAAGAGTTCGAAACAAAATGGTCAATAGTAGACAAGTGTGGAAGATACAAGTCTAAAACACGAGGGGGTGGTAATCATTGCCCGATGTAGTTTTAACAAAATGAAAATGTGTCAAGATACGTACAAACTTTGTATTTGTTTTTCAAACATACCTGATGAAATGTAACTACAAAAATTTTTAAATAATGTAAAATTTTAAATTGTTTGGTTTATGTCGAAACAATTGTAATATCCGAAAAAATAAAAAAAAAGTTAAGTGGTTGTATTTAAATTCTGAAAAAAAAAACAACAACATATAGACACATATATTCGAATTAAGAATTTATTGTTTGACAAAAGGAATATATAGAAGGGGTTATATTGATTTCCTTAATCCATGGATTTTCAATACGGCTCATCATCAGAGGAAATGAAATGCGGTTAGCAAAATGTTCAGCTGTGAATAGACACTTATTTTGCTTTTAAGTACAAATATTAAAAATAGTTTTTTGAGTGGTGAATGGTAGTTATATGGAAATAATTATAGGAAAAAGAATTTGATACAACCTGGGCAGTCCATTATCGGAAGGAGTAC
This sequence comes from Euprymna scolopes, assembly GCF_053919585.1. NCBI lineage: Eukaryota > Metazoa > Mollusca > Cephalopoda > Sepiida > Sepiolidae > Euprymna > Euprymna scolopes. The sequence continues at coordinate 91,771,567 of NC_136507.1, forward strand.
AATGTGGCCCTGAAAGTATTACTTCAAGCAATATCTATCGGGATCTTTCAATCGATTTCTAATCAGTGTCTTATCTCGATTATATATATATATATATATATATACATATACATATATATATATATATATATATGCTCGATTACAGAAATGTCAATCATGTTGGTTGATATTTGAGTCAATTCACGTGGATTAAATAATTATTATTTATATATGGGCATTACCGTTGATTTGAAATATATTAAATCCTTGGAATAATCTCTTCTTATATATATATATATATATATATATATATATATATATATATATATATATATGTGTGTGTATATGTATCCTTCCCTAAAGGAAAAAAAGACAAAGACAGATAAATAAAACACAAGCAGAAAGAGAGAGTGAGAGAGAGAGAAACATCAGACAGGAGTGACCACAGCCCAATAAAACAGTTACAAAAATTGAACATTCGAATGAAAAGTAGATTCACTTACACGTTTCCATCTCTCGGAAACATTTCAAATGAACTACGAAAATGCTCTTTTTACATCTTCAACACATCTTGAATATATTCTAAGCATTTTAAATAATTTCTAAAGAGGACGCTTCACAGAACGTCTGAAACGCGTTAAAAACGATTTCAATGATTTAAAAACATTATTACAATGATCTAAACATAATTTTCAATGAAAAACCATGACACGGAATAATAAAATAATGTTAAAAAATACACATTGTTGGTGACCACCCCCTTATATATATATATATATATATATATATATATATATATATATATATATATATATAGGCGGCAAAAAGAAAGTCCTCACGTGTAATTCTTTCAAAAACTGCAAATTTAAGTTAATTTCAATGTACCTGTTTAAATATCTCATTTGATTAATATAATACCATACGTTTTTGATGGGAGTGGGGTACGGAGATTGTGCAGGCCAATCCAAACACGGCATATTATGCTCTTCCAGATACTTCTTGATATTGCCAGCTGTGTGAATGGGAGCATTATCCTACATGAAGATGCGATTATCATCCAAATTCCGACTAAAGTAGGGTTGAAAATGCTCAGTCAACATATTAATGTACTTGGTCGAAATAATTCGAGCTACAAGCGAACTATAGGCCCTGTGCCATTGGTATTAATAATGCCCCACGCCAAAAACGGAATCTCCACTACCATGCAGCGTTGAAACTGAGCAACTAGGATTAAATTATTCGTCTTTCCTGCAACGGACGTACTGCCTACCATCACTGCCTAACCTATTAAACTTGCGTTCGTCGCTAAAAAGCACTTTTGACCAATATGAAAAGTCATGATCGTCAGTGCATCTGACGAAGTCCAGACGGCGCTTTCTGTTCTTTAGAGAAATCATTGGCTTGCGTCTTGCAACATATCCTCGCAAATTAAATCCCTTTAATCTGTTATTGACAGTAGAAAGAAACCACTTTTTAACAAGATTGCACTGTTGTTGGATTTGGGTTGCCGTTTCAAATCTGTTTCTTATGCTGCGGATCTTGATAGCGTTGTCTTCCCTGTTAGAAGTAACTCTAATAAGACCAGATTTCGGAGCATCACGAACACTGCCGGTGTTTTGGTGCTTTTGCACAGTCTTTCGTACCGTTTTCTCATCACATTTCAATCTATGGCCGATTTCTCGATTGGATAAGCCAGGAAGATGGAGATTAATGAGCTTCAGACGATCACTAAGAAAAGGTCGTGGCATATGTACTAAATGTTACGTTGTTTAACTTTGAACAACAACAATTACGATTACAGGTGTTTTGTTGTCTCTTGGTGGATATTTTAAACTGATTTAGGGGAGATAATTAAAGCTGGTTTTAAGCGCATTAGTTGCTGCAGACTTTCTTTTTGCCTCCTCAATTTGAAGTTTTTTTTTTAAATTGATGTGAACACTAGAATATTTCAATTAAAAGTCAATATGAACTGGTAAAATTATCGAGGAATAAAAGGCGAATCAAATGAAGTATAGGTCGTTTAAATAGTTACATTAAATTTAGCTTAGATTTGCAGTTTTTGAGAAAATTACAAGTGCAGACTTTATTTTTGCCGCCACTGTTTGTGTGTGTGTGTGCGCGCGCGCGTATATATATATATATATATACATATATATATATGTGTGTGTGTGTGTGTGTGTGTGTGTGTGTGTGTGTGTGTGTGTGTGTGTGTGTGTGTGTGTGTGTAGCTAACCGAAAAACTTATCACTGGATTTTAAGGACTCTACTGTATTTAGGATATCATGGCATTAATCCACTTGATATAATAAGCTAAAACACTACACGGTAAAATGTAGCCAATGGTAAATATTATCTGGATGAATTCCAATCTAGAAACCAACCCCTCTTCTCTCTTTGTCAGAAACTTAACTTATAAAATATGAGATCCAAAGAGCAATATAAGAGAATCGAGAGTTACGAGATTGTCGAACGTAAAACCAACCTATGGTCATATAGCATTTATCTTTGTGAGGTTGTGGTTCTGTAAATAGGGTGCTATCTTCATCACTTCCAAAGGTTATCATATTAAGTATTAGATGGCTTAAATTAGGTGTTCTTTAGTCTATATACGTATGGGAGTCATCTGTGTTACTCTGTCGGTCTTAAACTTAATAATAGGTGTATAATTTTATGAACTCCCGTTTTTTTTTTTTTTTGTAAAAGATCCTTTAAACTTATACCACGTAATAATAGGAATACACCCCCACTCAATATCCAATATATTACACCAAACACCACTACCTCTAAATTGAAATTCTTCCTCAAAACAGGAATCAAAGCAACATCCATTTTCCAAAATTATACTACTGTAACAATATTTAGTTTTAATTTTTAAAAAACGATATAGATAAACAATTAGCCTTCACTAATAAGGTACTTTTTTAAGGGACTACAAACGAGTTTTACTTTGGAGGGAGGGTCCTGTAAACTCCCCATTGTCCGTTCATCCGTTCCTCTGTCTCAATGCCTAAAACTGCAACGTTTGTTCATTTTCACTAGGATTTGATATCCTCCTGGGGACTTTTCGGGCTAAATGGAGGGGGGGGCAAATGCTGAACTTGGTCATTATTTTATGCCTCTTTACTGTGCACTCACGGGGGGGGGGATGATGCTTCACTTGTTTATTTTTTTTATTTTACTTCAGTAAGTTTTAAAATATCCTACAGCTAACATTTGATTCCGTTATGATTTAATTTTATATCCGAGGACTCTTTTAAGAATAGAAGCTGATCCTTTATGTCTGCTATTTGTATTTTGTTACAGCTTGGTCTTCCAGGAATTGCTTCTAAGTATTTCTGAAGATTCTTTTATATTAAGCCAGTTGATTCTATCACAATCGGTATAATGTTTATTTCTCTCAGAGACCATATCGTTTGTAGATCAATTTTAGGTCCTGATATTCTACTATCTTTTCCCGTTCAGCTCTATTAAGGCCAAAATCATTTAGGACTGTGACATCGATACTGAGCGCAGTTCTCTCGGGCTTGTTCCATATCAAAATATCTGGCTTGATGGCCTTTACTTTTATGCATCTGTCTGTTCGTATAATCTTTGTCATAGAACATGGTCACTTTTCCGTTTGATGTTATCGGTGATGGTTCCAGTTTTTTAACGATGATTTTGTTTTAAACAGAATTTTCAATTTGTTTTTGATTTCCTGAGCTGCTGATTTTTAAAAGAACTTTTAAACTGCAGATCCGCTGCAATGAAACAAAGATACGTCTCTAAAATATGTAACATATTTTTTGAAAATTATATATATATATATATATATATATATATATATATATATATATATATATATATATATACAGGGGGTCCGTAAAGTTACTATACAGTCTTACAAGTTACTATACAGACACCCTGTAATATATTAACAGTACAGTAAGATATTGTATTAAAACATTTATTTGTAACCAAAAGAAATAAAAAGAAATAACACCTTTATGTAAATATTAACTATTAATACAAATATAATATAATAAAACAATAAGACTGTATAGTAACTTTACGGACACCCTGTATATATATATATATATATATATATATATATATATATATATATATATATATACATTACATGTTTCAGAGACTTACCATAGTTTTATTCTCCTCCGGGCAACGTCTGGTTTCCCTGTAAGACGTTGCTCGGAGTTGAATTATGATCAACGAATCTTTCAGAATCTTATATTTTTATTGTCATCAAAATAGGTGAAATCGACCAGTTTTCAATCAAATCGATCTATTGGCTGCCCTATTTGGGGACTGATCGCGGAGCACCATGAAGAAACTCAAATGCATCTGCAGAAACTTAGTTCACAATAATTCTATTCTGCATTGCACTCTAGAGAACTTACTGTTGATTTCAAAAAAAGTTCTTCTATATAATAGTTTGAATTAAAGTCTAAAATGCAAAATTAAAATTTCTTCTAAACAAAAGTATTCATTTCGAACGCGCGCCTATCATATTAAAGAACTTACTGTGGATTTTATATTCATGGCCTTTCTGGCTTGAATTTAAGTTTAAAATGAAAAAGCCAAGAACCATGCTTCAGTTGTTCTTTTAACAGAAACATTCATTTCCAACGTGCCACAGTTATAACAAATAACCTACTGTTGATTTTATATGACGGAGCTTTTTGCTTGTGTGGTGTTAAAACTTTTCAAATGCGCTCGTCGTGTAAAATTGTTTCAACTGTTAACTTTGGCCCAAATCGCATGTTTTTTCTATCATCGGATTTTTTCAATTATCGATAATTATTTCCGAGGGCATGACTTCACACGCACGCGCACACACAGACACACGGAAAGAGAGAGAGAGAGAGAGAGAGAGAGAGAGAGAGTGAGAGAGAGAAAAACTAGAGATATCGTATCTATATGTAATGTATTTAAGCTGTTCCCTTTTGATTCTATTTCTAACATATTTTATATACGTTGTATTCTTATTTATAATTCAATTCTTCTTCTATATCTAATGTCTCTATTTCTCTTTTCTCACCCTTTTTCACCCTTCTTTTACATTAAAACTATTCCTTTCTTCATGTATTCCCTTACACGACTGTAAAACTCCATTAATCTAAGACGCCACTCCTTTTATTTAATGGAACAACTGACGTATTTAAATGCCCGCATGCCCCCATTTGGCGCAAACGCATTTCTATCGAAGTTGACCCTCTTTTCACTTGTTACCTGTAAGCGGTTTGTAATCGTACGAATTGTCCAACGAGTTAAATATACATAGCGAGTGTTATATCGGTTCTTAGTTATTCCAGTATACGTTGCAATTAACATTTCTTAAACTGCTTTCCATATTATTTATCAGTTTTACCTACCCGGTATTGCCCGGTATGCAATAAAATTTCAACGAGAATGAACTAAGAGAAACAATCGGCATTTTATTTTGGTAAAATTCCAGTTCTGTGAAAATGAAGATTCTAGATTTATTTTTATCTCTCTCACACGGCTAGAAGATGTAACACAAGGATCGGAAAATGGGATTGAAGAGGCACCGTTTCTAGAGAAAGAGCACTGTCGCTTGCGAAAACTATCTAGATAGTATCGTCGGCATGTCCCGTTATTGGCGTTTGAGTCATCAGTTATTATCTTTATATACGCAAAAGCGAACCCCTTTATTTAATTCATAACAGTAGTATGTCCTCATTCTGTCAGCCATAACTTAGGTAAACGTTCCAAGTAATTTGGAATTGTATTTTACAGTGGCATCCACATTGAGCATCGAACACTCAGAAATTGTAACTGAATTTTAACAGGTAATTTATCCACTGCAGTACGAATTCTATCTAAAAAAAATACACCTTTATTATTTTTAGGGTGTACAGTTACATCGGCTACATTGTGAGAATAACCTCCTAGATAAAGGTACAGTAGTCTGAACAATCCAAATGATATAAATTATCAATCCTGGGTATCAATAATGGATAGCAGAACAGCAGTATTGTCAGAGGAAAATAAGGCATTTTCTTTCCCTTTCGCCAGTCTGTGGAAGGCCATTCAGCAAGGTCGAGAAGCCACTTAGCCCACTCCCGGTCAAGGTAACATAAGTCTATGGAAAGCAGGTAACTGATGTAATACGAAAACAAACCGAAATAATTCTGTTCATGGTTTCGTATTTCATTGTGCTTAGGAGAAGATACCTCTGCGTACAATGATCAGAACAATAGTCCGGTATGAGCACTGCTCCGAAAGAAAGAAACTGCAACCTATTGTCTGTAAAGAAAGCTATTGCAATACATTAGATTCTTTATTCGAGAAAGAGCGGGGATATGGTTCTGAATCAGAAAACCACGATCTGTAGAGATGAGCAACAATGAATTCATGAATGCTTCGATGGAGAGATATGCATGGGGAACGATAGACGTCAATACCTGTGCCAGTCAGGACACCATTTGAATAAATGAATAAATGAATGAATGAATGAATGAATGAATGAATCCTTATTTCAGAAATACAGAAACATATAGTAAAGCTTATAAGAATGTCGAGCAGAATTTTTCATCATCTGGAGACGAGAAAAGAAACATAATGTCCGGTAGCGTACACGTTTCAACTCCGACTGTTTCCTTTTTTTACATGATAGTCACCACTTATCAAGGCCCGGAAGCCAGACGGGGATACGGGTTATTGTGTGTACAGTAATCAATGGGATAATATCGTAGTAATCGTTTGTAATGGAGATGTGATAAAATGTCTTACTTAAGGGGGCGGTTTATCAGGAATTTGTTTATGTTGAACTTGAAGACATTAAAGTTGTAGGCAGGTGGGAAACAGGCAAGCGGAAGAGAGTTCCACAGGCGTGCACTTCTAAGAAAGAAACTTTGTTCATGGAATACTGTTCGTAAAAGAGGATAAGGTTTGTAAGGAAGCGGAATTAAAATTTCCCCACGTGGAACAACGTACGAATCATTCCGTATGTGAGTATATGCTTGTGTAAATGTAAAATAGCTCGTAAATATGTATTTGACACAAACTACGTATTACCTCTGATCCACCTTCGTATTTAACACTTTTGAAATAATAAATATGTTACTACTACAGGGTGGAACGATAAAAGTGTTGCCGTAAAGAAAACAAAACTACAGCTTTATTTCCAAACTTTTATTGGAAAAATCAATTACGGTAACGAGATTATGTAGTAGAGCTGACATCTCTTCAATGTAGCTGCCTTCACTGGCTCGATAGTGTTCGAAACTTGGGCCGTGTCTTTTTCACAAGCGCCGACGGGAGCTCGGCGAATACTTTCTGGATGGCGACGATCAGAATGGCTTTAGTGTTGTGGAAGGTTAGGCTAATGATGTTCTCGATGTATGACCAAACGAAGTAGTACAGGCCGGATCAGGTCAGGATAGGACTCCTTCTGAAGCCAAGCCTGGGTCTCTTTGGACTTGTAGGCTGGCGCCAAGTCCTACTGCCACACCCAGGGTCTGCCAGCGACCACCTGATTGCACCACACTTTTCAGTACATCCAGATACATTTTAGTGTTCAAGCCGACTTCGAAGATGCGAGGTATTATGATGTAGCACTCACTTGAAACCAAAACAAATACCATACCCGTGACCAGAAACTGTTCATCACCCTAGGCACGTCCCTATTAATCGTGGAAATCCAGCGATGCATTTTGAGGGTGCTAGCAATGGTCCTGTTGTTATAACTTGGATCGGTAGAGAGCATGAGTTATACAGTGGCACAACTCCGATTTCGCTCGTTGAACATTGCGTCACTTTCAGACATAATAGAATGGTTCTATCGCTTTTGAGATTCGTACATATTGGCCAACTAGCAGATGGTCTGCAAAAAAAAGAAAAACAGTTTTCATTAAATGGAAATGAAATCATGCCGTCTTTTCTAAAGCGAGAATTTTTATCGCTTAACCCTGTAAATATGTGACAATTAATTATGTGTACATTACTAAACCCTCATAATAATAAGTGCGATATAATGAATATGAATATATCCGGGTTCTTTCTTGCAATGACATAATCAGCTGGTGTAAACCATAAATACGAACTAATGGAAAGCCTGGGAGAAACGATTAAAAATACGCTTCACCTTAATAAATGTCAAGAATTACGACTACGAAGACCTGTTCATTAAGGCAACTTACTCGATTATCTTACTCAAAAGTAGCTAGCATCACTCAGCTACGTAAAACAAATATGTCCATTTGCGGTCATATACCTATTATAATATTCTAAACTTATAAGGAAGATAACCTCTAGTGTCACGGATTTCGCGTCCTCTACGGAAATCCGGGTTGGCTCTAGAAAAAGTTACGATATATATACGATAACGTGCGATCGTTTCGTCTCTCTCCTTAATAATCATCTATTCCAGTTATCCCAACGTGATATTATTCGATATTTATCAAGTATCGATTACTTCCTCTACCAGACATCACAGATATAAATAACGAATTGGTTTATCAGAAGGAAAACAATCTG
>NC_136507.1:91785044-91855044 GCF_053919585.1 Euprymna scolopes
TACATAAGGATGAAAAAAGAAAACCTTATCTAAAATGTTGTAAATAGAAAATGGGGATCATCAGCTACTTACCATGAAGCTGTTACGGAGATTTAAAAACAGGACAGCTGTTTAATACATGGCTCTCCAGTGGATAATAGCACTTCCCCAATAAAAAATAAATAAATGTAAAATAATAAGGTTACAATTTTTACTAATATATGAATACGGTTACTATTTTACTAATATATGAAAAAAATGTGTATATCAGTGCCCTCAGCGTTATAAAATTGCCATAATCAAAAATCTTTTAAACCGTGCTAAGACGATTTCTTCTACGAAAAAAGCACTTCTAATAGAAATTAAAAATATCAAACAGGTTCTTATAAATAATTACTTTCCGAATTATATTGTTGATCAACAAATTAAACTATTGTTACAGTCCCCTAAAAACCTTAACAGCAATACTAGTCAATCTTCTAACACTAACCCTATAGACATATTTTATAAAAACCAAATGACACCAAATTTTAGAGTGGAAGAAAAAAATAATTAAAAGCATCATACATAGATATACAGCACCTCTAGAGAACAATTCTAAGATTAGATTTATTATATACTATAAGGAGTATTGAACCCAGAACCTCATCGTTAAAAATAACTCCTCGCCGGCGACAAAAATGTTGTAACTCCGAAAATAAAAACGCATATATTGGACATACAAAAACAACATTGTCCCGTCGATTAACGATGCATTTGGACAGTACTAGGTCAATATACCAGCATTTAACAAATCAACATAGCTGTCCCCCCTCTAATTTTAGAAAGGTCCTCGTGGACAACACAAGGATTTTGCAACGAGAAAGTAATTGTAAAAAATTAAAAATACTTGAAGCACTATATATAAAAACCCAGCACCCATCTATAAATAGCATTAATTTTGAAAGTAGCAATAATGTGCTGAAATGTTTAGCATAACCAGTATACGACTGGTTTTACTAACATTGCCTTTTATCATCCTAATTTTTAATCGAGTTTTTTATCACTCGTAAATGTATATTTTAATCGACTTTTCATTGACTCTTTTTATCATTCGTAACTATATATTTCACTTCTATTTTTAATATTTTATCTCCACCTGATGATGATTCAAGAAAGAATCAAAAGCGCTCGTGTGAACCATGGAACATTTGTAAATACATTCCATCTTGAAGTTAAAAAAATCTTACGAAAGATCGAAAAAATGAAAAAAAGAATCATTAAGCAAGGTATTTCTGTTGTTTTTAATAATGTTTGCCTGAATGAAGGAATGCTGCCTAAATACACTAATATATATATATATATATATATATATATATATAAGGTTAAAGGTTACATCGTCCAAAATGCGTTAATAACATTTACGATAGAATTAGAAGTTCGAATCATCTGTGTAATTCAGTATTTATTGTAATTCAGTATTTTAAGATGAACCATAAAAACCGATGCCCGTCCTTTTAGCTGTCAGTTTGCTATCATATTGAAAGGTTAGTCTGTTGATCCGCTAGTTTGTCAATGTATTTGGCAATCTATCTGTAAGTCTTTAATTCGTTAGTCTGTCAGTCTGTTGAGCCTGTCAATTCGTTAGTCGCTCGGTTTGTTATGTTTGCCGATTCGTTAGTTCGTCGTTCCGTAGGACTATCGATCTGTAATTCAGTCAATCCGTCGGTCTGTCGTTGTTTTCCTCTATTCGGTGAGTTAGTCTGTCGATTTTTAGAATGTAGGAATGTTTGTCTACTGAAATTTTAGTCTGTCGGTTTATTAGTACTTTGGCCAGTAGGTTTGTCGATTTTTTAGTCTGTCAATCCATTATTTTCTCACGCTTAGTTTTCAAATTCCGCTTACGTTGGTCTGTCACGATTACATTCGAAATAATATCTTCATATTTAAACGAGCAGAATAAAGAGGACGCATCTCTTGTCGTGACCGCCTCCTGTTTTCCGAAGCGTTGGATAAGGAGAAGGGTGGAGGAATACGCATCTGGCCGACATATGGGCACCCCTCGAAACAGATGTAAGATCTCAAAAGAAAGAAATAAAGAATGGCTGGTAGAGCTTTTGTGTTTCCTTTTGTGAAAACCGGCGAGATGGAAGAATTATTGTTCTTAAAATATCGAAGTTGTACCGAACTTCCTTCTTACTTTAAACCAATACATTTTAATATTCACAGTAGCTCGTTCTCAATTATATATATATATATATATGTATATATATAAATATATGTGTGTGTGTGTGTGTGAAAATATACTTTATTTCCTTAGAATATATAATAATTCCTATTTAAGAAACTGAATGCAATTAGAGAGCAATATAATGAATGAATTACAAAAGTCTATATTCCAAAGTTCAGTATGTTGACCATCTTACAATTTATTTTTTTAATTCAGTATACACTTCAATTGTAAATATGAAATAAATTAAAGGAATAAATTGTAAGTTGGTCAACATCACTAAGTTAGGAAAATAGAATTTGTCATTCATTCATTAAATATATATATATATATATATATATATGTGCGTATATATATATATATATATATATATATATATATCGAAAGTGTACTACAGATTCACATACTCGATATATCACATTTCAATACTGTAGACCAAATATTCAGGGAGGAGTTTGGTAGGGATTTTCTGCACATATAGGGATAAGTTAATATATATATATATATATACTACATTTGCCAAGTGCTCTTTTAATTTCAGCAGGCATTTTAATGTGAATTTTAGGACGCAGTTCCCTTCACTGACTCTAATGGGAAAAACACACATTCAAATTGATGGCGTCTCATTGGGATCACTTCTAGGCCCAACATTCGCACAATACTATAGAACCCACCTCGAAAATAAAATCTTCTCAGATCAAAAAAACAAACCCACTATCTCTGCCCGATATATTCATTGAAGCCGAATCAGTACCAAACATTAAAAATTCAAACTGAACCTAGAAAAACACCCCGTCCTCAAATTCGCCCATCAACCAAACATATTAAAAAAATACCATTTCTCGGCATACTTAATTCAAGTAACCCTGCTTAATACACGACTTCAACATACAAAAATCCCACCAACAATAACGCAATACTCCTAAATTATCATAGCGAATGCCCAGAAAATATAAAACTGTCCTCATAAAACATTTGATTCACCGCTCATACAATATAGTTTCAACCATGCAAACGATATTGTTTGTTAATTATTTTAGTGCAAGCCATGTGCCATTGCTAAGCTTGGATTGGTTTATATTTCACATGATAATCAGTATGACAATTTTCAGTTGCAGTACATGCGATGTCATCCCTGGCAAATCTTGTTGTTCCTATTTACAATGCCTCCCCACGGGACAGAGTTAAACACCAGGGTCGTTTTTTAATGTGGAGAAAAGGAACAAAAATAAAAATTGTCTCAGTCGTGAAGGATTTCTCCTCCACTGACAGAGAACAAGAAATTGAAGTGTAGATCTGAAGAAAAGATACTACACTTTGATCTTGACCCGAAGGCCAAGGTTGGACAAATAACCACTTTATCTGCTTCTACAACAGCGTCGATAGATTTGTATTCGATTACTTCACTTGGAATCTTAAGTTGAATAATAATGTTGAGGTCATGGATGTCTTTGTATTGAGTTGCAAGAATAGTTTGTTCACTCAGTAAAGTGGAATTCGTATAATTGATTTGAATATCTGGAAAAAAAATTTTTTTACCTAACTCTTCTTTTGATGTAATAAAATTACAGAAGTTAAAAGTCAAAGAATTTTACCCTTAACTTGGATAAGCCGGCACTTTTCCTAACCCAAATTTCCACAAGTGATGCAAAAATTTCTGTGCGGATCGAGCAGTCCGCAACTGGACGCGCATATTTTGAGTAAAGTTTAATGCCTTCGCATGGCACCAAAAAGTAGAGTATTTGAGGCAAACATTTAGTTCATCTGTTGGTGTTAATTGAGGAATTGCAGGTTAAATTTGCCTGAAATCTCCTGCAAGCAATATTATTGCATTCCCAAATGGTCTGACATTACCACACAAATCTTACAAGGATCGACCAAGAGCCTCAAGTGATTTTTGCGTGCCATTGTGCATTCATCCAAAACAATAAGTTTGCATTTTTGCAATATTTTTCCCCATACTGGATGTTTTGGAGATGTTGAACATAAGATGTTTGAATAATTGAATGTTTAATAGTACTTTCAAAGTAGAATAAGAGAAAATGAGAGGGAAATAGAGAAAGAGAAGGAGATAGAGAGAGATTGAGAGATAGAGAGAGGGAAGAGTTAGATACAGAGAGTAAGCGAGACAGAGGAAAAGAGAAGGGGAGAGAGAGGGAGTTAGAGAGAGAAAGGGGGTCAAAGAGAGATGGAGAGGGTGATATAGAGAGAAAGATAGATTGGGAGAGATGGATGGAGAGAGATATCAAGAAAGGAAGAGAGATAGAGAGAGAGGGGGGAGAGAAACATAGGGTGCACTACACTTAACAGTTTATTTCCTCGATCAGTAGAGGAGAAATCTTTCGAAACTGAGGCAATTTTTATTTTTGTTAATATCCAGAGTACTTTTTTTTTTCGGGAGCTTAATTTTCCACACATTAGAAACCGACCGGGTTATCTGTAGTTTCATTTAACACTTGAATAAACAAAACTATATTGTAAAACTTGAATTTAACATGAAAATACTATTTAAAAAATAGTACGGTACCATAAGTGCATAAGAATTGTTTGAATAAACATGACGTCAACAGCCGGATAAAGCCGAGCGTTGCCGATGTATTAATAACAAAGCTATGTAAAAGAAATTAGAAAGTAACATTTTAAATGTAGAAACAAAACATCAACAGAAAAAACTAAAAAAAACCTACCGTTCATTTGTATTTCTTATTAAATATTTGTAGAAAATGTCATTTTTTGTCAAATAAATATATTTTAAGCAATTTTTGCAATAAATAATAGCAACTTCGTTAACTTTTATGACTTACCCCAGCGTATTATACGACGTCCCTATGTTAAAAACGGCTTTCGGAATACCCCCAACCTCCTTATGTTAAGAACGACTTTCGAGATTGGGGGTGGTTAATCTGAAAACTGTTTTTAACCAGGGAAAGTTATGGTGTTTATAACATGCTGGGGCAAGTCGTACAAATTAACCAGCAACTTTCTTGTTAAAGTGTTTAGTTTTATTGCTTAGAAAAAGGTTAACAAACTTTTTTGTGTATTTTTTGCAAGTATTTAAACAACAAACAAAACTGGTGTATATACAGTGTCAAATCCCGGCGAGTAGTTTATTATTATTATTACTATTATTATTATTATTATTATTATTTTGTCATGCCAAGAAGGAGCACGTAAAGAGAAAGCAGGAAGGAAAAAAAACAAAAAAATTAATGCAATTTTTTCTATAAAAAACAAATCAGGAAAAATGGTACCCTTATTGATATGAAAAGTCACTGAATAATCGGAATAATGAAAGCAGATTCAATATAAACCGGAAGTATTTTCGGTAAGTAGCCTCGGCTTGAATCGGAACGGAAAGTAACGATGTTGAAAAAAGTGCTTTTTAATAAGGCAACATTTTTTACTTTTTAATATTTTAAAACGCAGTTAGGTTAGATAAAATCATTGTTACAAAATATAACCGCAAACGGACCTTTAGTTTTCTAGTGAAGTTAAGCCGAACAAACCAGATGTTCACATTTTATATATATATATATATATATATATATATATATATATATATATATATATATATACTGTAAAAGCAAAATAAAGACTTCAAAAAAGGTGTTGATGGCAACAAAAAGTGTATTTCATTTTACGTTACAACTGTTTCCATGTCCAGTCGAACAATTTCAAACATTATATTGTTTGAAAAATTTTCCAAATCCAGGATTTCTACAGACTTTATGGATAAACACACTTTTGACAATAGACAATTTTTGAAGAGAAAGAATAAAAGAACAATTCCCTTAACGGGAAAAGCATTTACCTTTGCTGTAGCTACGGAAAAGGACATTTAAATATTAATATATCGCCTAATTTCCGTATCCTTATTTAAGACCAGAGTCATAAGAAGTTTTCACAGTAAACTCTAAGGCATTAAAATAATTTTTTATATCCCATTCGTTGAGTTCCTAAATTAGATCTCGCTGTTTCTTTATTTCCCAATAATTATTTTTTTTATAAAAAGAGGTTTTTAATTTTTATTTCTATATTTATAATATGGCCGTAACAACCTTGCAATAGCGTTACGGTTAATTTTAGTTTCGTATTAGTGGCAAGTAATGTTTACAGAGTATCGTTATTATAGTACTTATATTTAAGACCATTTTAGGGTTAAAGTTTAATTGAATATGAGAAATAAAAAGCTGTATTATATATATAAATCCTTGACCAACATTTCGGGTGGGGTATTCTAATCTATTTATTATTTAATGTTTTAAAATTTATTGTCATTCTACTTGAATATGTTTTCATATCGCTTCTAAAGACAATTATGAGGGGATATAATCCAGTTATATTGTCAATTACTACTAGTTAATTCTGTTTGAAACTGGGTCGATTTTTATTTGCTATAACAACTAAAGGGAGATAATTCAGACCGTTTGATGTTTTCGGTTCATTGATTACTAGAAGGCGTCTATGATTTAATAATTAATTTAATCAGACAGATCCAGTAGGTGCTACGATGGCTTATTTGACAAATTAAGGATATAAATTATGTTTTTAATCTTAAAAAATTGGTTTTTACCCATGGGTTTAACCCACATCTGTTATTAATCACTTATGCTGCTCATGTCTTATAATTCGTGTGTTGTATTCTTGGGTATCTAAATAAAATAGTATATATGCTTTAATTATTATTCTGACAGCAAAACCACCCAAATGTGTTTCATTCCGATCAGAAGATTCTACTCCTGCATTTACGGGTAAAAACATTTAGAACAGGAAATAAAGTAAGAAAATAAGTAAATCAACTGAAGATGTCAGATGACAGAATCAATTAAATTAATTTTCAGTCCACAATTTGCTTCTTTAATTTTTAATAAAAACTAGTTTAATTGTTAAGTTGTTTTATTGATTTGAAGAGGGTATCACTTATTTCACCGTCAATACTGCTACAACTTAATACAAAAATGCTCACTGTTATGGAGAAAAATTCCATTTTTAGATTAGCTTTATACGTTATTTGTATTTCTTACCCAGTTTAGAATAATAGAAACTATATTCGCATTTTAGATTTGGATTCTTTATTTAGATTATAACAATTCTAGCTATTTAATCTACATTAAAATTTAATCCTAGCATCCGATGATCCTTATTGTTGTAGAAAATGTGTGTTTTATTATTTCAACTTCAGGTGTATTTACTTAAATCATTACAAGTTGTTTCAATAAGACTGATATCCAGCCCAGATCATCAGACGATTTAATCTAAAATAATAATAATAATAATAATAATAAAAGCATATTTAGCTCTACTATCGTATTGAGCACACTTCTGTCCCTGTTTTTTACCAAAAAAATTACACACACACACACACACACACACACATATATATATATATATGTGTGTGTGTGTGTGTGTGTGTGTGTGTGTGTGTGTGTGTGTGTGTGTGTGTAATTTTTTTAAGTTACGCCACATGTTGCAATTCTACCGGGTTCGAATAAAGCTTTTAGTGTATGGTCATATAATATTGACTGGATATGAAAAGTTTAAACAATAGAAAAAACCGACAATAAATAAAAACAGAGTTCAATAATATTTCTATTTGAACTTTGGAAATAAAAGCACATATGTATTGATTAAATACATTTTAAGTGAGCTTTAATTTTGAAACCAGGCTGTACTATTTTGTACCCTATTGAATCCTCCTCGTGAAAATTAGTGATATTTTGTATAAATTAAAAAATACACTTGACATGGGCAAAGACAATTGCTTTCAGATAAAGTATTTTTGAAGGAAATATGGAATGAATCTCTGCAATTTTATTATATCGGGATGGTTGTAATATCATATCGCGTATGGAAAAGACCCTGCACTTATCTCCCATGGGCTTTCTCGAGGTCACAAACAGTAGATATAAAGTCGGCTAATAGTATACTTATGTGTGCATAGTTGTCATCAAATTGACCCATTTAGCTCAACCCATTCTTTCTCTTAAACAGAAACAATTTAATGCTAACGTTAATACTATGATATATATATATATATATATATATATATATATATATATATATATATATATATATATATATATATATATATATAGCACAATATGTTTGTATGTATGTACCTTTGTGTTAGTTCGCTCTTTATAGACTCCGAAACGCTGGATCTTTTTTGTATTTGGAAATCACTTACAAATATACTTTATGTGCCTGGTAGTGTTCTTTGATAGGTTTTGTATAGAAATTTCATTGCTGCGTATCAAAACACGATAATCGAATACATCATATTAACGAATAAACAGTTCGATTTTGACCAAATCAAACCTCCGTTATACAGCCTAACATCACACGTGCATTTTATAAGCTTTATCACCGCACAAGCAGAAAAGCTCGGTGCATATAATCAACAGTAGGTACTTTGATAGACCAGGAACTTGTCCTAAATTAATGTTTCGGATTAAAGCTAACTTGAACCATGATACTTAAATTTTTCATTTGAAACTTTACTTAAAGCCATTATATAAAATAAATTTATAATATTAACTGTAGACATAAATGATTTGTGGACTAAGTCATTGCGGGGAGGCACGTGAAGTTCATCTCGGTGCATTGTGGTAGGTCTTTGACTAGAGCGGGTAATCAATTTCGATAAAAATAAAAGTATTAGAAATGTACAACATTCGTTTATTTACATTCGATCTTGGCCAACGTCGAGTCTCCCTGCTAATATACCATTATATTAAATGAAAATTAATAAATAGTATACTGTCATTATTGGAACTACTTTTAAGGAAAGATACACCGGTCATTATCGCTTTCAATAATTCGAACCACACAAATAAACATCACTTTCTATATACTATGGATAACTAATTAATCAAACCAAACACTCATTGTTAAATGTGATGTTATAAAGAAAACAAGAACATTTCAATGTTTTAATTCGCCTTGTTACCTATGCTTTAATTAAAAAAAATATACGATATAGATTTAACGACAGAGATAAGTTCTTAAATGAAAAACATGAAAAATCAATACTTTGTAGGCATTATAAATCAAATCTCGTACTTAGTAATTGACATAGTAACCTAAACGTAAACATCTTAGTCATGGTTTTTCTACTTTTAATATTGTAAATTTATTATTTTAGCTTTACTTTTGTATTTTTCTTTCAAGTTTATTGTTATAATAATTACCTTTAGTAGTACTACTACTTTATAGCACTACTTAAGCACCTCTACCTAATCACCATCAAATGGACCTTCCGTGTTTTTATACACCTGACATCTATATCCTCACAATCACTTTACTAGTTTAGTTATTTTTCCACACTTTACTTTTTTAATAACCTATTACCTATTAATACGTTATTATTATTATTATTATTATTATTATTATTATTATTATTATTATAAAATTATTTTACTGTGCCATAAACCCTTATTGTTTTATATATCAATATAATATTTGACATTTTGTTTTATTCATGTATTATTATCATTCTGTTTATTAGTCCCCCGACAAAATTCATCCTTTTCCGTTCTTCCGTTCGTCCGTACGTCTGTCTGCACTTTTCTAAATAATTACACATTGAAATTTTTTGAAATTTTGGACACACATTAAACATGATATGAGTAAAAAAAAAAAATCACCGAATGGAGTTTCCGGGAAAACTCCGGTTGCCTTTCTGGTTAAAATTGACACTTTTGTGCTTATTAAAAAGAATGATGCCTTGGATTTTTATAAAACTTTCTGAAAAGTCGTAACTAACTGATTTCTATATAATTTTATTTGTCTATACTTCACGATGACTTTTGGGTGTGCCCAGGGGCTCTTTTAGAACAAATAAAAACACTCCATTTTTGGGATTATGCTACCATATTTGTCACAAAATTTTCTTTGTATATCTATTTAGCAGTTTTTCATGGTGCTGAACTCAAATTTAAATGTTATTATTCATATTTATCGCTTCTATCATTTCCTTTTTTCTGATATATTTTACCATTATATTTTTATATCTGAACGCTACGTTATTATAATATAGTAAAACTATATATATATATATATATATATATATATATCAGTGTATATATATATCAGTGTATATATATAGCAGTGTATATATATATACATATATATAGCAGTGTATGTATGTATGTATATATATAGCAGTGTATATATATATAGCAGTGTATATATATAGCAGTGTATATATATATATATATATATATATATATATACAAGGTGTCCATAAAGTCCGTGTGCAATTTTAAAATGAATTGTTCCAAAATCAAATCCTTTTTACATGTTATTTCTATTGCAATCTCAAATAAAATTATAAATATTTCAAGTCGAATACGGACTTTATGGACACCATGTATATATGTTTATATATATATATATATATATATATATATATATATATATATATATATATATATATATATATGCTATAATAATGTTGGCACAATGGCTCCCATTTGACTACTGAAGTTAAGTCACGCTCAGTCTGGTTATATTTAAAATGGGTGACTATTTGGGAATTTCTGATGCTACATGCGCTCTCCTCTTATCTCGCCATTGTTTCCGGTCGTCTCATTTCAACTAGACTCAAGTAGTACTGATTCAGGGGAGGTGGAGTTGGCGATTGCACAACTCTTGCCTTACAATTTCACGCCCAGATACCCTTACTTGGGATTCCCATTGTTCTTTCGAGACTGAACGGAAGCTTATGTATACATATATATATATATATATGCATATATATATATATATGTATATGCATATATATATGCATATATATACATATATATATATATATATATGTAGAATAAATGACAAAAAATTATATTTCAAAATACATGATGTTGAAAATTTTGTATTTTATTACTTTACATCAATTGATTTGTACAGTTCTTGACAGTATCTGTTTCGTAGCGCAAAATCAATCACTTGATTAGTATATCAATTAGTGAATTTATTAGGAATTAAAATGTGATACGACATAGTGAGAATCCGAAATTTTGAAGGGAAGCTGCAGTTACCTTTATATTTTACCATTACGCCATATTGGATTTTAAACAAACAAACAAACTCATTGAATCCCCCTCCTAGTATAGCAATATATATATATATATATATATATATATATATATATATATATATATATATATATATAAATTAACAATTAATATGAAAAATGAAAGGAAAGTATGTTAATACATTACACATGATATACTATTTTAATAAATAAATCATAATAAAATACATAATAAAAAATAAAAAGGAATAAATAGCAAATAAATAAAACTAAATAATATATGTACATATGTATGTATGTATGTATGTATGTTTGTATGGATATTAATTATTAGTATGTTAGCAAATTGTAAATATATAGTGTACTAATATATTTGATTTTATTCGATTTCTAAACTATTATCTCACAAGCCTATTTTAATTATTACTTATCATTAATTTAATGCAACTAATATTTAGAGTTTTAAACCAAATTTAATATCAATTACCTTTAATCAATAAACATATTAACGCTTATTTAAATTTTGGATTTACAATTTTCTATAAGATGTGAACGAAATTAAGCTAATAATTTTCTAATATTAATAGTAAATTAAATAGTAAATATTATATTAAATTAAGTACGACAAATCGAACATTTTACTAAAAAAAATCAGATACTACAACACCCACTTATTTGCTGAAGACACCTCTTGCTTTTTCTTTAATTACGTCTAAAACAGATATCAGCAACATTGCAATTTTTTGTCAACCTAATTGTTTCATTTGTTAATAGATTGATTGTGTGGGCGGTGTTTTCACATTCCTTTTTTCTCTCTTTCTTTCTTCTCTTCTTGTTTTTTTACTTTTCTACTTTTTCTCCCCTTTCTTTCTTCGTTTAATTTCTTTTTTTTTCTTTTCTGCTGTTTAACGAAGTGACACTTTTTACAATATTTATGAATTTTTTTCTGTTTTCATTTGAGGACTAAAAATTTTTAACAGAAAGAACTTTGCGTTGTCTAATGAGGTCGTTAAATAATTATGTTTGACTCACCGAAACATTGTCATGATCGTGTAGACACTTTGATAAAAAAAGTTTAAATACTTCTCTTTATTCTTGTTTTGAACACTATTATCGTTAAATTCATTGTTTTTCATATTTGAAAGCCTTTAGACGTGAATATATATATATATATATATATATATATATATATATATATATATATATATATATATATATATATATATACTTTGGGGTCCTTTTCACCAACAACCCCATAAGAAGTTAATCGTTAGAATTGAAAAACACAAAAGACGGATTAAATTAACTCTTACGAGCCTCGTTCCACAACAGATATCCTAACTGTAATCTTTGAACGTATATACCGTTCACTAGACAAAGTAGGACGGGTAGAGCGGAAGCCCTCGATCTATCTAAGGGTTTCGACAGGGTATGATGGTCTTCTAAGGAAAAGCTGATCATATGGTATCACTGGAAGATTACATAACATAATTAAATCCTTTTTAAGTAAGAGAAGAATCCAGATTGTGCACGAGGTCGTACATCTAAAGAATATGATATAAATGCGGGAGTACCTGAGGAGTCTATCCTAGGACCTTTATTATTCTTAATATTCATAAATGACCAATCTGATAAAATTGTCTCTGAGATGGGTATATATGCTGATGACATCACTCTCCCTAACAGGGACGAGAGGAAAACGACTGAACCCATATCTAAGGCAATGGCAGAAGAATTAGATGAAGACATCAAATCTGTAGTGGAATAGGAACAAAAATTGGATGGTCACATTCAATGCTGCCACTACTAAGCTTGTTTTCTTCAATAGTTACAAAAAAACCTTCTCTGCCACGAATAGCAACGGCACAAAACATATAACCTTAAAGTACTTCCTTTAAACGCCACGGCTTTACGTTGGAAATATGAATTGGAATAGATACATTGAGAGCATTGCCAAGGCCCCTGCGAAGAACGTGGGCTCTCTCTACCATGCTAGAAAGCTATTTAGCTTGAAAGTATTCTGTACACCAATAAGGTCACCATTCGCCCATGTATGAAATATTGTTGTCACATTTGAGCTGGTGCATCTACTATTAGTCTCTCACTCCTGGACAGGGTTCAAAAGAGACCCTCCAACCTGATATGTCCTGAACTGTCATCGAAGCTTCAGCCTCTGTCCCATCGACGAAATGTTGCATCCCTCTACGTTTTCTATAAGTATTTAATGGTGAATGCTCTGAGGAACTACAATCATCTATACACCTTCGATGTAAATACCCCCAACAAACCCGGTAAGCAGTTAAATCCCGCCCCTTCACAGTAGAGATACCTGGGTGTAAGAAAGCCTTCCTCAGAACTGCTAGACTTTGAAACTCCCTTCCCGGATTCTGCTTTCCCAACTCTACTGACATGCAGAAGTGTAATGTGAACAGACATCTTGCTGCTCAACTCCCTTCATAATATCCCCGTAATTTATGTCCCCGATATTAGCCTTCTACTTCAAAGTGGTATTGTGCCTTGTTTGGGGTGAAAATTTAATTCTTAAAAAAAATTGACTCGTTTTTGCCTGTTTTTTTTTAATCTAACGATTAACTCCTGATGAGTTGTTGGTAAAAGGGCCCCCCTGGGGGTTTTCTTATATTATTTTGAAAGCGTTTTACAGTTTTTGTACAACTAAAAAGTTATATATATATACATGTGTATATGTGTGTGTGTGCGCGTGTGTGTTGTTTCTGTTTCATACGTCGACCGAATTCTGTTGAATAAAGGCGAAATATCGACCATAAATAAAATTACCTTATGTGACTGACTTTCAATCGAGATGAGGGTGTGGCCAAAATGCCTATTATTTATTTATATTTTCGTTGCTATAAATGTGCTGATCCATATCTTTATTGGTCATTTCCGGGAATGTCACCGGAAATGAATCATTGAATAATCTTGTAACACCAGAATATCAACTCACGGTATTTTTGCGAGACTCTTTTTCTCTGTCTCATTTTGAAATATGAGCCCCGATTTTCCTATTCCTATTCATCTGACTTCCAGAAATGAGGAATTGTCTATCCATACTATTGGTTTCGTTTTTTGTTAATTTTCTGTTTAATTACTTTATGTATGTGGCCATCTGTATTCCAGGCTCTGTCCGTTTACAAATTTATCACGGTAACATTTTTAACAGTATTTTCGTCGATCTCTTACTTTTTTTTATAAGTAGATCACCACTTATCAAGATCAAGATGCCACTCGAGGATAAGGGTTAAATAATCTACAGTTGTCAAAAGGACAATATCATAGTAATCGTTAGAAGTGTAAATTTGGTAAATTAGATTACTTAGGGGAAACGCCTCATCAAGAACTTGTTTACATTGGACTTGAAGACAGCAATATTGTAGTAAGCTGGAAAGCAGGTAAACGGAAGGGATTTCCACAGGTGAGCAGTTCTTAGAAAGAAGCTTTGTTCATGGAATCTTCTTAAGGTTTAGGCATAGATAAAGAGTAGGGGAAATTAGTGATAGTGTATTCAGCTGGTTTCTACGTCGGCAGTACTTGCATGAACAACAGCCTGAGATGGTGGAGATTTTCTGTTTCTATGTCTATCCTTTTGGCCATGTCACTAGTAAGCGTGCTGGAGGTAAACGTTTCATCTGGGCAGACGTTATCCGCCTGATAGTCAGGGACCCAAACCTTGGACTAACCACTAAGGAGGCTGTCCTATCAGCAGGTACAAAGTACTGGGGCTGCTGTATTGCCATTTGGTGAATGGATTCTGGACCATGCAGTAGTTTCTGGTGGGGCCTCTCGATGCCATACTAGTGGGTAATTGTTACCGCTTTACCTTATCATGTGCTACAAAAATGCCTGTCTTTTTTCTTACTTCCTCTCTCTAGCCTGCTCTAAGCAAGTCTGTCGAACTAGTCCACAAATCCCAAAACCTCAATGGAATTACCCCCAGAAAAAAACACGAACAAACCTAGAACCCCATCCTCCAACGTACAGCCCTACTGCCATGTCTCCTTCTCTCACATCAGGGGTCTACGTTCCAACCTTCCAGAGGTTGAAACCCAATTGCAGGAGACGAAACCGGACATATTGTTCCTAAACATAACTGGCATAGGACCGACTACTTCCCTAGATGAGTCCATAATTAATGGATAGTCTAACTGAACATCTAAATCTGACCTCCAAGATCGCCATGGGCATGGAATATGTGCCTACAGTAGAGATGGCTTTCCGTGTGGTAGGGATATCCACAGAGAAGACCCTAATTTACCTTATATGTGCTTCCGTGTTGAACTTGCTTTCATAACGGCATTTATATTTTCCCTCTATCGCCCCCACAACAGCGGAGTTACAATCTTTAAGAGCATATCTGAGAGAATTGACCACAGCCTGTCTGCTCATTCTTCGGCTAACATCCACATCTGTAGTGACTTCAATGTCCACAATGTGGAAGTTCTGTAATGACTTCTCCATTGCCTATGACCTTACTCAGATTGTTCACGAACCCACCCGTGTGTTCCACACTACCGGTCAGTATGCAAGCCTTCTAGACCTTATTCTCACAACATCCTCTGAGCTAGGTTCATGTTCCGTTCTATCTCCTCTGGGATCTTCCGACCACTCAGTTGTATCAGTTAAGATAAAAACGAAATGCAACAAGTCTTCAGACTCCCTCTCCACCGTATAGTATATCGGTATTCTATGGCTGACTGGGATAGCTTCCGTACATTTATATCTGATCTACCTCTTCATTCTATGTTTAAAAAGGATGTGTCCTCTATAGTATCAGACCTGACCGAATGGTCAGTTGTAGAAATAGACCGATTTATACCATCAAAACAATTCCAACAAAAACCTAACAGCCAGCCATGGTTCTCCCCAGAATGTGCTGCTGCCATCGCGCACAGAAATCACTCCTTCCATAGCTACCAACGTAATAGATGTAATGAGACTAAAGCTGTTTTCAGGACTGCCAGCAACCACTGTAAAAGAGTAATAAAAATGCAAGAGAGCTATACGCTCAGTCCGTTAAATCCAAAGTAGCTGAGCAGCGGCTTGGTTCCCAGCAGTTTTGGCAAATAGCAAACAGGATCCTGAACAGAAGCATGCGTTCTATCCCAACCATTATCTATGGACCTGAGGTCATCTCGTCAGCATCAGACAAAGTACAACTATTTGACAAGAACTTTGCAGCTAATTTTACTCTATTCGACCAAGGCCATCAACTTCCTGTATTTCCTTCTATAACAGACAACACGCTATGCAACATACAAATTCTACAAAGAGAGAGGGAAAAGAGAGAGAGAGAGAGCGTGCGCGCGCGCGAGAAAGCCAGACAATCAGACTGACAGATAGACAGACAGAGACAGATTGATAGTTGTGGAGTCTATTACATTACGCAGAAAAAATGACGGCTTAGAAGTTCGACTCAAAAAGAACCGATATGTATCCGAAATATGGCAACATTTTTCGAAACGCAATAAAGAGAATTATCGGCCACTTGCTGTGTTTTGCCGATCTTTTCTGTGACAATCTGCCGCTGGGAGGATGTGTCCGTCAAATTAAGCACAGATTACTTGGAGTGGAAAAAAAGACAACGCTAATAAACAACAGGAAATATTCAGATTTATGGTGCCATTATGTCTAAGAGGGGACAATATCTTCAAAACAATAAGAAGAAATGAAATGGTCATATATATATATATATATATATATATATATATATATATATATATATATACATATATATATATATATATATATATATACATATATATATATATATATATACATACATATATATATATATATATATATATATATATATATATATATATATATATATATATATACGAGTGACGTTTAAAAGATAATGCCTCCTATTTTTTAGTCAGCCGGAATTGATCAGGGCGATAGCAAATTACATGTTGTGATGACTAAAATAATGCATTCATGACTTGAGTGTTTTATCTCTCTGTTGCAGATATTGACGGTGTTGGACTCGAAAAGGAACCCTTGTCTGATATGTATTAGAAGCAAAGATTTGTTATTGAATTCCTCAATCCAAAGATAAAATGAACCGATCAACATTCCTCGACGTGTTGTAGACGTTTACAAAACCGTTGGAGTTGATGTTAGCAGAGTTAGAAGATGAGTTCGTCGATTACAGAGTGGCGACAGAAAAGAGAGTGATGAAGCAGGCACCAATCTTTTACGACATTTAAAGAGCTTTGAAAAATTACACTAAGAATGGGGATGGCTATGTAGAAAAATAAATTCTGGGGGACAAAAGGTCGCTTGTTCTAATGGTACGATTCCTGTATTCGTAGCTCTTCAACGTTTTAGTTTTTGAATTAAGTAAAGAGGAGGTTTTACTTTAGGACCGACTCTCTTAATTACCTGTATTTAGATTGCCTTCTTTCATCTAAGCAAACATTGATAAACGTAATAGAAATCATGTACGTGCTATAAATTATTTTATTTCAGAAATGTTTGAGATGACAGTTAATAATTTGTATTATTTGGATTTCGTACCGAAACTTTTATTTAACCCTGAGACGCATTGCGTAGTGGATAAGGTAGCTGGTAATTCAGTCGTATGTTTCACCTTTTCCTTACTTTAAGAAAAATTTCAAAAAAAAGATGTAATTAAGTAGTTTTTTCTGCTATTTTTTAACAACGTTTGCTTAATTAAAAGAATGCTGCCATTACACACACACACACACACACACAGATATATATATATATATATATATATATATATATATATATATATATATCAGGTCACATTTCAGAATAGCGACGATATGCTCAAATGTCTCGCACAACTCCTGCCGCAGGTCCAACGTTGCTTAACTTCGGTGATCGGACAAGAACCGGTGTATCAACGCGATTATGCTTTATGTTTCGAGATATATATATATATATATATATATATATATATATATATATATATATATATATATATATATCGAAACTCGATATTTTCAATCGGAAGAAAGTCGAATCAAGAGTGAAGACCTTGCATCTTTTCATGATATAACTTTATAAGTCCTCCTTGCTACTAGATAACGTCATTGTTTTCTGATTCCATTTTATTTACATGGAGGTCCCCGCTTATCAAGGCCCGGAAGCCACTCGGGGATAAGGGTTATTGCGTGTACAGTAATCAATGAAATAGTATCGTAGTAATCGTTAGTATTGGAGAGTTGATAAAATGTTCTATTAAAGAGGGCGGTTTGTCAGGAATTTGTTTATGTTGGACTTAAAGATATCCAAGTTGTAGTCAGGTGGGAAACAGGCAAACGGAAGAGAGTTCCACAGGCGTGCACTTCTAAGAAGAAGCTTTGTTCATGGAATATACTTTTTGATTAAGGCACAGGTAAAGAGTGGGGAAAATTACTGACAGTAGTTTCAGCTAGACTGGTGTTTATCGTGAAAGATTGGCGAGGCGGACCTGAGATTGGCGCTCAGATGAGCACTTCCCATGAAAATAACGATAAAACGAAGACAGGCTCACAACGTCTCTTCTGTGAGAGAGAGGTTGCAGGGAAGAGAAAAGGGTATCCTCCACTATGCTACGAAGTCTATTTTGTACTCTGTCAAGACAAGATAGGCTGTTTTAGGCAGCTCCTGCCAAGATGTGGCAGCAGTACTCCATCCTTTGACGTACTTGGCTTTTATACAGATAGAGAATTGCATCAATACTGAGATATCTTCTGGTGCAGTAGAAGGATCCCACCCTTTTATCCATCGACTTTGGCAACAGACTTGATGTACATGTTCCATTTCAGATCAGGAGTAAAGGTCAATCCCAGAAGCTTGTCAAAACATGGAACCCCCCCTAGACGAGAGTAATCCATTTCAATTGATGCCAGATGGGGATTTATAAACATAAACAGATTGAGAATTAACCACACACAATGTATTTCGACATACATCAAATTAAAAAAAAGAAAGATATTGTTCTATTATGAAATCCAGTTCCAACAGACGTCACCATTTATTGGTGTCATTTACTGTGCACGATCCAGTTCAAACTCCGTCGATTTTGTTTGGGGGCTTCTTATTTTGCTTATTTAATTGCTTGCTCACTACCGTGCATTCACGATGCCGGGGTGATTCTATTGGCGCCCCTCTCCAAGTGTTTGGAAGTTGGAGAAAAGAGAAAAAGAAGTATGACAAAATATAAGAGAAAATAACTTTATCAAGAGAACAAAGGTATAGGAAATTGTTTGGGTAAAAGAAATATTACGTTGTCCGAAAAGAACACAAACGGAATCTGAGATGGGATTGTTGGTCAAGGTGTGGCGATTATTTAGGCAAAGAAGGCCAATATATTTTAGGTTTAGTTCTAGGAAGATTAATGAGTTTTGCGAGAGATCATGATAGTTTGGAACAGCTTACGGACAGTCTTGGTTTTGCGACGATTGTCGGCAGTCCAGTTGAGAATAGCTGCGTGTTTGAGGCCGTAGGACACAGGTTGTGGCTTGGAGGAGATGGGAATATGAAGCGATCAGCCAAAAGTCAAACATAACGCCAACAGATAATTAATAATAAGTGGACCACAGCATGTAGCGGGTCGATGGTGTCACACCCGCATAGAATGCGACTAATATTTACTAATTTTTAATTTTTTTATATATAATCGTGAATCCGTGCCCACTAAGGACACACGCTACTGTGAAAGATGAAGACACTGCCCGACGAGAAATAAAGAAGACTCCAGAGATAACGTTGAGGGGGTGACGGTGTCACGCAGGGGATCACGTGATAACACAGCGTCACTAAAAAAGTATGATGAAATACAGGACAACAATTAAACGAAGTAGAGACGGAAAGAGATAGAGTCAAATGGTATAAATAGTTGACAAAGTGGGATCTATTAGATTGGAGACTCTTTTTTGTTCCCTATCCAAGATAAAGACTATTGGTAAAGTCACCAGCCCAGATATGGTAACAATACTCCATGTATGGGCGAATGGTGGCCTGTTAGAAGCACAAGATACTCTCGGTTTGAGTAGTTTTCTAGCAGGATAGAGAGAGACTACCTTCATTTCAGCAGCCATCGCAATGTCCTCAATATATTTGTTCCATTTCATATTTCCTACTCTAATGAGAGTAGTTATACACTAACCCCGAGTCCCTGTAGCAACACTTTAAACTTCGTCTAGTGTTGATTGCCTCCAAATGTAAACAGACTTTCACCGGCCACTGGAATTTCCCACACTAAGACACTGCGTGCACAAAACGCACAACGACCTTAAGTCCGTGTGGTAACGTGTTAGTTAATGTAATTATACTAAACGGGTCTCTCGGCTGACCGATTGATGTCAAACGTTGTTAATGAATGCTTCCTTTGTAGACGCTCCGCTGAGCGTTTGTTATCAGGGTAGCTCTGTAAACAACTGAGTCATTTGCAAACAATTAAGCAATCAATTATTAACGAAATATCGGATATCATTTTCATATTAAAAAAAATTATTTGCATAAAATGATTCAATATATATTTTATGCATAAAAAAAGAGATTAGATAATTAGAATTTCTCCGGACTTAAGCAAAACATTGTTTTTTGGGGTGCAATATTTTTAACTAAATCAAATTATTTCGAACAGTTTTTTTTTCGACTTAGCCAGTTCAAAGCTTATTCTTTAAGATTCTTGTTTTTTAATAGCTAACAAAGCGGATACCTGTATATTTTAGTCGACCATAGAGAAAAAGATCCCCCCCCCCTTTGGCTGAGGCACATCGTTTTTTTTTATGAAATCGACTAATTTTACTTTCCATCCTTCTGGGATCACTATTTTAACGTCTCCGTTTGTCTGTTTCTATGAAACTTTTTCTTTTCTTTTTTTTTCTTAGTTCCCCTCAAAAATTAGCTATCGGCAGTTTTATGTATTCTACAATCCTTTCCTAGCGTCATTCTAACTATTACTTGTTATCATATCGACTTTCTGAGAGGTCTGTTATTAATATGTAACTATAATTCTGTCATCAACTCTGAGTTAGTGTTGGTTGGTTGTTTTGTTTTACGGCATATCAACCCTTTTCAGGTTATTTAATAACGAATCTGGTGATTTTGAAGAACGAGTATTTTATATAGTATATTTGGGTTTTTTTTAAGTCGTATTCTATTTAACCCTAACAGGTACTACCACTCCGGGTTAGAGTGGACCTGGGAGCAATGGCAATTAAAGGGTGGCTCCACACTCCCTAAGGCCTGCAAACTGGGGCCTCACCATCGGATATAGTTTAAGGTCATATCCAGGACCCAACTCTGAGTTAGGAAAGTAAACATGCCATATTTTCCATTTCTCTTTTCTCTCAATCCATTTTTTTGTGTGTCTGTTGTCCATTTCTTTATTATCAACAAACAGCTTTATTTAGTTTTGCAAATACTAAAACAGATCGCCAGCAGTTAACAGCCCATCTCGTCGATACCAGTTAGATTTGTTTAACAAGTATCATTTCTATTCAGCATTTGAGATATACATTTTTCTAATATCTCCAAAACAGAAAATATCTCATCATTTCTTTGGCTATCTTGGATTTTTGATTGTGTGAACCCATAATATTACCACACGTGATTTACCGAGCATGCTTAGCAAGGTAATCCAGCGTCGCTTGGTTTTAGAAATAATGTTACACAGAATTATCATGCCTAATATAACAAATTCTGCAATTGATAAAAAGCGTTATATACTAGGGAAAACGCTATTTCAAACAAAGGCGTTATATACTAAGGAAAACACTGTTTTAAACAGAAGCGTAATATACTAAGGAACACTTAGAAATAATGTTACACAGAATTATCATGCCTAATATAACAAATTCTGCGATTGATATTGTGATAGTGCGGGATACAATTAGTTCTCTCCTGGCCAAGGAAGTGTCAGTCAAGGTCAACAAAGATCATTTGTTTTGTTTTTAAGCTGAACTAATATTACTGAACGATTACTTCAAGATGTTAACTATTTTCCCATTTATATTTTTAAGGGATAAACTATATAATATTCGGCCTGCTCCATATTTAGTCCGTACGTTGCGCTTTGAAAAAGGCTAAATACAATATTTGAAGGTCAAACTGCTTTTAAAATTCCAAATTCATGAAATTCGACGTTAAAAATGCCGATCTGGTCACCCTGAACGAGAACATGATAGTGACTTCCCTTTAATGCAGCCTCGTTTTCGAATATCATAATGATCTTTTTTACAACAGTGTGAGAAAGAAACTCGCAGTAATTTCGACTTGCAGCAGTTCTTCATCGAAGAAAGAAATCAGCGAAATTTTACGTGAAAAATGGAGCAATCGAAAAAGAACAGGCCATAATAGAACATTGTCTTTCGAGAAGTGGTGAAGAAGTAAATCAAAGTTATTTTATTATTTGTATTGTCGCAAAGGAGTAAATTAAAGATTATCTCTTACAATGCGATTTCATTATTTGTATTGAACTATGTAGCACAATATTACTTTCAGAATATTTATGAGTATTTATTAATTTATCTTATTTTAGTCAGTTCTATATTTAAAATGCTATAGGCACTATTTTCATATAGATTTCAGAAACTCATATTTGCTGCATGTTATTGGTTGTTTCTGTCCCCCAAAATTTTTTCTATGTTATCCAGAAAAATATCAGCTTCATCAAAACGTTTGTGAATTAAATATATTACTCATTCTGTAGAATTTACATGGGTTTTGATGATGATGGTGATGATGATAATAATAATAATAATAATAATAATAATAATAATAATAATAACAATAATAACAATAATAATAATAATAACAATAATAATAATAATAAGAAGAAGAAGAAGAAGAAGAAGAAAAAGAAGAAGAAGAAGAATTCTGATTTAGTTTATCAACGTCTCTCTGGAAAGGGATGGAATTCATTTCCAGTGGATTTCTTCAATCCTGTCTACAAACCAGGAGAGTCAAAGATTAAGAGGTTTTCTAAGGATGTTGGTGGTACCTACAATAGCAGAGGTCTTAGGGCCGCCTAAAACATCGGGGGTTTGTAGTTTTTTTCAATTGTCCTTCCAGACGACTTGATACTAATCCTAGCGTACCAACTACGGCCGGGATTATTTGTGTTTTAACCCCGTGTATACGCCTTATCTCCAAGGCCAATGGAGCATAGTTGCTCCACTTTTCGTTCTCTCTCTCTCTCTCTCTCTCTCTCTCTCTCTCTCTCTCTCTCTCTCTCTCTCTCTCAGATTCCTGTCCTAGGGTACTGAGAAGTCTACAATCTGTCAGTTTTTTTTAGACTTTGTCAATGCCGACCAAATCCGGACGACGACGACGACGACGACGACGACGACGACGACGACGACGACGACGACGACAACAACAACAACAACAACAACAACAACAATAATAATAATAATAATAATAATAATAATGTCAGTCTTCTTGATTTTGATTTCTCCTAGTAACTTTTCCAAGTTTCAAACACATGGAAAGGGAACCAAGAGGAATCTAGAACAAGGGGAAGACTGCGGTCATACACTGGACAGAAATGCTGGAAATCAGCTTTATCAAAACATATTTGTCGATTAAATATATTTATCATTCTGTGGAAGCTCCACGGGACCTGCTAGTTACTTAATATTGTTTTTTTTTATTTTTATTCCTACAAAATATTTTTGAGCTACATGTTTGATTTTAGCTAGCCGTAACTGTTAGCACATAGTTATGTATTTATATATTATATGTCTTTCGAAATTTTTTTTTACCTGGGACTAATTCTTTCTTACCAGGCGAAAGACTTATAGTCTCTTACATTATCATCATATCGACTGAAAAAAAAAGATTAGATACTATGAATTTAAGTAAAACAAATTGCTTTCTGGATGCAAGATTTTTTAGCCAAATAAAATTCTTCCAAACAGCATTTTTTTTGTTCACAAAATTCCTTTTTTAATAGATATGTACCTTTCTGCCGGCCAGAGAGAAAAGAGCCTACTTTAGCCGGGGCACCTGTGTTTTATGAAGTCGGCTATTTCACTTTTATGTGTTTTTTTTTTTATTTTTCTCCTTTATCTTCTGATATTTTTTCTCCATAAAATCTTTATTTGTCTCTGTGTTTTCATTTTCTGCTCTCTTTTTCTTAATCACCCAGATTAGTTATCGCTTACTTTTTTAAAAATTTTTATATCTTTTTCTAGCTTCATTTAAATCGAGTCAACTTTCTGGGAGGTCTGCTATTGATACGTGGCTACATTTTCTTAATCGATTTTTCAATTTTTTGCTTGTTTCTATTGTTTGTTGCTTTATTATAAAGGAAAATATGTATTTAGTTTTGCAAATACGATTACAGGTGGCCAGTAGTTAGAACATACTCTTACTCTTATATATATGACACTAAGGGGAGATTATAGATAGATATATATAAATACCTGTTCACATATGCTTTTTTATTCATGATAAAGCTAGGACTCAGAATTAGATGGAATCGAGCAATTGCATCGACAACCGACAACGCCAGACCCAAAATGGGTTTCGATGGGTCTGGCGTTGTCCGTTGTTGATGCAATTGCTCGATTCCATTTAATTATGGGTTCTAGCTTTATCATGAAAAATGTATCTGTGAACAGGTATATATATATATATATATATATATATATACAGCGTGACCCAAAAATTCAAAGCTAAATGGAGGCCATCTAGAACATATGCTGTAGAACGGAGAAAAAAAAGGCTAAAGACCCTAGTGTTTTGATGTGATGTTTTGAATATAATAAACTAGTTATGACCAAAGTTTCATTTCATTCGGACAAAACACTTAGAAACGGGGCCTAATTAGAGTTGGGGCCCGTTTTGGGGGGGTCGCCCTGTATATACATACATATATATATATATATATATATATATATATATATATATATATATATATATATATATATATATATATATTACATTTTAATCATTCAATGAATTTAAACATTTATGACGTGAAATGTTTGAGTTTCAGATCAAAGATTTTTATTATTCTATGTGAGACAAAGAATACATTAGAAATATTTTAACTCCTAATCTTATAGGATTTCGATGTATACCATCTCTTCTTTATGATTGTTGGATAATTGGCTTCTGAGCAATATATATATATATATATATATATATATATATATATATATATATATATATATTAGGTTAGGTTTATTTGGAAAGGATTTCATTTAAAGAAAGTTGCAAAGTAATGCCAAAAATTAAAATAAATAATGAAACAATTTTTTTTAAATATTTGAGGATTCCAAATCAGACTAGATAAATCGATATTTTTATCACGTTATACGTATTAGCGTTAACATGCGTCGTTTCAATAAAATCCGGATTTTAATAAAAAGGAAATAATACAATACACTTAATCCCTCCCTATATATAAAAGTAACTCATTTTTTCCTTATGATGTTGACCTTAATAGGATTAAAAATCAACACATTTGATGCAAATGTAATATGCACAAACTTCAGCACAATATCTGAGGTGTGTCATAGGCCTATTACCTCTTCACTCCCTCGATAATCGTAGATTCCTATGTTTTTTTCTGCTGAGAATAAACTGCCACAATCGGTTAACATCAATGGAAGTAGTAAAATCGCTTCTCTCTAATTAATTCCTCCTTCCCCCGTCACTACTTACACCGTTTCCGGGATCATTCAAAAGGGACGGTTACGAAGGAATGCCGGTTTGGGTTTTCTTTACTTCGTAGTTGCTTAAAAAACTGGAATGGAATTTTACCGGGCCTTTCCGTTCTATGCCTTCTTCTGGATGAAACGTACCACGGACATAACCGAATCGAAGAATTATTTATGCTATTTTTTCGCTTTTCGCTGTGTTTTTTGTTTTTTGTATTTCCGAACACGTTCATCATTTTTCTCCCTTAGTTTTGCTTTTAGTTTTTCCGATTTCTTTTTTAAAGAAGTTTTACGTTTGTTCGTTGTTTTTTTTTTTTGTTTTGTTTTGTTTTGCCGATTTTTTAAAGAAGTTTAACATCGTTTTTTTTAATATTTGAACAGGGTTATTACTTCGCTTATTCTTTACTTTGCCCCCCTCCTTACACACACACACCTCCAAACAACCGGGAAACGCCGGGTACGCCCACTAGTAATAAATATTTTAAGTTGAATATTACTTTTTCGTTGGAAAGTAAATAAATATATCAAAATTAAAAAGTAATAAAACACTATTATATTTCATTTAATATACCACTAACTATTTATATATGAGATTTATTTATTAAATATTGCTATGGTATTCACCTTTTGGGTTAATTCCTATTTACCCAAGCGTTGCCACTATTTTTACTGTTTAGGCTTTCAATATTACAAATCTGTTGAATGTTTCATTGAAATAAAGAGAACTATTAAAAATACAACTTATTTAATTATTCTGATTTGTTTATAGTTTTTTAAATGTAGTGTTTATTCATTTGAACCTCTTTTTACGACCTAATCCTCCCTTGAACTATTGCGTTCATCCTCTATTTGCTGTTAACGCTTTTAATTAACACATATCTGGATTGTTTTTAAAATCGACTTTACTCTTTAAAATACAACTTCAATAACCATTCTGATTTGTGTATATTTTTAAGTTCATGTTTATTCAGTAAAATAACTGGATTAATTATTTGATATTTCATCCAGCAAGGCGGCGCTAGATTGCCTTGCTAAGCAAACTCAGCGAGTAAAGTATAATACTATTATAGGTTCACACTTCGGAAAAATAATCCCAGATTGAATAAGTAATGGTGCGATATTTTTTGGATATGTTAGAAAAATGTCTATCCTGAATGATAAAAAGAAATGATAAACTACCAGTTTTAAATTCTGAGAAATATCGTGTTAAATGCTACAAATATTTTTTTACAAGGAAGTCATCAAGGCCCCAAGGCAACTGGAGGATAAGGGTTAATGAGTGCTCGGTTGTCTTCGGGACAATAGCCTAATAATCGTTAGTTTTAAACATTTTTGTATTATTTGATTATTTAAGAAGACGCTCAAGAAGAACATGTTTGGATTTTACTTAAAGTCAACTTTATTGTAGTCAGCTGGAAAGCAAACCAGCAGAACAGAGTTGTTCGGCCGGCAGTTCTGGAAAGGAAGTGTTGTTTATGGAATCTTTGTTTCGATGAAGGTACCGTTAGAGTGTAGGAAATTGTTGATAGTGGTTGTAGTTAGACGACAAATTTTGTGAAAGTTTGGCAAGAGGGATCACAGATCGGAGCTCAGACAAAGACTAGCTATATTGAACACTTTGTTTTTACATGACTTCTACAGAAAAAAAGTGAGTTATATTTAATCTTTGTTTTTCTAATGTGTTTTTGAGACGACCTTATATCAAACCCAATTTCTCCATGTAGTTTAATTATTTTAATTACATAAACTATTTTTCTATTATATTTTTCATGCAAATTAATGCCTAAAACGATCATCGGGGCAAAATAGGACTTTAGGGTACTTTCCATCTTGCTTAAGTAGATATAAAAACTATTCAAGTAAAAAGAAAAGAAAAAGGTTAAGAAAATGCTTACATCCATCATTAACAGATTCAACATTAAATCGCCAAAGCAATTTTTCTTGCCCCGAATAGATCAACCAAAAAGATATTTTAAACAAACTAGTGACTGAAAAAAAATGTTCTTTTAAAATATAAGCGTGATGTACCAACGAAAATATTTTTAAAACAAATCCGTGACAGATTGTCTAAAATGCTATTTTAAGAAAAAGCGTGACAGACTGACGAAGTTGTTATCACAAACAAAAATGTGACAAACTGACAAAAATGCTTTTTCACTAAAAGCGTGATGGATTGACAAAACTGCCTTTTCACTAGAAACGTGACGGAATGACAAAATTGTTTTTAAATCAAAGCGTGACATACGGACGAGAAAGCTATTTTAAACAAAAGCCTGACAGACTGACAAAAACTCTATTTAATCAAAAGCGTTACGAACCGCCAAAAATGATTTTTAAACAAAAGCGTGACGAACTGACAAAAATGGTTTTAAAACAAAAGTGTGACGGACAGATAGAAAATGCTATTTTAAACAAAAGGCTAGCAGACTGCCAAACATGCTTTAAAAACGTGACGGGCTGACAGAATTGCTTTTTTTAACTAAAATATTGACAACAATGCGTGAGAGGCGGAATAAAATGCTATTAAAAACAATGACGCAAAAATGCTATTTAGACAAAAGCGTGATCAACTGAGGAAAATTATTTCTTGAGAAAAAGCCTGGCGGACTGACAAAGTGCTTTTTATACAAATACGTGACGAACTGATAAAAATCGTTTTTTAAACAAATACGTGACGGATTTCTAAAATCGTTATACACTAGGAAAATGCTATTTTAAACAAAAGCTTATATAGTAAGGGAAACGCTATTTTAAACAAAAGCTTATATAGTAAGGAAAACGCTATTTTAAACAAAAGCGTTATATACTAAAGCAAACGCGTTTTAAACAAAAGCGTTATATGCGAATAAAACGCTCTTTCAAATAAAAGCGTTATATACTTAGGAAAACGCTGTTTTAAACAAAAGCGTTATATACTAAGGGAAATGCTATTTTAAACAAAAGCGTTATATACAAAGGAAAACGCTTTTTAAACAAAAGCGTTATATACAAAGGAAAATGCTATGTTAAACAAAAGCTTTTATAGTAAGGAAAACGCTATTTTAAACAAAAGCGTTATATACTTAAGAAAACGCTGTTTTAAACAGAAGCGTTATATACTAAGGGGAATGCTATTTTAAACAAAAGCGTTATATACTAAGGAAAAGGCTATTTTAAACAAAAGCGTAATATATACTTAAGAAAACGCTGTTTTAAACAAAAGAGGTATACACTAATGAAAAAAACGCTATTTTACACAAAAGCTTATATAGTAAGGAAAACCCTATTTTTAAAAAAAGCGTTATATACTAACGAAAACGCTATTTTAAACAAAAGCGTTATATACTAATGAAAACGCTATTTTTTTATTACATTTTCCCCCGAAAACTAAGTACATTGCCACTTTGGTGTAGGGGGCGACTATCAGGGGCAACAACTACTGGGGTACTTTGTGGGGATTTGTGCAGCAAGATGTCGGTTCACGTTGCACTTGAACTTCTGCATGTCAGTACAGTTGGGGAAGACGGGACCTGGAATGGAATTCCAAAGTCTAGCGGTTCTGGGGAAGAAACTACTGGAGTAGAAATATCTTTTACATCTAGGGATCTCCACAGTGTAAGAGTGTGATTTAGTAGCATGTCGGGTTTGTCGAGGGTGTTCACGTTGTAGGGGAACAAATGCTTGCAGTTCATCAAAGCATTCACCATTAAAATACTTGTAGAACAGGCAGAGGGATGCAACGTTTCGTCGATGGGACAGAGGCTGAAGCTTAGATTCCAGTTCAGGGCCTATCAGATTTGCGACTCTCTTTTGAACCTTGTCAAGAAGCGAGAGACTAGTAGCAGATGCACCAGCTCAAATATGACAGCAATACTCCATACATGGGCGAATGGTGGCCTTATAGAGGTACAGGATACTTTGGGTGTTAGTAGTTTTCTAGCACGGTAGAGAGAGCCCACCTTCCTTGCAGCGGCCCTGGCAATGCCTTCAATGTAATTGTTCCAACTCATGTTTCCTGTGAACGTTAGGCCAAGGAGGTTGAAAGATGTACTATCAGATAAAGAGCTGTTGGCCATTGCTATAGGTGGTAGAGAAGGTTTCTTGTAATTATTGAATGAAACTAGTTTAGTCTTGGCGGCATTGATCGTGACCATCCATTTTTGTCCCGATTCCACTAAAGATTTTAAAGAAAAGCATTATATACTAAGGAGGAACGCTATTTTAAATAAAAGCTTTATATACAAAGGAAACGCTATTACAAACAAAAGCGTTATATACTAAGGAAAACGCTATTTTAAACAAAAGCGTTATATACTAAGGAAAACACTATTTTAAACAGAAGCCTGACAGACATCCGAAAACTCTATCTGAAACAAAAGTGCGACAGAATAACGAAAATGCTATATTTTACAAAAGACTTAAGCTAAACAGACAAATAAAATACATTTTACATATTGAATCATTACAGACAAAAAAGTTGTTTTCCGAACATTAGCTTTAGACACTGACAGAAAATGCTATTTAAAATTAAAATAGACCGACAAAAATGCTATTTAACAGACCTACAAAAATTCTATGATTTTGAATTTTGTTATTGATTTCTGTAAAGTTGTTCCGCTATCACTGGCCATTGATTTCAAAGTATTTTTAGTTCACTCGTTTCTTTTCTTTTTTTTTTTTTTTTTTTGTACGGTTCAGGTGCGTATTTGTGCATTTCAAGAATTGGTGCATGTAGTTCATGCTGAACTTGTTCCTTCTCTTCTTCTTTCTTTTTTCTTCCTTTTTTCATTTTCTTCTTCTTCTTCTTATTTTTATTGTTATTAAATGTCCTCATTTGTTCTGTTTTCATCTATTTTTTTAGTTTTTTCGTTTTGTTCTGTTCACATTTTCTCGTCTCATTTTTTATCCTTCCTTGTCTTATTCTTTACTCTTTCCTTTCCTTTGTTTCATCTTAACGTTTTCTTATTTTTCTTTTTCTTCGTCGTCTTCCGTCTCCATTTTATTTTCGCCTTTTCACTCCCCCTCTTCCTCCTGCTCGTTCCTCTACTGTATCTACTGTAATTATTATTAACATTTAGGACACTGGAAAAAAAATTACAACGAAAAGTAAAAAAATCTTTTTAACATAATAAAACTAGAGAGAGAGAGAGAGAGAGAGAGAGAGAGAGAGTGAGAGGGGGGATCGAGGGAGAAGTAAAACGAACCACCAGGAAGTATTGCAGGTGTGTGTCGCCATCGGCCAAGCTAACACGTGACCGTTTCTCAGTACAGCAGAAAAAAGTGGGATTGTCACAAACAAGCCGTGAGATGGTCGTTCAACGTACAATGTCAGATGTTTATCCCAGCCATTTAACAAGAAACAACTAATCTGATAAACCACAACAACAATATTCATAGAAGAATAGAAATATTTTTCTCTTCCGTCTGTAACCGCGGCTACGGCGCATTTCTCCTTATATACTCAAATGTTATTGTACTAACGCTATACTAATTGTCAAGGTGCAAATGCACCTCAAGGATAAAGGGTAACTGAGTTTTACATGAGGCCGGTGAAATATTAGGAAAATAACTAATGATGGTTCTAATAGAAGCTCCATGGTATTTTGCTCACCTGTCGTTCAGTTCTAGAACAATTGAACAAGGAAACTTAAATGAAACTAATAACACAGAACAAGACATTTACTTTAATACACACTTAGTATGGAATCGCATTCCCTTTTGATTTCTTTAAAAGTTCAAAGTGGAATACATGGAGAGGAGATTCGTTTCTATTCGCTTTGCACCGCTTCCCACAGTTTGCCATTGTTCTCAAAAGTTCTTTCGCCCAATGCACGAGATATTATGGACCAAATATTCTCTATTGGGTTTAAATCGGTACCTTGACCTGGCCAAAATATCACATCAATTGAAGTATCAGAAAACCATTTTTTGTTACTTTAACAGTGTGTGCATGGGCATTATCACGTTGAAAAATAATATTCTGTGATATTCCCAGGTTCTGGATACTTGGTAACAGTCCTGTTTCTAATATTTAAATGTATTCCTTTGCGTTGATTGACTTCTCACATCTAATATGCTCCTGCTGCAGTAATAGTTCCCCATACCATTATCCCTCCATTCCGGTGTTTAACTGTCGTTTTTATGCAACTTGGCGGAAATCTTTCTCCGGTTCTTCGATTGCACCGTTCGGGAGCATCGGGAGCATCAATAACAAGACAAAATCTTGATTCATCTGACCATAAAACATTCCTGAACCAGTCTGTATCTTTCTTGCCATAATACGAGAAAAATCTTTTTTCTATCGTTGATATTCTTCTTAGATAAAAATGGCTACTTTGCACACCTTTTAGAAGAAAATCCCATTTCTACAATTCGTCTAGATATAGTATAGCTAGAAAGATAATTTCCAGCCCCTGTTTTGAATTCTTTTTTATGGTCAATATAAGTTTTCTTTCGATCCTTCAAAACAGTCAATTTAAGCATGTGGTCGTCCTTCAAAGTCGATGCTCTAAGGCGACTAGATCCAGATTTCCTATTTCACAAACGTTCGACTTCGAACCTTTGACCAATTCTGCTTCACTGCAGAAAAAGATACTTTCAAATTTTCTTTTCTTAAAATATCAAAAAATCTGCTTGTAAGTAATTGTGAACTACCTTAATCCTACAATTCGTTTTTTATATCCTCGCCAAGATGCGGTCCTAAAATATTTAGGATTAATTTCCCACTTATTATTATATGCTATAATAATAATGAGCAGCAAAATAGAAATTTTCAGTTAAAATTAACAAAATTCATGGAAAAATATTGAAAAATCGATTTCATCCTTCTTTCACTCTTGGCCCATTTTTTTTATTTTTGCTCACGAGTGTATATCATTATTTCTACAGATTCTTTTCGGATACTCAGATATCCAGATATGCAATACACGTATGTTCCAAAATCGTCATATTTACTTAAATAACATAATAGCATGTATTACTATACATATATGTGTATATATATATATATATGTGTGTGTGTGTGTGTGCGTGTGTGTGTATATACATATATATAGACATATATATGCATATATATATGCATATATATGTATATATATACATATATATACACATATATATACACATATATATATATATATATATATATATATATATATATATATATATAATTATTGTAGTAAACAGCATTAATGTTAATTACATTTCCTTCTAGGAAAATATTCATAATATTTACTTAATATATGAAAATTATTTCACTGAGACTCTCCTATGTAGTTTAACACCGGTAGCGCTTCGCTTCATTCCTCAACTAATAACGTATTTTCAACAGTTTTTCCTACGTATATTTTCCCTTAACATTTTGAAAAACATCTAACGTTGACGTTTTCATTCAATTCCGCTTATCAAACATTTTGCGCATTGTTTACTTCAAAAGAATTTCTTTTACAGAGCATCAATTTTTATATTAGTTTGAAACATACCTCTCGTACAATACTCTTTTCCTTTATTACTTAAACGCCACTTATCAAACTCACCTTTTATTCGTGCGATCGTTTTTGTTGATTTGCACAATAACAAAATAAATTCCTATTTTTAACTGTTTAACAGCATACGTTTGTTTCCTTAGAAAAATGAATAAAAGGAACGAAAAATACATTTTTCTTTCTTAACAACGTGCCGCTCGAAGCAACCTATCCTGCCTTAACAAAGTTCAAAACCATTTCGAAACCTTATAAAGGACGTCCTTCCCTCCTCCATACGATCTCTTTCAAACAGAAAGGACATTGTGAGACTGCTCTTGCTTTATCGTTATTTTTATAGTAGTTGCTCGTCTGAGCCAACCTACAGTCCCACAGCATAACTTTCACAAAGACCACTCGTGTAGGTACTACAACTATCACCAATTGCCCCCAATCTTTATCTGTGTCTTGCTCTAAACACAAATTCCAAGAACAACGATTTTCCTAGAACTGGCCGCATGTAAAACCCTTCCCAGCTGACTACAACATAGTCTTCTTTAATTCCAATGCAAACAAGTTCTTGTTGACCCGTTCCCTTAATTAATTAGATTCTTATTAAACTTCTGTCACCAACGATCATGCACTTATTACTATTATCCTCTAGTGTTCTTGATAAGTTGTGACTGTTTTTCTTATTTCTATAAAATGTATAACAGCAAATATTATAACGCACTTTGCTTTAGTTAAAGTTTCT
This sequence comes from Euprymna scolopes, assembly GCF_053919585.1. NCBI lineage: Eukaryota > Metazoa > Mollusca > Cephalopoda > Sepiida > Sepiolidae > Euprymna > Euprymna scolopes. The sequence continues at coordinate 91,819,108 of NC_136507.1, forward strand.
ATTTTTAATTATTTTGGGTAACTCTTTTTTTTTTCGGGCAATGCCGGTATACGGACATCTAGAAAAATAATATATTCTCCACATCTTTTATTTCAGTATTTTCAATACGTAAGAAAAGTTTTAAAGTATTAAAATATATGACAAGGGATTTAAGATACACTAAACCTGATTATGTCCTTTGGAAATGAAACACACCTCAGCAAGAACGGACATCAGCGAACGAGCATAGAATGATTCGAACTGATATGTTTTTTTGTTTTTCTTTACATAGGCATCCACTTATCACGGCCCAAAGGCCACTCGAAAATAAGGGTTAAAGAGTGTAAAGTTGTAAAATTGGACAATATAGTAATCGATAGTAATGGAAATTCGGTAAATTTGTTAACTTAAGTGGAACGGCTCATCAAGAACTTGTTTAGGTTGGACTTGAAGACAACCATATTGTAGTCAACTGGAAAGCAGAAAAACGGAAGACACATTACATATATATATATATATATATATATATATATATATATATATATATGAACCCTTTTTCGGGGTCAACGGCCAATAGCACCGTGTGTGTTTGTGTGTATGTATGTGTGTGTTGGGATGGAGAGGGCTCCCGTAAGCCGTGGTGAAGGCAACCTTTCTAGGAGAAGCAAATCTCTAATTTAAAAAACTATAAAGCGGGAGACCAGTACCCGCATTAAGCTGGTCTGCATTTTAACTTGTTGCTGGCTATCTTGCTCTTGCTTGTTGCTGGATCTCAACATTTTTAACCAAGAGCGAAACTTAGCTGTCGTACAAAACTAAGACTCTGTAACATCATCTGTGTATAGATACTCCCTCAGGCATTTGTCATTTAAAATGGTCCTGCGGCGATGGAAGTCATTTTTGGGTTCATGGACTTTAAGTGTCTGAGGGAGTGGCACTCATCTGATAAGACGTTGCAATCATATATATATAATGTAAGAGAATATATAATTATTTCCACAGCCAGACAACGTCGCAGCTCACAAGAGCCAAGAAAGCCAAGACAGCCAAGAGGGCGAAACTCGAGTCTTGGACTTCCGATTTTTTTGCTTTTTTGGCTCTTGTGAGCTGCAAAGTTGTCTGGCTGCCGAAATAATTATATATTCTCTGACATTCTGAAGATTCTATTACTGATTGTTCGTCAGGTTTGTGTGTCGTGATAGCGTGATGGCATCGTCCTTACGAGTATGAAATTCCTACGTCTGAGACGTTGGCTTTTTTTGTAGCTGGTTGGATGACCAAGTCCCTTGTCCGGTATATTTCTTCTGATGAGTTAAGTGCAAAATAGATTCACTAATCGATATAATTAAGTGATGTATTTTGTGCTACGAAACAGATACTGAATTCAAGGAATAAATTGTAAGATGATCAACATCATGAACTTTGGAATATAAACATGTGTCATTCAATATATATATATATATATATATATGTATATATAGTAATTTATAAAATGTGTATGGCGATTAAGCTACACTGAATATTCCGCGTTTCATCCACTCTAGGACTCTTCAGGCTTTCTACTCGAGGACCCTTCAGGCTTATGCGCATAAACCTGAGGCGTCCTAGAGTGGATGAAACGCGGAATATTCAGTGTAGCTTAATCGCCATATACATTTTATAAATTACTAACAAGCTCTACCTACGTATTGAGCACTTTTGAAGTAAATACTTAAAGTTTACGCATAAATCTATACCTTCGTATATTAATTTTATGTGAGTAAATTAAGCAGTTATATTACATATATATATATATATATATATATATATATATATATATATATATATATATATATAAAGAGAGGGAGAAAGAGAGAGATTCTTATTATAAGTCAAACACAAGGCAAGCGTGCTGCGGGAGTCAGTTTAGTCGTTCATAATCCAACATTGCGACATACTACTTGATTGCATGATACAAATATAATATTCTTGAATGGGTGAAAATTACATCGACCTGCAAACTGCAAATACCTGTATGCAATTAAAAAACGCATTTTCTCTTTATAGAATGCATGTCAAAACTGCACTGAATTCTTTTTCTCTTTTCTTTTATCCTTGCAATTGTTTTTGCTATTTTATTTTCTTAGCTTATTGCAACTTAAGACTGTATAACTCTTTTCTTCAAACATCCTGATGCCCTTTTGCTCGTTTGTTATGGGGGGAGGGGAGTCTCCGTAATCTCGATACGCAGGTGAGTAGATTAAAAGTTAAAATAAAACACAATACGCTATCAACTTCTCACTCCTGTGTAATATAAGTGACACAAACCGCAGTAACCCGACACTGTTTTACGTCCCACCGACGTGATATTTACGTCACATGTCAAGAAGTATATACACTCTCCAACTGGGTTTGACACAAGGTCAATTAAATGGAGAAGCAGAATGTATGACTTCAATCGGAGTGGGAAGATAAAAAAAATATTCTACCTTATATTTAATAGAAAATCAGAATTTTTAAAAGTAAAAATTGTACATTAAAACCTTTCGATTCTTATATGTTTTATTATAATTATATTATTATAATAAATTCGTGCAAATAAAAAATACAGTTTCGGGCGATTTCATTTTTTTTAATTATGAGTTAAAGCGTTTGTCGCGCTCCCACAGTAATAAGTACTCACACTTTAATCAATAACACTGTAAAAGCAATGCGATATAAATGTAAAATATCCATTGTTTTGTATTCTACCATCTTTCAAGTAAATTGTGAAGAATAGAAATTTAAACTTGGGTTTACTTTTCACAGCCTTGTAACTATTCATGTCTTTATCCTGTCCTTGAGCCTCATATTCCATAGGCAATGTTTTAAAAAAAGGATTGTTTTTTCTGGGCCTGCGTTCATCTATATAACACTTATTGTTGGTTAGTTTTTAAGCCTTAAGTCATATCTGTAGTTCCTTTGATCAGTTAGCTTCTTGCCTTGTCTTGGGCTATTTCAATAAAATCGAATTCGTATTAATCCTCATGCCTATCATCAAGCGACTAATAAGCAGTATGTTTGTAAGTTGCATTTCCAAATTACAGGAAATGTGCAAATACGTTTTGCAATGAAATTTACAAAAACATTGCTTACATTTCTCTGCCTTAAGCTTGCACTATATTGTTTTTGTTTTGTTTTGTTTTGTTTTTTGTTTTTTTTATTAATGACAACATGGGTTTACTGATCTTGCTCTACTACCACTGAAAATGGAAATCTTATAATATCAGTTATTATCTTTGAGATTAAACAACCAGTTTCCACAGTAACATGGCGTTAGTTGTAAGCCGACATTATCCCTCGGTCTGAAGAAACGTGGTTTTTATCAACTTCTGCCTTAAACTCATACTCAAACTTTGATTTTTGGGGCGCAACTCAAACCCTTCTAATCAACCCCGCCATTTTGTAATCTTACAATATTAAATAATGTTTCGAATGGTTTGACTATCGAAACATAAAAAGAATTAAGAATGGTCAAATAGAACGAGTCTTTCTAAAAAAGTAGAAAAAACAGTTTTTTTTTTAAAACTTCTTAAAATTAGTTAATCATGTACTAAGAATATAGAAATCATAAAAAAATGCATATATCTAAAAACGCATAATACAAAAGGGAATACGCCTTTTAGTAATATATAAAAGTGCAAGAATAGAACAAAAAAAATGGTGTCCAAGGGAAGATAATTGCTTTAAGCTATATTGTATATGAGGCAACAATTTTATTATTACTATGGCGGGCAGCAGTAACAGGAAAATTTACATTGGAAATTGCATGAGAAATGTGAAAAATTTATTACAAGCAAGCGCATTCTTTATCAAAATTCATATAATAAAACATTAGATGTTTCTATCTAAGTAGTAATGATAATTTAAGGGGAGGAACTGTGCATTCATATTTATAAATATCAAATAAGTTTAACGAAAGACACAATTTATTCCTTACGGAAAATTTATGACAATAAAATATAAATGCAATAACATATTTAATAAAAAAAAAGTGAGTTAATATTGCAGAGGAAGTTTCTAGGATTCACACCCGATGCAATCATCGATTCTGCTCTAAATTACCGATTCTGATTCTGAAATCGCTTAAAAATTAGAATTTAAATTTTAGAGGATGATCCTCTTCTACATTTAAATGTAGATATAATCTTTCTTTTTAATTTCACAAACTTCTTAATCGTTTCGTTTAAAAAAAAAAAACTCATTGTAAAAATGTTTATACTTTAATTTGCCCTTTTTTTATTCATCATATAATGAATTAATACCTGTGACATTTTTACGAGGCAATTTTTCGGTGCCACTTTACCGATAATCGTTATTAGAATCTTTAAATTTCAATTTTAATGGAAGTTTCGAATCACAAAATATTCATCATGTTATCATTAGTACAAACAATTGAAATTTAAGTTTGATACTTAAACAGAACCGGAACCGTTCTGAAATAATAAGGTTATTATTGAAAAGTTCTGCTCTGAGGGGAGGGAAGAATGCGTTTTGTAACTGTTCTGTACTTTAATCTGAACATTTAATGAACAACGGATACGTAAAAATTCAATTTAAAAATGGCATGGTCTGCATTCTTAAGTTAGAAAAAAAATAAAAGAATCGTTTTTAGAGTAGAAAATTAGATTTCTTTTCGATTTTGATAATGATTTCGATACCCAAAACAATTCCGATTTTTTTCTGGTTCCTGTTTCTGACCGACTAATCGTCTCAACTGTTAATCAAAAACTACTCCACAACTGATTTAGGATAAGTTTCACAGCTGAATCAGGAAGTGGCGTCGGTTTCTCTCGCTCAGGTCAGTGATTTATATATATATGTGTGTGTGTGTGTGTGTGTGTGTGTGTGTGTGTGTGTGTCATTGACATCAAATAATAAATCTTTAACAAAGAAAAACTTATCAAGATAAGAAAAGCTCAATGCTATTTTTATATAAAGGACTCAGCATTATCAAGGGCCTACAACTACTCGAGGATAATACTTAATGTGTGTAGTCAATGGGAAAATATCGTACTAATCGTTAGTAGTGGAATTTTGGTAGATTGGATTACTTAAGAGAATGGCTTATCAAGAACTTGTTCACGTTGGACTTGAAGACGATAGTATTGTAGACAGTAGAAAAGCAGGTTCCACAGGCGGGCAGTTCTAAGGAAAAATGCTTTTTCATGGGATCTACCTTTATGTTTAAGCACAGATAAAATTAGGAAAAATCCTCGGGGAGTTTCAGCTAGACGAGTGTTTTTCGTAAAAGTTTGGCGAGGGGGGGGGGCATTAGATTGAAGATCAAATGAGCACTTGCCATTAAAATAACGATAAAGCAGAGATATGCTTGCAAAGTATCTTCTGTGAGAAACAGGTTGCAGGGAAGAGAAAGGGGTATCACCCACTCGTCTACGAAGTCTATTTAGAAATCTGTCAAGAGAGAAGAAGATGCTTCTAGAAGCTTCTGTCCGGATGTGGCAATAGTACTCCATCCTTGGATGTAGTTGGGTTTTATACAGGTAGAAAATTGCATTAGCAATGAGATATCTACTGGAGCGGTAGAATGATCTCACCACTTTTCGAGCTACCTTGCAACGGATTTGATGTACGTGTTCCATTTCAGACCAGGAGTAAAGGTCAGACACAGAAGCTTGTCAAAACAAGGAGCCTCCCTAAGACGGGAGTCATTCATTTCAGTTGGTGCCAGACAGGGACAGAACGTTCATGATGCAAAGACAGAGGCTTGGTTTTAGATGCATAAAGATTAATCAGCCACCTCTTTACCCATTGTACTATGCGCCCAAGATCAAAGGCGAGAGAATCAGATAAATCTTGCCCATTTACGTCCTTGAAGTGTTGCGATAGATGGTCGTGTCGTCAGCATAGATGTCTACGAATGACCTTAGGGTGTTATTTGGGAGATCATTGATGTAGATCAGAAAGAGAGTTTGGTCCAGGCTGGACCCCTGAGGGACCCCAGCATAAATACTGTTAGCTTCTGATTTCTGCCCATCAACCACTACGTTTATGAACTTATCAGAGAGAAATAATTTAATAGCTAAGAAGACATTTCCAGCTATACTGTAGCTGGAGATCTTGTATGCCAAGAGCAATTGCCTTAGAAAGGAACATCCCTCCAGAGATTTGCTAATCTTATGAGATATAACCGTTAGCCCATCTGCTGTAGATCTACGTTTCATGTCACTAACAACGTTAATTTTTGTTAAGGTGGTTGACTAAATTTCAGCAACTTACTCATGGCGCACAGAGGTCTTATTGGGTTGTTTTGAGAGGTCGACCGATCACCTGAATTCTTCAATACTGATGTTGGGAAGCAATTCTCCTTCAGACAACGCTTAAACAGCTTTGTAAGTATAGAGCTCGTTCTGGTTGGAGCTTTTTGAGCACCATAGTATTAGTAAGATCAAACAATAATATTTAATGAAAGAGGAATAATACTTTATTATATTATCAGAAAATTGAGTTAAAGTAAAAGGGAAAATTACGAAGAAACTTTTTAGGCCATACCATTACGAGACTAAATGCTTCTCATCAGAAGGGGTGCAAGGGTAAAATAATATAAAATGAAAATATAGAAAGAAAACTGGCTTAATGGCATTTAGAAATGAAATAAGAATGAATGAACTTTTAATTACATTTTATCATAAATTTCATATTAATTCTTCTAATTTGGTGCCCAAATTCAATTAATTTAATTCGTTTAAATTTTTCTTACATATATCTTCATTGCTAAATCGCTAGGAGACTCGGCTGGAAAGCTAAAGTCTTAATTTCAAATGATGCTGATGGCACTAAAAAGAAGTTTTATTTTACATTTAAACTCACTACTATATATTAAGTAAAATATATTATTCAATAAAGAATTCGCTATATAATAATAAATACGAAATCAGCATGAATTAAAATATATTTAAGAGCATTTTACGAAGCAGCAAATATATAACATTAAATGAAGCCTAACTAATAAAAGTTATATATATTTTATAATATTGTCAGAAAAATAAGCAAAAGTTATGGGGAAAATTAAGAAATTTTCTTATTTTCTTTATTATTTTTCATCTTAAATTATAGATTTTAATTTCATTTTAAATTTGATATTATTATTCAATACTTTTAATAGTGTTGAGTTGTTTTTAATCTGTAAGGTTTACTTTGTTAAAGGTTTACTCTTTAAGACTTCTTCAGGTTGATTATTTTCAAGAAATAAAATAAAAGTGAAATAAAAAAATATATATCAAATATTGTATTGACATTATATATATATATATATATATATATATATATATATATATATATATATTGTGTTAACAAGATCAAGACATCAAGGGATAGATTGATAGCAACAAAATAGTGCATTTCATCGTTAGTTACAATTGTTTCAAGACTATTCGGACAAATTCAAACATTATGTCGTTTTCTTGAAACAATTGTAACTAACGATAAAATACACTATTTTGTTGCTATCAATCTATTCTTTGATGTCTTGATTTTGTTTAAACAATACATGAATGCTCAATTATGAAATACGATAATTTTGTAGCTTACAGTTTAAGTCATCTTCATTTTGACTTAAAACTTATTGATATATGAACGATTACCGAATTTTCAATTATATGAACCCAGTAAAATTCGGAATACCATAAATAAATATATATATATACTAGCAAAGATACCCGTGCTTCGCACGGAGCTTTGTTGCGCACTCGGGTACCAAAATCTGTGGGCACCTTTCCAGTAAGTTGATGTTGTAAGAGCAACGATTGCATAAGGTGATTAACATTTTAACTACCTCTTGTAGTGACTGAAATTCAATCAGGAACTTCACAAAACATTTTCATCAAAAAGGAAGGTTACTTGATGTTACATAGTAAATTTTTCATTGAAGTCATTTTCAACTCTTGCTTAAATTTTATCTTGCACATTCAATACTAAAAACTTACCACAATCAGATCATGTCAGTTTTTCCTCATATCCATTTCTCGAACTTTTCACGAAAGAGCCTCAGGGTAAACTACATTTCTGCTGCTTTGATTTGGAGCCAGAATGTAGAGTTTTTCTGAACTTCCTGTCCGGCTGATGGAGACGTAGAACATACCGTGACTGAAGCAGTCTGATGTCAAGTCTACGCCAATGGTGTTAAATGTCTGACCTTGACTTTTGTTTATGCTCATTGCAAAACACATCTTCACAGGAAATTGGAGTCTCCGGAATTTAAAAGGAAGTACTGAGTCCGATGGAACTAAGGGGATCCTTGGCAGTAGAACGGTTTCGCCTTTGTAGGGACCACAGGAAATGGTGGCCTCAAGTACATTGGTGTGCAATCTGGTGATAACACATCTGGTTCCGTTTGTTGTTTTTGGCGGTTCCAAGGATCGAAGAATCATGATTGGCGATCCAATTTTGAGATTTAAAATGTGTGGAGGCATTCCAGATATCTCCAAAGAGTTTAAAAACTCCACAGGGTAGTGAACAGCTTCATATTCATTAGTAGCCGAATCAACTGACTTGTATTGCTTTGTGTCTCCTGGAAATTCATCCATTATTGAATTGTTCAAATGATTCACATTGCTGTTTAATGGCGAAATAATAGCCCTCTCAGCAAGCCAATCCGGTGATTTTCCATTGTTTTGCAGGTCTGGGTACACTTTGTCTTTCAGTTGCTTCTGATTACCGACACATTTACCAAGCGCAGTTGGAATCTTAATTGTGTCAGGTGAAGAAGTGATAGGAAACTGACCATTACCGATTTGGAAAAGCAATTTTGAGAAGTCTGCTGCAGCTGTGTTATCAGAGATATAGGCTCTCATATTAGTAGTCAGTCTCTTCACTATAACGTGCCTCCAGAGATAGGATTGTTTCAAACTTGCATTGACAATGTTAGCCCTTGTGCCATTTTTAACCACTGGGAGGATTTGACGGAAATCACCGCAAAATAAGGTTGGAATGCCACCCATGGGATTCTTGTTTCCTGTGATGTCTTGCAGTGTTCGGTCAATTGCTTCATAAGCACTCTTGTGCGTCATTGGGGCTTCGTCTACAATGATTGCAGAGGTGTCTCTAATTACATTTGCCAAGGCTGAGTTACCAGTAATTTTGCAAACTGGCTGATCCATTCGATGAGTATCCAAGGGTACTTTAAAAGTGCTGTGAAGAGTGCGGCCACCTTGTAGTAGAGTAGCAGCAATGCCACTGAATGCTGTTGCAAGCACAATCTTTCTCATGGATCTAATCTTTGCAAGGATCAAATTGATTACAAAAGTCTTGCCCGTACCACCTGGAGCATCAAGAAACATCATGTTTTTGTTCATTTCACCTTGTGCTTCCAACATTGCCATGAATGAATTGTAAACTTCTCTTTGAGAATCGGTCAGTTTTTCTTGCATATTTTCTGCTTGTAGGGAAGTTCTTCAAGATTATAAGTAACTTCACGTTGATACTCTCTCGCGAGTCTTTCATCTCTCCCTTGCATTGGTGCAGGTAATCCATAGCTTGCCAATGGTTGACCGCACATAAGGAGAACTTTTTCTTCAATTAGACAAAGAGTTTTATTGTAGATGTCCTCACTAAAATCTGCTTCTGGATTGTTAACTTCTTGCCTGTATCTGTGAAGAATGTCTTCAGATATTACATCACAAAAAGCCATCCAGATCTCAAGAGGATTTCTTGGCTCACAGGCTGTTAAAATTATCACAAATAGGCTTCGCAAATTTGAAGGTGATTGAGTGGCACTTACCTCTCCTACTGCTTGATGCAAGTGATGGTCATTTTCTAGAAGGCCTCGAGCAAGGCACGCTGCTCTGTATGTTTCAAACACCTGACCATTGTATGCTCGCAAATTTTGAAATGAAGTTGGACCAGCAACCTCATTGAGCAACAGGCGTAAGAAATAACACTCCCCTGCTTTTGGACTAATCGTGTAGATTCTCCCAATGCATGGTGCCTTCCATACATCATCATTTTCAGTACCTTCAACTTGTACCCCACGCATTCTTCTCATCCATTTCTTTGTCGATTTGTTCCAAGTGTAAAACTCAGGGACTTCTACGTATTTGAGACCCCTTGCAAAGTCATCCTCATGGCAGAGTTGAAAAAATGCTGTCAAAGTTGTGGCAGGCGGTGGACCTTGGGCTCGTTCCAGAGCAGTATCAGCTGAGAACATGACACGCTGCCCATTTTCAAGATGAACAGAAAGTTGTACAATTGGGGGGAAATGTTCATGGATGGGATGTTCCAATATCCTCCAGGCCGCCTCTAAACTGCCGACATACCTTGCATTCTGGAACTGCTGGATCTCATCCACAATGTGACTTTGTACTTGGCCTTGTTGGTTAGCTGCTCCATCAGTTCTTTGTAGTTCAAACACTGCTTGATCACATCCTTTATTCACGTATTTGAGGACATATTTGATGCTTTGGATCGAGCTGCAAATTTCTACGTTAATGTGAGCGTTGAACTGCTGAAGGAGGACCTTGTTGTACGGAACAATCCACTGGTTTGTTATTTCTTGATTAACATACCGACCATTTCTCTTCATCCTTATTGTACCAGTCTGGCCTCCATCTTCTGGTTTTCTTCGCCTGTACTTGGGGTAAGAGTCTTGGCCTTGCTTGGTACACTGAAGAAATTCTTTTGGGTATTTTTTGGAACATTTGTTGTCAATCATACATGGACAATTTGGATTAAATGGTCCAGAAGGTCCATGCACCATATGTGCCATCACTTTAGCATGAAGATCAGGATCTTCCTCTTTGTCAGGGATCTCTGCAGATATGCAGAGATCCATTTTTTCTGGTAGAAGTTTGTCCTCTGGGGCCTGCCAGGTGAGGATGTGTGCATGCGGCAGTCCTCTTTTTTGATATTCAATACTGTACAGGAAAGCCCTCAACCTGCCAAATCCTCCCTTTTTAATAAATTCAAGTAACTTTTTTAGCTTCTGCCTGAAAACCCTGGCAACAATATCTGGACGATCCTGAGGGTCTTGCCCTTGAAGACAATTTTCTGTAATTTCTGTCCACTTTGGATTTGTTGTGAACGTGATGAAGAGGTCGGCTCGGCCCATTCGCCGAACATATGCCATGGCATCACTTTGACGCTCAAACATGTATCGAGGGCCTCCTGTATAAGTTGCCGGAAGTACAACTCGTTGACCAAACTGTTCTGGATTCCCATCCTCCCTAAGAATTGAATCTCTCAAGTTGCTATAATTGTCAGCTCTCAGGGTCTGTTGCTCACGCCTCAGGAACTGTAAACGTTCTGTTTCAATCTTGCAGTACACATCCACCAGCCATTGTTGAAATAGCCTTCGGTACCAGAGAAAATAGTTTCCAGGCCGAGTCATTAAATGGTACGAATAAAATTGCTGTTGGGTAACTTTTCGCCCATTGGATGCCTTCATGTAGATGTTGTAAGATGGAGAACCATAGGGGTACATTAACGGGTACATTAAAGTATCGTAGAGGGGATGTAGTTCGGAGATCCATTTTAATGTATCATTTCTAAAACGCAAGACAATATCCCGGTTAGCTGTTGGTTCATTCTCCATTAATATTCCAATCTCATACGTTGTTGTTGGAGCATTGAATCGCCGTGGATGCTCTTCTTGCGGCCTTCGGTCTTCCCTTATGACAACTTTATGTTCTACCAAGTGTTCTTCTTCAATCCTCTCCTTTGTTGTTTTCAGCTGACAAATAAAGCTGTTGTTCTCATGTAAAAATTCAGTCAGACTTTGGAGAATGTCTCTATTGAGTCTACTGTCACGTCCCCGATTATGTAGTTCCTCTTCCAGACTATCCAAGAAGTAGACTTGAATAAACTTTGCTGTTTCATCTTCAGGTGGTAAAAGACTCCCAATCTGGTGGCAAACCTGGCCTCGAATTCTAAAAGAAGGATTCCACCCATGTACTGCCGCAATTTTGTGACCAAATGATGTCATTGCTAAACAATTGTTATAACTGCGTAGATTTTGCAGAAAATCTTTAGAGATGGGACCATTGCCGGAGAGCAAATCTTGAAGCAACTGAGGCAGTGGTGGAAAGCTATCAAGCACAACTTTGCCAGAAGAACAACAACAACCAGGGGTTTCTCCTTTAAATTTTACAGCTGAGCAATGTTGACATACTTTGTCCATTTTTCCTATATCAGCTGTAGTGAGAGAGTCATTTTTGTTGTAGAGCAATCCTTTTCTATTGCAGTGTTCTATTTCATGGTGTCTCAAAGCAGTCATTCGTTGTCTAGCTGCCTCGTTTTCTGTCAATTGCTGGGGCAAAGTCATACTCTCTCTTCATGCAGCCTCTCGTTGTTGCCCTTGGTATAGGCGAAAGCTTCGTTGGGTTTCCGATTCATTCTGATGTCGTTGAGCCACTCTCAACTCACCTTGTGTACGTCTACTTACCTCATATAATTCATTCGATCGTAATATTGCTTCTCTTTCCAGTGCATATCTTTGCCTTTCTTGAATTTCATCTTGTGATGAATTTAACCGCCTTACAGCATGTCTAGTTCTGTCAGCTTCACGTTGGGTTTCTCTTTCCAAATCTGACAGTCTTGCTCTCCTTTCTCTTTGACGTATCCTGTTAAGTTCTAGACGTCTTTCTCTATCTGAATTGTTTTCATTGGAGCGAATTGCAGCAACTCTTAGTCTATTAGCTTCCAATCTTTCCATTCTTTCTTCCTCACTTTCGTTTCTACTTCGTTTGGGTGGCATAATTTCGGTTTTAAACGGAATTGTTTAACGATATTAATGATTGTAAATTAATTAAGCGTAAAGGAAATGTATACTAACTGAAATAGACGAACTATAAATAATATTTCTGAATAGTACAATTATAAACAATTATATTGTACCTATTTACTATGCCTCCCCACGGGACAGAGTTAGACACCAGGGTCGTTTTTTAACGTGGAGAAAAGGTACAAAAATAAAAATTGTCTCAGTCGTGAAGGATTTCTCCCCCACCGAAAGAGAACAAGAAAATGAAGTGCAGCATCTGAAGAACAGATACTACACTTTGATCTTGACCAAAAGGAATGAATAAAAGCGACCTACGTGTGACTCATTACTTCCGGGTGTAAACGTCACAGTCTAAAAGTAATAATTAAAAAAAAAGTAAATGTAAAATAAATGTAATACCAACTTAGGTTAACTAAGTAAACAGTACAATTAAAACAGTTCTATTAAAACAAATAATTACTAAGATCTAGATAATTGTTAGTCTCATTGTTATGGTTTTAAAGAAAAAAATGTGTAAAAAAAGTTCTGCTTTTGTGAGTACGTGTATTTCTTTTAAATTACATAACCTTTTTATTTTATTATTTATATCTCTTTTAAATTTATATATTTTGTTAGTAAACTGGAAGAAATTCAGTTGAATAAAACCTTGTTCGTGTTCTTTACGTTAAACTCATATTTTTATAAAAGGTTCATCCGGTTTAAAGAAAGCACTAAGTTTAAATAAGACTGGAAATAACTAATTCAATATATAAATAGAAAAATGAAATAAATATAAGCTTTAAGTCTTAAGATAGTAATAATCAAAATGTAATAAATTATTTGTAGTTCAAATCTATGATAAACAGGCTTTCGAAATAGGCTCGACCAGAAAGATTAAATTGGAACGAAATTATAATCTCCGTGCCATTTTCAAAACAACCCCACAAAAGTAACGATATCCTGCAGTTGGTTAAATGACAATGGTTGTAAGAAAAATGTAAAAGAAAATGCGCTTATCTGTTTATTTTGACCTGTTTTATTTAATTAAAAAAAAAATGGCTATAACTGGAAGAGAGCGTTATGTTTTGGGGGTTGTTTAAAAAATAGAATGGAAATAAAGTTAGTTCCGTTTTAATTGTGTTTAATTGCGGCAAGCGCTAACAAAATCGAAAAACCACTGTTTACATTCGAAATGTTAACTTTTATAGGTTTACAGGTTTGCTGACAAGGCTGGGGGTGTTTAATACAATTATTTTACTAAATTGATTTTTTTCATTTAAAAATAAAATTATTTATTTTTTAATAAAGTTTTATTTTAAAATATTTGTTTTTGTTTATTTATATAAAATTACGATAGTTGAATTGTATTCTTTCAATTATATTGGCAAGTAAAATATAAAAGATTAAAACGGAACGAAATTGAAATTTCCATTACATTTTCAATACAATCCCAAAACATAAAGCTTTGCTCGCCAATGAATTGTTTTGATAATATACGTAAAGTGAAATAAATCGAATATAAAATTAAATGAAAATATATTAAATAATTAAATGTTAAATAGATTTTGTAAATAGTACAGTTGAAATGATTAGAATATTTCCAATATGTAATAAGGTGGAGGTAATTAGTTAAAGAGATTTAATATAATGTGATATGCAAATGAGCATGTCATTCGATATGGGGGTGGTTTGTAGACTAGTATATAAAGAAATTAGGTAAAGATTCTTATGTCTCCTATAACAGAAACATCCTAAAATGGGTTCTAATGTTTCTCTACCAGGAGAGATCTACCCTCTTACCTCCTTTATATTTCGTTGATGATGGAGAGCTGTACACACAGACAGAAACACACGAACCCTATTACTTTATAAAAATATAGATATACCTTCTTAAACACTGAGTTGTTCCCATGACCTTTTTCTCCCGTTTTTCCGTTTCCTGCTTAATCTCTTTGAATCCCTATAAACTGGAACTAATTGTTTAATAACTTTCTTGGACGCAAGTGTAATTAATATCATATTTTTGATTTCTTTAAACTGCAAAATTTATTGTATATCTTAAAACCCTCTTTCTTTTGATGAGAAGCATTGCATTTTCGAATACCTGCTGAGCAAGCTCTTTCTTGTTTTTGTTTTAGTTTTATTTTCATGTTCATAATGTTTTTTTTTAATTTGAATGAATTTTCAATAAGATTTTTCTATAATATATATATATATGTGTGTGTGTGTGTGCATAATTACATCATTTAATTACATTAATTAATATATGAAGATATAATTTTATGCGTAAAGTTTTTAGTATTTACTTCAACAGTGCTCATTACATAGGTTAAGCTTGGTAGTAAGTATATATATATATATATATATATATATATATATATATATATATATATATATATACGACTTTAACATCAGTTCTCGTCAGATTAACGTAGTTAAACAACGTTGAGTCTGGCCAGTATCAGATGAATTACCATTCAGGAATTCTAGGTGATGGATGTGCTCTCCGCTTACCTCGGCACTGTTTTCATTTGTCCTGAACCTCCACTTGCAACTGGTATTTAATGACGCCGAGTTATAAGAGATGTGGTTGATGATTGCGGAACTCTTTCCCAAATATTTCTACGCGCAGGCACCCTTACAGTGGGCATCCATAGTCTGTCAACCCTGTAGGAATCTACCATATATGCATATACATCCATATATATTGTCTAATGCATGGTATATGATATTAGACGCACGGTATCGTGCGTGGGTGTGTGCGCGTATACGTACGTGTGGGCGAATATGGGCTACATCAGACTGTCTATAAATGGAATATAAATATTTTTTACGAGCAAATACCATCTACTTAATTCTCAAGTGTTAGAGACACTCCCTATGAACATATGAAAAGGAAAAGTATAAAGAGTTGAAAACAGAAAGTCAAAGCATTAAAAATGATTAAAACAAAACGCGACGACAAGATACGGGGATTGTTTTTCAAAAACTCAGATATGATTTTGATTTAACAACTGTGAGTGAAATAGCGAAGTTTGAGTGTTGTTTAAAGATAAGATGAAATTAATTCTTACCTTACGACTATTTTCTGTTATTTTTACGTTTTTCATACATCATCATCGGCGCCATTTTACAATTTGTCATTGTTCTGAGGAGAAATACGGTCATTTTTTTTTCATCTCATAGTTTAGGACGCAAATAATGCTGTCAATAAGTTTACGCGAGCGGTTTATAAGAACATACTTTTATGTTTTTCGTTCATTTTTTTTTTTTTTTTGGAGATGGGTAGTAAATTATAGAATTTGTATACCTTTTCACAGCTGCTTCTGCAGTTTAATTAACCGATTTTCCGTAAGTAACGTGCCGAATATAAACCGAGTAGAAAACCGTTCAATATTTCACAAACATTCTGCTTACATTGGAGGGGGCGGTAAAAAGGCGATGGGGTGCAGGATGGTGATGGGGCGGCCGGGAACCTCTTAGTAAAAGAGAGGTGCCCTCAGAACAATGACACATTGTAAAAGAACGCATCATCAACACACACACACACACACACACATATATATATATATATATATATATATATATATATATATATATAATAAAATAATAATTATTTACTATACCGACAGATACTAGTGTTCCTTCTTACAATAATCAGTGCAGGGTAACAATTCTTGCCAGTCATGAGATTCGAACCCATCCACGAAGCCAGGTTTTGCTCCATTTGTTGAGCCTCTACTTCAGAGCAACCAAATAATTGCCGCAGGAATGAAGGGAATTAAGAACCATTAAACGCCGCATTCGGGCTAATACAATTACAATCTAGAATATTCGCACAAATTGTGATCATTGTATAGAAGATAGTTGACTGCTTCAGTTATAATTCTGCAGACTAAGATTAATCTGCAAACGAGCACTTTGGAATTGCCACTATTCCTGTAATTAACTAGAGCATGCTCCTGGCCTGCCACGCCTGCAGAAAACTATAAAACTTATCTTTAATGGTAATTTGTAATGTTTCAGGAGTTTAAAGTAATCACTACTTCAGATCGATTCTTGCAGTTCATTTGACGCCTTCTCTCGACCTACCAAGCCAGAGGAATATCCGATGAAACTTGCTGATATCTGCATATTGATAAATATTAATTTATTAATTATTATTTTTATTATTTGTTGTTATTTATTGAAAATACATTTCAATTATCTATGGACTAATCTAATTTATAAAATTCCCTATGTTACTGTTTGTCTGCATGTTTCCAGTTTTTCAAAGTGTATCTCCTCCAAGACGTAAGATCAAAGATGATGTCATTTTGTCTCCTTTTCTTTTCTGTTTTTGTATCAGATTAAAATAACTGATGAGGATTGTCAATTGAAAAAATTTGAACTTAGCAAGTGTAAGTAAGCTAAACAAGATATCTGCATGCGCAAATATATATATTTATACGGAAAGGTGGGTTGATTTTAGTTATTTCTAATCCATTTGACAGTAGCTAAAACGGTAATGACAATGTCTGAAAGACTATATGTTTTGGTTTCGATTCTAAATGATGGCCCCCAAATTATATGTTGTTTTATTACTATATATCGGGTAAATACATATAATAATCGATAGAAAATCAATATCATAATAATAAATACGAAACTTGCATCAATTAAAATATCATATTTAAGCGTATTCTACGACCGAGGAATGCCCAGCAACCAGTAATGTATATATATATATATATATATATATATATATATATATATATATATATATACATATATATATATATATATATATATATATATATATATATATAAACACACACAGAGAATAAATGACAAAAAAAAATTCGTGATGTTGAGAATCTTATAATTTATTCCTTTAGTTCTGTTGACTTATACAATTCTTGGCAGAATAAATAAATAAAAGGAATTAAAATGTGATTTGACATGGTAAAAATCCGAAAATTGGAAGCGAAGTTGCAGTTACCTTTATATTTTTCAATTACGCCATATTGAATTTTATATATATATATATATATATATATATATATATATATATATATATATATATATATATATATATATATATATATATATATATAATTTTAAATAAAACAGGCGGCGGTTTCTCAAGAGCTCTTTCGGCTATCATCTTATCAGGGAAAAAGTCGATAGCTTAAAAAATAATATTATGTCGAAAATAAAGAGTTCTAAAGGGGGACTATTGAATGTGCCAAAAGTACGGGGACACTAAAATAAGTTTATTAACGTTTAAAAACGATTAACATATTGGCACAACGAGGGGAAGAAAAAAAAGCGGGAGAAAAAATTCAATGTTCCCCAAAGAGAAACAATGCGTTTGCTGTTTCCTTTTGCCGGCACAAAGAAGGTTTACGCACCGCAATAGAGACAGACTCTAACTTCTTTAAATGGTTACTGGAGTACGCTCTATGTAGCACCTCGAACCATTATATTTTATATCTATCGGCACAGCACGAGTTGTCAACAAAATACTGGCTGATAGCAGAGTCCAAGGCTATATATATATATATATATATATATATATATATATATATATATATATATATATATATATATTTATATAAAATGGGTTAATAAATTCCAACGAAAGAAAGATGTATATTTAAATAAGGGAGTAGTCACCAACAATGTGTATGTTTTAACATTATTTTATTATTCCGTGTCTTGGTTTTTCATTGAGAAGTATGTTTGGATCATTTTAATAATGTTTTTAAGTCATTGAAATCGTTTACGTACGTTTCATGCGGTCTGATGCGTCCTCGTCAGAAATTATTTTCAAATGTGTAAAAATGGCGATTTTCAGTTAGTTTAAAGTTTTTTCAAGGGGTGGAGGCTTGTAAGTGTTTATGCTGAATTTTTATTGTTTTTTTATGGCTTTTTTATTTGGTTTGTCCAGGGAGATTTTGACCTCGCTGTAGTCAGTCGCTATCTCTTTCTGCTAATGTGTTTTTCTTTGCCTTTAGGGTGGGGTAGGGTGCGTGTATGTGTGTGTGTGTGTGTGTGCGTGCGTGCGTGTGTGTTTATGCGTGTGTGTGTATGCGCGTGTGTGTGCGTGTGTGTGTTTGCTTTTATTGGTTTGGGAATGTGTATATTTTTATTTGCTTCCTTAGGAAGGCGACTGTGGTCCGAGGTCGTTACTAATGTGTATGTGTGGGGAGGGAGGACTGGCTCTTCTGAAGTAAGGGTAGGGGTGCTTTCATTCTATTTTGATATTTATTTTTTGGATTCTTGGATTTTAGTATTGTGATTTTTCGTTTTAGTCTTATATTATGTTTGTTTAGAAAGAGGGGTGTATTTAAAATAGGGGATTTTTTAATGTTTCTATTTATTTATTTGTCTCCCCATGTGGGTATGGCCAGACCCAGGATCGGTTCCTAGTGTGGGAAAGATTTTGTTCCCCAGAGGGGGGCATTGGAGGGGGTGTAGGTATGGGAGGGGGATGATAGAAGGGAAGATAGTCGTTTCAGTCACGAGGGGGTTCTCCTCCATTGACTGAGGAGGGAGCGAGGTGTTGGAACAGATATTATACTATGGTTCTAGGTGTCTCCTAGTGTTGTTGGTTTCGATGTTAAGTAGGGTTGGTATTGTTCAGTGTGCTGTATTAGAGATAGGGGTGTTATGTCTGTGTGTGGTTGTATGTGCGCACGTGTGTGTGTTTTAATGTGTCGGTTCTGATTTATGTGTGGGTGTGTATATGTGTATGCGTATGGGTGTGCATGCGAGTGTACCTTGCATTTCATGTTTTTGTGTGATGGTATTAGGTTCTGTTCAGTTCAGGAGTGAATTTGGTGATGAAGTTTTTTTCCTGTGTAAGTAAATAAAAATAATTGTCTGTTTGGAAGATTGGCATTATTTTGAAGCTGTTTCCACTGCATGTGTGCACGTGTTTTGAAACATAGAGGTATCTGTTATCTGCAATTTTGATGTTGCTCTTATGTAAGGCCACTCTATTGCTGAAATTTTTGGTGGCGCCTATGTAGGATTTGTTGCATGTTGTGCATCTTAGTGCATATACTACATTTCTGGAGGTGCAATTTAGTTCCTTTTTTATTTTGAATGTTTGTGCTGGGTTTTTGAATGTGTATGTGTTACCTTCTATTATTATGTCACATACTCTACATCGCGGTTTGTTGCATTTTGTAACTCCTTTTGTAGTGTGTGGAACGAGTTTTGAGGAAGTTAGGATATGTTTTAAGTTTTTGGGTTGGCGTTTGCTTTTTATTATTTTTGTTGTTTTAAGTATGTTGTTTAGTTTGTCGTTCTGATTGAGGAGGATAAGGTTTTTTGTTATCTGTGTGAATAGTTCTGGGTTGTTTGTGTTGTGTGTAGAGACGTATGCTAGAATTTGTTCTTTGTTGTGTTCTTTTGGGGTTCTTTACGTCAGTCAGACAGTGATCTAATCGTTATACGATGATACATATATATATATATATATATATATATATATATATATATATATATATAACAGAACTCGGAAAACGGATGTTTTTAAGGAAACAAAACTCTGCGAGGAGAGAAAGGACCGTTCTAAAAACATGCGTTTTCCGTGACTCGACCATTACTTGTTTTTTGTGAGTGTCAGAAATCAAGATTACATCAGCTGGGAAACGCTTTGTTAGAATGCAACCCGACTATGTTTTGGCTCCATTCTTTTTCGGGCCGTTTTGGAGGTCAGTTTAATTTTCGTGCCCATGATTCCCGAACAAATAAAACCAGGTACGTTGAATTTCTTTAAAAGAATAATGCCTGAAAGAAAAACAAATCTTTTTGTCATATATTGTCATAGAAAGTCGACATGTAATTAATATGTTGAATACATTTCTTTAACGAAATGATATTCTACGAGGAGCATCCAACAAGTAATGCTGCTGACCTATTTTTAATAGGAGAAGACCAACAAAACATGACACATTTATTAGTCTTTCTTTACATAGCAACCACCCAGAGTTATTTTTTTCTAACCTCGTTTAATGCAGCTCTGGAAACCGTTTATGTAAATCAACCATGGTTTGCTCTCCAACCACGATGCAACTTCAAAAAGCAAAGCTGCATCAGCTGGGAAACGCTTTTCTTTAAAAAAAAAAATGTTATGGATGGGTTGCGCTGAAAATCAGATGGTGCTACGTCAAGAGAGTAAGGAATATGGAGATAATTTCTGACGAAATGTGCGTTATAGTTGGTTGGTTGTTTTTGTTTTACGGCATATCAACCTTTTTCAGGTTATGTAATGTCGAATGCTAAGATTTTGAAGAAAATTTTTTTAATAGAATATATTTGTTGTTTTCAAGTCGGTTTCTATTTAAACCATAGTTAGGACACTTATAGGTACTACCACTCCGGGTCAGAGTGGATCTGGGAGAAATGGCAATTAAAGGGTGGCTCCACACTCCCTCAAACTCCACAAACTGGGGCCTCACCACTGGATATAGTTTAAGGTAATATCCTGTGCGTTATGTATCTCAGCAGAAGGTTACATTTGTTAAGGTTGTCTCTTCATTTTTATAGGTTATCAAAGTTTCCTAAAAAGTGAAGCACAATAAGCTCCTCTAATTGTTGGACATTTTCCAGAAAGTATGTCGGTACTACTCCGGCCCGAGATCCAAATACGCTATACTATATGAGACATCAAACGAGAGATGCTATAATGATTCTAACCGTCCTTTTTAATCCCAATTGTTTGTACTTTTCTTGCGCTTGATTCACTGGGTATATATCCTGATAGTTTTGGAAATTATTTCTCACTCGTCCAGTTTCTCTTACAATTACTGGAATTATTTAAATATTCGTAAGATCCCAGTTTCTTTTCATGTCGTTCATAAGACTTTTCTCATTTCGTTTACTTTTCCCTTTCAGGTTCAAACAAGCATCATCGAAGACACCGACTTCAAATAGAGTTGCTACTTTCTCCTTTTTGTCAGATATTACTATGCCAGGCATAACATTTCCGCTTTTAAAGTGCATAGCTGTAGAAATTACACAATCATACTTAAATGACTTATTTCCATCATTTCTGTCTTATATATTCTCAAGAGTTGTTGTTATCTATCTTGTATCGTGTTATGTTCATGCTGTAGATAGAATCATGATTGTTGTTCTCCGTAGGCTTCCGTCCATTGTTGATCCGATTCCCCTGAAGACATCACATGAATTTAACTTGGCAGAATACATGGGGTGGGTTGCCATTACCTTCCCCAGCGCAGTGGCATCTGACCCGGCATAGGTGCAATCGAATAACGAACCTCTTAATACCATAAAACCGTTGATCTGCTAGGGATTCATCCGCCGCCATATATATCAAACTTCCTGCTGCCGACGTCATCAAAGTGACCTCCTACATGCATGTTTTTTTACTAAGACTAGGGGTGCATCGCTCCCAGTGAATTTAAGGCGCCTCCAGATACCAATTTGGAAATTTCTTATGACTTGGCGCGGTACATGCAGCGTCTAGTCTTCCCAAATGGTCACCCATCTGGTACTGACCAGACTCATCGTTGCTTAACTTCTACTTACTTAACATGCTGCTACGACTGGATATTCAACTTTTTCAGGTGGTCTAATGTGTTGCATTTTATAGTAGCCGTCCCTAGCAAAACCTTAGAGCCGGGTGCCAGGCAGGTCACACTACTTTTGTGCGGCACGACCTTGTCGTTACTGAGACCATTTTATGAGTGATCCTTCAATGTTATTTGAATTCAATCGCGCAGAAAATCATTTTGGGTTTGGTTCATCACGTAGAGAACCAAACTCTTCACTAAGAATGCTTAAGTTGACATTATCTTCATCGTCAAGTTGAGTGAACAGTTCTATTAAGCCTACTGAAGATGAACACTGAACCTAACTTTTTACTCAAAACTCGATTCTCGAACAAAGTGAAATAGAACATAATCATTTTTTCAGTGTAGAGTGGCCAAGTATTTATTTTCACAGAAATTGTATCGAGGTTTTTTTACATAAATTGATCGACTGTTGCATTACACCTGTAATATTATATTACTTTTGAAAACATTGCTCGACGACGTGCACCCTTCTTTGATCATAATACAAAACGTGGGTAAAGAAATGCTAATCATATTGAGTAACCAGACGCAATGGCAGATATATAAAGCATAATAAATCGATAATAATGCAATAACAAAATTCATGGTGATTGGCCTGCTAACGATGAGTGACTCTTATGGATATTATTAGACCTGTTCAAAATCGGCGTCAGTATTTCTGCGGATAAATCCTCCATAAATATGGCTTCTCATTTGTTAAACATATGACTGCAGGATTACTTACCTGCAGATTACAACAATGTCGTGTACAAATGCAATGCCTACAAATGCTTGTCATTAACCGACATATAATAATCAAACATAGTTCATACTATTTATCAATTTAAGTACTTTCAATGCCGTTTCTCATCTTTTGAATGATTATCATTCCTCTCCCATTAAAATAAGGGCAAAGAACCACTCGAGAATAATTGGTGTGCTGCGAGAAAGGTAGGTTCTCTCTACCGTGCTAGAAAGCTACTAACGCCCGAAAGTATCCTGTACCTCTATAAGGCCACCATTCGCCCATGTATGAAGTATTGTCGTCATATTTGAGCTGGTGCATCTGCTACTAGTCTCTCACTCCTAGACAAGTTTCAAAAGAGAGTCGCCAACCTAATAGGTCTTGAACTGTCATCTAAGCTTCAGCCTCTGTCCCATCGACATAATGTAGCATCCCTCTGCCTGTTCTACTAGTACTTTAACGGTGAATGTTCCGAAGAACTGCAATCACGTGTACCCCATCTACGTAAATACCTCCGACAAACCCGACAAGCAGCTAAATCCCACCCCTTCACAGTTGAAATCTCTAGAGGTAAGAGAGCCTTCTACTCCAGTAGTTGTTTCCCCAGAACCGCTAGGCTTTGGAATTCCCTTCCGGGTTCCTGCTTCCCCAACTGTACTGACATGCAGAAGTTCAAGTGTAACGTGAACCGACATCTTGCTGCCCAACTCCCAACATAGTATCCCTGTAGCCTATGTCCATGATAGTAGCCCCCTACATCAAAATGGCAATATGCTTGTTTGGAGTGAAAATGTAATAATAAAAAAAATAAAATGTTATAAATATATATAGTGATATAATTTCATTTCTCTTATGATATTGTCCTTGTGATTTTGTTCAAGCTTAGATAAGCTATCCTACTGGATGCCAGACATTCATCCATAATCTCATACATTCACATTGAGAGATATTTTCAAAGCTCTTGATCTCACCTTAAAGTGTAATTATTAGTATTTCTGTTTTACTTGGTTTACCGGGTACGTTTTCCAGATAGTTTTTGAAATTCTTGTTTCATGAATGCAGCTGTTCTTATGATTAATGGGATAATATCGGTTTTTATAAGATTCCAGTTTCTTTTCATGTCGTAAATGAAATCTTGGTATCGTTTTGTGATAAATATGATATCTGAAACTAAAACGTGACAGACCAAAGTAAACACCATTTTTAAACTGAAAAGCAAAATATCTGTTGAAAATTTAAAAAATATTTTTGGATATTTTGTTTGTATTTGGCGACTGACGCAAACATAACCCGTTCGACGATTTGCGACCTTCATTTATTCTAAAACACAACATATGTTTGACGTAAGACAGATCAGCATACCAACCGAGTCTCTTATGGAGAAGCATGGACGCATCAAAAATAAGTTGCGTCTATTCAATTAGTGCATTTACTGATGAAAGTGTTATTTCGAATAATTTGGCCAACATATGCATTTTATTGCCTTTTTGATATAAGCAAAGTGTAGTATCTGTTATGATATTACACTTTCTTTTTTGTCTTCGTTCAGTGAAGAAAACATTCTTCAAGATTGCGGGAATTTTTATATTAAGTTTGTCCCAATCCAGTGTTACCTTTTGGGCTGTTCGATTTTCCGCACATTAAAAGAAACCCGGCCTCGCGTCTAACTTTGCCTCATAAGGAGGGAAATAAATAGGAACAGACTACTATACTGATTTTTACTGCCGATAGACAACTGTTTACTCTAATAAGAGCAAAGTGTAGTATATGTTCTGATATTACACTTCAATTATTTGTCCTCAGTCATTGCAAAGACGTCCTAGATATGACCTTAAACTATATCCAGTGGTGAGGCCCCAGCGTTCGGGCTTTGGGGAGTGTGGAGCCACCCTTTAATTGCAATTGCTCCCAGGTCCACTCTGACCCAGAGTGGTAGTACCTGTTAGGGTCCCGACTATGGGTTAAATAGAAACAGTCTTGAAAAAAATATATTCTCTTAAATAATTTCTTCAAAATCGCTGGATTCGGCATTAAATAACCTGAAAAGGGTTGATATTCCGGAAAACAACCAACCAACAATCATTGGAAAGAAAATCTTCTTTACCGAGACATTTTATGCGACCTACCATTGAGTGGCAAATCTTTATACACTGGTACAAGTTTTACTTTTATTCTAATTCAGACTCCCCTTTTTAGGGAACTGAATATCCCTTACATTAAAAAGTAACCTTGTGACTAACTCAACGAGTTTCGGCCTTCATTAGTCATAGATCACATGTGTGTGCCGAAGTTTCACAAAGTGACCTACTGACCGAGTCTCTTATGATGATTATGGACGTACATAAAGCAAGTTGCGGCGAGTCAATCAGAGCGTTTAGCGATGAAAATGTTATTTTTAACAAGTGTGACCGACAGACGAATATTTATGACTAGGAGTAAAATGTAGTATCTAGTCCGATATTATAGTTCATTTTTTCTCTCTTCGAAAGTGTATTGTTGACAGTTTTATATAAAGTTTGTCCTGATTCCTGGTGTTCCATTTAGGAGCTGGATTTTCCTTACATTAAAAAAACATCCTTGCGTCCAACTTTGCCTTCGCGGGGAAGCAAATGGATAAAAACCCATTACTATCTCAGACAAATATGAGGTCACGTTTACAATCAATCTATATCTATCTCTATATCTATAAATGTGAACGTGTCTGTGCATCTGTTTGTGTATCTGTCTGTCTGTGTGCGTACATTTCCCTACTCAATAACTTTGTCAATTTTCGGTCTACAGACTCGAAATTTGATATACAGGTACTGAAATTTGGCAAAAACTTTGTAATCCGTTTTCGGCCAAAACTTTGGCTGTAAAGGGGTCAAAGTTCAACGATTTGACCTTTGAGAACTCTACCAAACTCCTCCAACAATTCTGGGTATAAACATCTGAAATTTGAGATGTAGGTTCCTTGAACTTAATAACTTTATTTGAGCCTCAAACAATAAATGTTAAGGGGTCATAATAGGGGTCAAAGTTTAAAAATTGACCGCTTTTTTTTTTTTTTTTTTGCTCAACATACACCTTAAAATACTCGGGCAACGCCGGGCTAGTAAAAAATATTTTTACCGCCGATAGACAACTGATTAACCGTTTATTTTAATAGCAGCACCTTTCTTCTTAGGCTACACTTTATCGTTTTGTTGTCAATCGGTGAAGGAGGAATATTTATAGAATGGATGAATTTTAACTTTTTTCCTAATCCAAAGCGTACATTTGGGGAATCTAAGTGTTTCCCGTATTACAAAACAAAAACGACCTTCTGTCTAACTCTACCCTCGTAGCGAGGCAAGTAAATCCGATCGGTAATGCTACATATGTAACTACGGTCGACGCATACGCTTTCTCCTTTAGTTTACTAACCCAGAGTTGGAAATAAAACGGAGATTATAATTTTAAGACCATCACCAAAATGTCCTTCTTTGATTTTTTTTTCCCTCCGACGTTTTTGAACGAGCCTTAAAATTTAGTTCACCTTTTACGACCCTCTGAAACTAATCTACTCCGGGTCTTTTTTTCTTAAAGAGTCCAACGTGTACTACGTCACATTTGTGTTTCAGTAAAAACGGAGAAAGGAAGGGGGTTGAAAAGGAGGAGGAAGAGGAAGAGCAGGAGGAGGAGGGCGAGTCGTCATGAAGAAAAAACAGCATACTCACCCTGGCTTCAACCAGGTTCTCTAAAGCCAACTCGCTGAATCGGTGGGAAAAAAATGGCCTCATAGCCACAAGATAATTATTTACTGGGTGGAGAGGAAACAAGGTTATGTTTCTCGCTTCAAGTGTTGTCAGGTTAAAGCCGTTTTGATATAAACACTCGTTCTAACAACAACCTGATCCGTTTGTACGCAGTGCATATTTTAAAGCGTTTATTTATTAGTACAGATGTCACTACCTGGGACAGGGGCAAAACCTTGGTACATTCCTACAACCTAGCCGGAGCATTCTGTTTTTATTTAGTTTCGTTTAGTTGTTTTGTTTTACGGCATATCAACCCTTTTTTGTGTTGAATCTTTTAGGGTTTTCATTATTCAATTTGATCCCGTGACGAGTATCGTGAAAATTGAATTAAAATTTACTATTTTAAATGATTGCCTTTTAAAATATTATTGAAAACGTTAATGTTTAAAAACAGAATTAAATATTGAATTTGTATGAAAAAAGAACACAGAAAATATCTGCCATTAGCCTTTCGACTAGTCGTAAAGTATAAAATCCGTTCTGATACTACATCATATCTTTACTCTCCATTGTGTAATAGTGGTGAGATCCTTCTACATCTCTTATCGACCAAATTAAAAAATAAGGCATTCAAATTAAAAACTAACGAATTCTATTTAGAAAACTAAGGTAATCGATTAAAAAAAACAACGCATTCAAAATAAAAAAAAATAGTGCATTCAATTAAAAAAATTGGGATTTTTGTTGCCAAAAATTGTATATTTTAAATCAGAATTTGACAACATTTTTATATTTTTGAATTGTTCGCATATACTATATGCATTTTTTATTTTTTATTCATAAAAGAATATTTTTATATATTTCTATACATTTCCTTCAACCCAATGGGTGATTTGACACGATACACATTTCTTAAGCACAAATAATCAAATAAATATGATGAACACGAAAAATAAATATTTATTTTATAATCATTATCCATCTAACAAATCTTTTTCGGAAATTACAACTGCATATTGCCTTTGAAAATGTTGAAAGCACTGATTACATGAATCATATTATCCGCTTGGGTTAGTGCTAACCTAACACTTCTTTTACGTGATTCAACCGATATTAGAATGTTGTTAATCCAATAGCAAGATCCGCCAATACATTAACTAACCTTTCTGACATTATCTTTTTTTATTATTACGTAAGACCAGAACAACTCTGTTGGAGAAAATGGTTCACTATATGGTCTATGCTGAAGAATGCTAACGCCTTAAAGATTTGTGGTCAAAGAATTTTCTATACAAAAATTAGATAGAGCATTATCTATGACAACTACCACTTCAATTACATTCAATGTCGGAGCAAAATGTTCTAGTGCTCATACAATCTATTGGACTAATTCGTCGTTTTTTTTAAGCAGCCTTCACGTATTTCATGTTAGGCAACACCCTGACTGCCATGCAATGTGACACAGTGTACATTTGACCCCTTCGAGTTCGGTCGTAACATTCTGCATCGTGTATCATGTAGAGATCTACCTTCTAGTTTTCTACAGAACGTATTTAAATTATTTTCATCTTGATAATAAATAGTTTTCTCATCAAAAGTAAACTTCAATATTTTTTCCTACAACAAATTTCCTTTTAGATTTAGAAGCAGGTGAGTTAATCTTTTTCGGTGTAAAAGAGGTTCCATCAAAATGTCGTTTGATTGTATTCGTAGATACATTTATTGCTATTTTCTGGATTTGAGTAGTTCCGTAATTTTTTCAGATAAATATTACAAAGTTTTAATTATTAATCCTTGTGACAAGACAAAAAAACGTTTTACTTCATGTTTGGCTTCGCTCCGATATTTTCTTACCCTCGAACACTCACTTCCACGCTGTGCTTTCATTACTGCAATTTGTCCCTTTACAGTACACCAATATTCACGGTTTTGAGCAGCTTTAATAATATAGCGTTTCGTATCAGTTGGTGTTACTCCATTTCATGTATTTCCTTACTCGTGTTTAATCATGATTGTTCGTAAAAAGATTTGTTTATAAAATTAAAAACTTGATTTTAAATTGATTAAAAATTGATTAAAAATCGATTATCTTGGTTTTAAATTAAATGGAGTTTTTTTTTAATTCAATACGTAAGGTTTTAAATTGATTGCCTGAGCTTGTTTTTTTTAAATTGAATGTGTTAGTTTTTAATTTGAATTATTATTTTTTTAATTTTATGTTTTATTTTTTATTTGATCGGCAAAAAAAACGCAGGCTGAGATAATTAAAATTTCGTATCAATCCGGAGAGCATTTTTGTGAGGAGCTCGATGTTCTCTGCATTAAAAAGTATCTTCTGTCTCAGGAGAAAGGCCAAGGGCGTTTTATTTAATTAAAAATTATATTTATTTACTCAACTTAAGTCCAAACAAAGCATACCACCACTTGGACGTAAGGGACTACTTTGTAAGAGCATGCTTTAGAAAGATTATCAAGACATGTGTTTACGTTACATTTGAACTTCTGTGTATCACCCCAGCCAGGAAATATTATTTTACAAATTTCTAAGGACTGCAGGAAAACCTCTGTTTATCCCGGAATGGATAAGATCGGATTGGAACAAGAAGTAATATTGTTTCAGTCTTGGAGGATTTTTAGGACAGTATAGATGTTGACAAAACAATGCAAAAAAAGTTTTCTGAATAAACCTGTGTATCTAAAATGTCATTTTATACTGCATAAGACGGAATACGTCTAGAATTATTTCTTTTTTTCTGAAAAACACAGGAAGGATAAGCGTCAAATTCTAACGTTGGTTTATATGTAGAGAAACCCGTGTTCTAATAAAAAGTATTTAACCTATATTAAAAATAAAAAAAACTATTTTCTACCCTTTTTACTGAAATAAAATTCTCTCAAGTTAATAATCGATCTTTTAACAAAAGACAACAAATCCGTGTTTTTTTTTCTTATTTATAAATTATTATGCCTATAAAAATGTTTACTTTAAGCGTTTCCGTCTGTTTCGCTCATTTCTTGGGGTCCTTAAACCATAATTGATCCATTATATCAAACGTTATAGTCCTTAGTTATTATACCAGATCTTTTTTTTATTATTATCATTTGTTCTTTGCTTCACAGTTTTATTTTTAACACCTATTTATTTTAGTATCATTTTGCCATAGTATTTTTACTTATTACCTCTTTTTTTAGCAAAAATTTCTTTTTTATTTTTGTATTTTTTTATTTATATTATTTTACTCAATTTTTTTCTTTTTTTTTATTATTTTTTATCATTTTTTTTATCAAAATAATTACATTTTCCTTTGTTACATCTTATTTATTATCGGCTGACCTGGAGCTTTCACACAAGTCAGCAAACGATCTGATTGGAGACCTGTGGTGTTATCTGGAAGCTGAGTGACAACAAGTCTCCCCAGGCGTCCAGCTCTCTCCTCCTCCTCCTTCGATAGCATTTGCAAATAAATTTGCATCATCGCAACAGCCTCTTACCATTGATTTCTCGCTGGCAGTGGCCATTGGTTTATACTGGAATTTGAGTGGCACTAAGCCTCCCCAAGATCCCAGTTCTCTTCGCACTTGTCCAGCGGAGGTCTGGCCAGTGCTCCCTCCTCGGTCTTCCCATCCTCCTTGACACTTCATGGCTCTTTGGTATCACTTTGGGGGGCGGTGGTGAAATAATGGAGAGATGCATGATGGGGGTGGTGTAGAACATGTAGATCTGCAACTACAGTGTTCTTCATTCCCTGTAACGCTTCTTTGTTGTATTGTCGTGTTATTCTCTGCATTCAAGGGTTTTCCTGAATATTTCAGTTGTTTTCCTTATCGTTAGGTGTTGTATTTTTGCAACTATTCCTCTGATTCCAATTTCTACCATTGTTTTTTTCAGGTTTTTCGGGATTGTTCCTAGTGCTCTTACTATTATCGGTACTATTTTGATTTTCTTCATCATCCAAATCCCTTTTAACTTTCTGGCTAGTTCTGTGTATTTGCTTCGTTTCTCTTTTTCTTTCATACTCACCCTGTGGTCAGCTGGGACAGCAAAGTCTACGATTTGACAGTATTTCTCTTTCTTGTTAATCATTACATCTGGTCTTCTTGCTTGGGTGGGTTTGTCCGTCTGTGTCCATGTCCCATAGGGTTTTGTGGTTCTCGTTTTCGAGTGCTGTTGCGGGTTTATGCTTGTACCATTTATCTGTACGCTCATATTATTATTATTATTATTATTATTATTATTATTATTATTATTATTATTATATTCTTGTTTGATGACGATAATTTTACTATATGGTTTACCTTCTTTGCTATGACCCATTTCTATTTTATTGCCATGATATACTGCATGTTATAGCTGTTCATTTATTACTTTACAAAATCATTTTTAATTGTATTTTTAATGGTCACTTACGAAAGTAATTATATGAGCAACTTGACCCATGAAAAAAAAATTCAAAAACTACCTGGAAAATATATCCGGTGAACCAAGTACAAAAGAGATTCAAACACGTGCGCTTAAAATATTTGTTAGAATCTTAGAAAGATATATCGGTTGGAATATATGAGATGGCAGGTGAATTGAAAAAAAAAAAAAACGAGGATAGAAATGATCTGTTGAAAGATAAATGCAATGTGTTTTTTTTTTGTCTTTCACAATATTGTTTTTATTTTTTTTAATTTAAATGCATTGTGGTACTTTTTTTCTTTTTAACAGATTTTTTGTTATCATTTTTATTACACTTTCTTACTTTCATTTTATTTTATTGTAATTCTTTTAATGACATAATCTATCTATCTTCTATTATATATATATCTACTATTATATATCTTACTATTATATATCTATCTACTATTATATATATCTACTATATATATCTACTATATATATCTACCATTATATATATATATCTACTATTATATATATCTACTATTATATATATATATCTACCATTATATATATATATATATCTACTACTATATATATCTACCATTATATATATATATATATATATATATACTACTATATATATATATACTATTATATATATATATCTACCATTAAATGTATATACATCTACAACTATATATATATCTACCATTATATATATATATCTACTACTATATATATGTCTACTATTATATATATGTATATATATATATATCTACTATTATATATATATCTACTATTATATATCTACTACTATATCTATCTAATATTATATCTATCTACTATTATATATATATATATCTAATATTATATATATGTAATATTAGATATATAATATTAAATATATCTACTATTATATATATATATATAATATTATATATATGTAATATTATATATATGTAATATTATATATATGCAATATTATATATATGTAATATTATATATATATAATATTATATATATGTAATATTATATATATATCTACTATTATATATATCTAATATTATATCTATCTACTATTATATATATTTAATATTATACATTTCTACTATTACATATATATCTACTATTATATCTATCTAATATTATATATATATTTACTATTATATGAAAATCAATTTGTGTGTGAGAGTTCGTTCCTTATTGACTCCTAAACAGCTGGGTTGATTTTTATGAAATTTAACTAAAATGTAGCCCATGTTTCCGGTAGGATTCTTAGATAGGTTTTGTATCGGAATGTCTTCGATACATATCGACAATCGAAAAATACCGAATAAAAAAAAACAGGCAATTTTGAGCCAAGTAAACACTTTATACAACCTAACCTCACAAGTAGATTTTTAAAAATGTTGTTATCACACAAGCAGAAAAGCTTGGCATATAAAATTAAAAGTTCAATCTTATAATGGGGGGGGGAGTTCGAAGTAAATGTTCTCATTTAAACCAGAATTTAACCATGATACTTGACTTTTTCATTTTAAACTTAAATTCAGGCCATTATTACAGCACAAGCAGAAAGGCTAGGCATATGAAACCAACAGTAGGTTCTTTGATATGACAGGGCGCGTTCGGCATGAATTTGTTTTCAGCTCAATTAAACTATGGTATATGACTTTTACATTTTAACTTTAATTCAAGCTGTAATATATAAAGATAATTTTATAAAATCAACAGTAGATTCTTTACAGTGCAATGTATATTCTAATGTATTGTAGACTAAGCCACTGCAGTGAGGTATATGAATATTGCTCCCGGTTCACTGCAATGGCCCCACAACTAGTCCAATCAATCAATCGATATTATTGAAAAAATGGACAATTACAGTGATTCGGTCATAATAAAAATATAGGATTATAAAATATTCGTTTATTCTCATTCGATCCCGGACAACGTCGGGTCTCCTTGCTATTCTTACTTATTTCCGATTTATTGAAGTGTTATTACTTTAGTATTTTTTTAAAATTATTTTAATATGAGATATTTTTATTTGGCTCCATTTCTTTTGTTTAATATATTTTTTAATTATTTTTCATATATTATTTAATTATTTACGTCATATTTTTCTTTTCATTGTTTGCTCGTTTTTTTTACAACTGTTTATATTGTTTTATTGCATAATTTTAGTACTCTTATTTATAGAGAGCCAGCGAGCGAGTGAATGTGTGTGTGTGTGTGTGAGAGTGAGAGGGAGAGAAAGGGGGAGCAGAAAGTGAGAGAGAGAGAGTATCGGTTTCATTTCCGCTTAAAAGACTTCTAGAAAATATGTTTAGCCCCATGGATATATTCAACTGTTTCATAACTGTTTCATCAGCACATAATGAAACAGGCCATGTTTTAAATTGTACTTCGGTATTTGTGAGTCGAAGCAGTCGTGTTTTAGTTCATGTTTACCAGGTCTTCATATGAAAGCCGATATCACTTACGAGTTATGAATATATTTTCATATCATTATCAACTATGCATTATGAATAACCATGAGACCTACCAATCATTATACAGCTATAAATCACGAATGAATCATTTTAACTCTTATCAATGAATCACACAAACACGCACCTCATATATATATATATATATATATATATATATATATATTTATTTATATATATATAATATTATATATAATATTATAATATATATATTTATAAAATAATATTATATATAAAATAAAATAATACTATAATATATACATACATGTATATATATATATATATATATATATATATATATATATTAGGCTGACAAGAAGTTTCTTGCGGAATTTTTAAATTTGAATTCAAATGATGTATTGTCAAATTAGCTTTCCTTTTTATATCTTTTTAATGGCGTTTTGCGTTTTACTAATCGTTAAAAATTAGAATCGTTTTAAAAAAAATTGTCTTCTTTGCAGAACGTAGAGTAAAAGATGAAAAACACAAAAAACAAATTATCACATATTCTCGTTTCAATTCCAGCTAGGTGGAAAAGCTACTGAAACAGCTCGTGATATCAACGAAGCGTTTGGTATAGGAACCACTACAAAACGCACAGCGCACTGGTAGTTTAAGAAATATCGTTGTGGCGACGAGAGTCTTGAAGTTCCTATTTACAATGCCTCCCCACGGGACAGAGTTAAACAACAGGGTCGTTTTTTTAACGTGGAGAAAAGGAACAAAAATAAAAATTGTCTCAGTCGTGAAGGATTTCTCCTTCACTGACAGAGAACAAGAAATTGAAGTGCAGCATCTGAAGAACAGATACTACACTTTGATCTTGACCTGAAGGCCAAGATTGTCGGCGATATTTATTTGCTCCCCCACCGAGCAAATTAGGCACAAGGCCGATTTTTAATGTGAGGAGTGAAGGGGGGGGGGAGAGAAAAAGAGGACCAGCTCCCGAGAGGTGGGAAATGGGAGCTGGATAGTGATTGTCCAGCTGGCCCAAGTAGGGTTGCCCCTACATGACCAGAAGATTGCCACAAGGGCAATGGTCTTTGCTTGCAGCATCTGCCGGAACAGACACTACACTTCGATCGTCTTTGCTTGCAGCATCTGCCGGAACAGATACTACACTTTGAGATATTAAATATTTTATTCATGTTAAAAATACAGTCAAAATCAACGATGAACAAAAAACTTAGGCACATGCCAACTCAAAAGGGGGGGATTGTGGGGGTCGTTGGTCATCCTTGTCACTCCAGAACTAAACAAAATCTCTTGGCCCGAAGGCCAAGATGGTCGGCCATCGGATGTATAAAACGATCAGCTATGAGCTTTAGTCGAAGTGAATCCAGGCGTCACTCTTCAATAACTTGCTTCTGAATTAGATGTAACGTACACGATGATTTCCAACTATGTGAGAGAGATTGGACAGACAAAAACACTTGATAAATGATTGCGTCACGAACTGAATGGCAAACAAAAATAACGCCATTAGTAGAATTATCATCCTCTTCTTTTACGCGACAAGAACGGCTCGTTTCTAGACCGGTTTGTGACTGTCGATCAAAAGCGGGTTCTTTACGACAACCAGCGACACTCAACTGAGTTGTTAGACGCCGAGGACAGTCCACGACACTTCCCGAAGTCAGAGTTCCATCAACAGAAGGTCATGCTCACTAATTAATTTATTGCGGACTATTACCCTCATCTTTATTAGTCGTTTGACGACGTTTCGGCTGACTATTCCTCTGACCTTCGTCATGCTGACTGTTTGGTGGTGTGCGACTGGTCTTATCCATTATAGTTTTTCGAATGCAAGTGAAACCGGAGAAGTACTGTCAACAAATGGATGAAATGCACCAGGAACTTCGATAATAACACACAGCATGAGTCAAAATAAAAGGTCCAAATCTTCTCTACGACAATGCCCGACTGCACCTTGCTAAACCGACCCTGCAGACTCCCTCATCCGCCATATTTTCCAGACGTCTCGTCTACCGATTACCAGTTTTTCAAGCAGCTCGACAACTTTGTGCGTGAGAAATGATTCTGATGATTTCGATCAATAAAGTTTCGTTTGAATCGAGATATGATATTTTGATACCCGCCAGAACTTTCTCGTCAACCTGAGATATATATATATATATATATATATATATATATATATATATAAATATATATATATATATATATATATAGTTGAGTAGCCCAAAAAAGATTTTAATGGATAATGAGCAAATAAGTGCACAGTTGATGTCAATGTAGAAACTGTACATGAAATTATCAGCGAGGAACTGAAGATGCGAAAGATTTGTGCGACGTTTG